>NC_042616.1:716485967-717141331 GCF_901001135.1 Rhinatrema bivittatum
TAGTAACCGCCGTAACAAGCCAGCTACTCCCCTCTTTGTGATTGCAAATCCTTTTTTCCACATTTCCTCTTGCCGTTGAAGCTTAGAGCGATGTTGGAGTCACAGTAAGCATCTGTATGTTTATTTAATAAGGGTATTGTCTCCGGGCAGTAGCCATCGTTCTGGTGAGCCACCCACTCTACATTGGCGGTCTCTTGACTTTATGGATCCACAGTGTTTATCCCATGCCCCTTTGAAGTCCCTCACAGTTCTGGTCTTCACCACTTCCTCCGGAAGGGCATTCCAGGCATCCACGACCCTCTCCGTGAAGAAATACTTCCTGACATTGGTTCTGAATCTTCCTCCCTGGAGCTTCAAATCGTGACCCCTGGTTCTGCTGATTTTCTTCCTACGGAAAAGGTTTGTCGTTGTCTTTGGATCATTAAAACCTTTCAAGTATCTGAAAGTCTGTATCATATCACCTCTGCTCCTCCTCTCCTCCAGGGTGTACATATTTAGATTCTTCAATCTCTCCTCGTACGTCATCCGATGAAGATCCTCCACCTTCCTGGTCGCCCTTCTCTGTACCGCTTCCATCTTGTCTTTGTCTTTTTGAAGATACGGTCTCTAGAACTGAACACAGTACTCCAGGTGAGGCCTCACCAAGGACCTGTACAGGGGAATAATCACTTCCCTTTTCTTACTCGATATTCCTCTCTCTATGCATCCCAGCATTCTTCTGGCTTTTGCTATCGCCTTGTCGCATTGTTTCACAGACTTCATATCATTAGATACTATCACCCCAAGGTCCCTCTCCTGCTCCGTGCACATCAGCCTTCCCCCCCCCCATCGAATATATTTCATTCGGATTTCCACTCCCCATATGCATGACTTTGCATTTCTTTGCATTGAATCTCAGCTGCCATGTCTTCGACCACTCTTCCAGTTTCCTTAGATCCCATCTCATTCTCTCCACTCCTTCCGGCGTGTCCACTCTGTTGCAGATCTTAGTGTCATCCGCAAAAAGACAAACCTTACCTTCAATCCCGTCCGCAATGTCGCTCACAAAGATATTGAACAGGACCGGTCCCAACACCGATCCTTGTGGTACACCACTTATAACCGCTCTCTCCTCAGAGAAGGTTCCATTTACCATCACACATTGTCTTCTGTCCGTCAACCAATTTGCAATCCAGGTCACCACATCGGCACTCACTCCCAAGCTTCTCGTTTTATTCACCAGTCTCCTGTGCGGAACCGTATCAAAAGCTTTGCTGAAATCCAAGTATATGATATCGAGTGCTCTTCCTTGATCCAATTCCTTGGTTACCCAGTCAAAAAAGTCAATCAGATTTGTCTGACAGGATCTTCCCCTGGTGAATCCATGTTGCCTCTGGTCCATCGATTCTCCGGACTGTAGATTGTTCACTATTCTCTCTTTCAGCAGTGACTCCATTACTTTTCCCACCACCGAAGTGAGGCTAACTGGTCTGTAGTTTCCAGCCTCCTCCCTGTTGCCACTCTTGTGAAGCGGGACCACCACCGCTCTTCTCCAATCACTCGGCACCACTCCCGTTTCTAGGGATCTATTGAACAGGTCACACAGTGGAGCCGCCAGAACATCTCTGAGTTCCCTCAATATCCTTGGATGAATACCATCAGGCCCCATGGCTTTGTCCACTTTCAGGTTCTTTAGCTCTTCCCACACATTTTCTACTGTGAAAGGATTTTCATCTATTCCACTTCCCTCCAGTTTCTTGTTGTGTAGAGATGGTCCTTCTCCAGGGTCTTCTTTAGTGAACACAGAGCTGAAGTATTCGTTTAATATTTCTGCCATTTCTTCGTCACTCTCCACACATTGATCATTACCACCTTTCAATTTTGCTATACCACTTTGGACCTTTCTCTTTTCGCTGATGTATCTGAAAAATGTTTTGTCACCATTTTTTATCTCCTTGGCAATCCTCTCCTCCGCTTGACTTTTTGCCAACTTGATTAATTTCTTTGTCTCCCTCAGTTGATTCAAATATGCTTCTTTGTGCTCCTCCCTTTGGGATCTTTTATATATCTTGAATGCTGTTCTTTTAGCTTTAATTTTGTCAGCCACCTCCTTTGAGAACCAGATAGGTTTCAGTTTCCTTTTGCTTTTCTTTACATTTCTAACATATAGAGCAGTTGCCTTGGTGATTGCTCCTTTTAGATTGGTCCACTGCTGATCCACATCTCTCTCGTTCTCCCATCCTTTTAGTTCTTCCTCCAGGTACTTACCCATTTCCTCAAAGTCTGTGTTTTTGAACTGTAAAACTCGGGTCTTTGTGGTTCTTTTCCCTATTCTTTTATTGATATTAAACCATACTGTTTGATGGTCACTGCTGCTGAGGTGGGCGCCCACCTGGACATCTGAGACATTATCTGCATTAGTGAGCACTAAGTCGAGTATAGCTCCTTCTCTCGTGGGTTCCAACACCATTTGTTTGAACAAAGATACTTGCATGGCATCCACTATCGCTCTACTATTTTTAGTTTCTGCAGATGGGATTTTCCAGTCTACATCTGGCATATTAAAGTCACCCACGATCACCACTTCTCCCTTCTTACCTATCTTATGGATGTCTTCAACCAGCTCTCTGTCCAGCTCTTCCTTTTGGTTTGGAGGCCTGTAAACCACTCCAATATAAATGGATGCTCCGTCATCTTTTTTTAGGTCGAGCCATAGAGCTTCTTCCTTACCCCAACTTCCTTACTTATATTGATTTTGAACATTTTGTAAACCATTGTGATGGAATATATCTTAATGACGGTATATGAAACCTGCTAAATAAATAAATACATAGGCCCGATTCTCCTACTAACTCATCATCTGACATCATCTCCTCAGCAAGGGTCTAATACCAGTTTTCAGAAGGCTCTTTTCGGCCACACACTCTATTCTGCTCATAACATTGGTAGCAATGGTGTATCTTTAACCACGTTTTTTGCCCGCAAGAAATGAAATTTGATGCCAAATTCAATAGGAGGGCATGGGAGCTCTATCTGCAGCCTCCCACTACACCGCCACTATGTAAACCCCATTTCAGGCCTTATCTTACTCATTAATTCTTACAAGACTAAACCTTAACCAACACCAAGCTTCTGCCACCATGTGTTAGCACCAAGCTTTCTAACAATCACACAGCCACCAAAACCTATAAGACCATTGTCTAAGGAGCTTGGGGAGAATGGATGTTTTAAAGTATGAGTTTTAACTATGGTCACTACATTCAGGTTACCCCAGTCTTCTCAAAAGCTTTATTCAGCCATAACACTACTTCTGGGGTCATAACCACTACCCATGCAGGTTACCCAAAATCATGCATGGAAGTTGGATGCAATCTTACATAGGCTTAGATTTATCATTTTGCAATAGTTTTCATGAAAATAGCACTTGTGAGGAAAAAAAAGGACATGGTTAGGCTAATTTTTCAGGTACTGCATCGTGAGTTAAATTTATCGTACCCATTATATTTTCACATCACATGCTGCTTTACTGCCTGGACAGGTTTTATCGCAATTTCAGGCTGCTGCTGGCGAGAGAGAGAGAGACTCTTCAAAACAGGCAACTAGTAACTCGGAGTGAGGTTTCGTGGTGGGCTAGATTTTGGGGGACAGTTTTACAAGCACAGTCAGAGGTAGGCACAGCACAGTAGACATCAGTGAAGATTTTGTGTGATTTGGAGTGATGAAAGGTACACAAGGATGAGATATGTACATTGTACGCTCAACCAAGCTTGATAGCAGCTAGATAGAGTGTGCATCAAGCTAGGTTGAGAAAACATTGTACAAATCTCATCTTTTTATACCTTTCATCACTCCAAATTATATACAATCTTTACTGATAACTGTGCAGTTCATACCTCTGACTGAGCTTGTAAAACTGCCCCCCTGGCACACCACCAAAACCTCACCCCGAGTTCAGAATGCCCCCTCTTACAGTGGTACAAAAAGTTGACTAATACGTGTGCATCCCCAGAAGCTGTCTCTCTCTGCCTCCCTCTCCCTGCACAGCTATCGCAGGCAAAATGTTGGGAAAAAAGGTATAGTTATTTCTGGCATTAAGTCCCACAATAGCGTGCGTTACATTAACACATGCAATTTTAATTTACTCCACCCAAACTCCTCCTACTTGACTAAATTTTTCAAATTTGCATATACACCTCATGATGCATTCTTTTTTGCATGCTTTATGACATTATCACGGTCATTAGGGCCCTAATGCCCATGATAACGCCCTACCGTGATTTGATAAATGACCCCCATAGTAACATAGTAATGACAGCAGATTAAGATCAGATGATCCATCTAGCTTCCCAGCAATTTGCTTATGGTAGTAACTGCCGCTCTGTGCAGGTTACCTCCCATCTTACCACTGCTATTAGGTTCATACACTGCGTGTTGTGCCTTCTTAGAAACCAAATATAGACTCACCACCAATACTATATAGTGTGTCTTAGTCCTATCCTTAACACACTCACAAAAACAGTAGGTTTCACTGGTCAAAATTTTTTTCTTTTCAATTGTAACCACATATCTAGCAATACCAATACACTGTTTGTAGGATCCACACCCTATGAGTGGGTCAGTGAAACCTACTGTTTTTGTGAGTGTGTTACTCTTTGTGAGGGTTTCTGGAATATGGGAGTATCTGGGCGTTTTTTTGTGATTTAGTCCTATCCTTTCCAGCTCTTGGTCAGCTCCAGACAACTACATGGGATAAGGCTTTTAGTTTACCTATAACTCTCCAGCCCTCATCCCAAAACAAAAGAACATGTTAATTGGTGGACTAAATAAAGACGCATCTAGATCCCAGTAAGAAAGGTCTTCCAATGTGAAGTAATCCATACCTTATCCCTTTTAATAATCAGTAATCTGAATCTTTGCAGGACACGGTTCCCACCTGCAAGTCAGATCCCTGTACTGTAAGATTATGTCTTCAGTATGTTAAACTCCATAGTCCCACCTTTTCCAGCTCTGGGTCAGTTCCAGGCTGACCACTGCAGAATAAAATACCTTCAGACACAGTATTGTTATCCTTTTGGTATGTCGTCAGGTGTCTTAATAGGAAAGGAAAATAACACCAATGATGTGACAGATATCCCTAGAAATTATTACCCTCTAATGCAGAATATTTACAAGTCACAGCTCACTGAGACATAGGAATTATATGCCAAGCTTTAGATATGTCTTCTTAGCATAATCATGTTAACCCAGCTCTGTGTTTCTATAAGGCAAAGAATAATTCCCCCAAAAAATAAAACCCCAGCATGATTTTGTCTCAACCGCATTTTCTGATTGAACAAGGAATTCCTCCGGTCCTAAAAATCTCTGATAGCCAGTCAGAAGTCTCCCAGCATGGAGTCTGGTGTTCGGCAAAATCTCTCCCTCTCTCTTCTGGGTAGATACTTAAAAAAAATATATTTATATTCCGCAACTTCCAAATTTAAAATGTGTCCAGTCTCTCCTTCTCTCTCTCCATTTTAGAGAACATTGTAGATCAAGATGCTGGTGCAAGTCAAGCCACAGCAACAAAGAGAATATGTTCAAATGCTAATGTTAAACAAATACTAGTTGAAAACGAGTGTCTCTTAACTGCTGCTTGTGATATTTCTTTGTTCACCTCAGAGCAATTTAGCCATCTGATGTAACATGCGATATCAGACATGCTTATTGGATGTCCAGCCAGATAGGACCTTTGGTCACTTCGCTCATGTCATCAGGTTTTCCAAGAGGCCTTTCTTGACAAAACCAAGTTATCGTTAACTTAACACCTAGTTCTGAAAGGTCACATAGGTGTCTCATCAGTCTATCTCAAAGGTTACTTTTTTTTTTTTTTTTTTTTTGCTATTTGCCCAGTTCTTCTTCCTGATTGGCTGGAAGTTCATTGATGTGACTTTGACCAGGCCAAGCAGTGACTTTCCAACCTTTGACATTTCCAAGGTTCAATCTAACTGTCTGATCTGTACTCTATCAATCCAGTCTGCCTATTACCCGCACCCACTTGGACTCAGATGCAATGCCTGCTGCTTTCTGCATCATGCTCTTTACAGATCTTCTGCACAAGAGAGCGAAAGCCATTGTGGTTTGTTTCAGAAAATCAGAGAGAGGAAAGGAAAAAAAACTAATTCTGTAACTGATTTTTAAATTCTACCCCTATATCTCAATAGCATAAAAAAATTATATATACTTAGAAAAAATGACCACTATAACTACTATTAACATTTTTTGTGTCAAACACCACTCGTGCAGATTACCCCAACTTGCTACCTCCATGGCCTGTGGTGCACATGTTTATGCTATTGCTATCTGTTATCAAATGGAACAGCACTACCACAAACTCTTCAAGGCCATCTAGGTACTTGAGATGGCTGAGAAGAGGTGCCATGGGTTCATCCTGTACCTGCAACACAAAAGAAATGGCCTTAGCCATCTTCCAGACAAAATCAGTTAAGGGGCATCTTGATGGAGAAGCCTTTTGCAAACCTGTGATGGAGAGCACCCTAACTGGAGGACTGTGGAATATTTCTCTTCAGAACCTAACTCCTCTGATAGTTATTCAGAGGCCAAGACTCCTCAGACTCCACTGACTCGTGTGTCCTGAAAGTCAACTCTTTGGGCATCAGGATAGGAAGGATTTCCACTCCAAACTTATTCAACTCAGCTCAGACAATAATGAGCCAAGCTTGGGGCACCAAAGCTGTGTCAACATCAACACACTTGGCGCTGAGAGGAAGATCATGAGACACACATCAAGAGGCATCAAAGTATTTGATACTGGAGCCTCAACATCGAATTGGTATGGAAAATATTTCTTGAGCTGTACTCGCTGCTATGGAACCAAATTTAAAACTGGACAAAAAAGTGCATGTTTTCTCCTGCAATATCTGGAAGAGAAAATAATTTCACAGAAAACAATATACAAATAAAATCTTGAGCAAAATGCACTGTGTGACTTATGCCCAGTCATTAAATTTAGCCCTTAGGTGCCAAAATCCCACAACGTTTTTTACACCCATAATTTTTTTTCTGTATAATTTTCTCCTTTGTAGTAGCTGATGAAAATTAAAGCCTTTAGGCAAAACATGCATCATTTCAAAACTGTACCAGCAACCCGACTTGAAGACCTTTTGCACTTTATTGCACTAATTCTCTGGTGGCTAGCTAAGCTTCTGAAGTCAATACATTTTAACTTAGCACAAAAGAAAAACAACAATGAGGATTTAATGAATGCTAAAGATAATAATGAGATAAATCAAGTCTTTGTTTCAACTGCTGCATAATTAGGCACAGAATAAACTTTTGCTAACAAACTTTCTACCACAAATTAAATCTGAGCAGTCAGTACAAAAATCTTCCCAAAATGTCCAGGGAATTACATTTTGACAAGCGTAAATAATGTAAAAAAACAAAATAAAATAGTTAACATTATGATAAACAAAAACAAATTTAATAGCAATCCAAAAGAACCTTACAGATCAATAAGGATACTTGTGTGACAGACCCTATAGTTCTGTCACTATTAAGCTATGGGTGAAACTTAAATCTAGCCATGTAGTTAGTGGAACATAATTAGGGAAGGATCCATTCATGTGCAGCCCCTCCTTTTGAGGGGTCTGACATGAACATCCATCTTCAGAGGTTTTACAGGAGCTCTCCGCTTAGAGTGCAGATCTGGAGGAAGGCTGTAGATTTTTGCCTCAGTTGTATTTTGGGCCTACCTGGGGACCTGGGCTCCATCCTGCCTGGGATCTTTTGGGACATGCCGAGGGCTGCACTGCTGTACTCTTCTCCCAAGGTGCAGAGTGGTTGTCTAGGAAATATTTTGGACTTTTATGTGCCAGGTGCCTTGCTGGACTCAGGGAACAGGGAATCCAGTGTTTGGGATGCCCAGGGATAGAGAAGACCTGCCCTTCAAGATGGTGACCTGCTGCAAGGGATAACTCCAGTGTTATTTCCTTTTTGGGGAATAGAAGAAATTGTTTTATAAACATCTGGGAGGAAGTGTTTTTCTGCCCCTCTTCCTACCCACCTAAGGACCTGTGAAGCTGCAGCTCCAACCTGGATTCCAGCCATCTGAGATCCCCTAAGAAATATCAAAACCTAGGATCAACTAACTGTGGGTAAAAAGGGCTTTTGAATCATTGAGGACACCCATCCGGAGTCTTCACCCCTGAGCGAAAGATTTGAGCTCTCTCTGCAGAAACAGTAACTTTACATTTTTGCCAGTTTGGAAAGGGACAATCTGTCCGCCTAGGGACTCTTTTTTCCAAGCCCTGAGGGTAGAGGTTACCCTGGTTCTGGTGCCAGAGATTCCTGCACAGATCAAGGAGAGGGACTGTAAAAAACAAAAAGACTCTCTGGAGTTGTGGATTAAGTTGTTGTGCCATACTTCATCAAACCATAACAGTAAAGATTTTAGTTTTGGACACTAACTCAGTGGCTCCAGTGGTTTTATTTGGCACATTCAGCCCACATTGGGATGTACCAATACCCTTCTCCCAGCGACAAGAAGAAAGACCTCAAAGGTCACCCTTAGCTCTCAAGGCTTTGGAAGTAATCTTCCCCACCACTCAACAAAGAATCCAGGCCTGGAAGTAATAGGCTGTGTTTAAGCAAATCTTACCAGGTTCGAGCCCTGAACAGTCACATTCTTTTATGGCCCCACCCATGAAAGACAGGTACAATGGGGTAGGGATTACACTTGTTATAGACAAAATTCAATAATAAGCCATAATTAATAAAGGCCACTTAATATGTGGATACCTCCAGCAATTGGCTTATAGACCCAGCAGAGAAAACATTCCTCCAGTTCACAAAAGTAACCTCACATCATCTTGTTGTTCACAAAAGTGTCATCACTTGTGACTATTACAGAGGATGTCCATAAACAGGAAAGCACTGAGGTGGGTTGCACTTCTACTTCCAAAGAATTCATATTACTGTCAAACATATAAAGACAAATTAAAAGCTGCCTTGAGAATTTATATTTATTTTAATGCTTGACCTTACAGTCTTCTACACTGGATCAAAGTCTCTACTTATCAGCCTCGTTCCTCTAAACTTATGTTTTCAATACCAAAATTTAACTGCAAGGCTTCAATATCTGACAAATTATTTACTCCACCACTAATTCTGATATCATTAGCGAACACTGCTGAGTTGCTTTCACCTATGTATGTAAATCACTGGTAAACACACGGATCCCAATATAGATTCCTTTGAAACATCACTATGGTAACACACCACAAAAACATGTGCAACCTTCTGCATCTCCTAACTACACAGAAAAGAAGGTGAACAAATGTAAAAATAGCATAACGTGATATCTTTTTATTGGACTAGCTTAATATATTTCTTGACTAGTTTTTAGGAGCTAGTTCTCTCTTCTTTAGGTCAGAATAGAATGAGCAGAAAATATTACCAGAAAACACAGGTGAACCATAAAAGGCATTCCAATGATAGTTGAAGGGGAAGGGGGAAAAGGGATTCAGGGATGGGGAAAGGTTTGATGGGTGATCAGAAACTAACAAGAAGTATAATTTTATGGCTAGTAATGGGTTAAGAAACCCAAGTCTTTTGATGAATCTTTTCTTGTCCGTTCTGAAGGATCTGATCACTTTCACTTCTTAAGTCTTAAGTTCCTGATTGTTTTAAGTTTTCTTTTATCTTGATCACAGTTCCAAAAACTGTTCCCCTTCAGAGACATAGCTGTAGTCTTCTCTGTGCTGACTGATCATGGTGTTCGTGTGATTTGATTCTTGCCTTTAACTAGCACCCAGGCTACAAACAGTGAAGAATGCAGCAGCAAGATACATCTTTAGACATCCTGGGGATCTCCTTCATTACCTCTGCTATGATCATTGTATTGGCTCCCAGGTGGGTCACAAATTCAATTTATGATTCTGTCTCTTACATTACCAGTTTTAAGAGGTAATGAGCCATTATACCTCAGGAATAAATTAGAATGGTATTGTCCTCCTTGATGGCTGCAGTGAAGCCCTTTGCTATCTATACCTAGTGTTAAAATGGTTTCCACCAAGAGTCAAGGGGTGAGAAAACTTGTGGAATCAATACTTTGGGGATTTTTTATTCTTAATTAGTTTTGCAATATTTCATAATTGTTCTTCCATGACAAAAGTATTCAGTATGTGGTGTAATTCAGTGAAACAATGCATTCTGGTTTGTATTTTTTATACAGAAGAATGTGAAAAATGTACAAGGTGTGAAGACTTTTACTTACATACTACATTAGAGGAGGAACACGAGTAGGATCCCCTTATGTTGAATATCTTTGCCATGAGGGTGACGATGAGATCCTGCGATATGTGCTAGCACAGTTTGCAGTATGGCACATTGTAAGGATACATGCCATTTTCCTTTTTGTGAGTTTGTTAGAAGATGGTTTTTACTAATTTTTGCTTCAGATTACGTGATTGCCTGAAGTCCAGGAGCAGTAGAGTATGAAATATTACATGACTATAGTTAGATATTATCAAAACTGACATAGGTATGAGTCAGGGTAAATTTGATTCATTTTGTAATAGTTTCAGGTGTGCATTGGTGGTCCAAGGTGGATAGCTTTAGAAATGATTACATACAGTTTCTCATTATTTATATAGTATACCCAGTCATGAATTATCTTTTGCTACTTTTGGCACCTTATCAAAATGCTTTTGACAAAACACAGATTAAAGGATATTTATGAAAACATTTCTATTGAGGGTTTTTAGCAATTAACCAATATTGAGCATAAAGTAAATACAAGATTCTATCTGCACTTGAACTGCAGTATAAAGCTATGGATTTCCTAAATAAAATCTCTTTTGATAGAACCAGGTTCTGTCAAATTCACTCTCTGAATTAAGAAATAAGAGTAAGGACATGTCGTGACAAAGAAAAAGAAAAAGTTGTCATCTTTATGACAGAAGGATTTTAAAGCAATATCTTGTCTTAAAGAAAATAAAAGAAGATAGATGACTAAAAAGAAAAGTCAACTTTCCTACACCTTCTGATGAATATAACATCATAAGAAATGCCATATTGGGTCAGACTATGGTCCATCGGGCCCAGCATCCTATCTTCAGCAGAGGCTGGATATTGGTTTACAAAAGACACTGTTGATGTCAATGCCGCTGCTCTATTTTGCATCTTACATTCCAGGGCCTCCTGTCTATCTATTACCGCCTCAAAATTGCCAATGCCAACACAGCCTGGCAGGCAGGAGTGGAGCCCATGTCTTTTTGGAACATTAGGGTTAACTGAATGATCAACATCTGGCCCCCTGAAGATTGTAGCAATTCCTGGTTTTATTGTGAGGATCATCTCTCCCTGCCCCTTCCACAGGATCGCTTCAGGGTATTTAAGGCAAACACTCCGGGCATCACCCAGCAAAAGTGACTTATGTCCATGCATCTTTGCCTTAGCATGATGTATGTCATTGGAGCTCCGAAATGGCAGCGCTGAAGGAGGAGAACACTACGCTTCCTTTAGGTGGGAGGAGTAAATGATGGTCTATTTCCCCAATCCTTGATGTTGAGAAGGATCAACACACTGATGCACTGGCAGTGGTCAGTGCAAGTCCTGGGTCCCTCTGTGTTGATGCTTCTAATGACAATGGACCAGACTTAAGTTCCCAAAGAGCTTCGCCATGGGTTCCATTCCAGGAACATTCTCTAGGGTTCATAGTCCCACAAAAGGGAACAGACCAAGACATGATCGTCCCACACGCAATGCACATATCTATCATGGGGATCCATGACAAAACATGATGCATTCACATATGGGGCCATTTACTAAAGCTGCTTCTCATTCTCCTTTCTTCTCCTTCTGGGGCACCAGGTGAAAAATAAGCTAAGCAAAAACCAAAAGAACTTCATATTGAGAAAAAACCCTAAACCAATTCCGCTTCAATGCACTGATATCTGTACATCCACCAGCCGACAAAAAAATAAGAAAACTTTTAACAAATAAATGAATAAGCTATCTAAGAGAACTAGAAGGGTGAATAAAAATGCAAGGCCCCATGAGAAGCAGCTCCTGTGGAATTAAAAGACAACCCATATCAGCTGAGTCAAGACAGAAACAAACCACAACCTGCAGGCTCTATGTGGGACTCAACATTATGTGGATTGGGCTGTACATATCCATTCTAGAAGCCCAAAGCTTCTAGAATCTTAGAAGTAAAATGTCCATACCTGGCTCCATCAGATGATGTCATCTCTGTGTGAGGATGCCATACTGCTTATCCTCTGAGAACTTCTAAATGACAGATGCTTTCACAGCAAGTTTCAATGAACCATGGCATTATCAGTTTTTATGACCAACACTATCCTATAGCATCCAATAACAGGGAGGGAATAGCAGCACAACAAGCTCTAAAGCAGTAATGACTGCTTCAACATACTGCTATCGCACTTTCACATATCATTGGCCCTTGATGAAGGCTTTTGAAGCCGAAACGCGGTCCGTGTCGGGCTTGGCGCTGTGTATGACCTCACGACCATGTCTCAGCTGTTTCTTTGATCATATTAAGTTAAGTGTAATTTTGCAAATTTTGCAAATCCTATTATGGGCCACACTAATTTTCACTTCAGCAAAAAGAAAAATCTTAAAAAAAAGTTGAACCTGACACCAATTGACCTATGATTATACTGCTGGTATACTTTGTGCTATTTAGCATTATAAATGTATGCCTTGTATGAGGTCTTCTGCTAAGTTAATTTCAATATTACGCTGTGTATTCACACTGTTATAAGTGACTAATGTTTTGGGATCATAGCTTTTTGACTTTAGAGATTATCAGTTTTTAAACATAGTAAATAACGGCAGATAAAGACCATAAGAACATGCCATAGTGGGTCAGACCAAGGGTCTATCAAGCCCAGCATCCTGTTTCCAACAGTGGCCAATCCAGGCCATAAAAACCTGGCAAGTACCCAAAAACTAAGTCTATCCCATGTTACCAATGCTAGTAATAGCAGTGGCTATTTTCTAAGTCAACTTAATTAATAGCAGGTAATGGACTTTTCCCCCAAGAACTTATCCAATCCTTTTTTAAACACAGCTACACTAACTGCACTAACCACATCCTCTGGCAACAAATTCCAGAGTTTAATTGTACGTTGAGTAAAAAAGAACTTTCTCCGATTAGTTTTAAATGTGCCACATTTATGGTCTATCCAGTCTGCCAAGCAAGATCTTATGAGATAGGCAAAAAAGATGCATCAGTCACAGTGTTGGAACTAGAGACATAGATATGCACGGGGTCCAGATTCAGCACCATTTAGCCAGATGACTTGTACATTATCTGACTAAATGCCAACTTCTGAATATTTCCACCACTTATACAGTTAAAGTTTAGCCAGATAACTCATTATCCAGCTAAAATTTAGCTGGATAAAAATTAGGGGCATTTTGGGGAAGAGTTAAGTTAGCTGGCAAAGTTATCCAACTAACTCCAATATTATTATTTAATATGATTGATTGCTAATTGAACAAAGTCATCAAAGTGATGTACAATATCAAAAAAGTTACATAAAACAAGTTCAAAATAAAAATTAACATTATAAACAATTTTAAAAACCAAGATTTTAAAAATAATCTAAACAAACTCTTAAGCAAGTAGAAACAAAATAAACAAAGCAATAAATGAAAAGTAAAAGACTAAAGATCAAACATTTGGAAGAAAAAACATTTTTTCAAACACTTCTAAATTTTATACAGTTTTTTTCTTTCCTAATGACCAGAGGGACAGAATTCCAAATTGATAGGGCTACTACATAGCTAAAAGTTGCTTGGCAAGAGTGTTCTAGTCTAATCCTGGAAGGGGGAGGAATTATAAACAGATGACTATAACACTTGAATGTAATCTGCTTTGAAGTGCCTGAAAAAGCAGAATATAAATCAAATAAATTTTTTGAGTGTTTTTTTTACCATCGTTCCATGTGAGAATCACTAGTTCACAACAGTATACAGGGTAGACACTCACAAATATAGGATGAAATACAAAGGCAGGCAGGTACACAGGTGAACACGATAGGTAGGTACACAAGTGAACAAGGATAACATTCTAAAACTAAGGGTGTACTTCAAAGACAGAATCATAAAAGAGAGAGCACCCCCTTGGGTCAGCTACTAGATAACCCTAGGTCTCTGCTTAGAATCTATATCTCTGTGAACCTTCCATCCTTTACAGACCCTTCCAACCTGGAGGACTGGGATTGGTTGCCTGATCCTATTATTGGAGTCCTTTTACTGTTCTGTGTGGTCATTCTGAGTTTACTTCAGAGTAGTGAGGATTTAGTTTTTCATTCCCTGGTGAGATGTCCCTGACTCATCAGGAAATTTAATTTGGAGGAGGTTTTTCACTGTGCACTCCCTGCCAGAGGATCTCGCGCCCCCCCCAATATTTTTTGCAGAGAGATAGATTTTTGCCAGATTCCCTTTGGGACTCCCATGAAGGAGCTGAAACCTGTGGGTCTCATACTCCCTAGATGAAGCAAGCACCAGTGACAGTGAAGAAGCAGTCACCAAGAGATTTTTTTTTACAGGAAGCAAGTATTTGGATATTGTTTGTGGGGAGGCTTTTGATCCACCCCTCCCCCCAGAAGGAGTCCAGGACCGAGAGAGCCTGGTTCCCACGTTCTAAAAGGTTTTCCTGCAAGAGACGTCACCAGTACCAGCATCAGGAAAGGACCACCAAGATTTGGGAATTTCCAGATCGTATCTCCACCCCATGGGACCAGGACAGGCTGGGTGACCGTGAATAAACTGGACTCAGGTAGGACTTCTCGTGTTTGAGGGGAACCCTCCAATAGGATTCCTGTTTGGTCACTGAAAAGCTTTGTGCATTTTAAAATCACCATGGTCAGCTTTACCCAGATACCTGAGAAAATGGACACCTACCCAGAAGAGAAAAAACACCTTTGTACATCAGTCAGGTATAACTTCACATTTATGGAAAAATGGACTTTAATTTGTTAAAGAACCAGAAAAACATTAAATTTAACACCCAGTGTCTTGTCTTCCTGGTTTGCTCCAGCATCTCACCCCTTGAGATGTAGCAGCTACCACCAAACAGGGAGAAACACACCACTGCCTGGGTCATAAGCGAGAACTTAACCCCCCCCCCCCCCCCAACAAAAAGAATCCCCCACTTTTGGATGGAGAGTCAAGCATGGCAGAGTGCTAGCCAGATGATGCCCTGAAGAGAAAAAAACAAATGTGTGCACCCTTGGGACCTGAAACACCCCCCCCCCCCCCCCCAAGCAAGGGTTACATATATAAATAAAAACAACATATCCTGCAGGGAAGGTGAACCGGCTCATAGGAGCACAAAACGTTAGCTAAGTATTGATGGTTGCCAGAAGACAGCGCTTTAAATACGAAGCTTTTAAAATCTAATCTGATAGGTTATAAGCAACCAGTGCTGCTTGATTACAAGTGGTAGAAAAGAATCAAATGTCTTAACTCCAAACAATTTATTATTTCCACAATTTCTATTCCACTAATCCACCAATCTCAGTGCATTACACTCAACATACACAGTAAAGCAAAACAAAACCTTTTGCAAAACATAAACATGCCAAAACAACTAAAAAGTAACATTGCTGTACATCTCTTGGGGAAAAAGTATTTTGAATAAACTGTAACCACCTAAATAAACGAGTAGTACACCCTTGATAAAAGTAGTTAAGCCTTGAAAGGATAAAAGAATGGATCAGAGTTTGTAGGTCTTTCTTATTCAAATAATAATAGATCTGATGCAAAAAAAAAACCACAGGTAGAAAAAAAATTTAACCACTGCTGAAATGTATTCCTTCATTGATATTTTTGAATCCAGACTAATTCCTAAGGCTGTTATATCTTTTGAGTAGATTGTTGAGCCTATAAATTTAAGTAACTTACTAAGAAGTTGACTTGACCTGATAATCCACAATGCTTCAGAGTCTTAGAAGGTTTTAATTTCAGTTTATGTTTGGCATTCAATGCACACCAATCATAAGTGTTACATGAATTAAAAAAAAAAAAAAAAGCCACCAACTGGATATCATCCACACAGAAATACCCACTGAATCTGAAGTCTTGTATTAAAAGTGCCAAAGGAGAGAGATACAAATTAAACAATACTGGTGCTCAATCAAATCCACTCCTGAGGGACTCCATATCTTGATGCCATGAAATTCTAGAAGTATGAATTGTCAAATGAGAATAGAACCATTTTAAGACAGTAGCACCTAACCCATCTTTATGTAAATGCTGCAATAATATATGGTTAGTAGAATCAAATGCAGTGCTGGTATCTAACAGAATTAGAAAGGATCCATTCCTAGGTTAGGGCCACCAGACATGTTTCCATGCTAAGGCCAAGCCTAAAGCCAGACTGTGTAGGATGGAGAGCATTCACCTTGGTCAGAAAGTTAAATATATTTATAGGTGGTCTGCATCTTTTATTCTTAGTGCTGTTTATAAATCTATACAGAGAAGGGTTTAGCCTGAAAATGTCTTAATACCATCTGCCATTTGGAACAGTTAATATGAAGGCATTTTTAGTTTGATTCACTATTGTGTTTACTTCTTTCAAGTGCCATGTTCCTTAACTTTTGCTAATTTGCCTTTTGAATGAAAGGAGCAAGGACTGTAAAGAAAAATGAGCTACAAGGTGAATCTTACACTATAAGATTCTGATGAGGCAGACAATGAGGACTACGGTTAAAAATGCATCTGTCAAAAGATGAACTACAATCATGTACCTATATTTTATTGTAATTACCCAGACTTTGTTATATTTAAAACTAGATAAAATTGCAAAGCATTTGCCATCAAATTAATATTTTTATTACAACATCTGTAAATACAAAATTGATAGTCTTCAATGAAAGAAACAGAATTGGGAGGGGAGGAAGGTGTTCCTGCTTCAGTCCTGTTTCACTTCACATCCTCATCCTCTGTCCCCATCCCTAGCCCTAATCCTCTTTCTCTGCCCTCCAGCCTCCATTCCTGGTACCTTGTCAAATACATACCCACCCCTGGCACCAATGTCTTCTCTCACACTCATGGTCTCCTCACACAGTCAATCCCCACTCACTCTCCCCCTCAGTTGATCCCCTGAAACCTTCCCCTAAATGATACCTCCTGTCATTCCACAAGCCAATCCCCTCTAATACTCTCCTCTGTCATCTCCCCAGCTGATCCCTTCTCTCACACTCCCCCAAATTCCCTCTGCCACACTTTCTGACGCCTCGTCCTTCTGCCCAACACCACAGTCTATGCAGCTCACAAGGTGCCAGGCAACCACAATCCCCCACTGCTCCCAAACACAACACAATATGACCAATGCCATGGTCCTCACGACGACACTAAGCCTCCCCCTACTGCTGCTATTTTATTTATGAGATATTTATATACCACTTATCAAAACTGCTAGGCAGTGGCACTACAGCCACCAAAATTTGTGGCTATGGCACCAAGTCTGTCATTGCCACCCAAGTAGCAGCCTGCCTCTACTGGTTCTGACACTGCTGCCATCAGTGCAGCATCTCCCCAGCACACACTCACTTGGCCTCCAATGAAGTCCATAAGAAGTATCATCTATTAGAGGCTGCAGTAGCACCAGTGGTCACAAAATGTCAGAGTATCCCAGACAGTAACAGAATATTATATTAATAGATATTACAATGTGCTACAGCAAACTGATTTTCAGAAGGACTGATGTACAATTGTACATATAAAATACCATCTCCTTGTAAAGGCCTCACCATTGTTCCATGGTGTTGCCATTTTAGTTCTATGTAAACCGATACGATGTGCAAACGGATATCGGTATATAAAAAATACTAAATAAATAAAATAAATAAAAATAAATATGAGTATTTAAAAGCACTTTTGCATTCCTGCATTTAACTTCTATTACAGTAAATGCAAAATTAGAAACCTAAGTAATTTGAAAACAATATAAAAAGAAAATTGTGCCATCAAAAAGAAAATCTCACTTTAAAAAATCATTTTAAACATTGTATCCTTTAAGTCTCATAAGCTTTTTATTCTTTTAAACACTTTCTAAAGGTTTTAATAATCCTCTTAAAGAGAATTTTATATTGAACAAGCAGTGGTGAGTCGAAGAGTAGATGACCTCAGAGTTGGCCAGCTCTAGTTTCAGGACCAGCCTTAGAGCTGGCATGCGACCTGGAGACCGGAATTGGAAGCAGAGTAAAGGAACAAGAAGTATGCAGATCCAAAACACCTGCACACTGATGGAGCTTTCTGATGCAATTGTAGTGAGAGCATCAGCAGAGCCTAAGCCAAGCTGACCACATAAAATAAACAATGAGTCTGCCTAATTTACCCTTGTTAGCTCTCTTTGAAAGATCTGAGCATAATCAAGACGCTCAGCAATTCAGTACGAAAGAGCTGCTTTTTTAAAAGCAGATCTTCAAAAGGCTCTAATTATAACAATTTAAAAAAGAAAAATGCTACTTTTGAAGGGCAGGATTTTAATTTTTAATAAATGTATTTTTAATTAAATGGAAGATTTCTTATCATGCTAAGAAACACTAAGTTTGCAAATGTTACTGAGGATCTGCATACACCAAAACAACTAAAATCAATCTCCTAAGGGATATTGTCCAACATAAATCCATGGAATCCAACAAGCCAATTTATGCTTTTAGGCCCAAAGAAAGACCAAAGAAAGTCAGCTGATCTACGCCAGAAAAATGCTGAATTTCTGGTAAAGAAAATAACAGGTAAAAACCACCAAATCTATCTGGCCTATCACTTTCTATACTACACTACTCCTCCATATTCATATTGGAAACCTTGAAATTAAAGAGTCTTCTTCAAATAACCTTTACAACCATTTTCCCAATTTTAGTAAGAATTGCTTATCTGTAATACACACTCTAATGGCAGCAGTGGAATGAACCACATGGACAGGTCACATTACTTTCACTTGTACAGGCATGGAAGACATTTTCTAGAACATTCTAGGAAATCTTGAGCATGTACAGGGGAGGATTTTCCCACAAGCTGCTGAGCTTACTGCTTCTCATCTATATAACTAAGCTACCTTTAACAGCAGAAGACAACTTTGAACAGGGAAGATTATGGGTCGTGTGGCTCATTGCATGACTTATCTGATCAATTTTGCTTTCTCTGATGACAAATCAGGTGCAGCAAGAAACACGGATGAGAATCCTTAGCAAAGGGTTGTCTTAAAATAAAAAAGGAAGACTAGATAAGAATAAACACAAAAACATTTTTGTGGAAGAGACCCTGTAATTTCTTTATTTTTTTTTTCCTTTATGTTACGCAGTATAAAATTCAGATGGAAATGACAAACCAAAACAAACAAAATAAATTGTAGGACGTAAAACGTGCTCTACTCCACAGAAAGGCCTTTGTTGGATGGACAGTTCAAACCCAGAACTCTTAATGGGGGGCAGGGGGAGGAAAATCTAGACAGTAATGAGTGATGAATGTGTAGACGGAATTCCATGTCACAACATTATACCTAAATCAGAAATTATCATTGCCATGATATCTGTAATGGCATAATAATGAGAAGTACAATCTCCGACCCAATTAGAAATAGCATTCTTTATCAGTGAGAGGCCTGGTCTGTTGGGATCAAAGGAAATAAAAAGTTGCGAGGAGTTCCAAAGGGCATTTGGATTTTCAGAAGGTGTTTCACAAAATGCCATATGATAAGACTCTTGAGAAAATTAAAAAGTCTTAGGATAGGAGGAAATGTCCTATTGTGGATTACAAACTAGTTAAAAGATATGAAACAAAGAGTAGGACTAAATGGTCAGTTTTCTCAATGGAGGAAGGTAAACAGTGGAAAGCTTCAGGAATCTGTATTGGGACAGGTGCTTTTTAATACATTTATAAAATGACCTGGAAAAGAGAACAAACAGTGAGGTGATCAAATCTGCAGACACAAAATTATTCCAAGTTGTTAAATCACAAATAGATTGTGAAAACTTGCATGAGGACACTGTGGGACTGGAAGACTGGACATCCAAATGGCAGATGAAATTTAATGTGGACAAGTGCAAAGTAATGCACAAGGGGACAAGTATTACAAACTGTACTTACATGATGTTAGGTTCCATATTAAGAGTTACCACCCAAAAAAAGGATCTAGGCATCATTATGGACAATGAAATCCGCAGCTATGAGTTCACCAATGGTCAAAAAAGCTAACAATCAGGCTGATACAGTACAGTGCACTCCAAAGGAGAACCGACGCCAGCAAAATTGAGCATCGGCTGTCAAACCCGCTGACAGCCGCCGCTCCTGTCATCGGGGCCGGTGCGCGCACCAGGAAAGCGGGCGTTCATCCGCTCTCCCGGGGACTTTACTGTATCGTCCCGAATGTTAGGAATCTGCTTCAACGGCAGGAGGAAATGTGGAAAAGAGGATTTACATTCAGGCAACATCCAACAAGGCATTGATCTGTGCAGTCGGGGTAAACAAGCATCGGGGTAACTTGCTTGATGCGGGGGGGTTACTACCCTTAACCATTAAGCCTTATGATTCACCTTTGATACAACTACAACATTACTCTCTGCATCAACGGCAGGGGGTGGCAGGAAATTCGAATTAAACAATTACCAACAAGGGCCCTGAACTTGGTGGTCGGTGAAAGAGATAAGTATGGGAAAATAAGTGTGGGATCTTGCTGGGCAGACTAGATGGGCCGTTTGGTCTTTTTCTGCCGTCATTTCTATGTATCTATGAATCATTTGGAAAGGAATGGATTATAAAATTGATAATGTCATATAACCTGGGCAGCCGCAACAACTCGTCACACAGCAAAGGATGAAGGCCACATGCATTCTGGACACCATAACACAACACCAGTGCCTTTAGACAACAACTGAGCCAGGCAAGGAACTGGTGAAAACAGGCTGCAGTTTTATTGCCAAACCACAATACAAAATTATTCAGAGTAGTTAAATCACAAGCAGACTGTGTTACATTGCAGGAGGACCTTGCAAGACTTGAAGATTGGGCATCCAAATGGCAGATGAAATTTAATGTGAACAAGTGCAAGGTGTTGCATATAGGGAAAAATAACCGTTGCTGTAGTTACACGATGTTAGGTTCCATATTAGGAGCTACCACCCAGGAAAAAGATCTAGGCATCATAGTGGATAATACTTTAAAATCGTCAGCTCAGTGTGCTGCAGCAGTCAAAAAAGCAAATAGAATGTTAGGAATTATAAGGAAGGGAATGGTTAATAGAACGGAAAATGTCATAATGCCTCTATATCGCTCCATGGTGAGACCACACCTTGAATACTGTGTACAATTCTAGTCGCCGCATCTCAAAAAAGATATAGTTGCGATGGAGAAGGTACAGAGAAGGGCAACCAAAATGATAAAGGGGATGGAACAGCTTCCCTATGAGGAAAGGCTGAAGAGATTAGGGCTGTTCAGCTCAGAGAAGAGACGGCTGAGGGGGGATATAATAGAGGTCTTTAAGATCATGAGAGGTCTTGAACGAGTAGATGTGACTCGGTTATTTTCACTTTCGATTAATAGAAGGACTAGGGGGCATTCCATGAAGTTAGCAAGTAGCACATTTAAGACTAATCGGAGAAAATTCTTTTTCACTCAACGCACAATAAAGCTCTGGAATTTGTTGCCAGAGGATGTGGTTAGTGCAGTTAGTGTAGCTGGGTTCAAAAAAGGTTTGGATAAGTTCTTGGAGGAGAAGTCCATTAATGGCTATTAATCAATTTTACTTAGGGAATAGCCACTGCTATTAATTGCATCAGTAGCATGGGATCTTCTTAGTGTTTGGGTAATTACCAGGTTCTTGTGGCCTGGTTTTGGCCTCTGTTGGAAACAGGATGCTGGGCTTGATGGACCCTTGGTCTGACCCAGCGTGGCAATTTCCTATGTTCTTATTTCTTATGTTATAGGAACCCAAATCATAATAGAGAGTACTAGCCAAGTGTCCACAAGCAGGCAGTGCATTGACTCTAGACTCTAGGGCTCACCACTGCCAAGCAAAGCCCTGTCCACATGCGAAGCGTTCGCTCCTCATGAGCATACAGGTCGACCCGCCATTGACAAGCAAATGATGGCCCACTTGGGAGGAACATCCAATATGCCGTAGCCCGGGGATGTCTGGCCCTGGTGGCAAACAGTCCCCTAGCAGAATAGGTACCATGTACTAGTCATACCGCACACTGCTCCATGTTCAAGTACCCCGCCAAAGAGTCCAGCTAGCCAAAGGCTTTCCCAGGACCCTCCCCCATACTGCTGCGACATTAGCTTCAGACAGCAAATAGTTCCCTGCCGATGGACAGTCTCAAAGTGTTCAAGAAAAGATCCAGGACCGTATCTGACAGGTGTATGATGTCTTTGTGGAACAGGTCTCCACATTCCACACAGACCCATTCATGTCTGATGTGAAGAACCCTTTTTCACTCAGTGAAGTTGCTTATCTGCTTATTTAACTTGCCCATCCAACACCACCAGAGCCAAGCATGCTGGAACCGGTGACGGCGGATGATCTCGGGCCACAAGACACTTTTGTGGGGCATGAATGCTGTGATGAAAGTGATGCCATTCCTGACATTGTTGATAAACTGCCAGCTGGGAATGTCCCACAGATTGTTACCACTCAGGTGTATGATAAGCACCTCAGGCGGAACCAATCTGACTAGCGGGTGTTGCAGAAGCTGTGTCCCAACACATTCCTCTTCAGCCCAACCATTGCACCATCATGCCGCTTGGGACTAATCCCAAATGCACTCTTCTTTGCATGGTGCTCTGCCCAAAACATGAATGAGTGTTATGCGATCCACACCATCATTTGTCACTAGCGAAGAACTAGAATGATACGACAACAAAGTCGAGCTTGTAAGCCCAAACCCCGCTGATGGGCTAGCCTGCTAGGATACAAAATTTACTAGGAGCCCATCCAACTGCCTGACGTAAGATAGGTAAGATGGAATCTGCCACCTGCCAATACGCTGGATTGCCGCGCTGAGAAAGCCAGACCCCGATGCTGAAGGAGTTCATCCCATATTGCTCTGCCTGCATCCCCGCCACATATAGTGCATTCCTAAGTATGGGACTAAATTGATATTTGTTCAATGGAAGTAAATTTGAGTGTATCAAAAACTGCACTCCCCTGGATGGCCTAATGGCAGCATAGCACAGAATATCCGAAACTGAGCATGTAGGGAGACCCCACACCATGGCCAGTGTGATCGCTGCAACCCGCTACACCTGGTCTGTCTTTGCCCTCTTGATTCTGAGCATTAGCCATCCATTTGAGAGAACACTATGTACAAAGGCTGGAACTGCTGTGCTCACAACTTGATGTGAGCACTAACTCACTCAACTCTGAGTGCCCCAAAGAACATGATGGAGAATGCAGCAGGAAATAGGGCAAGCTCGAAAACGCATGACACTACCGTTGGCAAAGCGTGCCATAACTGCAGGAGGTGATTGTGGAGTACTGGTCTGTGATCATCGGGAGCTGCTGGTTTGGATCTGGCCCAGCCTGCCAATACTCTTAACAAAGAAGTCCTTGACTGGATTAAGCCAAACCTGTGCTTTGGCTAAGAATGCAAAGTCTGTTAGATTAGCCTGCATAGTGCCCCTACCCATTCCGTCCCTTTGAGCCTGGACCACATATTCCACTAATCAGTGAGATGACACAGGGCCTTGTGGTTGGTCCTAACATTTCACAACAGCATTGTTGCCCTGCACGTAGGCTCGCCAGGTGGAAGGTGCAATGGACTAGTGCAGCAAATAGAGTGTGTCCTCACTCCAATGGTTGAAAGGTATTTTGGCACAGGTGTTCCCAACTCCTCTGCATGCGATACCAGCCTCCGGAACTCTTCTCACTTGCAATGAGAAAGACAATCAGCAATCTCGTTATGCATACCAGGAATGTGCCATGCATATGCTACTACATTTAACTGCAGAAACCTGAATGAACCTGAACATAAAAGCATTCAGGGTCTATATGCATGCCAGGGTGATCTTGCAGCTCTGGCCCTTGTCGTGGACTTGTGAGGACAGCTTTAGCAGTTTATCGGCTGGGAGTCTATGTGTGGAGTCCAGTTCAATGCCAAGAAACGTCAAGACTGTGATAGGTGGATCTAACTTGTCTGTGGCAAGAGGGACCCCAAGGGAGCGTGCCAACTTCTGGAAACCTTCAAATAAGTGGAAACACATGCCTGAATTGCCGGGACCAACAAATAGGAAGTCGTCAAGATAGTGGACCACGCTCATTAAACCCATACATCGTGACAGTTCCCAGTGCAGGAAGGTGCTGAATGCCTCGAAGGAAGCGCATGATATAGAGTAATCCAGCAGTTTGCACTAAATGTAGAAAGCACCAAACGAGAAGCCAAGTAGAGGGAAGCTATTTGGGTATACAGGAAGGAGCCAGAAGGCAGACTTTCTAGCAGCCTTCACCATGACTGACCTTTCTCCATAGTCCCTGAGCAGGTCCAATGTGCTATCAAATCATGTGTATTGGACTGTGCATGACTCCTGAGGGATAAAGTCATTAACAGAACTGCCATCTGGGTAAGATAGATTGTGGATCAACCTATATTTACCCAGCTCTTTCTTTGGCACTACAGCAAGGGATGACACAATCATGTCTGGAAAAAATGGATGCCAGATCAGGCCTGCAAGCCTACCTAAGAACAGTTCTGCTGCCACCCTTTTCCTCACTAGAGGATCAAATTGAGTTGCAAAGGAGCATTTGCATTTCTGCAAAGGAGCTGTGACCAGAGGGCCCTGGTAAGGGATTTAAAAACCTTCCTTAAAGCTGTCACGCAGAGGCAGCACACTGGCTCAGTAGAACTTTAAACTCCTCTCCAGCACTTGGCACAGCACTGGAGATGAAGCTCTATCAAAAACTTCATTTGCCTCTCGCACTAGGGTGCTTCCTGGGGCATTTGGTAGCTGAGTGTCTTGCCACTCAGAAGGTGCAAATGTGCTTGTATTTACAATCCTGTGTGAAACAGCCACCTTTATTAAATCTCCCTCATGCCTCTGACGCATTGCTCCCCACTTGCCCCTGGCTTTGTGAATGACCTTGAAATGGCTGGTTGTTTGTGGGTGCATCCGAGCTCCTACCAGTCATGTTGATGAGACACAACTCGACATTGTGAGAACCCCATGATATGCATGGAGTGTCAGCCATTTGTTCTCTAAACACAGCTTAATTGAGCCAGGCAAATACTTCATACTCCAAGTGTGTGCTAACAATGGTGACCAAATAGGACCACAACGCCATATTTATTTTATTTATTTATTAGTTTTTAAATACCGACATTCGTATAAACATCACATCGGTTTACAGTGAAACAAAAGAAAAGGGTGAAAGGAAATTACATCATAACAATTTTAACTCTAACAAAACAAAACTGGCCAGAAGAGTTACAGATGGATTATAGTGTTAGATTGGAGCAAAAAGGAAGGAACCTGTAACAGAATATTTTAATCAAGGGTATATTTTAACCAAGGGTTGGAGCAGTTAATATGAGATGGCAGGGGTGAGGGGGAAAAATACATCAAATTTTATACAAAGGCTGTTGGAGGGGTGATGTCGTTCTGGGGAATTATGTGGTTTGAATGGGAGCCATGGGAAGGCTTGTTTAAACAGCCAGGTTTTCGGGGGGGGGGGGTGTTAAGTTTTGGGTGTTTGGTTCAAGCCTGAGGTCTTGGGCATTGCGTTCCAGATAGCGGGACTGGCTAGTGATAGTACTCGTTCTTGGGTCAAATTGAAGTGTGTGAGTTTGGGTGAGGAAATCGGTAGGGATCCGTTGTTGGCAGATCTAGTGGACCTGTGTGGGGTTTGATAGTGGAAGGATGGGATGACACAGAGCTGCAAATATGGATGCTAGTCGTGCAAAGGAATGAACCCAGTTATTGTCTCTTGTGACCCTCTTATCAACTGCTGGTGGTTCATGCTGCCTATGCCCTTTCCAGGAGCTGTCTCCCCTTCTGCACCCTTCCAGTAGATTAAAGATATCGCGTCCATAGCTCTGTGTTGCTCCTTGGTAACGCCACACCTAAGAATACTGTGTACAATTCTGGTCTTCACATCTGATAAAAGATATAACTGAACTGGAAAAGATACAGAGAAGAGCAACCAAAACGATAAACAGGATGGAACAGCTCCCCCATGAGGAAGGGCTAAAGAGGTTAGGACTCCAGCTTTAAGAAGAGACAGCTAAGGGAGAATATGACAGAGGTCTATAAAATCATGAGTGGAGTAGAATGGGTAGACACAAATCGGCTGTTTATACTTTCAAAAAGTACAAAATAGCATAAACTCCATGAAGTTACAAAGTAGAACATTTCAAATAATTCCTAACTTTCTATATGCCTTTTTGAAAGCTGCCGCACACTGAGCTGAAGATTTCAAGGTACTGTCACACCAAGGTCCCTGAAATCCTTTTCCTGGCTGGTGACTCTTAACATGAAATTCAGCATCATATTCCTGTGATTTGGATTAATCTTTCCTTGTGTGCATTACTTTGCACATGACCACATTAAATTGCATCTCCCATTTTGATGCCCACTCTTCTAGTCTCATAAGGTTCTTTGGCAGTTCCTCACAATCCGCTGCTGTTTTAATGACTCAAAACAATTTTGTGCCATCTGCAAATCTGGGTACCTCATAAGAACATAAAAAATTACCATACTGGGTCAGACCAAGGGTCCATCATACCCAGCATCCTGTTTCCAACAGTGGCCAGTCCATGCTACAATTACCTGGCAAGTAGCCAAACACTAAGTAGATCCCATACTACTGATGCCAGTAATAGCAGTGGCTATTCTCTAAGTCAACTTGATTAATAGCAGTTAATGGACTTTTCCTCCAAGAACTTATCCAAACTTTTTTTAAATCCAGCTTCACTAACTGCACTAACCACATTCTCTGGCAAAAAGTTCCAGAGCTTAATTGTGCGTTGAGTGAAAAAATGTTCTCCAATTAGTTTTAAATGTGCTATTGCTAACTTCATAGAGTGCCCCCCTAGTCCTTCTATTATCTGAAAGAGTAAATAACCTAGTCACATCTACTCGTTCAAGACCTCTCATGATTTTGCAGACCTCTATCATATCCCCCCTCAGCCGTCTCTTCTCCAAGCTGTACAGCCCTAGCCTTTTTAGCCTTTCCTCATAGAGGAGCTGTTCCATCCCCTTTATCATTTTGGTCGCCCTTCTCTGTAGCTTCTCCATCATAACCAAATCTTTTCTGAGATGCGATGACCAGAACTGTACACCTCACTTGTTCCTTTCTCCAGATTACTTATGAATATGCTAAATAGCACATGTCCCTGTACAGACCCCTGGGGCATACCACTAAAGACATTGCTCAATTTTGAAAACGGACCATTTAGACCTACCCACTGTTTCCTGTCTTTTAGCCAGTAACCAATCCACAATAGGCCACTGTCTCTGATCCCATGACCTTTCAATTTTCTGAGGGGTCTCTCAAGAGGGACTGTCAAATGCTTTCTGAAAATCCAAATACACTATATCAACCAGCTCACTTTTATCTGCATGTTTATTTACACCTTCAAAAAATCTAGTACATTGGCAAGGCAAGACTTCCCTTTGCAAAAACCATGTTGACTCTCCATTATTAAACCATTTCTGTCTTTGTGGTCAGTAATTTTGCTTTTAAGAATAGATTCTACCATTTTCCCTGACACTGATGTCAATATAACCCATTGGTTTTGGTGAGGACATTTATTATCATCTCAGGAACTTCACAGAATTAATGATTACATTGCAAGAGACTGTAACTCATGTTCAACCTAACATCTCCATTCAAAATGGTCATATTTCTTATAGCATGGATCATTTATATGAAAATGTAAATAATTGTTTCTCCTGGTGGGAAGCATTGTTTAGATTTTCTCCAACAGCAAATCACATTTTTTATCCTTCATCCTATTGTTATTTTGGTTATTATTCAAGTTGTTTTCTTTGCTGTATTATTGATCGTGTGTTATTCGATGTATAGAAAAATTGCACATCTTTCTTTAATATTGGAATATTCTTACACGTGACATAGATTTCACACATCTTATTGACAAAAATCATATGGTTGATTGAGAATTAACCTTGAATGCTTAATTGCTTATACTTATTTACATGCACAGCACTCAATGTCCTCGACAGAACCCCTATAGTTTATTGAAAAAAATGTAACAGTTGCTCAAAACACATTGTAGTATATGAACTTCCAAGACCACATAGATCCCCTCCCTCGGATGTGACTGCACACTTTCCTCATACTAAGAAATATGAACACTTTTACACAAAGATTAACATTCTTAACCACCATATAAATGCACTAGCTTGTGATAATTACAGGACTAATCAACTTTAAAGCATAATTCTTTTGCTGTCAGGAAGTCACATTTTACTTTGAAAGAACAGAAAAGGAAAGTTTCAGAGAGTGCCTCTACATTTTTTTTTTCATTTTAATCGTTTCTAAGTTGCCAAGTTGATTTATAACCTTCTGGCCAGTGTAGCATACCAGGGGCAGAAGCATTAAAAAGTGATTTTCCAACGTCTCCAAAGGAAACATAAGCCCTCATGGCAGAAAAATCAAGTTTCACTTTAAAGCAGAAGCATAGATGATGCCGGCAGATAAGGACCACTTGGTCCACCCATCTGTGCCTGCCTACTGTACATTTCAACAGTCAAAAATAAAAACAGTCAGCTATGACTGCCTGCTCAATCCTATAAGCTTGCAACACCACTGAATAATGCTATATACTATTTGGCAATTAAAATAAAATTACTCCTTCATTTTTTTTTTCTATTTCTCTGTCCCTGGACTCCTAGCTGGACCCATAGATTTAGCCGATATCAGTTCTCAAAATAAAAGAATCCTGTTAGATCCCAAGTTGAGATCAGAGAATAAAAGGAGGTTACAGAAACAGGAGGAAAGACTACATGATCCTGGCTGCCATACAATTTGTAGCTATGTAACCCTTAATGCAAAAATAAACTGTAAATTTACTTTACCACAAAAAGTATAGAATGAAAATTTTTCCATGTAACTACAGCTGATAATTTATATACAGTCAAGTATTAATCAGCTATGCAAAACGGCTACGTTAACCACCTCTTAATTTAACCATCTCTTAAATGTATATGTTTATGGAACAAAAAAATCTCTTTTTAAATTACAGTCTTAAAATATAATCTGTAAATATGACGCACATTTTTATGAACTACTTGAAAATTTACCAGAGACATTTTTTATTCTCAGCTAAATCTATGACAACATATTGCTCCAAAAACTTACTAGAGTAATTTTTCTATTTAGCCAATATAACAAAAAGCTGAGTGTTGGTAATCCTGAATTCCATTCACAACAATTAAACATGTGTCTTAGGCACCAAGCTTTCTGCAGCAGCCAGAGGGTAGATACTGTCCTTTTTACAGCAATTCAACATTATGACGACAGAACAAAATATGCCCTGTATAGTAATTAAAATGGTAAAAATCCATTACACTTGCAAGGAAAATGATTTTCAACTAATTAGATATTGAAAGCCATACAATTACAGCTACTTAAATATTTATATTAATGATGTGAAATCTCATTAGATCTACTTTCAGTATCATCTATTTTATAGCAATAGTCAGGGAAGGCTGCTTAACAAGCTAAATGCAAATCCATAAGAGAAGAAAATCTTGCCTGTCCGCAATCATTCAGTCTTAGAAGTTCAATATTTATAAAGAATGCTGGCAGTGCTATATTTTAAACCAGAGTGTATCTTCATCTATTAATTTGCAGGCACTTAAATGCACTAACATAAAAGCATAACACCACAAGAATTACCAAACCAGGTCAGACCAAAGGTTTATTCAGCCTAGTATCAGTTTCCAATAGCAGCAAGCAAGGAGAACTTAGAAGAGTTAGGCGTTGGTATAAGAGATGCTCATTTACAGGCAAATTTTCAAAGGGCCGCACGTGTAAAAATCGGGACTTATGCGTGAGGACGGGGCCCTGCACGCACTGCGCGCATTTTCAAAAGGGCCCAGCTACATGCGTGAGTTCCGATACACGCACAAGTGCCAGGTCCTGAAAAAGGGGTGGGGTCTGGGCGGGGAGGAAGCTGGCCAGGACAGCAACCATTTTCCGCTGTCCCAGGGAAGCGCACACCGGCAGCCAGCCAGCACGTGGAAACTACTTCTACTTGGGAGGAGCAGAAAGTAGAAAAATTAAAAAATTTTGGGTAGCTAGGTAGGAGGTTAGAGGATAGGGTGGAGAGGGGAAAGGGAAGAAAGGCTAGGCAGGGGGGTAGGGAACTGGGGGAGGCCCAACCGCAACGCTGCGCATAATTTGCGCGTATGTGCACGCAGCCAACAGATTTTATAACATGCACGCGCGTGTTATAAAACTTGTGTGTCCATGTGCGCGCTCCTTTTAAAATCTACCCTTTTCTATTATACCTAAAGTTATAACTGCTAGAAACTTCAACAATGCAAAGAACCTAAAGCGATATTCATAATTTTATACTATATAGCCTATGACTGACATCTTTTCCATAAATTTGCCTAATCCAGGAGTGACCAACGTTGATTCTCAAGAGCCCAAAATGTGTATAATATTCAGGCTATCCATAATGAATATGCATAAGATATACTTGCCTGACTGGACTTGGACATTCCATCCCCTCTTGTAATAGCAAAAAGGCTCTATCAGGTCTTGAACCTGGAGCCGGCTGGAAGAAAGACCAGAGCCCAGCCTCCTGAGTCACTGTATAGTGCTGGTAAATCTAGATTATGCAAAGGAAAAGACCTGATATTAAGCTAAAAGCAAGCACCAGAAGCTCTGCCCCTGAAGAACAGATTGGATCATGGAGCTTGAAAAGAGATTTGTAGGACCAACACCTTGTTCCCTGCAACTGAAGAGTTGCTTTGCCATGCTGTGTAAAACTGGGGTGATGAGATATTGGACCCTTCAAGTTAAGATGGAGTGAAGTAACTGATGTTTTAACCTGCGTATGTAAAAATTAATCTGAATATCTTCACCTTGCATTGGATCAGTTGTGAACACAGTAAACTGATTCTGTCTTGAAGTACATGGACTTTTACTAGGGACTATGAACTGTCCCGGCTCCATGTCCTGATAGAGCATGTAGTTTAAGTTGGAGTCTCTGAAGAAACCTGTACACTGTTCCTGTTATCCTATCATTTAAAAATAAACAGTTAAACCCAAAAGAGTGAACTGTGATTTAAGTACCTCAGGCTAGGAATCTGCCACATTAAGCAAGCCTTTTTCATTTCATATTTTGAAGAAATATTTCCCTTTGTTTTAAACCTGCCACCTTAAAGTTCCATCAGGTTCCCTATAATACTTATGAGGCCGATATTTAAAAAACTGTAGGACTTCCAGGATGATGTCACTGGGGTCGGCAGCATAGCCAGCTCGCTCCGGGCCCCCTCCCCCCCAATCGGACTCCATCCTCCCCTGGAAAAATTTGATCCCCTTCTTTTTTGATGGGAGACTGTGCAGACTGGATGGGGCTGCTGTTTCGCTGTGATTTGCAGCGAAAATGAGGCTTCTGGGACCGGTAAGGAGCAAGAAGAGGCGCGATCCCCCCGCGGTGCCAGCGATCCGGGCCGGCCTCCCTCCCTTCAAATCCGCTGCCATCCTTCCTACTTTCTCTAGCATCTGGACTTTAAACTCGGGGTGGGGGGGGGGGATACAGAGGACACTTGGAGGAGGGGATTTGCCACGTTTTGAGGCAGAACAGAGTGCTCAGGGGCCCATAATGCGCCAGAGATCGGCACAATCATCTCACTCTCATAGTGTGGCCAAGATGGTGGCAGCGGGAGACCATACAGCCCCGGTAGCAGAGGTCTCGGAGGAGGCCCTGTTTAAGATATCAGCAAAGGTGGCTGAAGTGGTGGATGCCAGGCTCCTTAAAATTCAAACCTCCATCGAAGATGTTGTAAATGCTGTTGAGGGGCAGGCAAAGAGGCTGGATGAAGCAGAGCACAGGCTGTCTGATCAGGAAGACAGGCTGCATGGGGCAGAAAAGCATGGGGCAGAAAAGCTAGATCGGTTGGAAGATCAAGAGAATAGGAACCACCGAAACAATCTAAAATTTATTGGCCTTCCTGAATCCGTACCAGAACAAGAACTGTATGATCTTATTGAAACTTGGCTGCCCAAACTTGGCTGCCCAGCCAGTTGGGCCTGACGTTGAACACTGGCCGCCTGTGCTGTGAAAGAGTGCACAGACTGGGGCCGCCTAGAGCCGATGCTAGTAAACCATGGCCCGTGATGGCCAGAATTCTGAACTGGTCCCACAAGATTCAGCTTATGCGAGCCTTTAGGCAGCACTCGGGAGTGGAGTACCAGGGGCACAAGATCCTGTTATTCCACGATTTCTTCACCGCAGTATCTGCTCAACGGAAAGCCTCGTCCCCTGCCTGCACAGAATTACACAAACGGGGGATACCGTTTGGCTTATTTTTTCCTGCGAAGCTATGAGTTCAACACAATGGTACTGTCCTTTTCTTCTGCAAAAAAGAAGACGCCAATTCCTTTATATCCTCGCTAGAGCCTGGCAATGTTACTTGAAGGGCAGAGGTGTCCTGATTTGTTTATGCCAGCACCTCAGTTTTCGCTGTCCTTCCAACAGAACACATAACTGACTGGTTTTGGCCCTTTCTAGAGGAATGAGCCATTGTCTCTACGTCGCCTCTGTTATCCAAATTTTATTTTTTCCTTTTTCTGATGGGGGCTGACTCTGTTGGCTGTTTAAATTACCAAGTTCTCTTTAATCTGTTCTAATTACTTGAAGTTATATGTTTAGTGCCGGGGGGATGGATGGGAGAGATGCAAAGGGGAAGAGGGGGGCAGAGGAAAGCCAGTGTGCCCTCCAGGGACGCTGGGTACTTTGTGCCTCTTGAGGAGCAAGGAGTTCTGGGTTTGGATATATTTGGTGTGTGTGGGGTATGTGGGGATATGGCTATGGTTTGTATCTGTGAGTGAGAGGTAGACTAGAAGGGAGGGGGGTATAGGGGGAAACCTCTTTGTGTGTGCAGGAAGTCTTGTATTTCTGGCTGTTTCACTACATGCCCAGCTGTTTTCTAAGGCCCAGGCTGGGAGGCCTTGGAAGCCCAAATGTGCATAATGTCACCTTTTTGTGTGTCCATCTGGGTTCATGGTATGGCGCAGGTTAAAATAGTCTCGCTGAATGTCGATGGGGTCCATTCCCCAATTAAGCGAAAGAAATTATTCACAATGTTTAAGCACATGCAGGCCCAGATAGTATTCCTGCAAGAAACGCATCTTACAGATAAGGAACACACTAAATTACAGAGAGACTGGGTGGGTCACTGCTACTATTCCTCATTTAGTTCGAGGCAGCGTGGGGTCGCCATTCTCATCCATAAAAATTTACCATTTCAGCTGGCACAAACATACCATGTTGTAGGTTTATTACATGATCAGAAACTGGTACTGTGTAATATTTATGCTCCAAATGTATATTCTCCTCTGTTTTTTGCTTCCTTGGTGAGTCGCTGGCTGAGTTCCCTGACTATCATTTGGTAGTTGGGGGTGACTTCAACATAGTCGCGAATAAGCAATTAGACATCAGACCCCCCTAAGCCTGTGCATAATCAGGTCAGGAGTAAAGGAGTCAATCTGTTATGTGATCAATTGCAATTAATGGACATTTGGCGGGTATTGCATCCCAGAGACTCTGACTTTACGTTTTTTTCTAACCCCCGCCAGTCTTATTCCAGGTTGGATTACTTGCTGGTATTGGACAGCTGTTTCCCCGAGGGTGACGGAGGCCAGTATTGGTACTATTTCTATTTCTGATCACGCTCCTGTGACGGTAACCATACACTGTGGCTCCCGGGCTCGCCCTCCATTCTCCTGGCGCATGCGTCCAGATTTATATCTGGACAAAGTATTCCATAATTATTTGCAAAATCAATGGTTGGAATACTTAAAACATAATGCGACCCCAGATATGAATGCAGTGACCATGTGGGAGGCCGGTAAGGTCGTGATGCGAGGTGCAATAATATCGTATGTGGCCAGGGCAAATAAAAAATGCAACGCTAATTCTGAAGTTAACTGCTGTTCTTAAACATGCTCAGCAACAACACATGACATCCTTGACCGGGGAGTCCAAGGCGGTGGCTGATAGGGCTAGAGCTGCTCTCAATGGCTTACTTCAACAAAGGGCGTCTAAATCGCTTCGCTACTATCGGTACCACTTATATAAACAAGGGAATAGGGAAGGTAGACTGATGACCCACCTTATTAGGCCTAGGGGTCAATGGGCAGCCGTAACAGGGATCCAAAATAGCCAGGGAGACCACTTGAGTACACCCATGGACATCACGCGTAGATTCCGGGAATATTATATGTCTCTATACCAGAGCTTCTCCCGGTCTCTCCCTCTGCTCTTTCTTCCCTGCTGCCGTTGCCACCGGGCTATCAGCAAGTTCAAGCCCAGTGGGTACGGCAGCAGTGCCAAAAGAAGCTGTGGTACCCGTAGCTGGCCTTTTCTTCTTCCCATGCCTGCCCGCCCCCCGTGACCCAGAACAGGAAGTGATACGCAGTGCGCAGGAAGGAGAAAGAGCCATGCCGCGTGATAAAGTAACAGCGGCGGCTGCAACATCTGCCCCCGAGCAACTGAAGCAGCCGGTAATCGGGAAAGGAGACAGCAGCATGAGCCTCCCGTAGCCAATGGAATTCTTCCTTCTTGGCCTGCGGGGGCTGGAGGAGGAGGCTGCTGCAGCTACCATTTGTGCTCGGGGAGGAGCGGGGGGGGGGAGGGGAAGTGAGTGAGAGAAAGAGAGAGAAGCAGCCAGCCAGCCAGTAAGTGAGAGAATGTATTTGATTGAGAGCATGTGTGTGATTGAGAGAAACTGGTCAGAGAGCTGATGTATGTGTATATGCTCAAGGAGATGACTGATGTGTATGTGAGAGTGTGAGACAGTCAGGGATGTGACTGGTGGGTATGTGAGAAAGCATGGGAGTAAGAAGCCTGGTGTTGTGGGTGTGTGTGTGTGAAAGCAAGCATGGGAGTGAGAAGCCTGATTATGTGAGAGAGAGCATGGGAGTGGGAAGCCTGTGTGTGTATGCTTGCATGAGAGAGAGACTGGTTTGTAAGGTGACTGTGTGTGTGAGAGAAAGAGACTGGTGTGTGTGAATGTGAGAGAAAGAATGTGATTCAGGGAATGAGAAGTCTGGGCAGTGGAGAGTGAGCATGGAAATGAGAGAGAGACTGTTGTGTGTGTGTGTGTGTGTGTGTGTGTGTATGTACGTGTGTGTAACAGAGAGAAAGTGATTATGGGAATGAGAAGCCTGTGCATGTGAAGAGAGTGAGCATGGGAGTGAGAAACCTGGGTGTGTGTGAGACACAGCATGGAAGGAAGAAGCCTGTATATGTAAGACAGAACATGGAAGTGGGAAACCTGTGTGTGTGTATGCATGAGAGAGATCAGTTGACTGGTGTGTGTGTGTGCGCACGTGTGTGTGTGAGAGAGAGAGAGAAAGAAAGTGATTATGGGAATGAGAAGCCTGTGCATGTGAAGAGTGAGCATGGGAGTGAGAAACCTGGGTGTGTGTGAGACACAGCATGGGAGTGAGAAGCCTGTATATCTGAAAGAGAACATGGGAGAGGGAAGCCTGTGTGTGTGTATGCATGAGAGAGATCAGGTGACTGGTGTGTGTTTGTGTGTATGTGTGTGTGTGAGAGAAAGAAAGTGATTATGGGAATGAGAAGCCTGTGCATGTGAAGAGAACAAGCATGGGACTGAGAGACTGGTGAGTGTGTGTGAGACAGAGAAAGTGATTATGAGAGTGAGAAGCCTGTATATTTAAGTAGAACACGGGAGTGGGAAGACTGTGTGTGTGTATGGCATGAGAGAAACTGTTCAGGAAGGTGGCTGGTGTGTGTGTGTCAAAGACTGGGAGATGACTGGTGTGTGAGAGACAGAAACTGGTCATGAGGGCATGACTGGTATGGTGTGTGTGTGAGAGACATGGGCACTAAGGAAGAGGACCATGAGTATAGAGTTTAGCCTCTACTGCTGCTTCTGCTGTGTGCTACGGCCTGCATGGAAGAGGAGTAGGAGAGCTGCTGGAGGGGGTAAGTAAAGGTGGCTTTTTAAGTTTATTTTTCTTGATTGACAGCCATTTTAATTATTTAATATTATGTGATCTGTCTGCTTTTTTTGAAATATTTTATTGGTGTTTGGAGAATTTTTAATAGTTTTTATGAGTTTTTAATTGTTGGATGTTATTCTGTTCATAGCTGTTTTGAAACATTTATTCTGCTTATTAGTATAGTTTTCCAATTATTTCTGTGTGGGGATCTATAGCTGCTTGCTAGTTCTGTTTTTCTAATAAGAGGTGTATTGGTTTTTAGGGTTTTTAAATATTTGTAGTGTTGCCTTTTCATAGATAGGGTTGCTCCTGTTTGAGTGTATTCCATAATACAGGTGTAACTGTGGGCAGATTAGTTTATGTGCATTACTACAGATCCTGGGAGTATGTTAGGTCTGTTCTGTGTCTGTTACCGAGATGAGATATTTTACTAGCATGCAAGCGTTTTATCAGTCTTATTTGTTGTGTTTTCTCAAGAGGACATGCATTGGTGGTAAACTGCTGTCTTTTCATAAGTAGGGCTATTGAGCCTGGAAGAAGAAGGAGTTTGAGTTGCTGTTACTGAGATGACACTAGAACCAGAATATCTTTTTTGTAGGGTGTGTTGTATGGGGAATGTCATAATTCTGCTTTACATCCATTATTGTGGGTCAGGGGGTTCCCGTGGATGCAAACTGTACTTTTACATCTAGCCCCGTGATGATCATGGGTCACAGTGTGTCACACATGTGAGAACCATCTGTCAGGTGTGTCCCGACAGAAAAAAGGTTGAGAACCACTGTTCTATATAACTCTAAGCCTATGGACGCTGATGTAGCTGAGTCCCTTTTTCAAGGGATCTCGTGGCCCTGAACAGCCCCATCACTGAGGGAGAAATCCACGCTGTCATCCACAAGCTTAAATTGGGGAAGGCCGCAGGCCAAGATGGACTAAGCTCCAAATTTTACAAGATACTGAAATTTACAGTTCTATCCCCAATGCAGAAATACTATGCTGACCTATTGCTCACTGACCGTAATGCTGAGGCAACCAATCGGTCTGTCATTGTCGTCCTCCCAAAACCAGGAAAAGACTCCTTGGACGTGGGTTCTTATAGACCCGTTTCCTAACTAAATGTAGATGTAAAAATCCTGGCAGCAGTCCTGGCGGCCTGGTTAAATGGAATTTTGCCCCTCCTTATTCATAATGATCAGACGGGGTTTGTCAAAGGACGGCAAGGGGTTTGTAATGTCCGGCGTTTGCTGGCGGTCTTAAGCCATTAAACAACAGCGGAGGCTTTGGTTTTGAGTTTAGATGGAGAAAAGGCCTTTGATTCCTTATCCTGGGAATATAGGTTCTGGGCCCTGCAATGTTACGGCTTCTCGGGGGCATATCTCCAATGGTTGAAGGCTCTTTATCGTAATCCCAGTGCCTCTATACTGCTTAACGGGGAGCTTACCGACCCGTTTCCTTTATATTGCGGAGTTAGGCAGGGATGTCCCCTTTCCCCATTGCTATTTGTGTTGGCCTTAGAACCTCTGGCTAAACGGCTGAGAGGCGATCCGGGATTCACTGGGATTAGTGTAAATGGCCACCCTTTGAAGACTGCGTTATTTGTGGATGACATCCTTTTGTTTTTGGGACGACCGCGCACCAGTGTGCCTACTATTATTCACCTTTTTGAGAAGTTTTGCCTGGTGGTGGGACTGAAAATCAATTATGAAAAGTCAGAGGTTTTGGCCCTAAATGCTCACCTGCCTGGCTCTTAGGATGGTCCTTTCCCCTTTCAGTGGGCCCCTGACAAGATCAAATATCTGGGTGTATGGGTACCCCGACAGCTGGTACAGCTCTACGAGTTGAATATTGCCCCATGTCTCCTTAAGCTTCGGGTGCAGCTGCAGCTTTGGACCCCATTGCCACTTTCCCTACATGGTAGGAGTGCCCTTATTAAAATGGTGCTGGTACCCCGACTTCATCTGCTGCACATGATTCCATGTTGGTTGAAAGCCGGGGATCTTCGACAATTGCAATCTAGTTTACAAAAGTTCTTGTGGAAGGGAAACGGGCTCAGTTGGCTTATACCATTTTGGAGCGCCCCCGGGAGCAGGGTAGGCTTAATTTGCCGGATTTTCGACTTTATAATTTGGCATGTCAGTTGCGGTATGTGGGTGAGTGGATCACGGAGTCCTACTGCTATTGTGCACCAGGGAAGTTAAATAAGATGTCTCAACCTAGCTCCCCTTTGGGTATTATTCAGCTGCGCCCGGGATTGCGGAGTAGTCTGACCTACCCCAGAATATTTTTACAACCTTGTACCCGAGCCTGGCAATGGTTGCGGAGACAATGGGGCTTGCGGGGTATAGCCTCCCTTTTTTTTGCCTTTTCTGGGGAATGCATGTTTTGTGCCGGGGCGGGACAGCAGGGCAGTCTTCAAGGCTTGGGCTGATAATAAAAAAATAAAATAAATAAATAAATAAATAATGGGGTGGTATACATATTTCATTTGTTAGAACCAGACTCCTATGTCATCCAAGATTTTGCTACTCTGGCCCGTACGTTTCAACTGCCTACTAAGTACTTTTATGCGTACCTGCAAGCCAGTCATTATATCCAGTCCCTCGCATGGTCTGTAGAGGACCTGACAGCAGAAACGACGTTTGCTACCAAGGTTTTTGACACTGCCTGCCTTAAGAATACGATTGCTGGTTGGAAACAACTAGGTCAATCACTGTGTCACCCAGGCCGATTGCAACATCTTACGACTCGCTGGACTGCCTTGATAGACTCCCCAATGGCCCCGACTTACTTGAAGAGCTGTTTTATGGCTCTTTACTGTTGCTGCCTGACGTGGGGCTACGTGAGGTCCAATTAAAAATTCTTCATAATATATACTGTGATGATGTTCACCGGTTTCATCTGAAGCTTACGCAGTCTCCTCTATGTAGCCGGTGTGGTGCGACTGAGGGCAATTTATACCATATTTTGTTGGCATGCCCACGCGTGGAGCTTTTTTGGAAGTCAGTTCTTGACGAGATTAATAAAAGTACTGGTACTGTCATTTCTCCTGTGCGTTGCCTTTTACTGGCTCACCAACAGACTGATCGGGTTCCTGGTACACGTTCTAGAGCAATATTTGAACACCTAGCAGTTATGTTGGCATGCCACACCATATTGGCTCTCTGGACCGATCCCTTGGCGCAACCTTCAGTTGATGCATGGTTTGGCAGGATGGCCTCTTTACTACAGATGGAATATATGGACTTCCGATTAGGCAAGAGAAAACTGGACAAGATATATAGTGCATGTTGGAATGCATGTCATTCCTTGTTTCCTCCTGCTTTACAAACTGAGCTCAGTAACAATGGATATAAGCCCAAATGGATAGTCTTAAAGCCAGATCTGTTTTTTTGGCTCTACAGGACCAGAGTTGGTCACTCCTGCAGTATGGCATGCTACACATGCCCAGTAGAGCAGGCTCAAAGTTTCTAGAAACTTTGCTATCAAATTTCTGGGTCAGGCTCCATCTGATGAAGTTACCCATGTGTGAGGATTGCCATCCTGCTTTTCCTGAGAGAAACAAGACATCATAACAAGTGTTATCATGGTTGTACAATTTTGTGAATTAGCTTAATATCAAACAGCTCCCCCATTTATTCTCACCGTTTCTTTCATTATTTTATATACGGTAGTGTTTTTCCTTAGTCATCTCTTTTCAAAAATTGAATCCCATGAGGTTTTATTTCAGTTTTTTCTCATATGGAAATTATTCCATACTCTCAACCACATTTGCCCTTCTCTGGAGGATATGCAATGAGCCCAATGTACTAAAGCAATTTAACAGTAAAACAAGCATTACCTATTGCAAGTTAATGGACTTAAATCAGCTTGCATTACTGTTAACATTTATTCTTGGATTTAATATATACCTCCTTTTCCAAAGGCTCAAAGCACGTATGTAACCTACAACAAATTACAACATTGTAATAACAAAACAATAAACAAACACTCAAACAAACCACTGAAACACTTCCAGACAAGAAAATCCTTCCAATGTAACAAAATTACAAACTAAACAATAAGAGTCTGATGCAATAAGATGCGTGTTGAAAACGGGCTCTCATATTGAGTGCTCATTTCCCTAATGCACACACAGCCCATCCCCTGGGAACCCGATGCAGTATTTAAATGAGAGGCTGCATAAAAAAGAATGCGCCAGCTGGATCCAAGATGGCGCTCTAGAAGCAGGTTGTGCGAGAAGTGAGCTCCCGAGCTGTATGAAATTTCTTTGAAAAATGCCACATACCAAAAGGAAAGGGAGAGTCAGGGTAGAGACCCCGACAGCCCTGACTCCCACCTCTATTCAGCCTTTAATCAGGAACTTCTTTTCGCTGAGCAGTGCAAACGCCCCGGGAGATGTGGCCGGCGCTGGCGTCGACGAAGAGCAAACGCAGACGCAGCAGGGCCCAAACACCTCGTTGAGCCCCGGGGCTCCCTTTAAGCCGTTGCTTCCCGGCTTTGCCCTAACCCCGGATTTGGGAATGGAAGCCCGACCGGTGATGCCGGACTTACCAGACTCCATCGAGGGAAATTCGAAGGGAGAGGAGGCGAGCCAGAAAGCCAGAGGAGAGAGAAATCCTCTGACCTCAACACCAGAGGAGTGCAAGGACCGAGAAGAGGCCCCAATTGAGAGGCATGGACTCTGCACGGAGAGAACAGTGAGTTATAAATTTGTTTCAAGCGCTCCACAAACGTCTGTAGTAACTTTGGAAAGTGTATGGGGAGTCCTTATGGAATTAAAAGCATCCATTGAAACTTTGAACAAAACGCTGTTAGAAAAGCAGAATCGCGTCTCTCAGATAGACCCAGTATTGACTGTGCATAAAGAAAAATTTCAGTCTCTTGAGAATCGGGTGGAACTAGTGGAGAAAACCCAGTTAGGGCTGATATGCGGCGACACGGTAAATACTCGGAAAATTGAGATATTAGAAAATCAAGCTAGATATAAAAATCTTAGGATACTCAATTTTCCCAGTGTTAGATTAATATCCACCTATGAGATGTATAAAAAGTACCTAATGGAAGTTCTGATGTTAACATTAGAGGAGATACCAACAATTGAAAAGATTTTCTTTGTGAATCAAGGAAAAACAGAAAATACAGATCAAGAAAAAAATGGTTTGCAACAACAAGAGATGGATAACATCACTGCCTTCCTGGAACAAAGTATGACTGAACAAATTGAACATTGGGGAACTTTATGTGTGAAATTTATACGTGCAGCAGACAGAGATAAAATATTAAGACTATCTCTTAAGAACAGAGATAAGATGTTCCTGGGTCAAAAAATATGGATATACCCTGACATAACAAAAACTACACAAACACGTAGAAAAAAGTTTCTTCAGATGTGCCAAGAGGTGAAAAACCTTGGTGCACAGATTATGATTTATTACCCCAGTAAACGTGTAGTGAAATTTCAGAATGATAGGTTTGTGTTTTTAGAGCCGCTTGAGTTGCGTAAGTTTATTGATGCAAAATTACCTGTAGCTCACTGAGATCTGTTTAGGGATTAGCTTGTAAGCGCTGCATAATCTACTTAATGGCCTAGTTTCATATGTTTTATTATTTTGCTCATTGTATATCATCTTGGATCCCCTTTTACTTTATAACGGGGGTTTGCTTCTTTCCCTCAGGCTGTACATTAGAAAAGTAATGTATGAAAATGTATGCTTTATTTCTAGTTTAAATATAGTACAGCCTGGGTAGTATTACTTGTATTATATTATTTGTACCCATTCTGTGACATGCGGTTATTGCTGTCTATGTTTGTGAAATGTATATAAAAAAAAATTTAAAAAATTTAAAAAAAAAGAATGCGCTAGGGGAGGATTTTACTTTCTTAGCACTCAAATGCATTGGGCGACGTCAATTGCAATCGGCACTCAATACGAGAATTTGTTTTTATTCGGCTTCTGACCAGTTTTGCTGAGATGCTGAAAACTCCCAGAGCTATGCGCCTCTTGCAATGGACATCTAAATTGTGTGTCCAGAAGATTTTTTCTTTTTGTAATTAAGCCTACATATTTTTATTTTTCAATACTGCAAGTAGTACATTTAAGTGTCACAATGATAATAAGCAGTGAGCCCTTGGCTCGCGGATGGAATTTACGCCACCTCTGAGGCTGGAATTAAATTTGCCACCTTAAAATATATGCACTGGGTGCCCAGTAATAACTAAAAGCGTCATCTACATGGAATTCACATGTGATGGATGCTAGTGGCTGCGCATTTGTTTGGACTTGTGTTTTGGATGCACTAATCTCCTTATTGCATCGGGTGCTAGTCTAACATGTCCAACCGTGTGTAAACCTTTGCACTAAGCTGGGTGCACTTTATTGCATCAGCCCCTAAACATATATCAAATGATTAATGAACAAACCAACAGGATTAAATAAAGATGCCAAATCATAAGAGACAAACCTCAAAGAATATATGAAATAATGAGATAGCGAAAAAAATTAAACTCATTATAATTTGGAAAATGTAATGCAGCTGCATATACAGAAAATTGTAATTACACCTCGGTGACTTCCTGTAATGGCAGAGGTCTAACGTGACATGTAGAGAGGAGCTCCAGGGATCCCCCTTGCAATTTAGCAGCAGAATTGAAGGTTAGAGGGAAGATCCAGATATATTTATTTATTTATTTTTTATTTTTATATACCAATGTTCCTGTATAATATACATATCACACCAGTTTACAAGGAACTAAAACTGTCGCCTCGGGGACGGAGTACATTGAAACATAATAACAGTAAATAACTTAAAGATACATAGAAAGGCAAAAAATAACAGAGAAATAGTACTACTCAGAACGTATGTACAAGGGAGATAGGGGATCAGGGACTATAATGTCATTGTATTCCTCGGGTCTTAGGTCTCCGGGAATGCTTGGGTGAAAAGCCAAGTCTTTAGCTTCTTTTTGAAGGTCATGGTGCAGGGTTCTTGGCGCAGGTCTGGAGGGAGCAAATTCCAGAGTGGGGGACCCGCAGTGGAGAGAGCGCGTTTCCTCAGTGAGGTTTTTGCCGGTTGGGAGAGTAGAGTGTTCTTGTATGCACTTCTAATCGGTCTCTTAGCGATGTGCTTCTGCAGATGAAATGTTAGGTTGAGAGGGGAGATGTTGTGCAAGGCCTTGTGTATCATCATAAGGGCTTTAAAGTGAATCCTGTATTTAATCGGTAGCCAGTGAAGGTGCTGTAGGATGGGGGTGATATGTTCTCTTTTGTTGGTGTTTGTCAGAATTCTGGCCGTCGCGTTCAGGACCATCTGAAGTGGTTTGATGGTGCTAGCGGGAAGGCCCAACAGGAGTGAAACATGTGAAACAAGGTTTTCTCCAGCTGTTAATAATGAGCTAAAAAATGACGAAGACAGCCCGCGAGAAGGGGAGCGCTTTAGAATCTAAGATGGTGCCGGAATCACCACGATCGAAGCTCGAGAAAGTTTTGGCGGTAGCATCAGATGAGGTGATACTATCTTCAAAAGCTCCTCAGTAGTGTTGGAGGATCGTTTATCTAAGCTGCAGTCCACTATCGATGAGATTAAGGAGGGCTTGGAGGTACATGGACAGCAGCTACAGGAAGTGGAAAGCAGGGTTTCAGATAAAGAAGATCCCACGTCGCAAGTAGATATGCAAAGCACAGCACGCCATAAAGAAAATGCAGCTCTGCTGGAAAAAGTGGATGATCAAGAAAATCTGAATCACCGCAATATTAGAATGATTGGAATCCCAGAAGCAACAAGAGAGATTTATCGACATTATTTGAAAAATGGCTGCTTAAGGAGTTAGGCGTTCATAATTTGGTGGGTACCTGTATATGTGAATGTGCTCACAGAATAGGCCTTGTCAGGGATAATTAAAATAAGCCCCACCCAATTATGACCCAAATGCTGAACTGGGCAAATAAAACTAAAATCATGAATGCCAACTGGGTAAAGGGGCATTTTGATTATGAAGGTTCCAGAGAGCTGATTTTCAATGATTACTCTGCTAAAGTGGCTTCTCAATGTAAAGCGCCACCAATATGTACAGAGCTACAAAAATGTAGAATACGATTTTCCATCCTGCTCCCGGCTAAACTTTGCATTCAGCATGATGGAAAAATATTTTTTTTTAATGGAAGAGAGCAGATGCAGGAGTTTCTTCAAAGACTTCCAAGCTAAGAGTTTTGGATTCACAGAGAATTAATACTGGATGGTTTATGAAACATGGAAGAAGGGTTGAATCTTTAATATGTTGTGATATGTTTTCTTGCAAAAGTTTATTGCAGTTTGGAATTTATTTAAGTTATCTGAATCTGGATTGCCAGGCAACAGTATGAGTGAGCTGAAGAAGCCTGAGCATCTGTCAGTGAGCTGGTATTGGACAAAATAATGTGTTGCAGCACACATTGATTAAGTGGAGCTATAAATGATGCTTTGCAGATGTGAAGCCAGGACAAACTGCCTTTTCTTCCAAATGGCCAGAGCCCTGATATGAGGGATTTAAAGGCTGCAGGAACTATATCTGTGCAAGATGGAGAAATTATTGCAGTCTGAAAATTCATTTCAGTTACTAAAACTCTGGATAATATGCAGCAGTACTAGTGAGCTGAAGAAGCCTGAGCTTCTGCCAATGAGCTAGAGCTAATAAGTTTACTGGGTAATCCTGATTCAGTGGAGCTATATACGACATTTTGGTACTGTGAAAAGAATATAAGATGCTTCTTCTTCCAATCGGCTGAAGCCTTGATAAGAGAGATTTTTAAAGATCTAGGAAATGTATTTATGCAAGGGGAAGAAGAGAGAAACACTAAACTTTTATAGTTTCTGCTCTGCAAGGGAGTCACCATTGACAGTGATCAGCTTCATTGCTTATAATTAATAAGATTAGACAGTTACTAAGAGGTACGGAGTTAAAGGTTTTCAGATTACACTATACTAGCAGAGAGGCCTATCTCAACTTCTGGCTGGAGTAAAGTAAGGCTGAAGGTTTATAGATGGAGGTCCCTTGGAGCTTGGTCTATGGGAGAGCTTCTGTGTTTGTTGTATGGATGATATGGATGGAATGTGTGGAAGGATGGATGTGTGGGAGAGGGGGTAGGGAAGGGAGGAGGGAATAGACAAGCTAGTAGGACAGGGAACAGATGAGGAGGGTATAGATGGGTTAAAATGGTAAGATTATACGGGAATGTGGATAAGATGCATGCAATGTGAATTTGGAAGGATCTCTGGAGACATGGGGGCAGATTTTAAAAGGTACGCCCAATTTTATATCATACGCACGCAGCCGCGCGCATGTTATAAAATCAGAGGTCAGCGCGCGCAAGGGGATGCACACTAGGGACACGCGTGTCCTGGGGCTTTACGCGTGCTGCCGGGCCTTTTGAAAATAGGCCCGGCCCGCGTAGGGCTTTGAAAATCTGCCCCATAGTTGCCTTGCGTCTAGGCTGGGGGACGCAGGACGCCAATTGGGGATTATAATCAGGCAATTTAGGAAGCAGATTGCAGGAAGTGTTATCTAGTCTTTTTAGATACTGGGTGATCTAAAGATTGCATTGTGGAATGTAGATGGCAATCACTCTGGTGAAAAGGTCTAAATTACTTGCAGTATTATAAAAGCATATAGAGCATATAGCATGTCTACAAGAAACACACTTATCTGATGAGGAATATCGTAAATTGAAGAGGGATTGGGTGGGTAGCTGCATCTTATTCACAAAGGCAGCGGGGAGTAGCCACCTTTATACATAAGGATTGTCCTTTCAATATAACTAAGACAATAAAAGACCCAGAAGGGAGATATCTATTTTTGATTGGCGAATTATATGGTAAGAACTAATTTATTGGCAATCTGTATGCTCCAAATGTATACTCCCCAGATGTTTTTTCTCTGAGGTTCTCTCTCCGGATTTCCGGAGTACTTATTAGTGCTGGGGGGGGGGGGATTTAAATATATTTGCTAGCATTGAGGAAGACTGTAGACCAGCTAGGAAACCCACAACACATGCAGGTAGAAGAGAGGTTCACCTATTGCAGAAGCAATTGGAAATTTTGGATATTTGGCGTGTATTGCACTCTGGAGAGCGAGATTATACTTTGTTCTCTAATCCGCATCAAAGTTACTCTAAAATAGATTATGTTCTTATATCTGTAGGATTATTTCCTAGAGTTTTAAATGCAAAATTGGAAATATTCTGGTCTCAGATCATGCCCCCAGTATTTTTTGTTTAAAGGTCCAGGGGAGAATAGAGAATTTATTTCTTGGAGGATGAATCTGGGCTCTTCAAAGATGCAGTATTTTCTGACTTTTTTGAGACAAAAATGGAGGGAATAGAAGGAATTTAATGAGAGTCCACAGATATCACCAACAGTGTTCTGGGAAGCTGGAAATGCAGTCATGAGGGAAGAAATCACGGCATATTATGGTGGGAAAAAGAAAACAGAGAGAATTAGAGATTTTGAAATTGACTGGAAGGCTACAGAACTTGAAACAACATATCTCTTTCCTGCCTGGGGAGATTAAAAAAAAAAGATATGGACAATACGCGAGCTACTCTAAACCAATCATTACATATAAAAGCCTTAAGTTCCTTAAATTACTCTCTGTTTCAGTTTTATAAATTCAGCAGCAAAGCCAGGAAATTGATGTCTCACTTAGTTAAGGGTGTTAGACAGAAGTCATATATCACTGGATTAAGGGATGAAAGGGGAACTTTAATATCAGATTTGAATAAAATTTTAGAGATTTTTAGATCTTGTTATAAAGATCTATACTCTAAAGGGATACATGGTAATGAGATGAGAGAATTTTTTAAACCTTGAAATTTTCTTTATTGAGGTCAATAAAGGACATGATCAATTAAGCATAGTGCCATGGATTCTTCTCCAAATATATGAATCAGGCAGTCGTAATAGTGCTGCCTAAGAAGGGTAGGGATTTGAGGTTACCATCATCATTTTTTAGGCCAATTTCACTTCTCATCGTTGATACTAAGTTGTTGGCTTCAATATTAGGTAATCATTTGGGGAAAGTTTTACCTCTACTAGTGGAATCCCATCAGACAGGATTTGTGTCTGGCAGGTATGGAGTCAATAATGTTCGTAAGCAGTTCTGTCCTAGGGGAGTGTGCAAGGAAACAATAGTATGGTTCTAAGTTTAGATGCAGAAAAAGTATTTGATAAGGTTAACTGTGTATACATGTTTTGGGCATTAGGTAAATTCGGAATTAAGGGACATTTTGTGAAATGGATATGATTATTTTATTCTGATCCAACAGCACGAGTTATGGTGAATGGGTCATTGTCCAGTTTTCACTACAAGGGGGGGGACGCTTTATCACCATTTCTTTTTGTATTGACCTTGGAATCACTGGCAATTGCTGTGAGAAGTCATCTGGAAGTGAAGGGTCTAAGAGATGGGAGAAGAGAAATTAAGATATTCTTGTTTGCAGATGATATTTTACTTTTATTTTAATCTAATGCTAGCAGAGCTATTGCTCCTATTATGTCTAATTTCTCTTCTTTCCAAACATTTGTAGGCCTCACTATTAACTACGAAAAATCTGAGGCCTTGCCCTTAACAAAGGACTTATCTGACCAGTAGCAGGGTGTTTTTCCTTTTAAATGGGCCCCTACAAAGATTAAATATCTAAAAGTTTGGATCCCAAGAGATTTATCGCAGCTTTATGAGCTCAATATAAAAGATCTAGTAGGGGGGAATCATTCATCAGTTGAAGATCTGGAAAGATTTGCCAGTGTCCATATTGAGAAGGAGCACACTCTAAGATGGTGACGATGCCTAAAATATTGTATAGAAAGCAAATGCTCCCATGTTGGTTGAGAATAGAGGAACTGGCTCTCATTAAATCATTCTTTATAAGTTTTCTTTAGAGAGGTCATCAACCTAAAATAGCATATGATAGATTAGTACAGGGGAAAGCCTTGGGGGGAGGGGGGGATTGATGCGCCTAATTTTAAGTTGTATAATTGGACTTTCATTTAAGATTTCTTGGGGAGCAAATCAATGGTACCTATAAATATGATTCTATACAAATGTTTTAGAGGAACTATATCTTTTGCACTCACCTTTGGGGTTACTACTTCTTCCAGACAAGCAGGTTGTAGGAGATCTGATGAAAAACTTTATGTGGCGATCCCTAGCTTTAGCATGGAAAGCATTAAGGAAGGAGGCTTCATTTACCTACGGGGTTTTCTCCTATTCAAAACAATCCGTTTTTCTTACCAAGAATGGAAAATGATGTTTATAAGAGGTGGGCTGCCCATGGAGTGACCTTGATCCATCATTTGATTGAGGATGAAATGAGTACTATCTTGAGCTTTGCGCAAATGCAAACTGCCTACCAAATTCTTCATAAGCAGTTCTATAGATATTTGCAAATTCGGCATTATATAACTAGTTTTAAGCTTACTCCATCCAGAGGAGATGAGGAGATAAAGTTTGCGGATGACTTGGAACATATTTCTAGGGGGAATAATGCTATCTCTCAATGGTATATCTTGTAAAGACAGTCTGGGGCATGATGGGTTAAAAAATTTGGTGGAATACTGGTTTAAAGAATCTAATAATCCTTATAGCTTTGACCAGTTAAGTGGAATATTTCAAGATATACACAGATTACCAGTTGCAGTCCACTACAGGGAAATGCAATTTAAAATTCTATATCATCATCAAGTGGATAGACAAAGATTGTGTAAAATGAAGCTAACTGATTCTGATCTGTCATAAGTGCAAAGTAGTAACAGGAAATTATAAGCACCTATTTTTATATTGCTCTTTTGTTAAATTTTGGACAAAAATACTAACATGATATCTGACTGCATGAAAGAAAATTTGCCTTTTCAAGGTGATATACTTATGGGAGATATTAGATGGTTGAGGACAAGTGCTAAAGATGTTTCAACGGGATATTTACTGTTTATTGCTATAGCATTACTAGTAGCACATAAATGGATGATGGATTTTCAACCTACTTTTAGTATTTGGAAAGAAAATATGATCTTTTTAATGCAATTGGAAAGATTCAATGTACAATTTCTTTAAAGTAAAATCCATAGTGACTATAAAAAAAATGGTTACACTTTTACAATCTTCTGGAAACTAATAATCATACTTTTCTAACTCAGATATGCTATTCTACACACTGGAGAGTATTAAATAGAAAAAAAACAGAGGTTCCTTCAGAGTGAAAGCTTATAAAGAAAGAGAAAACAGGAGTATGAATGCGTATGAATGGGGAATGTATGGGGATGGATAGGGAGGATACATTTATTTGTATATTGGGGGTTCTGAAGAGGGAAATGAAAACAAAAAACAATTTGGATTGGCAGACAATTGTATATTCTTGTACTGTGTACGGCTGTATAAGTTTGCATTATTGGACAGCTTGGGATAAATATACTGAATTTATTGTAATTTGTTAATTCAGAATAAATTTTGAAAAAAAAAATTACACCTCCGAAATGCGTAGTTAAGTTTTTGTATTATTGCCTGCACTAGCGCATATACTTTATCGGTTGTGGTTAGAAATGCCTCATTTTCCTTTAATTAACATCAGATGCTAATACATGCATTAAACACCATGTTTACATGCATTAACAGCCTATTTTAATGAAGCTTAGTACATTGGCCCTTATGTCCAGTTTAAGGTGTGGAGAACAGAACTACACATAGTACTCAAGATATGGGCACATCATGGATCTGTATAACGGTATTTTTATTTTTAAACCTTTTCTTATTAGTTCTTAATATTTTGTTATCTTTTTGGACTATTACTGTACAATGGATCAATGTTTCAATGGACCGTGATCTCTTTCTGAATGGTAACAGCCAAACTAAAGCCTATAATGATGTAATGTTATCAGTCTCTAGTTTCTTCATAAAAAAGGTGGGGTTTTATGCATTTTGTTAATATGAACATGATTTGTCTGCCTATTTAATGCTAAACATGCCGGAGGCATTCTCTGAAACTGATAAATTTGTTTCTGTAGAAGAAATCTAGATTTCAAAACAGTTTTTGTCATTTTCCTCCCTTTCCTTCAATAATGTGCATCAGGTTTTTTTTTAATTATGCGTCAGCAAGAAAATTCTTTGATAAATTCCACATGCAAAGCCAGCTAGGAGCATAGATACACAAATATAAAACCTTGCATGGAACTACAACTATAACCACACACTGACTCACAATTCTGGAGAAGAAAGATGTTGGCTTTTCTGTTTTCCCATGAGAAAATCAATAGTGGAAACCTCAGCTCACATCTGGAACTAACCCTAGCTTCACACAAGATAAAAACATTGCATGCTCACTAAAGAAATACGAATGTTAGTTCAGCTTGTAAGGACTAAAAATGACTGTATAGCTTTCAAGTCAGTACTTAGACTCACATCACATTCTAAGTAGCAAACTCATTTCATTTTCTTATTTGAAGAGTCATTTCAAGTACAACATTTTAAAAATCATACCTCAGAAACTATATATTTATTTTAAGCCACCACAAACTCCAGGGAAGCTGCAGTACCCTAGCCAGTCCCTCTCCCTGCTTCCATCAGTACATCGGTGGAAGCAAGGGGATGATGTGTCAATGCTTTAAACCAAGCAGATCTAGTGCTGACCAACAGACACAACCTCACACCCAGTACTTCAGAGGCACTACAAAAGTACCAGCTTCCTAGTAAAGAAAACTGAAAAACGTTAAATCCTTTTCAATTCTGTGAGTATCCCTATTGTTTAAAAAAAAAAAAAAAAGGAAAGCAGTAGCAACATTTTAAATCTGCAACCTCAAGTCTTTCTTTGAAATGCAATATAAAAATGTACAGACACTAAGTAAAACAAAAATGACAACTTTTAAATAAAAACTACAAGCTTTGGATCTTATGAAGCCTTTAAGTCCTGAATGAGTTCAAACTCATTCTAACAAAATATTTAAACAGTGCAATAACACATCTGTCCAAAGATGAAATGAAAAGACCAGAATGATTTCATTCTCCTCTTAAAACCAGGGTGGTCTATGGGCAATTTTGGTACTAGTGGTGTTGCCAGGGGAACAAAATGAAAACAGGTGCCATCAAATTCAAATTAAAGATTTAGTTCTATTTTAAACGACCTTAAACCATGTTTCCATAAACTTTCTAAATGTAACTACTATAAATTTGACAATATTTTCTAACAAGAAAAGGAATACAGATTGTCTGCAGACCATCACATTTTAACAGTAACAAATGTAAACTGATTGGCCACCTATCCTTGTAAATAATTTCTTACATTAAATATGCAGTGCCCATTAAAAAGTCATAGAAAAATTGGTTATAGATGCACTTCACTGCACTTCTCTCCCTCCTTGTAGAAATAAATTTTACAACTTCTTCAAAGTTAATTCAAGACACGTCAGTAGGAACATACATTATATGAAAGATCTTTCTTAAGGCTGGATAATTCACTTCTCCTATATGACCAAAAATTAAATAATGCTTCCTTCATAATCCAAAAACAAGACATGCTAAGAAGGTAGCAACATATTTTACCAAGTTCAGTAAGGATATGTCCAGTTGCTAACAGATGCTATACTACGAAGAGGCACATCTAAAGAGGTTGGATGGCCAGTTGAAGGTTGAACCAAGACCAATAAAATCAGGCCTTTCTAGGGAGGCATCTCAGCAAGCAGCTGTAACACCAGAGCAGGCTCAGGATCAGGGAGCAGGAGAGAAGCATGAACACTGGAGCAGGACTGCAGACGAGGAGAGGAAAGGGGTGAGGACGACTCCCAGCCCCATTGCCTGCTATTTCTGACTTCTTTGGACTGTTGTGGAGCCCAGCAGCTCAGGAGAGAACTGTTCCCTGCTCCAGACCCGGCGCGCCGCTGACATCATCAAGGGGCGGGACCAGTAGGTCTAAAACCGGACCCCCCAGCGGCGCGCAGAGAGGCAGACGAGGAGAGGAAAGGGGTGAGGATGACTCCCGGCCCCATTACCTGCTATTTCTGACTTCTTTGGACTGTTGTGGAGCCCAGCAGCTCAGGAGAGAACTGTTCCCTGCTCCGGACCCGGCGCGCCGCTGATGTCATCAAGGGGCGGGACCGGTAGGTCTAAAACCGGACCCCCCAGTGGCGCGCAGTCGACGCCGGCGCGCTTCCGAAGCCGCGCGTGCCAAAGGGGCACGCGGCTTTGTGTAGCAAGTAATGAATAGCAAGTAATGAATATTTATTTTTCAGTTCTTGTTTCGAATTTATGTCTGAAGAGCAGTGAGTAATTATTTTCTTTTTCCTTTCCTTCTCCTGTCTCCAATCCGTAAGCCAATGGATTGGTAACTATTCAGAGCTAGTCATAGAGAAGAAAATTTGTTAGACTTATACTTGTTATGCCTCATACGAAGAGGAAGGCCCGTATAAGGGAGGTTTTATCTTCGTCTCCCTTACCCGGAATATCCCAACCTCAGATTTCCTCATTCTTTATGACTTCAACAAATATACAACCGGAGGGAAGGGCCGCTGTAGTTACGGATTATGAACGAGAATCCGTTTCTCAGGTCGAAGCCATCTCCTTGAGCCCCGGTGCTCCCAATATCCCATCCCCGCCAATAGTATTAAGAGATGGTAAGGGGGATTCTTCCTTTAAAGAGAACTCCCCTGATTTGAATATAGCAGGTAATATAGAAAAGGGAATGGGGAGCCATGCTGTAGGGGGCAGTGAGGAAGACATACCTGTAATGAGAATAATTTTACCTGCACAGACCTCAGAGGTAACCATGGACACACTCTGGGCTGCAATTAAATCGCTTGAGATGGCAATAATTAAGTTAACTAGTATTAATACAGAATTTCAACATAAAGTATTAGAAGTAGAAAAAGTTATTGTTACCCATAATGATAAATTGGAAAAACAAGAAGAACGTCTGGCAAAAGTGGAAAATATTCAAAAAAAAAACTTAATTAAGCCAGAAATGTTGAATGAGAAAAAATTAGAATATATGGAAAACAACTTAAAATACTCTAATTTAAGGATACTAAATTTTCCCTTTCAAAAGATTATTTCTCCTCGAGAAATGTTTAAGGAGTATTTGATACATATTCTGAAAATGCCAGAACAGGCTATCCCGGCACTGGCAAAAATTTATTATATTCCTAAAAAATTACCTATAGGAAGTAAGCAACCAGAGCAGCCCATGAATATTTCAGAGGTTTTAGAAACAACTACTAAAACAGAGATATCGGGGAGAGAAACTTTGTTTCATTTATGTTTCCAACAGAAAGAGATACAGTATTACGATTATTTCCAATGGGACTTTTCAAAGGAATATCTCCTGGGTTGGCCTCTGTTGGAAACATGATGCTGTCTTGATGGACCCTTGGTCTGTCCCAGTATGGCAATTCTTATGTTGTAACCCTTCCCTGCCTCTGCCTTCTAGGGTCACTATCAATCCTGACAAGTCCACATTAGGTCTTTCCCAAATTTTTTAAGTCAACATCCCTTCTCCTAAACCCCCCAATTAGATTTTCAATGTTAATTCTAATTTAGCACTAAATATTTAAAGCAAAATTGTATACACCAGAATTTTTTTTAAATGTACATGCATTATAAGAAGCATCAGTTAAAAGACAGAATGTATTGAAAGCATTTTCATGGCTCTGGGAGGCATGGTGAAGGATAAAGGCAAAGGCAGAAAAGGTCGTATTCTGGAGACAAATAAATAGCTACATAGATGTCGTCAATGAGAGTGTTTCAGTTTCCTGGACCATGGGATGACATTCCAAGGATTACTAAGCAGAGATGGCCCCATGGGAATACTCACTATATAAAACAGAAAATCATTCAAAGGAAAATATCCCTGGAGTGCGAACGCAAGTTAGCAGAACAATGCGAGTAGAAACAAAGGTCGAGGACAGAGCCCCTGAATGTTAATGACAAGTGGGAACATGCTTGGGACCACACTGTCAAAAACCCAAAGCTGTAATTTTGTGGGTGTCCTGTGTACACAACTTAAGGACTTTATAATCCAGATTGAACTGGAGGGAGCTTCTACCCAAACCTTGGTAGCAGTGGTGTAGCCACGGGTGGGCCTGGGTGGGCAGGTGCCCACCCAACTTAGACCCAGGCCCACCCAACTGGCACCGGAACTGCAAGGCTGTCGCGGGATCCCATCCCCGCGACAGCGAACAAGAGAACCCACGCCTCGCGCGCCATCACGGCACACGTGGGGAAGCGCTGCTGCGGCCGTATGGCCAACCGGTCTTCCTGTTCGGGGGGGGGGGGGGGGGGCGGAAGCGCTGCGCGCAGCTTCCGCTTCCTCCCCCCAATGCAGGAAGATCAGCTGCCTCTCCTGCTGCCACCCGTTCTCCTGCTATCTTCGGACCAAACGGCCTGCCGAACTTCCTGTTTGGGGGAGCGGAAGCGCCGCGCACAGCTTCCGCTTTCTCCCCCAAAGCAGGAAGATCAGCTGCCTCTCCTGCTGCCACCGGCCTCCTGCTATCTTCGGGCGTCGGGCCGTACTGCCCGCCGATCTTCCTGCTTGGGGGGGGGGGAGGGAGGAAGCAGACGTTGTGCGCTGCGCTTCCGCTCCCCACCCCCAAACAGGAAGTTCGGCGGGCCCGAAGATAGCAGGAGTCCGGTGGCAGCAGGAGAGGCAGCTGATCTTCCTGCTCTGGGGGAGAAAGCGGAAGCTGTGCACGTGCTTGAATGTGTATGTGTGGATGAGAATGGGAGTGTGTGTGGGTGAAAACTGGAGCCTGGGTGTGTATGTGGGTGAGAATGGAAGCTTGAATATGTGGGTGAATGGGAGCTCGAATGTGTGTATGTGTGGTTGAGAATGGGAGCCTGGGTTTGTGGGTGGGTGAGAATGGGAGCTTGAATGTGTGTATATATGGGTGAGAATGAGAGCCTGGGTTTGTGTGGGTGGGTGAGAATGGAAGCTTGAATATGTGGATAAGAATGGGTGCTTGAATGTGTGTATGTGTGGGTGAGAATAGTACCTTAAATGTGTATATGTATGGATGAGAATGGGAGCTTGAATATGTGTGGGTGAGACTGGGAGCATGGGTTTGTGGGTGAGAATGGGAGTCTGGGTTTATGTGTGTGGGTGAGAATGGGTGCCTGGATGTGCGTCTATGTGTGCATAAGAATATAAGCCTGGGGAGGGGTGAGAAAGTGAGAACTTGAATGTGAGCTTGTTGGGGGGGGGGGGGGGAGAGAGAATATGAGAGTGAGAGCTTGAGTGTGTGAGAGGGAGTCTGTGAGAGAAAGCGTGTATGTGTGTGTGTGTGTGTGTGTGTGTGTGGAAGGGAAGAAGACAGTAATAGAAGAAAGACACTGAAAAGGAATTAGGAAATGAGCTATAAGGGAAAAAATGGGAAAAAGAGACCAGGACCAACTGATTAGAAAAATACAAAGATCAGACAACAAAGGTAAAAATATATATCTATATTTTGAGATGTTAGCAATTTAAATATAAGCAACACAACCGCTCTCTCAAAATTTATGGACAGGTAGGAGCCGTGTATAAAATCGTAATAATAAGAAGGCTAAAGTACCACAAATCACCGTGAATTATGTTTGTATCATTAAGTAAACCTCATACTTAGGCGTAGATGTGAATGCTATGCTGCATAATTTGGCATTATTTATCAGTAAAAAAAACAACTAGTAGACCTGCATGCCTACAGCCCACCCATGTTAACCTTGTGCCCACCCAAAAAATCAATTCTGGCTACGCCACTGCTTGGTAGATTCCGGCTGTAGCAAAATGCTCATTCACCAGAACTTACTGTGTCACGGACATGTTAACTATAAGAGAAAAGAGACACTGACATGTATGCATGGGGATTAACAGAAGTGTTCAACCTCCCACGTCCTCTTGACAACTGCCGCAGGACAAGCCATGTTAGAAGTGGGTGTCCTCCCCGAGCTCCTGTACCCAATAATCCTGGCTCGAGATTATCCTAATTTTGCAACCTTATGGAGACATCTCCTGGGTATTGGGGGCTGGAGAGGGTATGCACTTGAGGTGGAGCTGGGGTGTACCCCTGGATGCTCAACCTGACAAGGCAGAGCTGACAGGGACTGTATGTGACATGCATTCGTTAGGAGGGACTGCATGGGGAATCACTGGGAGATAAAGAGGAGGGGGTGTGTAACTATGCCAGACTGGTGAGAGGATAGAGAGGGGATTCAAGGGAGAGCAGGACCAGAGCACGGTAAGGACATTAGCCTCCTCCTGATGCCCCTAGCCCCCCACTGCAATTCACATCCTCTCCCCTTTGGTCTTTGATTTTAACCCCTGAACCAGGAAACTATACCTAACTCCCCCTACTTCCTCTTCCCCTTCCTTAATCCCAGGATTTCCCTCCTCCTCCTCGCCTAGATTCCTGATCTCCCTCCCCCTTCCTGATTCTTCATCTCTAGTTCTCTCTCCTTTTCCTCCCCATATTCCTGGTCTGATACTTAAGATCCCTTTTCCTCACCCAATAAAAGGAAAACAAATTATGGAGACAAAAGCAAAGTTTATACTATAATATAAAAGATGGAAATGTATGTCAACATACTTCAGAAATTTCACATTTTTACCACAGATTCGACCCCTGAAATGCAGCAGGAAACTCTGGAGCTATACCTTAGACTAGTATTTTCCAATCTTTTCAAGCCCAAGACATACTTACATTAACAAAAATGTTGTGTGGCACATGAACCTTCAAGCAGCGGCCAATGCAGACATGAATTTGTTCCTCCATTCAATACTGGTGAATCCCCCTCCCCCAACCTCCTCTAAATGGATGCTTTGGCACTGGGGGATGAAGTCCAGGTTGCATTTGTGGGTTATCCACAGTTTTAGCACATTTTTTCAGTAACACTTCCTTCGACTTCAAATATAATTAGCCCTGTTGCTATGCAAAAAGGAGTCTCATCTTGGGGCCCCTTCCTCTCTCTCTCCTTCTGCTGCTTTCTGCTTCACTTTGCGCACTCAGCTGTCTTTTAACATGGGCACATTGCCCACTTGCCACTGCAATGCTGGCAACTGGATCAGTTAATTGTCTTGGCTGTCAAAACTCCTCCACTGCTGTTCCTACCAACACTCAGCTGAGCGCACTGAATAACCCACAGTTGGGGGATTAGCACCTCTACAACGCGCATCCAACTCTGAGTTGGATGCGCGTTGTATTAGGCATTCACTCCCGATGCAAAAAAAAAAAAAAATGTGCATCTAGGACGCACATTTAGCGATCAAAAATTAGCACCTACCTGGAGCAGGCGTTAATAGCTGAGCGCTCCTTAAAATAGGAGGAAAAACAAAATTAAATAAAGTTAAAAAAAATATTAAAAAAAAAAAAACACACTGGCAGCCGGGTGCAGGAAACGGACGCTCAACTGACAAGCATCCGCTTCCTGAACCCCCTGGCTGTGCGGCATTTAGGAAAACAGACGCCAATAAACTCGCCAACGCTGATCGGGTTCTTGTTAGCAAGGAGGCGCTAGAGGCGCGCAAGCAACCCTAGCGCCTCCTTGCTAATGTGACCCCCTAATTTAAATATTGCATGGTGCCCCCAGGAGGGGCGTCTGGGGGCGCGTTAAGAAAGCGGGCACTGACTGTTCAGCGCCCACTTGCTGTGCATATTTATTGCATCGGCCCCAGAGTGAGTCACACCTGGTGCTCAGGGCATGATTTCCCCATCTCACTTGCCTGGGGATAAGACAGAGGCTGGAAGGACTCAAAGGAAGATGCTCAGGAGGGGGAAGTGGAGGTGATGGTATGTTTAATGTGTGTGCTGGACAAAGCAGGGCTCGGTTTACTGATAATCCCACACTTTGGGGCTCATGCTGTAGCTAGGAAGGAGATGCATGGGTGACTATGCATGTGCACAGACAAGAGCTCTTGCATGTTTAAGATTTATCACTGGTGTCTTTTGTTGCTGCAAGATGTTGATAGCCACAATGTTGATCTGGATCTGAGCATCAAGAAATGGTGACTTTCTCATGGCACAACTGATCAGGTCTCAAGGCACCCCAGTGTGCCACAGCAAACTGGTTAAGAAAAACTGCCTTAGACCTACTCCCTGTTGTCTGACCTTACTGAGGCAGGTGGAGGGAGCAAGCAATAGCAAAATACTAAATCCATCATTGTCAGTAGCTCTTAAACATGTAGGAGCTCCTTCTGAGAACATGTGTACTTACGCATGCCTCTTCTTCCTAGCTACACTAGGAGCCTTGGAACTTGGTAGTCCACTGGGCAGCAGGCAGAGCAAGGATAGCTGGGCCCTGCTTTTTGCAGCGCACACAGGGCACACAGCACTTCATCTTCTCTGTCCTGAGCTTCCTCCTTTGAGTCCTTCCAGCCTCTGACTTATCCCCAGGCTGAGTGAGATGGGGGGAATATTCACTGAGCCCTGGATGTGACTCACTGTGAGTGTTAGGAGCAGCAGTGGGGAAGGACTCTGGCAGCCACATGTTGTAGCCAAGGTTACTAACTGATCTGGCTGCCCACATCACACCAACTTCTCTCTTCTCCAGCTTTTGTATGTAGGGAAAACTAGCCCATAGTTCCTAGTTCAGGTGTCTCTCTGCCCTCTCCCCTTTTGTTTAAAAATTTGAAATAAGAGACTGATGGGGCTTTCAGTGCTTGCCTGGGTCTTTGTTTAGGCCAAATGAGTTCTCTCTATTGCTTGCTACTTAGAGGTTGATGTGCCACACAATTTTGTTAATACAGGTGTGCTTTAGGTTTGAAAAGGTTGGGAAATATTGGTCTATGATTGTATGTGCTTTTTATGAAGGTTATGCTGAAACCCGTTCTAGACATTTTTCGATAAGAGAGGTAAAATATTGGAATAAACAAATACTACTCCCAAAAAAAAACCACAGCAGGATAAACAATTAATATCTACTGACATGCCAATAATAATTTTGAAATAGTTAGAGGATGACTGAGTGAATATCAATGGGATACAGTTATGTCAGGAATCTATTCAGAAAAGCAAGATAAGGGAGGAGTTTGCTATGTATAACAAAATATTAAAGCAAGAGAACTGCAGGACATACAAGGTAAGGAGTGGCACTGTGGGTTAATCTGAAAAGAGGGAATGAAGCATCCATTTATACTTGGTGTGATATATAAACCTCCTTTGCAGACAGAGATAAAAGAGTTATTTGAAGACATTCACAAAATTGCTACAAAAGGGGAATCACTATTGCTACTAATTTTAAATCTGCCAGATGTTGACTGGTACATCCCAGCTATAATGTTATCAAGAAGGAATGAGATCGTAGGTTGCCTACAGGAAGAACCGTTCTGATAAATAGTAACAGAACATAGAAACATAGAAATGACGGCAGAAGAAGACCAAATGGCCCATCCAGTCTGCCCAGCAAGCTTTGCACATTTTTTTTCTCATACTTATCTGTTACTCTTGGCTCTTAGTATCCTTTTGGTTCTATTTCCCTTCCACCCCCACCATTAATGCAGAGAGCAGTGTTGGAACTGCATCTACATGAAATATTTAGCTTAATTAGTTAGGGGTAGTAACCGCCGCAATAAGCAAGCTACACCCATGCTTATTTGTTTTCCCAGACTATGTAATTCAGTCCTTTTTGGTTGTTGTCTGTATATAGATCCTCTTGTTTTCATTCCCCCTGCCGTTGAAGCAGAGAGTTATGCTGGACATGCATTGAAAGTGAACCATGGACATGCATTGAAAGTGAAGCATCAGACTTTCTCCCCTGCTGTTGAAGCAGAGAGCCATGCTGGTTGTGTGTGAAGCATCAGTCTTTCTCCCCTGCCATTAAAGCAGCGAGCTATGCTGGATGTGCGTGAAGTATCAGTCTTTCTCCCTTGCCGTTGAAGCAGAGAACTATGTGGATGTGCATGAAGTATCAGTCTTTCTCCCTTGCCGTTGAAGCAGAAAGCTATGCTGGATATGCATTGAAAGTGAAGTATCAGGCTTATTTGGTTTGGGGTAGTAACCACCGTAACAAGCAAGCTACTCCTGCTTTTTTGTGAATGCAAATCCTTTTTCCACATTCATTCACATCCTCTAGACTTTATGGATCCACAGTGTTTATCCCACGCCCCTTTGAAGTCCTTCACAGTTCTGGTCTTCACCACTTCCTCCGGAAGGGCATTCCAAGCATCCACCACCCTCTCCATGATGAAATACTTCCTGACATTTATTTATTTATTTAAGGTTTTTTTATACCGGCATTCATGAACTCGTTCACATCATGTCTGTTTACAGATAACAGGGGTGCGAATAATACAACCAAACATAAATAACGTGATGAAGAGAAGCAGTTACAATTAACAAGGGCTAATGAACTGGGAATGTAAGAAATAGAAAGAGATAGAGGAGGTTAATTATATACAAAAGTACAATATAAATATGGCGTCTCATATATACAGTCTCTGAGTAGAGAATTTATTTGTGGTGCATATTAGGTAGAGTTCGGGAAGGCTTGCCTGAAAAGCCATGTCTTGAGTCTTTTCCTAAAGGTTAGGAGACATGGTTCGTTTCTGAGTTCTGGAGGGATGGAGTTCCATAATGGTGGGCCTGCAGTGGAAAGGGCTCGGTCTCTTAAGGTGCTGTGATTAGTGGTTTTCGTGGGTGGAACAATGAGGCATCCTCTGTAGGCTTCCCTGGTCGGTCTAGTGGATTTGTGTACGCGGGGAGGAATTTGTAGATCGATTGTGGTATGTTGGTGAATGATTTTGTATATCAAAGTGATGGATTTATAAATGACTCTGAAATGAATTGGTAACCAGTGGAGGTCTTGTAGCACTGGGGAGATATGGTCTCTTTTCTTAGTGTTTGTCAGTAGACGGGTTGCTGCGTTTTGGACCATTTGGAGCGGTTTTGTGTATGAGGAGGGGAGGCCAAGTAAAGTGGAGCAGCAGTAGTCCAATTTCGAGAAAATGAGGGCTTGGAGGATGGTTCTGAAGTCTTTGGCGTGGAAGAGTGGTCTTATCCTTTTTAAAACTTGCAGTTTATAGAAACAGTCTTTGGTGGTTTTATTGATGTGGGCTTTGAAGTTCAGTTTATTGTCGATTAGCACACCTAGATCTCTCACATGAGTGGTTTGTAGGTTGGTTGGCAGAGAGGTTGTGAGATTGTTATCAGGAGTTATGAGTAATACCTCAGTTTTGGCGGAGTTTAGTACCAGATTTAGGCTGTTGAGGAGGCTTTTGATTTCTAGGTGACAGGATTCCCAGTATTCAAGGGTTTTTGAGTATGATTCTTTGATGGGGATCAGGATCTGGATGTCATCTGCATAGAGAAAGTGTATTAAATTGAGGTTGATGAGGAGTTGACATAGTGGTAGGAGGTAAATATTAAAGAGTGTAGGGGATAAGGAGGAACCTTGTGGGACTCCGATGGTCGAGTCGTGGCGTGATGATTCTTTATTCTGGATTTTTACCTTGTAGCCTCTGTTGGTTAGAAATGATTTGAACCAGGAGAGCGCTAAACCAGAGATTCCTATCGCAGCTAGCTGTTTGATGAGGATAGCGTGGTTTACGGTATCGAAAGCTGCTGAGAGGTCCAGAAGGATCAATAGAAAGGATTGACCTTTGTCTATGCCTAAGATAAGTAGATCTGTTAGGGAGGTAAGTAGGGATTCTGTGCCCCGATTTTTGCGGAATCCATGTTGTGAGGCGGATAGAATTTTGTTGTCTTCGATGAAATCCGATAGTTGGGAGTTCACAAGCCTTTCCATAATCTTGGCTATGAAGGGGAGATTAGCTATTGGACGGTAGTTGTTGGGGTCTTTTAGGTCCAGGTTGGGTTTTTTTAAAAGAGGTTTGAGTGAGGCTTGTTTGAGGTCTTCTGGGAAGGAACCTTGGGAAAGTGAGCAGTTGATGATGTCCGCTAATGTTTTAGAGATGGTGTCTGGTATTGAGAGGAGAAGTTTTGAGGGAATATGGTCTGCTGGGTGTGAAGATGGTTTCATTCTTCTAAGGATGGTTTGGATTTCGGAAGACGAAGTGGGTTCAAACATTTCAAGATGAATGTTTTTGATGTGAGGCATTAGGGCTGGAGTTAGGGGGATGATATTGGAGGGAAGTTGAGTAAGAAGATTTGTGATTTTGTTTTGAAAGAAGAGAGCGAGTTCATCTGCTTTAGCTTGAGCTTGGTTACTAGGGCATTCTGGTGAGGGTACTTGGGTTAGGGAGGAAACATAGGAGAATAGAGCTTTCGCGTCAAAGACTAAGTTGTGGATTTTGGAGGCAAAAAAGTTTCTTTTTGATTTGGAGGTGCAGGCCTTGTATTGTTGTAGCGTGCGTTTGTAGGCTGAGAGTGTGCTAGCAGTAGGACTTTTCCGCCAGTTAGATTCCTTTTGTCTTAATTTTTGTTTTAGCCTTCTGAGATCGTCGTTGAACCATGGTTGTTTTTTGGAGGCGTCTGGGTGGGATTTTTTTGTAGTTAGAGGGCAGAGCTTGTTGGCTATGGATTCTGTGATGGAATTCCAAGATCGTAAGGCAGTATTGGGATCGGTGAGAACAATAGCGGGAAGGTGTTTGGTCAGCTGATTGGTGAGGTCGTCAGGGTGACAAGGTTTCCTTGTCACCAGGGAGGAAGACTCAGAACATTGGTTCTGAGTCTTCCTCCCTGGAGCTTCAAATCGAGACCCCTGGTTCTGCTGATTTTTTTCCGACGGAAAGGTTTGGATCATTAAACCTTTCAAGTATCTGAAAGTCTGTATCATATCACCTCTGCTCCTCCTTTCCTCATACATATTTAGATTCTTCAATCTCTCCTCATAAGTCATTCAATGAAGACCTTCTACCTTTTTGGTCGCCCTTCTCTGGACTGCCTCCATCTTTGTCTTTTTTTGTCTCTGTCTTTTTGGAGATACAGTCTCCAGAACTGAACACAGTATTCCAGATGAGGCCTCACCAAGGACCTGTACAAGGGGATAATCACTTCCCTTTTCCTACTCGATATTCCTCTCTCTATGCAGCTCAGCATTCTTCTGGCTTTAGCTATTGCCTTGTCACATTGTTTTGCCGACTTCAGATCGTTAGACATTATCACCCCAAGGTCTCTCTCCTGCTCCGTGCACATCAGCCTTTCTCCCCCCATCGAATACAGTTCATTCGGATTTCCACTCCCCATATGCATGACTCTGCACTTCTTGGCATTGAATCTCAGCTGCCATATCTTCGACCACTCTTCCAGCTTCCTTAAATCCCGTCTCATTCTCTCCACTCCTTCCGGCATGTCCACTCTGTTGCAGATCTTAGTGTCATCCGCAAAAAGACAAACCTTACCTTCTATCCCGTCCGCAATGTCACTCACAAAGATATTGAACAGGACCGGTCCCAATACCGATCCTTGCGGTACCCTGCTTAACACCGCTCTCTCTTTGGAGAGAGTTCCATTTACCAACACACATTGTTTTCTGTCCTTCAACCAGTTTGCAATCCAGGCCACCACCTCGACACTCACTCCTAAGCTTCTCATTTTATTCACCAGTCTCCTGTGCGGGACCGTATCAAAAGCTTTGCTGAAATCCAAGTAGATGACATTGAGTGCCCTTCCTTGATCCAATTCCTTGGTTACCCACTCAAAAAAGTCAATTAGATTTGTCTGACAGGATCTTCCCCTGGTGAATCCATGCTGCCTCTGGTCCAGCAATTCTCCTGACTGTAGATAGTTCACTATTCTCTTTTTCAACAGTGACTCCATTACTTTTCCCACCACCGAAGTGAGACTAACCGGTCTGTAGTTACCAACCTCTTCTCTGTTCCCACTCTTGCGAAGCGGGACCACCACCACTCTTCTCCAATCACTCGGCACCACTCCCGTTTCTAGGGATCTATTGAACAGGTCACACAGCGGACCTGCCAGCACATCTCTGAGCTCTCTCAGTATCCTGGGATGAACTTCATTAGGCCCCATGGCTTTGTTCACTTTCAGTTTCTCCAGCTCTTCCCATACATTTTCTACTGTAAATGAAGTTACATCTACTCCACTCCCCTCCAGTTTCTTGTTAACTAGTGACGGTCCTTCTCCAGGGTCCTCTTTAGTGAACACAGAACTGAAGTATTCGTTTAATATTTCTGCTATTTCTTCATCTCTCTCCACACACTGATCCTTTCCACCTTTCAATTTCACTATACCACTATGAACTTTTCTCTTTTCACTGATATATCTGAAAAATGATATATCTGAATAAATATATCTGAACTGACACGTAAAGAAGCAATACTAGACCAGGTGCTTTAAAACAGAGAGTGTATTTCAGATGTCAAATTGGGGAATCACCTGGGATTCAGTGATCACCGGATAGTGTGGCTCAGTATTAGAGCACAGGCAATGGTGGTACATTCAAAACTGAGGGTCCTGGACTTCAGGAAAACTAACTTTATTAATATAAGGCAAGTAACTCAAGGAGTTATTAACTGGATAGGGGAAGTAGAAAAGCAGAGGGCAAAACGAAAAGGAGATGCTGTAAGGGCAACAAACCTTTTTGTTAGGAAATAAAGGTAAGATGAAAAAAGAGGCCGTTGTGGTTTTCTTAAGAAGTGGCTGAACAGGTAAGAGGAAAAAATTAAGAGATTGCAGAAAGAGGAAGACATGAAATATATAAAAAAGCCAAGAAAAGCTTGGACAACACAGTGCAATGGAGGACAAGGTTTTTTGGGTTGGTTTGTTTAAGAGATGTGAGTGACAGGAGGAAATGCAAAAGTGGGATTGTAAGATTCCAAGATAAAAAGGGGAATACACAGAGGCTGACCAGGAGAAAGAGGAATTGCTTTAAAAATATTTCTGATCAATATCTACTGGAGAAGGGCTAGGACTAGAACCACAGAAAACTTCCACAAATAGAAATGGAAATAAGGCAGACCTCAAACAATTTCCAGAAGGTTATGTTTGCAAGCAGACAGAAAAAAAACTTAAAGAAGATAAAGCAATGGGGCAAACAGGATACATCAGAGAGTATTAAGGGAACTTGAGAAAGTTTAGGTAGTTCCGCTGTCTGATGTTTTCAACACTTCTTTACAGTCAGGAGTGCCTCCAAAGGCCTGAAGACAGGCAGATGTGGTTCCCTCTGCACATAAAGGGAAGTGAGGAGGCGGCTGGGAATTGCAGGCCAGTTTGTTTGACCTCAGTGACAAATAAATTAATGAACAGAATTATTACAACAGAAGATGGTGCAGTTTCTAGAAACCAGTAAATTTCAAAGTCCGAGGCAGCATGCTTTTACCAGAGGAAGGTGGTCAGACAATGTCTTTGACTGGGTGACCAGACTGTTGGAAAGGGGACAGTATCAAACGTAGCGTACTTCGGCAAGACTTTTGACAAAGTTCCATACAGACAACTTATACACGAACTGAGGTTTATTTACTAAAGGTTTTCTTCTATGTTGTGCATATGGGAAAAATGCTTAGAGGTGAATTTTAAAAGCCCGGTGCACGCCAAAACTGGGAGATATGCGAGTAATGTCCAGCCAGTGCGCGCCATGCAGATTTTAAAAGGTGTCCAAGCGCAAGCGTATCTCCCGCTGCATGCACAAATAAGAAGTTACAAAAAAGGGATGGGGGCTTGGCATGGTCTGGACGGGACATGGGCATTCCAGGACTTTAACATGAAATATTACACGCCCAAGCATGCGCCGGGCTCCCTATTGCGTAACTTTACTACTGCTATGGATGGTGTTGAAATAGTTAAAAAAAAAAATTCTAGGCTAGTCAGTGGGGTTTTAAGGGTTGGTGCTAACAGGTTATAAAGGAAGCTATTTCACTAGGGGGTTAGGAAGTCCTATCCCTTACCAGGACAAATTGGAAAGGAACGGAGGAAACTGGTAATTGCGTTAGCGTGTGTCTTCTAAAATCCCCCTACTTATCCAGTAGAGGCGGCATTTGCGCGCGTCCATATAAAATTGTGCGCACATGTACGCGCGTACAGCATACAACTCAGGAGTAATCAAAGAAAGGGACGGTAAACATTTGGAACAGCCTCCATGTGGATATGGTAGAGACAAGGACTATATCAGAATTCAAGAAAACATGGAACAAGCACGGAGGAACTCTGAGCAGATGTGGATGCACAGACTGGAAAGGTTTCTACATATTCACATTTGGGTCTTACAACCCCATTTTTGCTTTCCTTCTGTCACTAACAGTAATAAAAATAAAAAAATAAACAAATGATATTTTTCTGCTCTCTCTCAACTGAACCCTTTTTAATTCCTCTCAATGACTTCTAGCCTTTGCCTATCTGCTTGGCTATCTTTTCATTCCTTTTTCTATGAAGATCATGTTTTTGCCCTTTTATTTACTGTTAACCTCTAACACCACTAATGGCTTCTCCCTTTCCTCCATCCTAGCCATCATCCATTCCCTTCCTCCACAACCTCCTCTTTCCATACACCCATTTCTTTCTCGTCTCCCTTTTTTTTTTTTTTAGCCACAATTATCTTCCCCTCTTTTCCTCAACAACCTTGTTGTATCTCTTTCTTAATCCCTTCCTCCACAGCTCTCTCTTTTCATCCTCCTTCCGCTAAGATTGGAGTGAGTGTATTCTACAACCTTACAACCTTTCTAGCCCTCCAATTTCTCTCCCCCTTCCTCTATTACACTTCCAGTCATCTGCTCATATCACAATCTGGTTTCCAATCTCTACCCTCTTCCCTCTTAACCACCCTAATTCCATTCTCTTCCACTTCTTCCTTGTATACCTTTCCACTCTCTCTTTATCTATCATCCCTCCTCATCTCCCCACCTGCCTCTCTCTCTTCATGTCCTCTTCCAGGTTTCCATCCTCTCCTTCCCACTCCTCAAAGAACTACTCTCCTATCTTCCCACTTATATGTACTCTCGTCCCAGGCCCGCCCACTCTTCCTTCCCACTTTCAAGCCCTGTGTCATCTTTTACTACATTCTTTCTTCAGAGTCCTAGCGTCTCCTCCTTTGTCCATACCTTTTCAGAGTTTTCTCCACAGTAGTCTCAATGATTTAGAGAGGCGGGTTAATGGTGAGGGAAGTCAGCAGAATTGATGGGGGCCAGGAATAATAGGAAGTAAAGCAGAAAGCAAAAGCAGATGACTCGCAGGAGAAGGGAGCAATGGGGGCAGAATTGCAAGCAGAGGAAGAGCAGCAGGAGGAGAGAAAAACAGAAACTTTGGAAGGAAGGCAGCATTAGCACTGATCAAGCAGAAAGGAGGTGACAGCATCAATTGGAAAAGAAAGAGACAACGGCCCCAGGTGGAGGCAGCAGCCATAGCTCTTCCACCTGCTTTCCCCATCAGCAATAAGCAATGATTTTTTTTAAAATTAATATTACTAATGATTGTAAAAAATCTATAGCTTAACAAAAATACCAGCCTCTATCCAAAATTATACACTTCCAATTACGCTGAGTATTGCAGCAAAATTATTATTTATGAAAAGTGACCATCATACTAGGCATCTTCAATGTAACTTTATACTGCAGACTTTGCCTTATATATAATCATCAGTCACTGGTGGCAATAAGTGAGATGTCCACATCAAAATTTTTTTAGCTTTTTTTAAATGCAAAAATAACTTTAAAACATCCATATACGGATCACTTAACTTTTAATAGCTCAGTGGTTCCCATACCACTAGTATCATTCTAGATGGTCGGTCTTCTCTGCACCCTTCCATGAAACTATTCTCATTTTCCTTTTCATTCTCAATCTCCCTCCAGTCTCCCAGACTGGAGGGAGATTGAGGAAGGGTGCAGAGAAGACCGACCATCTAGAATTATACTAGTGGTATGGGAACCTCTGAGCTATTAAAAGTTAAGTGATCTGTATATGGACGATTTAAAGTTATTTTTGCATTTAAAAAAAGCTAAAAAAATTTTGATGTGGACATCTCACTTATTGCCACCAGTGACTGATTATTATATATAAGGCAAAGTCTGCAGTATAAAGTTACACTGATGATGCCTAGTATGATGGTACCTTTTCATAAATATTTATTTATTTATCTTTATTTTAAATCTTTTCCATACCATCGTTTGGAGGATACAGTCACAACGGTTTACATCAAGGCACATAAAATTAATGATACTGTGATTTGAACATTTACAAGGGTGCCATAAGGTTCGGTAACATAGTGATCAATAATGTTAAATGTAATTAATTAATCATGTCCATGTCTCTATCTCGGTTTTTATTACAGGAATAACTTTAAGATTGTGATTGGTCCTTTAAAGACTACACACTTAATTTTGCTGCAATATTCAGCGTCATTGGAAGTGTATAATTTTGGATAGAGGCTGGTATTTTTGTTAAGCTATTGAGTTACCTTCCTATCCACTTAAAAAGTTGTCGGCACTCTCTAGTCGCATCGGTGTAAAAAATCTATGCTAGGAAAGCTGAATTACATTTACTTTTGCAAACCCTAATATCTATCTCAAAGGCATCATTTTGCAGTTAAAATGTTTTCCCCTCCCCCATCTCTTCCAGGTTCTTAGGAATTTGGACACTCTTCTCCTCTATCAGTTGACTCAATGTTCTCATGTGTCATCTCTTCTCATTGATCAGCACTTATGTTCCAGCTACTTGTGGTCTTAATTTCTCTCTAAAACCTCTTCTTGCCACCTTTACTTATTTTACCAAGATGCTCTGTTCAGTCTATAAACCATGCAATTGATATAAGTAATTTAAATTACTACAACTTATAAACAATATTACATCATTGTAATTAAAATTTGGGTGAAATACGTGGAGATGAAAACATACTTTCCATGTTTATGCAGGATGCTCACCAACTATGATGTCCTGCTCTATAATTCTGAAGCATCTTTTTTTTATCACTGAAAAAGACGTTTTAGTGTAGAGGGGCATTTAAAAAATAACAACTCTGCATTTTGATGCAATGCCTGCAGGTACTTTTACCCATGAGCAAGGGAAAATATGTGAAAACTGCGCCTTCTTTTTCTGCAGGTACTTTGTCCAGCTGAAACTATGCACATTGTTGCTTCCCCCAACTTCATCCCAAGCCAGGAATGCCTTGACAGAAATGGGGGTAAAAGTACAAGTACATAGTTTTACCCACATACAAGGTAGGCATTTTTCAGAAAGGCCTTTTGCACAGGTAAATGGCTTATGAAAAGGGCCCTTGTACTGTTCAGATTTATAGAGGGCAGGAGTCTGCTGAACTCTTGACATACCTTTAAAATCAGATTGCTTATTTAGGGGGTCATCCATCAAATCGCATTAGGGCCCTAATGCCTGCAATAATGCCGCAATGCATGCGATAAATAAAGCATCGTGAGATGCGTATGCAGATTTTAAAAATTTAGTCAAATGGGAGGAGTTTGGGCAGAGTTTATGAAAATGAGGGGTGCTTAACATTGCTTGCAATAGCGTAACGCAAGCTATCATGGGATTTAATGCCAGAAATAACTACATCTTTTTTCCGGGTGTTACACCCAAAATGGGATGAGAGGGGGGAAGGGAGGGGAAGAGGGGAGAGCCTCTGGGGAGGCACACATATTAGGCAACTTTTTATACCACTGTAAGAGGGGCCATTCTGAACACAGGGTGAGGTTTTGGTGGTGTGGTTTTGGTGGTGTCCTAAGTTTTGGAGGGCAGTTTTACATGCACAGTCAGAAGAGATACGAACAGCACAAAAGACACCAGTGAAGACTGTATGTGATTTGGACTGATGAAAAGTACATAAAGATGAGATTTGTACTCTCAACCTAGCTTGATAGCAGCTCGGTAGAGAGTGCATCAAGCTAATTGTACAAATCTCATCATCTTTGTGTCCTTTCATTACTCCAAATCACATAAAATCTTCACTGATGTCTACTGTGCTGTTTGTACCTCTGACTGTGCATGTAAAACTGCCTCCCAAAACCTAGGCCACCACCAAAACCTTACCCCGAGTTACTAGTTGCCTCTCTTATAGTGGTATAAATAGGTTACTTATAAGAGAGCTTTATAAAAAGTCTCTCTCTCTAGCCTGCAGCAGCCCAAAATGTGATAACAACCTGCTGGGCACTTCTCAGCTTGCAATGTGAAAATATTGTGAGTGCGATAAATTGCAGTAAAATAGCTATATGGTAACAAGAAAGTTACCCAACCACACCCCTTTTATATATATTTTTTTTTATCACAGGGGCTATTTTTCTGAATTTTATAGCAATATAATTAATCTAGGCCTTAGTTAGATATTTACAGATTTTTTTTATACCGCCTAGATTGGAGAACCATACTAAGCGGTTTACAAAAGTAAAAATACAAGCAAGCATAAACAAAATCAAGACAGGTTAAATTGTAACAAACATGATCACAAAGATAACATAAAAGGTTTAGGTAAAAGCCAGCTGGAAATAATGGGCTTTTAACGGTTTTCTGAAGGAGTTATAATCAACAATATTCCTTAACGTCAGAGATAGGGAATTCCAGAAAAATTGTCCATTAATAGAAAGGGCTATGGAGCAGATGGTTTGCAACGGACAGATTTTTATCAGTAGGAACCATCAGTAGATCTTTATCCACTGATCTCAGGGAATGCTGTGGAACATATCTAGCCAATTTAATGATCAAGTGGACTGGGCCTGCAAAGTAAAGGGCTTTGTGAATCAAGGTCATCAGCTTAAACTGTACTGGATGGAGAGTCAATTTAATTGCTGTAGCACAGTTGAACTGTGCTCTCTGATTGGATTGGAAGTGATTATTCATGCTACTGCATTCTGAGCAGTCAAAGAGTCCCTAACATATTACTGTGGCAACCCAACATATAAAGAATTACAACAGCCTAAGGTGGACAAGATGAACTATACTATAGTTCGAAAGTCCAGGGTAGGTAGAAGATATTTCAATTGTTGAACAACTCTTAAGCTTGAAGAAAGCAGATCTTACTACAGCTCTCGACTGGGGCTTAAGACTAAAGGCAGGAGTTCAATAGGATGCCCAGATTGTGGATAGTAATGGCAAAGGCAAGTAGATGACCACCCACGATGATGCTAGGTAACTCAGCAGTCGAAATACAACATGCAACGCATAATGGATTTGGTCTCCAAGTTACAGCAAGTGCAAAATAGCTCTGGAAAAAAAATAAAGAGAGACTTTCTTACAAGATGCTGCTACAGAATTACAAGGAGTAGGTAAGGGATAGGAGAAGTTTGTAGAAATTATGTCAGAAATTACTTAATTACTGATTTAAGTTCGACTTCCTACAGATCAGAGCACAAGTTTACTATAGCAATATTTATGATTGTTTAATTTTTCGTGACATTTCCATTTTATTTTAACTGGGTTTTTTTTTTTTTTCAGAAAAGCAGCAGCTTTAAATTTATTAATATGGGCTGCTGGAAATGTTTGCTCAACCACAATAACGGCTCTATCAACTACTCTTCAAAAATGTGTAAAGCTAAATATTAATGCAAAAACTTCTTTGAAAATAATATTCTAAATAAACATTTTTCTATTGAACCATCTTGTAAATAACTGAATAAAATCATAATACAGCTTTTTTCTAAAGATTAGCACTTACAAATATCTGAGTTATGTAAGAAAAATATACAGCATTACATGAAACTAACCAACATCATACTCCCTTTACAGTTATTTTAGCTAAAGTTTCAAATTAACTCGCTTGTGTGTAATTTGGAAATTACAGTACTGAAACTCTGCTTACTTTGAAAGTGATTAATCAAAGTCAAAGAAAGCCAACCATCAACTGAAGTGTGTTTCAAATTTCCTTTTCATGAATAAGTTAAAAAAAGAGAGCATATTCAATTTTAATTAAAACCTCATTTAGAAGCACAAAGTAAATGTTTCTCATTTAATACCAATTAGTCTTCAAGTGTTGTCTGACTTTCAAATTTCAAGTACATTCTGCTCCTACTACTTGATTACACATATCAGATTCATCTTTCCTTCTAGCATACACAAGCCCTGATGCAATAGCATTCAATCATTTAAATTCATAAAATGATAGCTTCATTATTTTTGTACTTGAAATACTTTGTTTAAATACATCTATGTAGAATCACAACAGTAACAGGTTAACATAACTCGTACAGCTTCATTGTATTAAAGGTAGCCACCTAACTGGAGACAACCTCAACTGGAACTACAGATCCGTAGTGTATTCCTTCACAGATATCTAGGTTTTCCCCCATTTCTTAATTCCTTTTCCCTGGCTGGTCAGCCATTCTAATGAACGTGTTTTGGACTTGGGATTCTAGCAGAAACGTTTAAGCCAGTCAATAGGCAAAAGATGGCCAAGCTGCTCCACAATCCTTTAGACCTGTCCAGAAAATGACTCTTGAAAAATATTTTGAGATGTATGTCATCCAGTACCACTAGAAACTCAAATATAACTAAACAAACTCCTTTCTTATTATGGTGTATTTTCTCACTGGTTTAAAAAAAAGAAAGAAGAAGAGGTGGAGACCTGCTGATCTTGCAGATACCCTCAACAATAACAAAGAAAATAACATGGATCTCCATCTACAAGCAGAACTAGAAATTATGAGAAAAATGTGTTCAAAGTATAAATTAAAACAAGGAGCCAGCACAGTGACTTTGCACACTGCTATGCAGAAGGCTTCCCGTCCAACACCCCTGATTCCGCGCCACCCCCACCCATGTCAGATATTCTGCACACCAGAACAGCTTGGGATGCTGCAGAGAAGTTCGCAGGGGCCTTGGAAGAGGAGGGAGTCATGGGATTGCTAAAGGCAACACACATGGTGGATGGATTTAGAGCCCATAATACAGGCTTATGGAAGGAGAAATGCTGCATTGGTCCCAGCCTCAGGATCATTTCTGTAATGATTAGACTATTAACAGTGGGAGGATGGTTCTATTAAGATAAGGGAAAAATGTCTCCTGGTAGTTGAGAATAAAGACTCATGGTGCCAGAATCCCAGTACTGGTTCTGACTGAGCTTTGATGTTTTTCAAGCAGAAGTATATTAAATAATCAATTACATTACAAGTGAATCAGTGAGGACAGTTAGAAGAGCAAAGACCCACATGAAGGCATTTGACAAAGTGCCCTATGAGAGACTCCTGAGAATATTAATGGGATAGGAGACAATGCCCTATTGTGGATTGCAAGCTTGTTAAAAGATAGGAAACAGAGCAGGACTAAATGGTCAGTTTTCTCAATGAATAAGGGCAAACAGGGATCTGTTCTGGGACCGGTGTTTTTTAATATACTTATAAATGATCTGGAAAGGGGAACAGCAAGTGAAGTAATCAAATTTGCAGACAACACAAAACTATTTTTGAGTTATTAACTCACAAGCAGATTGTGAAAAATTGCAGGAGGACCATGCGAGACTGGGAAACTGGGCATTCAAATGGCAGATTAAAGTTAATGTGGACAAGTGCAAGGTAATGCACATGGGGAAAAATAACCCACAATGTAGTTACACAATGTTAAGTTCCTACCCAGGAAAAGGATCTGGGCATCATAGTGGACAATACTTTGAAATCCTCGACTCAGTGTGTGGCGGTGTTCAAAAAAGCAAACAGATTTTAGGAATTATTAGGAAAGGAATGTCATAATGCCGCCATATCACCCCATAGTGAGGCTGCACCTGGAGTACTGGGTGCAGTTCTGGTTGCTGCATCTCAAAAAAGATATAGTTGCATTGGAAAAAGTATGGAGGACAAACTGATAAAGGGAATGGAAGGGATCCCCTATGAGGAAAGGCTAAAGAGGTTAGGGCTGTTCAACTTGAAGAAAAGACAGCTGGCAGGGGGAGGGTTATGATAGAGGTCTATAAAATCATGAGTGGAACAGAACAGGTAAATGTAAATCACTTACTTATTCTTTCAAAAAATACAAAGACTAGGTAACACACCATGAAATTAGTAAATAGCTCTTTCAAAACATTTATTTTTCACTCAATGCAAAATTAAGCTCTGGAATTCATTGCTGGAGGAAGTGGTTAAGCAGTTAGCATACCAGGGTTTAAAAAAGATTTGGCCAAGTTCTTGGAGGAAAAGTCCCTACACTGTTATTAACCAAGCAGACTTGGGGAATAGCCACTATTAACCACTGTGCAATAGCAGCATGAGATCTATTTACTGTTTTGGATCTTGCCAGGTATTTGTGACCTGAATTGAGCACTGTTGGAAATAAGGTACTGGGCTTGATGGAGCCTCGATCTGACCCAATATGGCCTCTCTCATGTTCTTAAGAAAACTGCCCAGTCAATAAAAAGAGATAAAACCTTATTTAGATGTATAAAGGCGAAGTAAAAACCAGAGGGAATAAATGAAATAAAAGGAGAAAGTAGGATTTGCAAAGATGGCAAAAGGCAGAAATTTAAATAAATTCTATTGTTCACGACCCATCCACACATTTCACTTAGCTTTTGTAATAATAAAAATATGAGTGGTATAGATGTGTAATCTATACTACTCATATTTTTGTTAACGTGCCTTTTTGTAAACCGTTGTGATGGTTATCTAATCAACGATGGTATAGAAGAGTTTTTAAATAAAATAAATAAATAAAGCTTTATTTAATTCAGTATTTATAGAAAGGGAAATGGCACTGAAAAATGTGATATAATTACAAAGCAAATTACAGAGAAAACACCTGAAGTATTTGCACAATCAAAAGTGCAAAAGGACATGGAATCCAGTGGTGTACATCTTACAAATCTCTGAATCTCTCCAAGGAGGAATTCTCAAAGGAGACTTACATTGCTTTGGGCAAGGGCTTGTCTTATTTGCCCTGTAGCAAGTTTGACTCTTTTCAGACATATATTGATCTTCATCGTTTTTTTCGTTGTCTTCAGTTGAGGCTATTTTTTAATGGCTCCAGAGATCATGCTGGTGACTTTTCCATCATTACGCCTAAATCATCTTGGGTACCTCCTGGGCCTGTGGATCCAATTATTTCAACATTCATGCAGCTAGTTCTTCGAGATGTGGATAAATTGGATAGTATTCCTTCTTATCAGAAGACACATTATGCTTCTGAGTGGTCGTATGAACAATATTGTGCAATTAATTCCAAAGTGGTTGTAAAACCTGCGGATAAAGGCGGTGCCATAGTCATTCAAGACACAAATGACTATGTGGAAGAGATTCATCGTCAGTTAAGTGATTCCAAATATTATCAGAAGCTTCTTTTAGATCCCACTGAAGATCTTCAAGACTTGATTGATGAATTGATTCTAGAAGGTAGATCTAAAGGTTTCTGGTCATCCAGAGAGGCACGGGCTCTGAAGGTAGTTCATCCTTCCCATCCAGTCCTATACACTTTACCAAAGATTCATAAAAATCTTGTATCGCCCCCTGGGCGTCCTATAGTGTCAGGTAGCGGTTCAGTTTTAGAACCGCTTTCAGATTTTTTGGATTTTTTTTCTTAAACCTTTTGTCTGTGAAGCTGTTTCGTTTTTACAAGATACTTCACACTTGCTGCGCCTATTACACGATTTACCACCTTTACCAGATGATTGTTGGTTAGTTACCTTGGATATAGCCTCATTGTATACCAATGTACCTCAGGATGAATCTTTTGTTCTGATTGAAGGTATTTTGCACTCACGCCCTCACCCCCATAGGGTTCCCACCAGCTTTCTTTTAGAGTTGGCGAAACTTGTTTTGTTCAAAAACTTTTTTAAGTTTGATGATGTATTCTATCTCCAAATACAAGGAGTGGCTATGGGGGCCACGGTAGCCCCGGACATCGCAAATTTGTATGTGGCAAATTCTGAGACCCAGTATCTTTATTCATCGAGATGGTTTTCAAGGATTTTGCTATGGCAACGGTATATTGATGACATCCTGTGTATTTGGAAGGCTTCCAAAGATCTGATGGATTTTTTAAAAGTGGCTAAATGAACAAAATTCTCATCTCCAGTTCACTGCACATTATCATCAGCATACCGTGTCCTTTTTGGACATTTTGATTCAACGTGATGGTTGCAAATTGACCACTACACTATTTCGTAAAGAAACAGATTGCAATCATTTTCTTCATTATTCGAGCTTTCACCCTAAAAAGCTCAAAGATGGTCTTCCTATTTCCCAGTTCCTACGGTTAAGAAGGATATGTTCTAATAAGGCAGACTTTTTGAAACAAGCTGGTGATTTGAGAGAACGTTTTTTTCAAAAAAGGTACCCTAAATCTGTTGTTAAAAAATCTTTCAAACGTGCTTTATTTGCCAATAGGGATCTTCTGTTACAATACCAGCAAAAAACGTTCAGTCAAGATTTAACGTGTCCTGCGACATTCTTCTTTAAGCAGTGAGGTGGTGAAGATTGTGCGATCCCATTGGCAAGTACTTGCCTTTCATAATGTATTTGACTCTAATCCAAGGTTTGCCTTTTCATGAGCTTCTAATATCCGGGATCTGGTAGTACGTTCTGCGTTTGAATCAACACGGATGACTCTCCCCACAGGAGGGCATCAAATTTGTGGGAAATGCGAGATGTGTGCCCTGGCCATCACGGGCACTCAGTGGAGTTTGCCCAATTCGAGTATGGTAGTACAACAGACTGTTTTGACCAATTGTGAATCCGATTGTGTCATCTATGCCATTCAATGCCCTTGTGATAAGATCTATGTGGGGCTTACGAAGAGGAAAATTAGGACAAGAATTATAGAGCACAGGAGCTGTATCAAAACTGGTAAACTGACCGCGCCTTTGGTCCAACATTGTTTTCAGACTGGACATACTTTTATAGATCTGCGCTGGACTATTTTAGAACAGCTCTAAAAGGGTACCCGTGGAGGTGATATTGAAGCCCGTCTCAACCGCCGTGAACAATTTTGGATTTATAAATTGTGTTCCGTGCATCCACAGGGGCTCAATGAGAAAATAAATTGGTATTCTTTGATTTGATTGGCTGAGTTTTGTGGACTTGGTTGGGAACTTCTTCCTGTACCTGATGCAGACAGTGTGTTCTTTAGAGATTATTTTGAGCATTTGGGACCCTTTTTAACTTTTGAGTTTCCTTTGTATTGATGATTTTCTGATGAGCATATGACCTCCCCCTCCAAATATCTGATATTTTGATGCTTTTATCTTTTTGTTGCCTGCTCTCAAAGACGACCTGGTTGAGAACTTGTACTGCCGTACTAGCACTTCCGGCGTGAGTACATAAAGCCTAAGGGTTCGCCATGTTTTTTGCAAAACTGCGGTCTTGAATTCAGACCACCATGAAGAATGTTTGATGTAACCACGAGAGCATTTTTGAACGAATTAAGCTAAACTGAAGTTTTGTAGTTTGACAATGAGAAATCTCTCTGGACGAGCTGTTTGCCCCTGAAGCAGGACCCGGTGGGGTCCGAAACACGATCGTGTCAGGACATTTTTTGGAAACGGACTTGTGCTACTTTACAATTCAGATGAGTATCATTGATATATATATATATATAAGAAGATAGAAGTAACATTATTTTTGCGAGCATTATTGTTTCAGCAAGTTTGTAGCTAAACGGGAGATTTATGATTTTCAAGTCATCACTCATTTATAAACATTCACTAGGATATCTAACGTGTGTGTGTGTGTGGGTCAGCTTCACTTCAGTGATACAGTATTTTATTGAAAATGAACTCTTTTTGAGTCCCATAAAATAAAAAACTACAAAAAAAGGTTTTTGTTTAATAAAGTAAATGGACCGTGTACCCAAGTATGAGTTTGAATGACAGACAAACTCATCGAGTTATAGGTCCTACAAATTGAGTTCTTTTTGGCCTGATATATGTGGTTCATTACTTTAAGGTATATGTAATTTGACCAGTGATACCCTTTGTTTTCGATGTGTGTGTACATCTTACAAAACCATAACAGATCAAGAATATGTCTCTCACAGTTCTCTTTAACATATCCTTGAAATAGGAGTGGCTCAGAAGGATTGAAGGAGAACAGATATAGTCCAGCTACACAAATACAGGCTTAGTGCCAGTTCATCATCTTCTGCTGCTCTAGGCAGTGACCACCCCCCCTCATGCTCGAGTCTCAATTAAAAAATAATAATAATAATCAGCATCAGGGCCTTCCAACCTGCCCCTTCCCACACCAAGGAATACCATCTCTGGGAAAAGCAACCAAGAACCCATCCAGATCCTATTCGTTTGAGGCACTGATTGAAATCTGCCACCTCCCCCCCCCCCCCCTGCAGACCACAAAAGAAAGTAAAAACATTCTATTTTATTATTTTTACTTATTCAGGGATGGAGGGGAAGAAGAGTTAGAGAGAGCAAATGTTTGAGTCACTGAGTATGTTATAAGCATGAAACAGAGCAAGTTAGTGAAGATGTGTATAAGCATGAGCAAGTCAGTGAAGTTGTGTGCAAGCATGACAGCGAGTGTATCAGTGAGGTTGTATATGAGCCTGTGTAAGAGCGAGAGACAGCAAGAGTCAGTGAGTCTGGGTAAGACTGAGAGAAAGCAAGTGAATCAGTGAACCTGTATACAAATGAGGAAGCATGTGAGTGAGTCTGTGTGCGAGTATAAGAGAGAATGTGTATGTGAAGGAACATTTGTATGAGTCAGTAAGCATGCATGAGTGCACTTGTGAGTGAGCATATGAGAGAGTATAAATAAGAATGAATATGTGTTAGAATGTGTGTATTTATTTATTTAATTTATTTATTTAACGTCTCTTATATACCGATAGCCGTTCGCACATCGTATCGGTTCACAAAGAACAAAAAACTTATGGGCAGCGCCCTTACAAATAACAGATAACAATACAAATAACCGGGGAAGGAGGCAATGTATATACAAGAGAGGAGAAAGTTCATGCACACTTCATCCCTGACTAATCCACAACAATCTCAGAGTGACTAGAATCAAAAGTTCTCCAGTATGGAGAGCAGGGGATTTTTTAAAATCCTTATTAGTTTAAATGATTGGGTGTTATCTAATGTGTCTGTTTTAAAATATTTAATTGTTGTTTGGGAAATTTTTAATCATTTTTATGAGCTTAATTATTGGATATTCTATTCTTTAGCTGTTTGAACTATTTATTCTTTTTATTAGAACAGTTTTACTATAATAATTTAAGTTTTATATTACTTTATTTTATTGTTTGATATTTTGTGAGGCATGGTGATTATTCTATTTATCCACTGTTGTACTGCATACAAAATCTGGCTTGTTATGGTTTCCAGTTCAGTTTTTGTCTGCACACTTCTATTTATACCTTATGGTCCCTGTGAGAGAGTATCCCTGGTGTTCCCCCATGGACCTGAGCAGGAATAGGCTAGATGCCTGGTCCTCTACGAGAGTGCACCCCTACCCTAGTGCTACCCTATGAACCTGTGCAGGGACAGGCTAGGTGCCTGGTCCCCTTTAAACCCCCTAAAGGGCGATTAAACCATGGGCGGGACCTGGCTGGGCAGGAGGAGTTCAGAGGGCATGACCAACTCAAGGGAAATAAGTTGTGAGTCCAGCTATGGGAAAGGAAGGTCCCATGTGTAAGTAGGAGCTCCAGGACCCTTTCTGGGAAAGTAGGCAGTTTGTTACAGATCCTCTCGGGGAAATAGAGAGTGGACATACTGCAAGAGAGTGACTATACTGCGAAGGTAGGCAGTTTCAGAGTGTTTATGAGTTACTGTGGAGTGGGAGCTCCCAAACCCCTCTGTGAGACTAGAGTGGGAATACTGCTAAGCTAAGCAGATTATTATGTTTGTTTTTCATTTGTGTACATAAAGTGATACTGCATTAGATAAGGATAGAGTCAGCATGCTTACTGCTCCAGCCTACCCAAGATTGTTCAGCCATCCTCACAATCTCTTTATTCTATATTTGGTGAGGGTCTGTCTATTTTCTGCAACATGATCTACCAAGGTATTCTGTTAGCATGTAGTTTCTGTGTATGCATCTATATCAGGCTGGCTTGTTCTGAACTCCTAATAGGAGGTATATTGGTGTTTTAGGTCCTGCTGTAATATTTGTAGTGCTGCCTTTTCCCTAGGTAGGCCTGTTGCTGTTTGAGTGTTAGCAGTTACTGCTGTTTTGGTATAAGAGATTCACTATATAGTAATTGCAAGTCCACACCTAACATGCCTAATGCCATATGGGTTCCATGTATCTTTTTTTTTTGCAGAGCTTTCTGGTTGGCTTCACAGTACTGCATGTAAATATAGATGTTAATGTAATATTTTTAACTCAGAAGACTGTACTTTAAATGTCAAATTTCTTGTAAAATATTATTATAAATGCATAATTTTTTTTTATTGTGTGTGGGGAGGATGTTGCTGGGTGAGATGGTTGTGTCTGTGCGCAAGGCTGTAAGGTGCCTAATATTCTTGCACCAAACCTGGCCACACTGGATCCATGCAGGAAAGTAGGATTCTGTCTGTAGATGTGTTGCTTTGGGTAAATAGCTCTTCCCACTTGGTATCAGAGTGTATGTTTGGGTGTCTCTCTCACTCACACAGACACAAGCACTCTCTCTTGCTCTCAGATACAAAGGCACACCCACACACTAAGAGTGAAAGTGCATGTGTCTTTTTGTCAGAGAAACAGAGAGTGTGTGTGAGAGTGAATGTGTATGTGTTTGACTGCATGTGTGAGAGAGAGACAGACAGACATGACTGGCAGTGCGATTGTCTCATTGCCTGGTAACTGGTTCAAGAGCTGATTGGGTGGCAGAAGACTAACATACCAGGATCTAGAAATAAATATATATCCTTCAACCATGCCAGAAGAATATTAGCTACAAGTAAATAATCCATCGATCAAATACTGCGGTTAAATAATTGAAAAAAACTATTTGGGAACACTTCCTTGGAAAGAGCTCTACAGGATTATGTCCAAAGCAGCATAGTGCATATCATGAAACTTTACTTGTCCTTTCAATAACATGTCTAAAAGTTACTACCACATTATTAGATGTTGAAGTCAAAAGATAAGATTTTGAGAAAGAGCCAAGGTTCCTAGGATGAAGTGTCCAAGATCATAGCATGTATCGAAATTAAATACCATGCTCTAACACCAAGAACAGCTTTAACCATGATTCTTCCAATCTGAAAATTAAAGCCTGAAAAAAAACCCCAAAAACCTCATTTCTTGAGCATGAATTTCCTGCCTTTTAGCACAAGAATAACTAAAATAAGGCTTGAAATGTCAACATGTCTCACATTATATTGGCTGGCTAGTATTATGGAAAGTTTTAATTTAATGTGCCTCAAGAGAAATAATTTGATGAACTTTTAGAAACTTTGCCATCATCTGATGAGATTACTATCATGAATGTGAACTTTTCAAAAGGTATACATATATTACCATTCATTACAATACCATTATCCTTACATTTAGACAATTATGTAGTGTGTCAATTTTCCATATTTTTCTGGATCCTGTTCAAGAATTTCATAAATCCTATGGTGCAGCAAAAGCACTTTATGCGTGAAGTGACCTGACATGTTTTATTAGACTACTAGGCTTCCACAATATGCTGGTTTGGAAGAAAACCTACCCTGTACCCACTGAATTCAACTGAGGAATTCCTGGCCAAATAACTAGACACGTTCAACCTGAGGCATTCAACCTGCTATAGAACGAGGTGATAACCTATTTGTACAGGTTATTGTTGGGACCTCATCTGGAGCACTACTCTTAATTCTGGAGGTTTAACCTCCAAAAAGGTTCAGAGACTAGAGGCAGTCCAAAAGAGGAGTCTGCACCAAAAGCCCTATAGAATGGAACTTAAGGACCTAAAAATAGATATCCTAGAGAAGAGGGGAAGGATATATGAGCGACATTCCAATATCCCAAGGTATAAATAATGTACGAGAAGCAAGGATTTCTCAGTGGAAAAGAAGCTCAAGAACAACAGTTTGTAATATGAAGCTCAAAGGAAAAGATTCTGGAGCAACATTAGAAGACAAAATGGGTGGTGATGCACAGAACGGCCTCCTAGTAGAGGCAGTGGTGGAAAACCAGTAAACAGAATTCAAAAATGCAAGGAATAAGCATAGAGGATCTTTAGTTGCAAAGAAGGGAAAAGAAAGAACGAAAGAAACTGGGTCTATGACAATGTAAAAGGAGAAAATTAAAAAATGATCCACCTCCTACAACAATGACTAGGGACCTTCATTTTCAGTTATTTTATTTTCCTTGGGAATTTCAATGTTATACCAAAAAAAACAACAAAAATCAGTTATACCACTGACTTTTCTCCTGTTATAATGGCATCATTTTCCACTTGCTATAATACTGAAATTCCCAGGGAAAATAAAATAAAAAATGAAAACGAAGGTCCTTAAACATGCCTTAAATACACTCAAACTAAAAAGACCTAAAGAAACCATCATATGTCTGTAGCACTAAATATCACAGCATTATTTCAGTAGTACTTACTAGAAACCAAAGATTACAAGTGAAGTAACCCCATGAAGTTTAGTGCTACAAGTACTGATTGTCTCTTTAGCTTGGTAAGTGCATTTAATGGGTAGTGGTGATATAGTGTCTGCGTGTTGGATATTTAAATACTATTTACTCAATCACATGGAACACTGGAGTGCTAGAAAGAAGGGTCTGTAGCACTGAACTTCACAGCGTTATTTCAATGCTAATCATTGAAGGTCCACCTACATACACTTATCAAACTAAAAATACCATCATATCAACTCCTGTAGCACTAAACATCACAGCACTATTTCAACTGTAATCATTCTTTCCCTCTGTCTTTACTGAGGAGTATGTGAAGGTCATCCCCACACCATAAACTATTTTGATGGTGATGACTTTGAGCGACTAAACAAAATCCCTGTGAAACTGGAGAATTTAAAAAAATCAGATTCACAGACTAAAGAACAGCATATCATTGGGACTAGATGGTATTCAAATAATCAAAATAGTGCAGTGGACGATGGTAAGTATATAGCAAGTCTCAGTTATAGTCCACTAAGCAGTAACTCCACAATAAGTAGAAAAGACTTTCCTAAACCAAATTAGTGTATTAAGTCCTTGAAATAGCTTCTTGTACAAAAGTGTGGCTATGTTCCCCAACACGTATATTTCGCAGACGTGCTGCACTGGGAGAGACAGTAGTACCAGAATAAACCAGAGAAAAAATATAAAATGTCAGTAACAAATTTAAAAAAACACCCTCCAACAAACAAGATAGATAGAAGCAATCTTACTCTCAATCAGCATACATTGTGATTATATCAGAATTCCTTATTCAAGGACAGATGGAATGCCGAACAGGAAGACAATTTAAATGTCATACAGAAAAAGCGCCAAAAAGGTCATATGTAAAGAACATGCCAATCAAAAAAGTCCAATGAGGAGAGTCACTCAGAAAATTCAGAAAATCCATCAGAGAGATTACCATGTATATCCTTGATAACATACAACTGGAATTAAAAATGAGAACATTACTAATACAAGCAATCCCTAATAAAAGGGGACAACTCGATCTCCTCGTTGAGCCCAGACAGATGCAGGGATTATAAATAAAAAATCCACCGCTGTTTCCTTTGAAGGATAATACTGGCAGAATCACCACCCTAACACCCATCTGAATTTTGTCAATTACAAAGATTTTTAAATCTTGTATAGAATGATTTGCCTGTATCCAGTGAGTCAGCAAGGGAGCCTCCTCCCATTGATGGCACAAACAACTATAGTGTTCTGAAATCCGTGCATGAATGGCCTAAATCGTCTTGCCTATGTAAGGCGATGGACATGGACAGAAGATGACAAACTACGTAAGTGGAGGCACAATCAGATGAAAAAGACAGCTTGTATTCTTTGTTGGTGACTGGATGTATGAAATGAAACAAGGAAAGTGACAATGAACATGCACAGCAGGTACCACGTAGAGAGTGACCCATACCAAGTGTGAGAGGAGTGTGAGAGGAGAAGAGACTATGGAGACCAACAGGTCATGTAAATTATGACCCAGACGAAAAGCAAAATGGGGGACCACTGAAAAAATAGGATGTAATGATAAAACATGCCACTGATGTCTAATACACTAATACGGTGCCAGAAGGCGTGGGATTACTACCCTCAACCAATAAGTCTTGTTGCTTTTGATGCAACTACAACATCGCTCTCTGCTTTGAAGGAGGGGGGGGGGTTGAAATGAAAGAGAAATTTGTATTCAGAGACAACCAACACGAGTCATGATATTTTACAGTGTGGGGTACTGATGCGCAGACATTAAGGAAAAACACATGACTGCTTCTACGGCCAAGTCCATAAGCAAAGCACGTCAAGCAAAACTGACTGATGCATGAGGGTTACCTGCACGGAGTGGTAGATACTACAATGGGAAGCTTGCTGGGCAGACTGGATGGCCATTGGTCATTTTCTGCCATCATTTCTGTTTCTGTATTTAATGATACCACAGAGGGACTCCACTCTACTTGAATACAGAAGAACAAATGTAAGTGCCCCCATATCATTGTCTGTACTGGGAAGACATAGTCACTCTCAATGTGCATACAATGCATGCTTAAAAGCTCTGAACAATACAGTGAGGATAACTACGCTGTCATACCTGGTCGCAGATGGCTGCAACCTCTCATGCTCACCTCTTTTTTTTCCCCACACCGTCAATCCTAGGACGAATGGCAGCCGCCGCCAACCACTGCCAACCGCCCCGGCGTTCCCGGGTCGGCGTGGGCGCTGCAGACTGCCATCTTGTTTCCGGAATCACCTAAGGTGCACGCACAGGCCTCCTTTGACAACATCTTGGCGGTAACCTCGGGGGCGTCCCCTCCCGATGACATCAACCTGCTGCTGTACTTAAACTGACCAGCCCTCTGCTACTACGAGTTAGCAAGGACTTCTCTCGTTGCTGAATCTGCTCCATTCCTGGATCTCCAGTTCCAGTATCTCCTCTTGGTGTTCGGACGCTCTGGGTACCTGCTCCTCGGGGGCCCTTCCGCGTTCATGGCTATCCGCTCCTCAGAGGGCCTTCCTGCCTGAGACTTCTCCTAGAACTTCCTCTTGTACCTTCTATGATACCAGCCTTACTGAAGCTACTACGGTGTACCCCGTGCCACTACCATTCTTCTTCAGTAATTACTATTCCAGCATATCCTGAGTTGCAGGTTATCATCGCTTCTACAAGTTCCACATCCGGGTTCCTGCACCTCAGACCTTAACACCTTCATCATCAGTACATTCTTCCTCGGTGTACCCCGCGCTGTGGGCCACTACCGGACCTTCACTCCAGTGGTGCCACCCTGGGCATAACCTATTGCTCAAGAACTGTGTTTATTTACATTTCTCGCTCTGCGGGCCATGCCTTGTCTCTCAAAGTCTCCACTACAGCTGTGTCCTACGTCGCTAAGACCACGCCCACTGACTGTGAGGCCCACAGGGCTCCTCCCTGTGGGCAGAGACATCTCTCATCTCGGCCCAGGGTTCACATACTTACCAAAACCATAACACACGCACTAGGAAATTATAAGCCATCGTGCGGGCTTGCCTGCCAAAATCCATTTGATCTGAACATAAACCATGTAAACAGAGAAACTGATCCACCGGGAAGTTATCACGGAGTAAGCGTGGATAGTGACTGGTATAGGCCAAGAGAATGTTCTTATCAGTCTCTCTCCAAAAAATTGAAGTTCTCAAGTAACCTTCCTGGATACATACCAGAACTTGAAGGGAAGCAATCTGTGATTCAAGTAAAGTACAAATAAATTGAGGATTGGGAATTTTGCATGTTGACCCAATCAATGAACAGAAAAAAATTGAATTTCAGTGCCCCGCCAAAGGATAAAAATATCATTGCTGTATCTCAGCCAACTAATGACCAAAAGCCAGAAAGGGCAGTCATAGAGCCAGTTTCAAAATCAGATACGTAGAGACATGTTATGTCAGGCGCTACTGTAGCCCCCATAGCAGTTCCCTTTATCTGCTGAAAAAAATTTTGTTCATACATAAAAAAAATTTTATTCAAAGCCAGACAGGTGAGTTGAATCAGGAAACTTGTGGGAACTTGATAATAGGGTGGGGGGTGACAATCCAAAACCTCTTCCACAATATTAATGGTTCTCCAATCCCCAGGTCATCCCATTGTTGCAGGTATATGTTCTTTACTGGAACCACCGTCCAAATTAGTAGATGTACTTTTACGTCCTTTTGTACCAATCGCCCCACGTCCAGAATTCAAGTAATTTCCTTACTATACTGGATTCTTTAAATTTACTCAGTGTTCGCATCCTCTTGGCAACTCTGGACATTGAGTCTTTATATACCAACATACTCCAAGAGGATGCCATCAATATTGTGGAAGAGGTCTTGGATCGCCACAAACCTAACTTTTGGAAGATGGTACAGCTCCCTTATGGAGAAAGGTTAACAGATTAGGAATTTTTAGTTTGGAAAAGAGATGACACAGGGGATACGATTGAGATTTATAAAATCATAAGTAGGGTGGACTAAGTAAATAGAGAATGGTCAAATATATACATATATGTATCTTTAACCAAAATTGTTTGTTGATCTAACACTATTGTAACCTACTTTAAATTAATTGTAATCCGCTCTGAGGCCATTCATGGTAAAAAAATATCAAATGCCAAAAACTAAATAATTCACCATTTCAAACACTAGGACAAGAGGGACACTCCATGAAACTAGCAACCAGAAGATTTAAAACAAATTATAGCAAGTATTTTTTTTCACTCAGTGCACTATAAAGCTATGGAATCTGTTGCTAGAGCATGTGTTCAAGGCAACTAATGTAGTGGAGTTCAAATCAGGACTGGACATGTTCCTGAAGGAAAATTCCATAAGCAGTTATTAGCCAGGTAGAGTTGGTAAAGCCAGCGCTTATCCCTGGGATGAATTTTAAGAAATAGATCAACTATTAGAGATCTACTGGGTACTTGCGATCAGGACTGGCCACTGTCAGAGACAGGATGTTGGGCTCAATGGACCTTAGTCAAATCCAGCATGGCACTTATGTTCTTATTGCTCTTCAATAATTATAATGGAAATAACTTTGTGAAGTTTAGTGATACAGGCATTGATATGATGGTCTAGCTAGTATGATAAGATTATTTAAGGCATGTTGTATGTGGTTGATGGACTTATTAGTGTTTGGCTAGTGAAGTAATTGCAAAAGGAATTACATCAGGCAGACAGGATGGGTGCTGTGGTCTTTATCTGTTGTCCTATTCTATGTTTAATGTTCATGTTTCTATAACTGGGCCAGCTCTGGAGTTATTTGGTTGCATCCCAAGGATACTTATGTGCAGGCAAAACGTTTTTTTTCATACCTTCCAATTTTGTATAGCAATGTGATCCAAAATTTGACTTACTACTACTTAAATTTCTATAGTGCCTCTCGACATACTCAGCGCTGTACAAACATACGAGAAAAAAAAAAAACAGTCCATGCTTAATAGACCTTACAATCTAATAGGACAAACATACAGGATTAGAGAAATACAGTATTTCACAAAGTAAGACAATAGTTAAAAAGAAAAGAAAAGAAAACAAGTTAGTTAATTAGGCTAAAAAAAGACCTAAAATTTAAAAAGAAGCCTCAAACCGGTGGATGCACATCTCTGTTCTGGAGTCATGTTCTTTAAATTTGAAAGATCACAGCCTTATAATTCCAAAGTTATATTCTGAAGGACAAAATGAAAAGAAAAATACAAATTGTATTTGAATGATGTGAATTCTCATTTTGCCTCAAGTCTGATTTATAAGTTATAAGGTATGTTGCTTTGACCATGAACACACATTACAGTATCATTCCACCAGCTTTTGTCTTATCCGCCATGTGGCAATTCAGGAGAAAAGCTTCTACTTGCTGAAGCACAGGTCATTGCTCAAGGTTATAAAAATGACACTTGTGTATTTTGGCATGAGAAATGCATTTTAAATGAGAGAAACATTTGGAATGTTTTGTTATTGAAACAACTTATCGCTAGAAGGAAGTATCAAACAATCTGTTCATTATTAATTTTGTGTTTTTTTGATATGGACAACCATTCAAATTTAGATAAGATCTTTCAGCTAGTTAGGTTATTAGGCTATTTCAAAAAAGTAAAATATTTTTATCAATGAAGCTTGCAAATTACTCTTCAAATTTAGTTCACAAAAATGTGGGAATTGTAATCAAGTGTCAGGTAAAAAATAAAATAGTACAATTTTATAGTCCAGGGTTGTATAAAATCGCTAATACAGACTTTTACATTTGGATGTAAAATTTTGTTTAATGCACTAATTTCTAATGTCCTAATTCTTTCTCAAAAATATGAGGTTTTTAAGAGTTTTTTTCATGCTGTGTATAAAAACCTAAAAAAATAGTAGTTATCAGAAGATAAGGACCATTTGACCCACCCAGCCTGCCCTACCTTTGTCTTCCAAAAGTTAGCTGTACAAGCCTGTTCTAGACGCTGTCATTACCCTTCTTTACCAGTATTCCCCCATTCATGCTGAGGATATCCCTTAGCTGTCAATTGTAGAAGCCTGACCACCTGGAGGATATCATTTCTTCTGCCTAATTGGAAAGTACAGCCAAGTCAGCCTGAAACCCATGTTAGAAAACTGGCTACCTCACCCCATCAATTAAGCGAAGTCACCAAGGAGCCTACTAAAAAAACATGTAAGCATGCATACTGAAATCACCCTTGGTAGTCTGGTCACTATAACAGTGAGATGCAGGATATGCATACATTAAAAGGGCCACACAACCTAGTTTGATCCCCAAGTCAAGTCTTCTGCTCCCCGGATGCTGCAGAGGTAGTGTTCACAACCCCTGGGGGGGCAGGGTCATGGTCATTAAAGATGACATCTAATGGATAGACTAAGGGCCCAAGATTGCAGGGTTCTGAAAGGAGCCCTGGTGCATGGCCTCCAGCCCAAAACCACCACTACAATGACCAAACTAGATATGTTCAGATAGAAGGGATTATAAACTAGAGGAGAAATCTTAAAGACACTTAAAGGTCTAGCTTAGACACTTAGACACTTAAAGGTCTAGCTCAGAACCACATCCCAGAACTTGAATCATTCTCGCTTTTATAATCATATCAAACAACTCCTAATTTTATCCTTGGTCTCACAATTCCAAATCATTAAATATTTGAGCATGCTACACCAATACCTCTTAATCCAGATGTAACCTCAGTTTTTGAAGTCTTCACTCCTATAGAAATAACCGCCAGTTCTTATTTACTTAACCCTTTTCTGTAGACGTAAACTTTTCATGAAGACTGTAATCTGTAAACAACTGTATTTATTATAAGAATTTGTATTTACTATTTATATTTATTATTTAGCCATTAACATTGTTCTGTTACCACTTGGTACTATTTCTCTCCTTTACCTCAAACTCTAAGTTCCTACTAAGTTAGCCATGTTATTTATACCCAATTGTTGGATGTAATTGTATATTTGTTTAATTGTTCAATCTGTTTGATGTAATTTTCTGTTCCTTGTTCTGTGTAAACCGAAGTGGTATGCACAAGTGCATGAACTCCGGTATATAAAAGCCTTTAAATAAAATAAATAAATAAATCCCCAGGTAGTTGCAAATGAAGACTCATGCTGCCAGATTCCAGCCCTGGTTCCAAATGAGCTGGAACTACAAAGGAACAGGAGGAAATTGCTGGGCAAAAAAAAGGGGGGGCCACATTAAGAGGGGAAAGGAGGACTTAATGGACATCCTGAGAATTCCCCTTACATAAAAATATAGTGGATCTACCATCTCCTTCTCCATCCCTTCCTCTATGCTAGCATCCAAAATGCAGATGCTCCAGACTCTTGATCCTCTTCCCTACCCCCTGAGAAGAGTGAGGTGATAGCCCTCTAGAAGTCCACATTCAGCAGCTGTGCTAGTTAACCAGTTATACCTAATCTGCTCATTAGTGGTTTATATTCAGCAGTGCAGTTGAGCCACTGAAAGTACCCAGCTATCTTAAAGTTAACAGGATATATATATAAACGGCTATCTTTAGGACAGACTTACAGCTCGACCAGAGTTAGCTAAGTTAACCAACTAACTCTGCTCGTCCCTGGAATGCCTCCCACTAGCCCTGGAATACCCCAACTTATCCAGCTAATTTCTAGCCAGGTAACTAGTCACCCGGTAGAATTTACTTGTATACAGGCTGAATATAGCCAGTTAAGTCAATTAGATGGATAAATATTATGTTAAATCACTAAACAGAAGCAAACTCCTCTCAAATAATCACTCACAACAAAGTGGTAACTTTAGAGAGGGAAATAGTATTTTTAACTATTTACCATAAACACATTAACTCAGACTAGAGACAATATCTTCAACATGTGCTCAAAGTAGGATTTAATCCGCTGTCTCTCGCCCTCAATGGGCCGCAGGCAGTAGTCAGCCTATGAGCAAAAAACTTTTAATCATTTATTGTCTCCCGTCTAATGTAACATAATTTTATCTTTATTATCTTTTTTTGGCTAAGTATTTCTTCAAAAAAAATTTTCTGGTAACAAGCCGGTTGAGATTTTTCTGATAGATGCTTTATATCTAATTTAATTAAACTTGAATAGTGGAAAATCTGCCCCTAAGTGTATACTGAGTATAATGAAAGAGAATTCATAGGTTATAATCCATCTTCAAAGCACCCTACTTACCTTGTATGTGTTGATGTATCGACCCACACCATGCATTGGCTGTTGAGATGAACTAGATTATGTATAAATTTGAACTCGAAAATGTATTTGCTGTTATTTTGACCTAGAATAAGAATATTGAAACTGAATAGGAATGTTGACCCAGTAACCAAAAGAGGATTTTGTAAACGTGATCTTATTTGGGAAAGACGATATATAAAACGCCTAAATAAATAAATAAATAAATACATACATACATACATACATTTGAAAAGCTTGCCATGAAAGCAGAAACTCATAATAAAAACTTTTTCAGGTACATACGAAGTAAAATATCTGCAAGGGAGTCAGTTGGACCGTTCGATGTTCAAGGGGTAAAAGGGGTACTAAGGAATAAGAAAGCCACAGCAGAGAGATTAAATTAATTCTTTGCTTAGGTCTTCATTGAGAAAGATATGAAAGAGAGACCCATACCAGAAATAATATTCAAAGGTGATCATTCAACAGAACTGGAAGATGTAAACAGGCAAACTGACAAATTAAAGAGTAGCAAATCACCTGGACAAGATGGTATACATCCCAGAATGTTGAAAGAACTAAAAAATGAAACTGCAGACTTGCTATTAGTAATTTGTAAACTATCATTAAAATTGTCTATGGTTCCTGAAAACTGGAGGGTTGCCAATGTAATGCCAATTTTTAAAAAGGATCAAGTAGTGATCCAGGAAATTACAGACCAGTGAGTCTGACGTCTGTGTCAGGCAAAATGGTAGAAATTATCATAAAGGAAAAAAATTGCAAAAATATAGATAGGCATAGTTTAATGGGTCAAAACCAACATGGATTTTGCCAAGTGAAGTCCTGCCTCACCACTCTGCTACATTTTTTTTTTGAGGGCGTAAATAAACATGTGAATAAATAAACCAGTTCATATAGTGTATCTGGATTTCCAGAAAGCATTTAACAAAGTCCCTCATGAGCACTTCTTAGGAAATTAAAAAGTCATGGGAAAGAGGGCAGTGTCCTATTTATTTATTTATGTGGATTGTGAACCGGTTAAAAGATGGAAAATAGAGAGTAGGGCTAAATGGAGAAAGATGAATAGTGGAGTGCCCCAGGGATCTGTTCTGGGCCCACTGATTTTAATATATTTATAAAAGACTTGGAATTGGGAACAAGTGAGGTGATCACATTTGCAGATAACACAAAGTTATCAAAGTTGGTAAATCACTAAAGGATTGTGAGAAATTGCAAGAGGGCCTTGCAAAACCGGGAGACTGGGTATGCAAAATGCAAATGAAATTTAATGTGAACAAGTGCAAAGTGATGCACTTAGGGAAGAGTAACCCAAATTATAGCTACATAATGCAAGGTTCAATATTAGGAGACACCATTCAGGAAAAGGATCTAGGTATCATCGTTGATAATACATTGAAATCTTCTGCCCAGCAGTAGCAGCAACCAAGAAAGCAAATAGAATGCTAGAAATTATTAGGAAAGGAATAGAGAATAAAACAGAGAATATCATAATGCCTCTTTATCGCGCCATGGTGCAACCTCATCTTGAGAAATGTGTGCAGTTCTGGTCATCACATCTCAAAAAAAATATATAGGTGAATTAGAAAAGGTACAGAGAAGGGCAACCAAAATGACAAAGGGGATGGAACAATTCCCTAAAGAGATCAGCACTCTTCAGGATCTGCCAAGTGGTATTATCACCTTTTTTCTACAGGTTATGCCTTATCTTTGCAGCCCAATATCACTTTGTCCTTAGCCACTGCCTTGTCACATTGATTTCCCACCTTCAGATCATTACAGACTATCACTCCAAGGTCTCTCTCCCAGGCCCAACAGTTTTTAACCCTCCAACAGATATGACAACTTTAGACTGCCATGCCCTAAATACATGACTCTGCATTTCTTTTCAGTTTGTATTTTTTTTGACTAAAGCATAGGAAACAAAGAGTAGGACTAAATGGTGAATAATGAAGTACCCTAAGGATTTGTCCTGGGACCTATGTTGTTCAACTTATTCATGAATAATCTAGAAAAGGGAACAAAGAGTTAAGTGTTCAAATTTGCAGATATGACAAAAATATTCAAAGCAATTAAAACACAGGCAAACTGTGAGAAACTGCAGAAAAACCTTGTGAGATTGAAGGGCTATGCTTCTAAATAGCACATGAAGTTTAATGTAGACAAATGCAAAGTAATGTACATAGAGAAAAATAACTAATTTTAGACATGCAATGTTGAATTCCACAGAAACATAGAAATGACGGCAGAAGAAGATCAAATGGCCCATCCAGTCTGCCCAGCAAGCTTTCACACATTTTTCTCATACTTATCTGTTACTCTTGGCCCTTATTGGTAACATTTTGGTTCTAATTTCCTTCCCTCCTGCCATTGATGCAGAGAGCAGTGCTGGAGCTGCATCAAAGTAAAGTATCAAATTTAACTGATTCGAGGTAGAAACCACCGCAACAAGCAAGCTACTCCCATGCTTATTTGTTTACCCAGAGTATGCAATTCAGTCCTTGCTGGTTGTTGTCTGAATGTAAATCCTCTTATCTTCATTCCCCCCTGCCGTTGAAGGAGAGCTATGCTGGATATGCATTGAAAGTGAAATATCAGGCTTATTTGGTTTGGGGTAGTAACCGCCACAACAAGCAAGCTACTCCCCTGTTTATTTATTAATGCAAATCCTTTTTTCCACATTTCCTCTTGCCGTTGAAGCATAGAGCAATGTTGGAGTCACATTAACCGTGTATATGTTTATTGAATAAGGGTATTAATCACCAGGTAATACCCGCCATTCCCGCAAGCCACCCCCATGCCTCTTCTCCTCATTCATATCCTCTAGACTTTATGGATCCACAGTGTTTATCCCACCCCTTTGAAATCCTTCACAGTTTTGGTGTTCACCACTTCCTCCGGAAGGGCGTTCCAGGCATCCACCACTCTCTCCGTGAAGAAATACTTCCTGACATTGGATCTGAGTCTTCCTCCCTGGAGTTTTAAATCGTGACCCTTGGTTCTACTGATTTTTTTCCCGAATGAAAAGGTTTGTCGTTGACTTTGGATCATTAAAACCCTTCAGGTATCTGAAAATCTGTATCATATCACCCCTGCTCCTCCTTTCCTCCAGGGTATACATATTTAGGTTTTTCAATCTCTCCTCATAAGTCATTCGATGAAGACCATCTACCTTTTTAGTCGCCCTTCTCTGGACCGCCTCCATCCTTTCTCTGTCCCTTCGGAGATACGGTCTCCAGAACTGAACACAGTACTCCAGGGGAGGCCTCACCAAGGACCTGTACAAGGGGATAATCGCTTCCCTTTTCTTATTCGATATTCCTCTCTCTATGTAGCCTGGCATTCTTCTAGAGTAACCATCCAGGAAAAGGATTTTGGAGACATTGTAGACAGTATATTGAAATCTTCAGTTCAATGTGCAGCAGCCATTAAAAAAGCAAACAAAGCAACTCTGGATACGGCTGGAGCGATACAACTCTACTGTTCAAACCAGCCTTTGGTGTTTGGGGGTTCCAGGGTGGTTGGGAGGGTGGCAGCTTATTGGGAGGAGGTAGCCAAGAATTTGTTTGGAATTTACATATCTTGGGGGGAAGAGGACTCAGACCACTATGGCAACTCCATGTTTTTAATTAAACTGGAAGGATGAGAAATTGGGGGTGATCAGGCTCTAGCTCCAAAATTATTTAACACATTTTTTGGGGTGCAGGGTCAGGAAATCACCCTGCTTACCAATTCTTTTTTTTTAATTATGTTCAAAGCAGAAAATAATTTTAACAATTAGTTCATTTTTATTACAACTGACAAAGGAAGCCACGTCTCATTACTCTGTTACAATCTTTTGAGGGAGTCAATGAAGAAATGAATAAGATAGACTCAGTTAACAATTTACTTGGATTTTCAAATACTTTAATAATGTCATTCAAAAAGGTCATCAAGGGATAAGAGAAAAAATCCTTTAATAGATCAAAAATTGGTTGATAGATTGGTATCTAAGAGTAGGAGTAAATCCCCCTTCCCCCATCCCCCCCAAAAAAAGATCTGTGCTGGAAGCAGAACTAGAACACAAGAGCATAAGAATTGCCATACTGGGTCAGACCAAGGGTCCATCAAGCCCAGCATCCTATTTCCAACATTGGCCAATCCAAGTAACAAATATCTGGCAAGTACCCAAACATTAAATAAATCTCAAGCTACTATTGCTCAATAATTAATAGTTTATGGATTTTTCTTCTAGGAACTTATCCAAGCCTTTTTTAAACCCAGCTACATTAACTGCTGTAACCACATCCTCTGGCAATGAATTCCAGAGCTTAACTGTGCACTGAGTGAAAAAGAATTTTCTTTGATTTGTTTTAAATGAGCTACTTTCTAACTTCATGGAGTGCCCCCTAGTCCTTATATTATTCGAAAGAGTAAACCTTGTCTTTTCATGACTGAATTTTGTAGACTTCTATCATATTCCCCCTTGGTCGTCTCTTCTCCGAATTAAACAGCCTTACCTCATAGGGCAGCTGTTCCATGCCACTTTGGTTGCCCTTCTCTGTACTTTCTCCAGTGCAACTATATATGTGAAGGCATGCGTCATCACACTCAGTTACCATAGTTATTAATCAGTTATCAATGATATCATGTTAGCTTTTATCAATGTTATCTAGCAGTTATCAATGTTGTCAATGTATTTATCGTTCGACTTTTCATGTAAATCGTTGTTATACCTGTAAACCGGAGTGAAGGCCAGCACCAAACCAGTATAAAAAAAAAAAACATACAAATAAATAAATAAATATCTTTTTTGAGACGTGGCGACCAGAACTGCACACAGTATTCAAAATGCAGTCTCACCATGGAGCAATACAGATGTATTATGACATCCATCCTTTTATTTGCCATTCCCCTCTTAATAATTCCTAACATTCTGTTTGCTTTTTTGATCGCCATAGCACACTCAGCCGATGATTTCAATGTATTATCCACTATGACGTCTAGATCTCTTTCCTGAGTGGTTACTCCTAAGACAGAACCTAACACTGTGTAACTACAGCAAGGGTTATTTTTCCCTATATGCATAACTTTGCACTTGTTCACGTTAAACTTAATCTGTCATTTGGAAGCCCAATCTGCCAGACTTGCAATTTATCACAATCCGCTTGAGATTTAACTACGCTGCATAATTTTGTGTCATCCACAGATCTGATCACCTCACTCATCGCATCCCTTTCCAGATCATTTATAAATATATTAATAAAGCACCGGTCCAAGTACAGATCCCTGAGGCACTCCACTGTTTACCTTTTTCCATTGTCAAAACTGACCATTTAATCCTACTCTCTGTTTCCTGTCTTTTAACCAGCTTGCAATCCACAAAAGGACATTGCCTCTTATCGCTTGACTTTTTGGTTTTCTTAGAAGCCTCTCATGCAGAACTTTGTAGAACGCCTTCTGAAAATCATACACAACACATCTACTGGTTCACCTTTGCCCATGTTTATTCACCCCTTCAAAAATATGTAGGTGATTTGTGAGGCAAAAGTTTCCCTTGGATAAACCCAATGCTGGCTGTGTCCCATTAAACCATGTCTATCTAAATGTTTTGTGATTTTATTTTTTATAACAGTTTCCACAATTTTTCCCAGCATTGAAGTCAGACACACCAGTCTATAGTTTCCCAGATCACCCCTGGAGCCATTTTTAAACATTGAGGTAACCCTGGCTATCTCCCAATCTTCAGGTACAATGGATGATTTTAATGATAGGTTACAAATTAACTGAAATAGGTCTAACATTTCATTTTTTAGTTCATTTAGAACCCTAGGATGTATACCATCCGGTCCAGGTGATTTAGTACTCGTCAGGTTGTCAATCTGGCCTACCACATCTTCCAGTTTCATCGTGATTTGGTTTTAGCTCATCTGAATCATCACCCTTGAAAACAGTCATCCTCTTCAGTAAACACTGAAGCAAAGAAGTCATTTAATCTTTCTGCAATAGCCTTATCTTCCCTAAGTCCCCTTTAACCCCTCGATCATCTAACGGTCCAACTGATTCCCTCTCAGGCTTTCTGCTTCGGATATATTTTTAAAAGTTTTTATTGTTAGTTTTTGCCTCTACGGCCAATATCTTTTCAAATTCTCTATTAGCCTGTCTTATCAGTGTCTTACACTTAATTTGCCAATGCTTAATCCTATTTTTTTCTGATGGATCCTTCTTCCAATTTTTGAATGAAGATATTTTGGCTAAAAGATCTTCTTTCCCCTCACTTTTTAGCCATGCTGGCAATCGCTTGACCTTCCTTCCACCTTTCTCAATGCGAGGAATACATATGGACTGTACTTCCAGGATATTTTTTTTTTTTTTTTTTTTTTAAACAATGTCCACGCCTGTTGCACACTTTTTATGTTTGTAGCTGCAACTTTCGGTTTATTTTGGGGTTTTTTTAAACTATTTTTCTCATTTTATCAGTTTCCCTTTTGAAAGTTTAGTGCTACGGCTGTGGATTTACTTATTCTCCCCCTTCCATTCATTAATTCAAATTTGATCATATTATAATCACTATTGCCAAGTGGCCCCACCACCATCACCTCTCTCACCAAATCCTGAACTCCACTGAGAATTATATCTAAAATTGCTCCCTCTCTCGTCAGTTCCTGAACCAATTGCTCCAAAATACTGTCATTTATTTCATCCAGGAACTTTATCTCTCTGGTATGTCCTGATGTTTCACTTACCCAGTCAGTATTGGGATAACTGAAATCTCCCATTATTACTGCACTACCAATATGGTTAGCTTCCCTAATTTCTCTTAGCATTTCACTGTCCATCTCACCATCTTGGCTAGGTGGAAGGTAGAATACTCCTATCACTATACTGTTCCCCAATATGCAAGGGATTTCTACCCATAAAGATTCAATTGTGCATTTAGTCTCATGCAAGATCTTTATCCTGGTGGGCTCTATGCCATCCCAGACAAAGCGCCACCCCGCCATGAAGATGCTCCTCTCTGTCACTGTGATATAATTTGTACCCTAGTATAGCACTATCCCATTGGTTATCCTCTTTCTACCATGTCTCTGAGATGCCAATTAAGTCTATGTCGTCATTCACTTCTATACACACTAATTATCCCATCTTACTTCTTAGACTTCTGGCATTAGCATACAAACATTCAAAACGTGTTTTTGTTTGTATTACCATTCTGCTTTTCAGTTGACAGGGATAAATTGAAATGTTTTAGCTCAGGTGAGTTTTTAATTATAGGCCCTTGGACTACTTTTCTTATTATTCAAACCTCTCTGTTGAGATGCCCTAACTCTAATGCTTCATTGGTATTCTTCGAAGATACCTCCCTCCAAACCATGCACTGCTGAGCAACTGTCAGCTTTCCCCTTTGATTTAGTTTAAAAGCTGCTATATCTCCTTTTTAAAGGTTAGTACCAGCAACCTGGTTCCACCCTGGTTAAGGGCGAGTCCATCCCTTCGGAAAAGAGTCCCCCTTCCCCAAAAGGTTCCCCAGTTCCTTACAAAACTGAATCCCTCTTCCTTGCACCATCATCTCATCCATGCATTGAGACTCTGGTGGAACAGGAAGCATTTCAGAGAATGCTACACTGGAGGTTCTGGATTTCAGTTTTCTACCTAAGAGCCTAAATTTGGCTTCCAGAACCTCCCTCCCACATTTTCCTATGTCGCTGGTGCCCACATGTACTGTGACAGCTGGCTCCTCCCCAGCATCATCTAAAATCCTATCTAGGTGATGCTTGAGGTCCACCACCTTCGCAACAGGTAGGCATGTTCCCTGGCAATCCTCATGCCCACCAGCTACCCAGCTGTCTATGTTCCTATTAATTGAATCACCAAATATGTTGGCCGACCTAACCCTTCCCTCCTGGGCAGTAGCCCTGGGAGACACATCCTCAGTGCGAAACAACAATGCACCAACTGGAGAGCAGATCCTTGCTACAGGATCATTTCCTGCTGCACCATGTTGATGCTCTCTGATCATGAGATCTTCCTCCTCCAAGGCAGCCAGACTGGAGTAGGGACTTGGCTACGATATCCCTGAAGGGCTCATCTATTTACCTCTCTGTCTGCCTCATCTCCTTCAGGTCTGTCACTCTAACCTCCAGAGATCGGACTCATTCTCTGAGAGAGACAGGTGCTCCAAGAATCAGAATCACAAGTACAATTTCTCACCGGCGGGTAAAAAAACATATTTGTGACATTCGATCCCCAAGACTGGGAAGCCCCCTCTTGCTGCGGAACTGCTGCCTTCATCTTATTTGTTCAGTTCCTAGTTAGGTTTTAGGTTGCTATGGGAGTAGGACTGTGTACAATTAAGGTCCTTTAAATGTATTAGTATATTCACTATATATCTGGCAGTGACCTACAAGGGAATGATTAAACTCTTGATAAGGTATGGGGAATTTCTGAATTTAAGTTAAAAGACTGATACATTTTTTCTTTAATTATTATTTTTTTTAGTTCGAAACTGTCACCTGCCAATAAATTAAAGGATGAGCTAGGGGTGGGAGGGTTGGAAATACAAACACACAAACTTCTGTTTGTTGCCTGCCTTTCTGACTACCTATTAATACAAAACACACACATTTTTGGTTTTTGCCTGCCTTTCTGACTAGCTATTCAATGCAGACACACAAACACACTAAATAATATACCCCAATAGTTTTACTTCTACCCAAATCTTAAGTTTTAAAAATGTCCCTAAAGTAGTACTTACTGATTCTTTTCAGTCACCAGCAAGGTGATCTTCTCCTCGTAGTGCTCCCACTGTTCAGTATATTCAAATGAACTTGAAAAGGGAGTAAACAGTAAGGTGAAAAAGTCTGAAGATGAAACAAAATTATTCTAGATAATCTAAACCAAAGTTGGTGAAGAGCTAAAAAAGGGATCTCACAGAATTAAAGAGCAGATTTTCAAAGGGGTACGCACATAAGATACACGCGTACCCCCCGAAAACCTGCCCCAAGCTCCCCCTGCGCACGCTGAGCCTATGTTGCATAGGCTCGGCGGCGCACACAAGCCCCAGAACGCGTGCAAGTCCCGGGGCGTGCCGCGGCGGCGGGTCGTCAGGGGGTGGGGCCGCGGGCATGGTTCCGGCCCGGGGGCGTTTCGGGGGCATGGCCGAGGCCTCCGAAACTGCTCCAGGGCCGGGGAATTGCACACCGGCAGCCGGCCGAGGCAGGCATAACTTTTATAATAAAGGTAGGGAGGGGAAGATAGGGGGGAGGCGGAAGGAAAGTTCCCTCTGAGGCCACTCCAATTTCGGAGCAGCCTCTGAGGGAACAGGCAGCGCGCGCAGGGCTCGGCGTGCACAAGGTGCACAAATGTTCACCCTGGCTACGCGCGTATCTATTAAAATCTGACATACTCTTGTTTGTGCTGGGTGCGTGAACAAAAGCACGCACTCGCGTATTTTTTTAAAATCTGCCCCTATGTGAACAGGCAATGAAGTAGTAGATGAGTATCAACAAAGATATGTACAAAATTATGCACAAGAGAACAATCCAGACTTTTCATATATAATAACGGGGTCTAGCCTGTTCATCAGGTTATATATAAATGTATATAAAGTGTGTCAGAAAATACTAGGAATATGAGAAGACACAGAACAAGGCCAGCATCATATAAAAATTGGATGATAGTGGCAGTGTCACAGTATAAGCAGGAAGTATGGTTAATCTGGGTAAGTGCCATGGAAAAATAAATATCATGATTGGATAAAGGCAAATGGAAACGGTTCAAATTGGTTTTCCTCTTTGTGGAACATATGATGTCCATATGTCCATTACCAACAAGTTATATCAGGATGAACAAAGGCCTATACAGAATTCCTCAAAACACACAGAATACCAGTTTCTTGCTATCCATGTCATGAAATATTAGGTAAGATGCAGAAGCCACTTAAGTTGGGACAAGTAAAAGAACAAAATATTTTGCACTAAAGTAAAATACCTAGCAACAGTAGATGACATATGCGGAAGACATAAGGATTTGTACACAGTTATACTGGAGGATTCTAATTGTTAGCTACTTTTGAAAAAGCCCATGATCACAATAATATGGTCATAGAAGATAGTATTAAAGACAATATAACTATTGCAAAAGAAAAATGTAAATTAATTAAGAGAGGACTCTAATGCTTTTTTTCTCTAAGCATATGGGGGTAATAGATGGAAACTGGCTACATAAAGGGGTAGATTTCATAAACTTGCGCACACGCGAACAAGAGTACGCGGGATTTCAATAGATACGCGCATAGCCGCACGTATCCATTAAAATCCGGGGTCGGCGCGCGCAAGGCTGCCGAAAATCAGCAGCCTGCGTGCGCCGAGCCGCGCAGCCTGCCTCCGTTCCCTCCGAGGCCGCTCCAAAATCGAAGCGGCCTCGGAGGGAACTTTTCTTCCGCCTCCCCCCACCTTCCCCTACCTAACCCACCCCCTGGCCCTATCTAAAGCCCCCCCCCCCCCCACCTCTGTCGCGAAAGTAACGCCTGCTCGAGGCAGTCGTAACTTTGCGCGCGCCGGGCTGGCTGCCGCCCGCCCTGATCCGGTCCGGGGGCTGGTCCGGAGGCCGCAGCCACACTCTCTGAATGCCCCCGGGCCGAAACCACGCCCACGGCGCCGCTCCCGGATGACACACCGACCGCGTCACGCCCGACACGCCCCCCCCCCCCCCCCCCAGGAAAGCCCCGGGACTTACGTGCGTCCCGGGGCTTTGCGCGCGCCGGAAGCCTATGCAACATAGGCTCGGCGCGCGCAGGGGGTGTTTGGGCAAGGTTTTCGAGGGGTACGTGCGTATCTTACGCGCGTACCCCTTTGAAAATCTGTCCCAAAGTTTTCACTCTCAAAAAACAATGGAGATACCTACAAAGGTGATAAAAACAGCACTACAGAACAGAAAATATAATATAATAAGAGTAACACAGTAATACATTGATATTATATTTGGTGGCAGATAAAAACCAAATTGACCCATCCAGTTTGCCCAGCTGAGATACTTCTACTTTAGATAGATGAATATACAAATTCCAATATACAAACCAACACCAGCTCCATGTCACTTGTCTTTTACCTAACTTCTCAGCCCTTTTCCCACCATTGCTCTCCATATGGATACATCTTCCACTCACATATATTAAATTAAATTAAATTAAATTAAATTAAATAGTAGGAATACCATGGACTGAATGAGCAGAACACCTGAAATTCCCACCATTAACCGAGGATATGTTCTGCATCCACCTATGGCTTTCTTTCAGGAAAAGACTGACAAAATTAATCATGAATTCTCCACTAGACTACCAACTCTGCCATTTCATTCACCTCCCTTGCTTTGGCCACGCCACACTTTCTTCCTTTTTTGAAATCACAGAGGGGAAGTGCCCATCTTCTCTCCTCTTCCAAACTCACTACTTGTCCCTCTAACCCCTTTCCCACCCAGCAACTCAGTTGTATCTTCCCTGCAATCATCCCCTCCCTCCTTTAATTGCTGATTTATCATATTCCATATGGATTCACTCTAATAAACTGGTGGTTTTAGAGGATTTAAACTTACATAATGAGAGCAGACCTAAGGCTACATTTCAGGATTTTAAAATGTTATTGTCATCATTGGAGATAAGTCAATCAATACAAGTTTCAACTCAGAGGACATGTTTTGGACTATTAATTTCAGATTTATTTTTTTTTGCTAAACAAAGCACTGTTTTTAATCATTTAGTTGACAATGTACCTTGGTCTGACCATTCTTTGATCTCATTTGATAGCTGTTAAGCATCAGAAAAAGGAAAATTTAATTCAGGATGTATCAAAAAATATCACTGACATATTAACTAAAAAAAAAAAAATGTAAAGATAAATGGGGCAAAGTAAAGAATGGTATCAGTCATGAATCAACAGATGTTTTATCTACCTTCCTGATTAACACCTTAACTGTTGTTAATGATGTTGTGGCAACTTTGAACAGTAAACCAACAGTTTGTAAGCAAGGCAGAGTGCCTTGGATGAATCAAAGAACTATGCAAAAGGCCAAACATAAATGGAATATATTTCCTTCAGAAGATAACCATATTTATTTATTTATTTTGTTCATTTATATACTGTGGTTCTGTTATTTTCAATCACGGCGGTTCACAGCAATCAATAAGTAGCATTACTTTCAACTAATACATATTAAAAACAAAAATATAAAATAAATCAAATCAATAAAAAACAAAATACATGTCAAAGAATAACCAAATTTTTAACAGATTCACTTTCTCCTTAGATTTCTTAATTAATTAACTTTCAAATGCTTGTATGAAAAGCCATGTTTTTAGATCCTTTTTCAAAAATTTTAAATTCCTTTTGCACCCTCAGTTCTATTGGCATGGCCATATTTATTACCAGAATATTTGGTCCGATTATAGAGCCCTATTTCTTATAATACAAAAGTCTTATTTTCATCTCGATTAGAGAATTTCTTAAATCGTCCTTTAGAGCTCTTTGCTATTTCTAACAAATTTTGAACTATGCCCCAAAGAAACAGCTAAGCAACTCTGTTAACAGATATTCTCCAAAAACAGCAGGCTCACATGGCTGACATCATCCAATGGAGCCCATCATGAAACTTTGATCTCAAAGAAAATAGAGCTTTCAGCATGCTCTATTGAGTATGTGCAACTTTACTTATCTCCCTGCCCCCTAGGAAGAACCCCTCTCATTCCATGATATAGCTAAATACATTGAGAACCAACTCACAGGGGAGGCAGGCAGGTTTCCTGAGGACTGATATCCTGCTGTCCTCAGAGAACATCTGTTATAGATAAGAAACTCTGCTTTCTCCACGGACAAGCAGGATGGCAGTCCTCAAACATAAATGAAGCCCTAGCTACAGGCTGCCCAAACAAGACAAAGTAGGAAAAGCCCATAGTGCTGAAGAAACCACCTTTCTCCTTTGGATCTTGAGGCAGCCAACTTAAAAAGAGGCTAGAAGAGAAAAGAGTTGGGTTCTGCCCAAGTGAGAACCATAGGACAGTTGAGCAACAAAACCCAAGGCATAGCATAGTGGCCTAAGGCAGATGAGTAATGAGTAATACAGGCAGTGTTTCCCTACAGTGGACCCCAACAATGACCAGTATACCTAGATCCACCTGTGGTACAGGAAGGGGCACAAAAACCCAGCAAATAGAAGAACCCTTGAATGAAGATCACATAGTTTCCTTCAGTGGTTCAAGACAACCGAAATCCGATCTGAGCTTAGATAGCCCTCCAGAAAGGAAAAACTGCAGTGCACTAGCATGCTAAAGAGGAAGAACAGAATGCATTTGCATCCTGACACCTCATGATTGGCCAATAGCCACAACTGGCATAGGACTCCAAACACTTGGAAGAACAGGCAGCAAAACATCATGATCTGCAGCAGACCTTGTCTGCCAAACACTGCAAGAAGAAATTCTGACACACACACACCCCCAGGTCAGATGGCGTGGAACTAAGAGTGCCTGGGGAATGAAAGGGGCTACCCATCTAACAGGATTGCCACTCCAAGGGCCCATGCACAGAAATTGAGTTGTAACCGCAGCACACCCCATCCCAGCACTTCCATTGTCAGGCATATCCTTCCCACTTGGCAGGATAAGCTCAGGAAAAAAGGAAAGCACCTTGGCCAATCAAGCAAAGTATGGAAAGTGAAAGGCAGTACTATCCAGAAAATGGCCAAAAAACAGGAACAGGATGGAATACCTCTCCCTGAATGCATATAGCAAGATACTGCATGTTACGCCATAGCTTCTACTTTGACATCCTGCCTGGAAATCAGAAGCAACAAATACAAGGAGGCAGAGCCTGGGGCTGCAAGAAATAAAAAGAAGCAGCTAGAGTGTATAATCAATGTTGGGCAACACCCCAACAATACTCTCTGGGCTGATTCCAGTCAAGAGTTTCCACTGAGGCTGACCTCTCAGTAGACAGGAATGACAGAGTCAACTTCCTGAAGAAGTGGTCCGGAACCACTCCACCAAGAGAAAAACTGCGAAAAGCGCACTAGCCAGCCCTTTTAGAAACAGGACATTCTCACCACCCTGAAAACCCAATGGGTACCTGGACAGGTTCAGTCTGATCAGCAGAACAGACTGCATACCATAACCCGCACTTCCACCTAATAACCTCATGCCTATGAAGTGGAACATCTGCATGAACAAGGACTGCCTTGACCATCTACAAACACTGCCCCTTATACAGTTAACCTGAAAGGGGTAAGGAAAAGTCTCAAGTGTCTGAAACAAAGGAATGAGACCTCTTTTGCGATATTCTCCATCCCCTAATGCACACAGCCATGGATATGGTGAAGCGTCAGCACGCATACCCACCAGCTGGGACATAAATTGTTTATTTATTTATTTATTTAAAATCTTTTATATGCCATCGTTAAGTTATTTACCATCACAATGGTTTGCAGGAAGGCACAACTCATAACAAATTAATAGACGTTTAATAAAAGTGCCAAAAATGGCTTGGTAACAATTTGTGTTAAAAAATACAGCTATATGCGGAGTTAGTTTGGAATGTCCTAGTGAAACCTGAGTCATCTTCTAACTTTACAAAGTTACTGTGCGACGTTGGATCAACAATAATTACTAAGCATATCTTGAATCTGAGCGCTTAATTTGTGGTGCTTGCCTTTACTTACTTTCTCCGTTCTCTTTGTTAAACACCTGTTTAAAAAGCCATGTTTTTAACATTCCTTTAAATAGTTTAAAATGTCTTTGTAATCTTAATTCAATGACTAGAATCCTCCTCAGAGACAAAGGGCCCCATATGCGTGGCACACTGGCAGGAGCAGCCACCAAGTGAAATTATGCACATTATTCTCAGCAGATAACAGAAGAGGTACTCCCACAAGGGAGAAATCTGGATATGATGCTGGGGAGCAGCCAAGAGAGGGAACTGGAATAGTTCTCCCTTTAAAAACGCCCTGTTGTACAATAGTACAACAGTGGAATGAGTGCCCTGTCCAGATCCAGCAAGGAATTGAGTGTAGCCTACAGTCAACAATGAACACCCTCCCCCTCCCCAGAGAATGGAGAGTGAGAACAACCCCTTCTCAGGGGGAGACAAGGTGCCCAAGAGGGACCCCCATAAAGTCACTTCTGAAAAACCAACATCCAAATCCCCATGCTCTGAAGGAGATGGGAAAATGCCATAAGAATTGGGTCACCCTGATCCTGAAAACTTCACTAATCTCTGAATAAAAGTGGGATGCCGACGTCAGGAGGTGATACTACCAGTATGGTGACCACCCAGTTAGATCAGAAAGGCCACAATGATAACTAAGTTTAGGAAGTCCAGTGAAAACGATCCAATCAATCCCCTCTGCCGCCCCCATCCCTCCAGGTGCCTTAAGGGAACCTAAAAGGAGGTGTACCGATTCATGAGAATCAAGTTCCCAGCCTGAGCAACGAAACTGCAAGGGACTGAACCCTGGATACTTTCTCCATGCAGGAGATTGGAGTACAAGCTAATATGGGAGGGGCCTAAATGGCCCACCTCCTCCCCTCTAGAGGGGATGACTTGCCACAATTGCCCCAGAATTCACCCCAATGGTGGAATGACCAGGAGCACAGTCTTCAACAAGACATGCCACTGCACTGGCGACTGTAGTACATAACATGTTATGCCAGCTACACTGAAATAAAACACTATAGGGCAAATAGAACAGTAGTGCCCCCTATGCTGCAATAGTGCGATGCCTCGCATTCGGGCAGTGGTACACCTTCCTTCAAACAAAGGTGCAAATGCGCTCCACATTGCAGTGCCTATGTGAGGCCAGCCTAGGCTGTGTGCATAGCCTATGCCATAGCCTAGGCCGGCCTCATGCTAGATCAAGTGACCTCACCTGCGAAAAAGCAAAAGTGTGTGATCGTGTCCCTTGCCATATAGCACCTAGGGTGCAAGTCACACAAGGGCCCTACGACAGAAACAACTGACAGACCTGAGATAAAGATGGCAACAACGCCATCCATAGTGCCCCAGCACGCCACTGGGCAGACAGTGATATCAACTGGTAGCGCCCATAGCACTTGGAGGAATAGATGACAAACACCAGTGTGACTCATACTTGATGCACTCCACTGTCTCATTAACACCATTTGGAGTCAACGCATACAGTGCAACGACAGTGTCCCCAGCACCACTGGCACCTCAACTGTGTCTATGTCCCTGGGAGGCACATAAGAAGCGTGGCATCTGTGGTCACTGGTGCGCACACACCTCCCCCCCCCACACACACACACCCTGGCGTGCTATGGCGTCAAGGAAGCCCATGGTGCAGCGGCGATGGAGTCCTGCAGCAACCAACCGTATTCATCTGTGCCCACTATGGTGACAGCACTTGTAATGCCACCTGCATAGGAAATGCTTACCAGTGGCCACCCAGGCCTATGGCACCAAATGACATTGCGACACAGAGCACAGACAGTGCTTGATCATTGACTGTACCACTATGCTCAACAGTCTCAATGGCATACTGCAACAATCCCAGCACCTGAAGTTGTCGAGGGGCCAGGAGTTCCGATGGCGCCCACATCATGCGAAGGCTGCAATGGTCTGGCGCACCGATGAACTCCTGATACCCAAAGACGTTGATGGTCCCATGGCACCGATGGAGGCCATGGTTCCCACAGGTATCGAGGTTTCCCTGGGCATCTAGCTTTTACTACAATGCCTACGGTGCTCGAAATAATGGATGACGCCTTGATGATGCCCATAGTGTTCACTGGCGTCCTTAGGTATTGATGCCGCCATGGCTATAGACTGCCTCGACAGCATCCATGGCTGTTGATAGCCTCAACAGTGGTCCCTGGCACTTGACAGGATTCATGGTGCTCGAAGGTGCCAAGGGTGACCAGCAGCATCAAAGGCACACATCAATGGCTAACATGGCACATCGTCGCCTGTGGCACTCGATGGCACCCCCGGTCAACAGCGTCTGTATCCATGCACTTGATGGCATTTATGACATTGATACACCATGCCTGTGGTGGTCAGTGGCATTGAAGGAACGCATGGCGTCCACCTTGATTCCACAACAGCTCTTGTTGGCACCCAATAACGAAGGTGCCACCCCATTGATAGTGCTCAAACATGCCCATGCTACATAATGACGCCCATGGGGCACATTGGATGCAAATTCTCATGGTCAAGGATGCTCTCTATGGCCTCCATGGCACTCAACAGTGTTGAGGGCCTCCATGGCATAATGGCATCCCATGGTGCCCCACATTGCCAAAGCCACTCAAGGTCTACTTCCTGTGCCCAAGGCACCTGATGAAATCCATGGTGCCCCCACAGCGTGATGATGCTTGACAGTGCCAAGGGTGGCCATGGCATCGACTGTGCTTGATGTTTTGAGTGCGTCCACGCCACTAAAATGTGTCCATGGCTCTAAATGGCACCAAAGTCCACAGCACACAATGGCCCTTGCCAGCAGACAAGGGGCTTGACAGAAACCATGGCACTTGATGGTTCACACGCCCATCAATGAACAGCCCTTGATGGCCTTTGCCCGGCAATGAGGGAGCTCAAAGATGTAGAGGGTGGCCATGCACCAGATGCATCCATGACACTAACACATCAGACCATCGGTGTTCTGGCACGGACGTGCATGGGCTACCGATCTTAGGCTTGGCACTTGTGGTATATTTATTTATTTATTAAAAATCTTTTCTATACCGTCGCTAAGTAATATACCATCGCAGCGGTTTACATGTAGGCACATAAATTAATGTAGGTGGGTGCATACTATAGTACATTCTAACAGGTGCCACAAAAGGTTCAGTTACAATAAATCGTTAAAGACAATCACTTGTTTAGTGAAGTAGGTCATGACCAGGTGTACCTGTAAGGTACTGTTCACGGGTAAAAATCATATATATAGTGTTTACAATTATGTTTATTGTGAGGTAGAGTTCACAGATTATTGAAATGTGCATTCTTAGAATAGTGCTGTATGCTGGAGTTCTTCTGCCTATTCTTGTATATTTTCATTCTCTAGTCTCTTTATAAAATGCCAATTTAAAAAGCTATGTTTTTAAACTTTTCTTAAAGGTTTTGAGATCTCTTTGTAATCTGATCTCTAGGGGCATTTTGTTCCAAAGTGTGGGGCTTGCTAAAGATAAGGCCCTTTCTCTCACTTGAGTTAGTCTCGCTGTTTTTACTGAGGGAATGGTTAAGAGTGTTTTATTTGCCGATCGAAGGTTTCTGTATGGGACATGCACTCGTAATGCTGTGTTTAGCCAGACCGATTTTTCATCATGTATTAGTTTATGTATGGTACATAGGGCTTTGTATTTAATTCTGTGTTCAATAGGTAGCCAATGTAATTCTGTCTGGGTTTCAGGTATATGGTCCCTCCTCCTTTTTCCTGTTAGTATTCTAGCTGCTGTGTTCTGAAGTATTTGAAGTGGCCTTAATGTTGTATTTGGGAGTCCTAGTAAAAGGGCATTACAGTAGTCCATGCTGGAGAAAACTAGTGCCTGAAGTACCTTTCTGAAATCAGTTAGTATTAGTAATGGTTTTAGTTTTCTGAGTATCATGAGTTTTCCATAGCCTTCTTTTACTTTTAGCAATATGTGTTGTTTTAGATTGATTTCTGGGTCCATTATTATTCCAAGGTTTCGTACTTTTTCTGCTAGTTCAATTTTCTGGTTGTCTTTGAGGATTATTGGAGTTTGGATGATTTCAATATTTTTCCGTTCTAAGTGTAGAAATTCTGTTTTTTCAATATTAATCACAAGTTCCATTCAGTTTAGCAGTTGTTTTATAATGTCTAAGTACATGTTAGCTAAGGTTAATGTTTTCTCTAGTGTGTCCTCGAATGGTAAATTTAGTTGAATATCGTCTGCACAGATGTAATGTATGATTCCTAGACCTGCTAGCAGATGACATAGGGGCAGCATGTATATGTTAAAGAGGGTTGCAGACAGGGCTGATCCCTGCGATACTCCTGTTTTGAGATTGACTTTTTCAGATAATACGTTGTTGATCTGAACTTGAAAGAACCTATTATTTAGATATGAACTGAACCAGTTTATTGTTTTGCTGTGTAATCCAATTTCTTCTAGTCTTTTTAGTAGTATTTTATGGTTTACTGTGTCGAAGGCTGCTGCTAAGTCTAGCATTATTAGAGTGTAATGTTTACCGCCATCGAAACCTCTTAGAATGTTATCTGTTAGTGAGAGAAGTAGTGTCTCAGTGCTGTAGTGCTTTCGAAATCCATGTTAGATGGATACAGTATGTTATTGTTATCTAGGTGTGGGCTAGCTGTTTCTGTACTGTTTCTTCTATTAGTTTAGCTATTAGGGGAAGATTTGAGACTGGGCAGTAGTTGTTCAGGATCGTGGGGTCACTGTTTTTTTTCTTTATGATTGGTTTTATAATTGCCCCTTTCAGTATATCTGGCATAGTTCCTTCTTCAAGGGTTTATGATCTTAGCTAATGTAGGGGAGACTGAGTTAGCTGTTATCTTAAGTTCAAATGTTGGTATTGAGTCAATTTTGTGTGGAGCCGGGTTTATGTTTTTTTAGCATGTATTCCACTTCCATCTCGGATATCTCAATAAATGACGACCATTGGTGCACGTCTCTTTTTTGCATTTTAATTTCTTGATTGTTGGTGTTTGGAAGTTTATTTCTTAAGTTAGTAATTTTGTCACTGAAAAATTTGGCAATTTCGTTACATTTTGATTCTGGTAGGTTTTGTGGTGATTCTTGTTTGTCATTGGTGAGATTTGATACTATTGAGAATAAGGTTCTTGGATTGTTAGCAAATTTTTCTATTTTATTGCTGTAGTATTCTTTCTTAACATTAAGGATTAGATGTTTGTAGAAAGCTAGATGTTTTCTGTATTTGGTTAGGGTATCGGTTGTTTTGTGTTTTTTCCATCTTTTTTTCATTGATCCAAGAGTCCTTTTTGCATCTTTTACTTTTTCGTTATGCCAGGGATTATTATGTATAGCTTCTTTTTTACGTATTGATTTGATGGGGTTTATTTCATCAGCTATTTTTTTGGTTCAGTCTAACCATGTTGCCGTAGCAGAACTGCAGTTGTTTTAGTCAAAATCTGTTAGTTTTTCCTCTAGTTGGTAGCTTAGTTTTTCAATATTGAAAGGTGGTCGATATTTAAATTCTAAGGGTTTATAATTTTGTTTGATTTGAGGTTTAAGGAATTTTACGTTGGAATGAATAAGGAAGTGGTCTGACCAGGGAATTTGTGTGTAATCAGTTTTACAGTGTTCTAAACAGTTGTGGTTGATGAAGGTGAGGTCCAGGGAGTGTCCAGCTTTGTGTGTTGATTTGTCTGTTATTAGTGAGAAACCTAATGCAGTCATAGCGTCTATTAGTGTTTGGCATGTGTTTGACAATGGGTGGACATCCATGTGAAGATTGAAATCTCCTAGCACTATGGTAGGTTTAGAGATGTAGCAGTTTAACACAGTTTAACACTGCCCAGCTCATGCTCACGTGCTCTCTCCAGGAGACTGCTTTGCCAGAGCTGACAAGCTGCAGGGGAGAATGGAGACTAGTTCCCAGGAGTGTGGGGAGGATGAGCTCTCCTCCCCATAAAAATGATCCGGTCCTTGATTTCTTCACTGTCTGGTCCTCTGTTGATGCCCAGCACTTGGACTGCCAGTCTCATCATCACCTGACAAAGGCACAACAAACAGATTAAGGAGAGGGCACAAAAATGAGCTGCAGATGCAGCTTTATGAAGAAAAGAAAGCAGGCTCTGGCAGGCTGTACAGCAAGCAGCCTGCCATGCGTCTGGCAGAGAGCCTGAATAGGAGAAAAAAGGTGGAAAAACCAGGTGGCACTACATGAAGTTAGTTAGTGCATTTATAACAAATCAGAGAAAATTCTATTTCACTCATTGCACAATAATGCTCTGGAATTCATTGCCAGCGGATGTGGTTAAGGCATTTAACATAGCTAGGTTTAAAAAAAAGTTTGAACAAGTTCCTGGAGGAGAAGTCCATAAACTGCTATTAATCCAAATGATTTAGGGAACAGCCATTGCTTTTTCCTGGCATTGGTAGCATGGGATTTATTTACTGTTTGGGTATTTGCCAGGTACTTGCATCCTGTATTGGCCACTGTAGGAAACAGGTTGTGTGATGGACCCTCAAGTCTGACCCAGTAGTGCAACTTATGTTCAGACCTGTTATAAAGAGAGGAAATTTGTCTGTAGGCAATTCTAGTTTTAGATCAATATCAAATCTGTTTTAATTGGGGAAACCGATAGAGAATGCAGTTTTTGTTCAATTAAAAGATTTCTTGCAGCATAAGAAAATTCTGCATGGCAATTGGTGTAATTTTCATTCTAACCATGGCAGGGAAATAGAGAGATTCAAATGAAAATCCGAGACCACTTTTGGCAAAAAGGAAGCAATAGTATGCAGATGTATTGCCTCTGGAGTCACTCAAAGGAACAGCAACCGGCAAAAAAATGCCTGTAACTGTTTTCAAGGTCAATAACCGCAAGAAGAGGACACACATCATTCAAAAGTTAGGGCCCACTAAGAAATCCAAAACCAGATTAAGACTCCACAGGAAAGGACAAAGATGTTGCACTCCTTTCAAGAAATGGGCCACATCTGGATGAGCCAACAAGGGTCCACCATTCACCTGACCCCTGGAATAGGCAAGAGCTGCTACCTTTACCTTCAAGGAATTAAGGGGCAACACTATTCCATCCATCCTGCAGAAATTCCAAAATGAGCAGGATCTTAAACAAACGAGGCAGAACTCCTCGATCTTTACACCAAGCCTCAAACACTAGCCAAAACCGCACATAGGCTAAGGAATTGGAGAACTTTCTTGCTCGTAGCAAGGTGGCAATCACCACAGAAGAATATCCACGTTTCAGCAAGCAAGCCCTCTCAAGGGCCTTAGAGTAAGACAAAATCCAGTTGGATCTTCATGAAGAACAGGCCCCTGCTGCAGCAGATCCCTGTGTGCCAGAAGCCAGAGGGCGGAGTCTACCAGGAGACTTCACAAATCTGCATACCATGGTCTCCTGGGCCAATCTGGTGCCACCAAGATGCACCATCCTCGTGACCCTCGATCTGAAGAAACGAGGCACCTTTGCAGTTCGAGAAGTCGCTAGTAAGTCCAGAAACAGAAAGCCCCAGAAATCCACTATCAGCTGAAATACTTTGTTTGACAATTCCCATTCTCCTGGATCCAAACTTTGTCTGCTGAGAAAGTCTGTTCTTACATTGTCTTTCCCTGCAATGTGCGACGGCTGAGATCTCTTCAACATACACTTCCGCCCATTCCATAAGCTGGGCTATTTCCTGCAATACTTGCTGGCTCTTGGTTCTCCCTGCTGATTGATGTAAACCACTGTCATTGCATTGTCTGATGGTATTCGGACCACTTGACCCTGCAAGCAGTTGCCGAACCACAAGCATGCCATCCATACCACACTGGCTTCCAGCTGATTGATACTCCTGAGAGACTATTCTAGACTCCAGCACCCTTGTACTGTCAGCTACTGACAGTGAGCCCCTCAACCCTAGAGGCTTGCATCTGTTGTGAGTACCAGTCAGTACGCTGAACTTAGGGAAACCTCTTTTCTGAGATGATCCGCCTTTAACCACCACTGCAGGAAAGGGCAGACTTCCATCGGCAGATGAAGCTGAATTAAATAGTCCTGAGATGAAGGGCTCCAATGAGACAGCAGGGAGCGCTGAAGAGGATGCATATGCTCCCTCGCCCACTGCACCACTTGCAGGGGTGCCACCATCAATCCAAGTACCTGTAGAAAGGACCACACTGTCAGGGGTATTGCATTTATCAATAGACGTACCTGCACCATCAACTTCTGAATATGACCTTCCAGCAGGAAAAACCTGCCCTGCTTTGAGTCGAACCAAACACAGAGATACTCCAGCGGCTGAGATGGCTGAAGACTGCTCTTGGCCAGGTTCACTACCCAAATGAGCTCCTGCAACAAGAAGATCACTTTGCATGACATCAGGAGGCTCTCTTCCAGAGTCTTGGTCCAAATCAGCCAGTCCAAGTACGGGTGTACCAGAATCCCATCTTTTCTCAACTCTCCTGCCACAACCACCTTAACCTTGGAAAACATTATGGGTACTTTGGCCAGACCAAAAGGCAGTGCTCAAAACTGATGATAATGATGCCCCAAAACCACAAATCACAGAATACTGTGTTCTAGCTAGATAGAAATATGCAGGTACACCTCAGAGAGATCCGAGGACATCAGAAACTCCCCCAGGTGCACAACCATTATCACTGAGCTCAAGGTTTCCATGCGAAAATGAGTCACCCACAAATGATGTTTGGCCCCTATGAGATCCAAGATGGGACGAAAAGAGCTCTCTTTCTTGGGCACAATAAAATAAATAGAATATTGCCCCATATTTTCTTGAAACATGGGCAATGGAATCGCAGCCCTCAGACTGAGAAGCCTTGACGTGATTTCAACCCATCTCTGATGAAAGAGAGAGAGGCGACTCCCAGGGGTGGGTCGGCACACCTTCATTGGGAGGCTCGGGGGTTCAACTACCTCAGCCTGCGCCCCATCTGAGCTGTCTGCAGCAAAAGGACTGAAACCTACCAAAAGGTCAAGTCCTCTGAAAGGTTGAGTCCTCTGAAAGACCAATCCTCTGTAGGGTCGAAAATGCTTGGATCGCCTCTCATACTAAAGGAGTGCGGCGTCTGTTTCTTATCCTCTGGTAAATGAGAAACTGGGGACTTGTCCCACTTATTGGCCATTTTCTCCAACTCGCTCCCAAACAAGAGCGAGCCTTTAAACGGCAAATTCGTAAGGTTAGCCTTGGAGGTTGCATTGCCAATTCCTCAGCCATAACTGATGCCTGGCCACTATTACTGAAGCCACTCCTTTGGCTGAGGTGCAGACCAAATCGCAGCCCGCATCTGACAAAAAGGCGGCTGCTGGCTCCATCACTACCCTGGATTCATCAACCTCCAGAGAGAGAAGTAAATAGGAGCAAGCCACCAGGGAACAACAAGAAGCTATCTGCAAAGTCATTGCCACTGCTTCAAATGCTTGCATAAGAATGGCCTCAATTCTCCTATCGTGCACATCCTTCAAGGCCGCTCCTCCCTCTAAGAGGATAGTCTTCCTCTTGGTGATAGCACACACAAGCGCATCCAATTTTGGAAAACCTAACTGCTCTCTCGCAGCTGGATCCAGGGAGTACAGTCCTTCCATGACTTCTCCCCCTTTGAAATTAGCTTCCAGGGTGCCCCACTCAAGATCAATCAATTCTTGAATGGCCTCCATAAAAGGAAAAAACCAAGAGGCTTTATGCAAAGACATCAAAATGGGATCTTTCTTTGGCTCAGACTTGGATTCAGCCCCAGGGACTCCCAAGTATCTTCAATGTCTGGGAAATCAGAGCCAGTAATTCATCTCTATGAAAGAATTGCAATATATTCCTATACAGTTCCAATCCCAGAGAAATTTCTCCATCCTCTAGAGAGTAAGGATCAGCTTCATCATGCATGCCATTCGAGTGCCTATGGGGAAGACCAATCACCGATCTAGGTGTACTTCAACACTTAACCGCAGCACCAGGTGTGCGGGAGGTCCCCACCTGCGACTCTGACCTGGCAAGATTGGTTAGGTCAGAGGACTGCGCCTGAAGAAAGGACTGCAATCCTTGAAAAAAATTCACCCAAGAAAAGGCAGAAGAATCCATGCCAAAAGCAGGAGGCATCTGTCCTGTGCTCACTGAACTACCTTCCCCTGATGATGAACCAGTTAAGGGAGTTCCAAAGTCAAGCACCCCTTCTGACATGTCTTTACCCAGCCCAGCATCAGGTTGGGAAGAGCCAGGCTTAATAAAATCAGACAAAGACAATTCTCCCTAAGGCTCCAAGCAGCATTGGCACAAGTTAGAGGGAACTCCAGGCTGAGATGCCCAACTATGGCAAGCAGGACAGAGGGCAAGGTGCTTAGGTTTCTTAGCTATAGGCGCTATCAGTCTATCAAATCGCTTAACAAGTGACTCAAAGGTGGGCGTCCAGCTATACTCGTGCTGCAAAAAATAGGCATCCAAAACTTAAGCATACAACCTTGTGCCTCGATGAGTACCCAGAAATTGAGTGCCCTCAATGCCGCTCAGATTGTGCGTATGGATAAGTATGTGCCTCAGTTAGACGCCATTACCAACTGGATGCCCAAGCAGGCATCCAGTTGGTAATGGCGTCCAGTTGTGCGCCCAGGTTTTGGACGCCCAAGCAGGCGTCCAAAACCTGGGCGCACAACTGGATGCACAGCCAGACACACTTACACAAACCAACAGTCCTGAAGAGGGCAGCTTAAAGCGCAGGAAAACACGTGAAAAGGCAGCCACAACCTACTATGCGGTGCACAGTGATAAGCCTAAAAGCAGGGCCTAGCCCAAAAAGGCTGTTCAGCCCGCCAGGCTGCCCACATCCCCTAAACTCTGGAGGCAGGAATGAACATTGGATCGGCGTGCCGAGCACAGAGACTGGAAGGAGGAATCCCTACTAAATTTCTCTCCTTCTCTGTTCTCTTTTTTTCTCTCTTTACCTGAGCTCAGCCCGTCCTGGCTGAGTACAGAGTTGGTCTTCGCCTGCGGGAGGGAGAGGGCATATAACATCACTGCCATGCTTGACTTCCTGCACCCGCTTGCCTTTCAGCTATCTTTTACAGCTAAGTCTATGCCGGCTGAAAACCAGCTACCGGACCAAGGCACTCATCTGAGGGAAAAACCAATATATATCACTTCAGGAATTCTCAACTAAGGGAGGGTCCATATGCTATCACCACAGGAGAGTGGGGTGAATTAACTCTCTCTCTTTTCTCCTTCTGAAAACTTTAAGTAATCCCCAGTAGGGAGATGCATGTCCACCATCTACTGGAGACAGAGAATAGTGGCAGGCTGATGATTCTGCAGGGGTATATATTCTATGATGTCAGCTTTGGTCCATCTGCTGGATCCACCTAAATGCTAAGAAACTTAAATCACCATTCCCTCCTGCCTCCCTTCCCCACCCACCATCTCCATTTCCACCTCTCCACACCCCCAGGACCATCCAGACCTGTAAAAGCAACATCGGAGTTTTGAGGATCTGGGGAAAGTGTCTAAGGTATGGGGAGGATGCAATGGATTTAGTGGGTGGGAGCAGAGATAGGGCAGGAAGGGAATGCGAGTTGACTTGAAAACTGAGTACTGGAAGCTGGACTCAGGACATAGTGCCCTGTGCCCACTGGATTTTTAAAAATTTGGTGAGGTGGGGTGGGGGGGGGGATTACAATTATTTTTGCAGAGGGAGCAGAGTAGGGAAGCGGGACTGAAGACCTCAACATTTTGGGATTTTTTTTTAGCTGTAGTTTGCAGCCACTGAACCGGATATATTTTAAATTTATCTGGTTAAGTGGGAAATTATCTGGCTAATTAGCCTGAGGACTAGTCCGAGTCAGTCCTAAAGTTATCCAGTTAACTTAGTCAGATACAGCCGCATATTGGATAACTTAGTCGGATAACTTTGTTCTGCCCAGAAATATACCTGGAATGCCTTTTTTTTTTCTGGCTAAGTTTTAGCCATATACTGACTTTAGAGGGAAGAAAAGGGAAAAGAAGGAAAGAAGAGGCAGTGCGAGTAGGGGGAAGGGAGTGAGGGACAGATGAGAGTAAGCTAAATAGAAGAAGGGAAGTAAGAAGAAGGGTATCGAGGCAGGAGGAGAAGGGGAAGCAAGGAAGGAAGTATTTTAGAAAAACTTGTAATGTGGTTGCCCTGTTAGTCCACTTGAATGAAGAGAAATAAAGATTAACAAACAAAAAAATAATATAAGGCAATACCTTTTTATTGGACTAACTTAGTTACATTTCTTAACTGGCTTTCGGAAGTCGACACTCCCTTCCTCAGGTCCAAAAATGGAAAAACTATGAAATGCAGCCACAAGCAAGAGCTGGGGGCCAGCTCTCTAAAAATATTTATAGGGAGAACCTCTATTCAAAGCAACAGAATATTCAATTAAATATAGCACAAAACTTCCCTGTAACCAAAACAATTGCACAGATATTGCTAAGTGGCTCTCATCACAGCAGTAGCATTTTTCAAGTAGAATGTTAGGATTTTAACTCAAACTCCATACTTCAAACAAAGATATGACCCCGACCTAAATGAGCACTCAACTTATCCTCACCCCCAAATGAATTAATAAGAGATCTTTTCATTCCGTCAGGTCACCCATGGCTTTTCTTATAATTTAAGTACCGTAATTCTTAGGGACACTGATGAGGATCTTCACAGCAATTACTTCCTATAAGGAGGATAATAAGTAGTTTAATGGTATTTTACTGGTGTAAAATTAGCCTCAGTTCATGTAAACAAAATAGTTTGCAAAATCCAGCCAAATCCAATCAGTTAGAATATATGTAGCAAATAAACTATAAAGCACTTATCAGTATCTCCTTTCAAACCGAACTCTTATTTTCTGCTTCTTTCATAGTGTAATGTGTATAATTATTTGAGTAGCTACAATGCGGTTAAAAAAAAGGAAGCTATGCTTATTTGTATAGAATCTACCATTTCCTTCCTGCCACAACACTTGTTTGAAAAATCATGTACTATTTCTATTAAATGGTAAATGCAACCGACAAGGAAATCGCCTACTAGCAGTGGAGTACCTTTGTGGCAGTGCCAACCGGCCTGCAGCAAAAGAGTGTGCATGATAATTTTAACATGCATTCCCAAGCAAAAAAAATGTGCTTAACATAAATACCGCAAAGCCAGAGCAAGATCCAGAAAAAGCAACAAAAATTTGCCCAATCTTTCATGCCTGCCTAGGTCAATTTTATTTCATGCCTTTAAAAAAATTTGAAAAGTATCAACATATGCCCCAGATTCTTAAGAAGTTGGATCATATAACTCTTTAAAACAATGAAACTTCAATCTGTACCTTTCTTATTCAGCACTGTAACAACCTGCTATTAAGAATTAAGACCAAATGGTAGAGCTAACAGATTTCTAATGATGTACCATCTATGTATAATTCTTCCTAAAAGATCATACCACAATTTAATAGCAGCAAAATATACTCAATGAAATCTAGAATTTGTATGCCAGATTAATCTAGCCTTTGATATCGCTTGATTACAACAATGAAAAGGATTCAAAACCCTGGATATGAAACACAGCAATATTTAATTTATAAATTATAACCATCATGCTAAAAAAAAATAAATAAAAAATCATTAACTAGCCCTTATCATTTGGTACAAATTCATATAATTAAACAGTATGCCATAATAAAAAGTATACATCTATTAAAACCTTTGTAAAAGAAAAAAATATTAGGATAAAGAAAGGGACATTCATTTATATATTTAGTAGGACCTGATAAGATCAAAGCGGGGTACAGCAGTAAATCCAATACAGACAAGTACATAATTAACACCATCACATATCATCTCGACACAAGCATAAATGAGTAAAACAGGCTCCAGTTCAATAATAAGTCCCAAAGCTCCGCTCAGCTATTCCTAAAATGACTGGATAAACAGCCTGGTCTTAACCATTTTCCGGAAAGACAGATAACTCACTTCCAGTCTTGCCTCTAATGGTATCAAGTTCCATAGGGCCAAGCCAAAAAACTGAAATACTCTTTGATGAGTCACAACTATTTGGTTTTCGCTAGAGCTGGAATGGTGAGCAGAACTTGTTGGAAGGACCTGACTATGATAGCTTACAGAATTGCAACAAATTTCTCATGTAGGCTGGACCTGGCACATTCAGACATTTGAAAACCACTGTGAGAACCATGAATTTGATTCCATTCTCAACTGGGAGACAGTGTAATTCTTAAGATTAGGGGTGACATGATCACTGGCTCTCTTTTCTTTGTGGTGTTTTGCAACAACTGTAACCTTCTAATTGTCCTCTGCAGCAGGCCCTAATACAAAGAATTACAATGGTCTACCCAAGTGGTTGCAGAAGAATAAATAATTGCAGTCACATCATCTTTATCTAGAAAGGGTATCACTGTCATATTTTCCGCAACCACATGAGTGAGTGCCATACTACAGAAATAACCTGGGGCTCCATAGTTAAAGAAGATTCCAACAGGACTCCTAGGCTGCAATCTATGTCACTAGGCTCAAAGATCACTACCGGGTTCCAGGCAAAGGTCCAAGGCAGCGGCAAACAACACAGTCCGGGTTCCAGGCAAAGGTCCAAGGCAGGTGGCAAACAACACAGTCCGGGTTCCAGGCAAAGGTCCAAGGCAGGCGGCAAACAACACAGTCCGGGTTCCAGGCAAAGGTCCAAGGCAGGCGGCAAACAACACAGACCGGGTTCCACTCCGAGTCAAGCCAGAAAACAGAGAAACCCAAACCACTGGTCAGGGCAGGCAGAGAACGACGAAGTCCAAATCCAATCTGAGTCAAGCCAGAAGACAGGAAAACCAGAAGAACAGCAGACTACCACTGGAACCTGTTGCAAAGGCATCTTCCATTCTTCAGAGGGAGTTTAAATCCCCCTGGCTGATGATGTCATCTTCTGGGGCCGGCCTGGTCTTGGTGTCACTGCCCCTTTAAGAGGCGGGGCTTGCCGCATCTTTACTGACGCTGCTCCCCGACGTCCAGAGGCAGTCACGTCACGGCCCGTGCGCTGCTGCCCGCCACGATCGGGACTCTGTGCAGGAAAAAGAGGAGGAGGTAGGGGGGTCTGGCCGCGGGTAAGCGCGGCCGGGACCCACAACAGTGAGATTCAGAGCTTAGGTACCCCTCTTGCGCCTGTTCCTTTACTGAAGAAACCAAGGTGCATAAGAAAACTGGTCTAGGAACTCCAGAGCTGTCGTTAAATATGCCGTATTAAAAAGTGCACACAGGGAACATATCAATTTTTTTGCATCGGTGGTAATAGCTAATATCCTCATCTACGCAGCATTTACTTGCGATGAGTGCTACTAGAGACGCATGAGTTTGATGCGTGTTTTGGACACAGTAATCCCCTTATTGCATTGGGTGTTAGCCTAGCACATCCAAAACGCACATCCAATCGCTGGTTGAGCTGTGTGCTAGCCTGAGCACACGATATTGCATTGGCCCCTGGGTCTTTAATGGATGCCAATTTATCCCAGGCATATTCATTATGAATATCCTGAAAAACCAAGTGTCTGTGGGGTCACTTCCACAGGTCTGGGAAGCCCTGCAATATGTCCTCCCAGTTCCTGAGAGAGGGAAAATCTGATAAGTGATCCCCCCCAAGCCAAGTCTTCAGTATATTTTTCAACCACCTGATATAGACATACATTCCACTGGAGAAAGACTACGGAACTGTCACAAAATGTTAATATTTTGTTCGCAGAACCCTAGATGCCTTGCCTAGTCACTTAAAAAAAATACAACATTAAATATCAAAATGTATATCAACATGCCACAAGGTTAATCATACAGATTTTAAGTCTTGTTAAACTTATAGACAGAAAATGCATATGAAAGATATGCCTAACAAACGTCTATCCAGCAACTGTGTTGTATGATGTAATTTCTTTTTACTGTCAGGTCTTCCTTAAATACAAAGATTGTATTTCTCTTTAGCACTTCCACCTTATGGTCACATTTCTCAATAAGCTCTTATGGCACATGATCTTACTTCAGAAACTTGCTGCATTAAATTTGTAGAAGAAGTGAAATAAATATACAGAAATACCAAAATAGAATCCTGACTTTCACTAAACATCAATAGAGTCATGTTTAGCTTAGATTTACATTGGAATCAGACCTTCAACGGAACTGCTCCTTTCAACCAGAAAAACAGGCTCATCTGAATATACAGAAAAAGGCAGGTGAAGCTTGTGTGCTTCATAAACACCAGCAAGTGTGGATTGCATAGCTCTACTTTAAGACCGTACATCAAGCATGATGAGCTGGCACCAGCCTTCCTGTCATCATCGGCAAGGCAGGAGAGATAAAACTGCAAGGCAAATGTGGCAAAGATACAACAGAAGTTTGCATGGTGGGGAAACTAGTGAGCAGCACTGTTTGTGAGGAAACTGGGCCCTGATGACCCCAACAAAGTGACCAGCAGCAGGGCTAGTTCAGAAGAAGTGTCATGGATGAGGATCGCTAGCGGGACAGGCATGGAATTCAGGCTCCCATCACCTGGCAGGGTAGAAATCAGTCTGAAACAGAGGCAAGGCCTGGGGCCCAAGGAGAGAGGCAGTAGAGAAGGGGAGAGCACAGAGAAGATGGGAGAGAATGGAGAGTTCAAGGGGAACAAGAGTGGGCCCTTACACACACACAGACACAACATACCTACCCTACAGACACAGCATCCCTACCCATACCCCTCTACATTCCCACTCTCACAGACACAAAACCCCCACCTGCCAATACAGCCCCACCACCCATGCAATCCCAGATGGAGACATATTTATTTATTTTAGTTATTGCATTCATCTATCACCTAACCTTAAGAGCCAAGGTGAATACTGGTTGGGGATCCCATAACAAATGCTTCATATGAGAAGAGGGGGAAAAGTAAGGTGAACAAACAACTTTATTTATACCCTGCTATTTAAGGTCTCCCATCATTCAAAGATGGGCTTTTCTACTAGCTTTTCAAATAAGTGGCAAATTATTGACTTTCATATAAAGCAAAATGGAAGACGGTCTCATATAGCCAGGAAGCAATAATGGTAAGATGAGACATCTAAAATGGAGTCCTTTATTGAGCTTCAAAATTAAAATCTCCAATATAAATAAATATGCCCAACTCTGGCCAAGTATCGCCCTATTATAGGGCTGTGTCAGGGGTTATCCTTTGTAAATACCACAGTACTGCTGGCAAGGGAAAAACAGATAATGCTGATATCCATCAAGACCGGTAACATCGGCGGTCCGGCATCAAATGAATACGCTTTGTGGCTCTGCGCATCCGATTCCCAAGGTATATTTTGTGATTCACAACAAAATTAAGGCAACAGAAAATATATTTATTTATTTATTTTTAATTTTTATATACCGGAATTCCTGCATACAATACAAATCAATCCGGTTTACATTAAACAATAAGTTACCCTGGTTGGGACGTTCCACCCTGGGCTTATTGCAAGGAACATTGAAAAATAACCATAATAATTAACAATATATTAAAAAATATATATATTTTTACAAGGAACATTGAAAAATTACAAGGAACATTGAAAAATAACCATAATAATTAACAATATATTAAAAAATATATATATTTTTATAAAGAAAACTCAGTGTTCAGTCTATTCAAAATCAGCCAAATTATTTCAGATGAAAACCCAACTCTTCACAAAAGGAAAGATATGGGGTGAACTTAGTAAAACATACAGCTCTGTGGCAGCCTAACTGAAACATCAATGTTTTCATTTGCTATGTCAGAAGTCAAAATCAGAAAAGAACCATAAATACAAACTGGGAAAAAATCTGTGCGCAAGTCAGGGGAAAGTTAGAAAATATCAAATCAGATGTCTATTCACAGATGCTGGAGGCCCACTGCAAAACAGTAGAGCTATAGTATTTATACTTATGAGTGGCCATGCTACCTACCACAATTTTCAAAACAAGATATTTCTATGTAGTGTAGTAGGGTCTGCTGACAATTCCAGTAACTGAGGGAGCGCGTCCCTAGCGCCTCCTTTTTGACAGGAGCGGCGGCTGTCAGCGGGTTTGACAGCCGATGCTCAATTTTGCCGGCGTCAGTTCTCGAGCCCGCTGACAGCCACGGGCTCGGAAACCGGACGCCGGCAAAATTGAGGATCCGATTTTTGGCCCGACAGCCGCGGGCCAAATTCAAATTTATTTATTTTATTTTTTTACTTTTCGGGACCTCTGACTTAATATCGCAGTTTGTACTGCTTTTCTGTGCACTTTCCCGGCGCCGGAAGAAATTAGCGCCGACCTTTGGGTCGGTGCTAATTTCTGAAAGTAAAATGTGCGGCTTGGCTGCACATTTTACTTTCTGTATCCCGTGCGCATACCTAATAGGGCCATCAACATGCATTTGCAGGATGAGGGCGCTATTAGGTGCCGCGGGTTGGACGCGCGTTTTCCTCCCCTTACTGAATAAGGGGCAAGGGAAAACGCGCGTCCAAGAGTGTAAGTGAGGGAGAGAGCATGTGTATATGTGTGTGATTGAGAGCCAGTGTAAGAGAGAGAGCTTGTGTCTGACAGAGAGAGGAGAAAGTTGCAAGCAAACCATCCTGCTAACTCAAAACAATCTCAGGGCACCTGGATATCAAACGTTCCCAGGTATGCAGAGCAAAGCATTTTTTTTATCATTATTATTTTTCATTATTGGATCTTTTTGCCTGCGATTTGGAAATATTTTAATGGGTCTAGAAATTTTTGGTATGAGTTTTTAATTATTGGATATTTCATTCATCAGATGATTTTACTGCTATTGATTTTATATTTCTTGATTTGTTTTATGACACTGGTGATGTTTCTCTTTTTCCTTTGTTACACTGCACACAGAATCTCTGGCTTGTTCCAGTTTCCAGTTCAGTTTTCCTTGGCATGTTTCTATTTATGCTTTATGGTCTCTTTATTCTTTGTTAGGTGAGGATCTGAACATGTGACTGAGGTGAGGTATTCTGCTGGCGTGTAGTTTCTGAGTAGGACTCTATAGCAGCCTGGCTTGGTCCGTTTTCCTAATAGGAGGAGTATTGGAGTTTTACGGCCTGGTGTAATATTTTCAGTTTTGCCTTGTAAATTTGAGTGCTGGAAATTGGCGCTGTTTTGGTATGGGATGTTTATGCAATTTCTGTTCAGACAGAGTACTTATCTTTCCCTTGTGTCATTCTTAACAATAAAAATAATACTGGGCCTTTATTTTTTATTTCTGCCATGAATTGTAATGAGCAGTGTGTCACCGATGTGAGTGTGGTCTGTCAGGTGTGTCACGATGGGGAAAAGGTTGAGAACCACTGTTCTAATGTACTGATACTTTGTTTTGTGTTCTAATACTGTAAACCACTTTGGGATGTTTATTCATACAATCCAGGACCGGCGTGTCCAATAGGTTAATTTAGGCGGTCACCTATGGCTCTGACCAGTAGGGGGCGCCGAAGAGCTGTCATGTGGTGCTGCAAGCCGCGTCTATCCCACTCGCTGCAAAAAGCAATAGAAATTCGTCGGGCCACAAGCAGCGCCCAACCTGCTCGTGGCCCTGAGATGCAGCGTGAATGAGGTAGGAGTCAGGGTGAGGTAGGGGGGCGGCGAGACCGGGGGGAGGCTTGAAGGATCGCCTAGGGCGCCTAATACCCTTGCACTGGCCCTGATACAATCTATAAATGTAAAAAAAAAAAAAAAAAAAAAAAAAGAAATGAAATGTTTTCCTGGTATGAATGTATGTCTTTTGCAAAGCCTTTTTGGGAGTACATTTCTTTAAAACACTATGGAGTGAATTAATGTGTGCATCAGCTACTAAGAAATTTAAGTGCATTTTTTTAAATATGGTATGTACATCATCTTCAACATTGCTTATAAATCTATCCCAAGAATACTGATGTGCCTTTTCTTTCCACATTCTTTGCGGTGATCATTCTCATTTTATATATTTCTTTAGGTTTATCTCTCTGCTTCCACACATAAATTATATACTCATTTTTCTTTAATCTGTTTATGGCTAAAACCAAAGGCCTTTACTTGATTCTTACCTCCCTTGACCTATCCACTGTTTTTAACACACTGATGATCACCACCCACTTCTTGTTACACTGTCCTCACTTAAGATTTCAGGAATCCATACAGCTTTGGTTCTCTTCTTACCTCTCCCATTGCACTTTCAGCATGTCTTCTGATAGATTCTCCTCAAGCACCATGCCATTTACCAACTGGTGTGCCTCAGTGCTCTATCCTGGGCCCTCTTCAATTCTCTCCCTATACTAATTCCCTTTGGAGCTCTGATCTCCTCTCATGGCTTCCAATACCATGTTTACACTGATGATTCCCAGATTTACCTCTCTATACCAGAAATTCCATCAGAAATACCAGCCTGCTGGTCTGACATTTCTGCCTGGATGACTTTAAACTCAATACAATTAAGACAGAACTCCTTACCTCCCCCCCCCCCCCCCTTCTCTCCCCTACCCTGTCAAACCCACTTTCCCTTTTCCCCCCCTTTCTGTGTTTCTGTGGATGACACAGACATCCTTCCAGTTCCCTCAGCCTGACGAACAACTTTATACACATCTAAAATGTATCATTTCTTTCTCTAAAATATCAAGAAAATCTACCCCTTCCTTCCTTAACAGTACCTAAACTCTTTTCCACTATCTATCATATCCTGTTTAGACTACTACAACCTAATCCTCACATCTCAAATCTCTTTCCACTATAATCTAACCACAATTCAGCTGCACGATTTATCTTTCGCCAAAGTCACTACACCCATATAATGCTCCATCTCAAATAATTAATTGGTCCCCTATCTGTTTCCACATATAGTTCAAGCTCCTTTTACTCACCTACAAGGACTTTCACTCTGCAGCCCCTCACTACCTCTTTTCCTCTCTTATCTCTCCCTATATCCTTCCTCATGAACTCTGCTCATCAGGCAAGTCACACCTATCAATGCCTTTCTCTACCGCCAACTCCCAAATCCATGCTTTCCACCTGGCTACATCACATGCTTGGAATAACCTTCCTGAGTTACTACATCATGCTTCCTCTCTTGCCATATTCACATCAAGTCTAAAAATCAATCTTTAAATTTTAACCCTGATTGTCAGCCTTACAGTCTTATTGATTTTAACCATTTTTTTAAAAAATGAAATTCCCAAAAGCTCTATTGCCTTGTGTGTTTTAATAAGATTATAAACTCTACAGAGAAAGGACTGTCTCTTATGTTTTTTTACACAGCGCTGCATATGTCAAGTAGTGTTATAGAAGTGATAAGTAATAGTACTAGTAGTAGTTAGTTGAACAATTTTTTAAAATAAATCATTCCAGGTTTTTAAACCTTTCTTCCACTGATTTTTATAAGAGGGTGCTTTTAAAACAATTGTGCGTTCTCTCATGATCTCCCACCTTGATTACTGTAAGTTTATTTATGTTGGGTTACCAAACCATAATGAATATTCAAACTGCATTTAGAAGAAAATGCTGCTATATGGGTGTTCTTGGGGAGATCACGTAGGCAGAGAGCAATTCCCTTATTACAGGAACTTCACTGGCTTCTGTTAGTGTCTAGGGCAAAATTTAGATTCTTTTCATTTAATTTTAGAGTTTTCAGAGCAAAGGGTCTGGTTTATCTGAAAGATTGCCTAAGCTGGTACTGCCCAATAGAAAATTAAGATCTAGCCAGGAAGCACTTCTGAATTTACTGTCTTTGATGGAGTAGTGGTGTGTAAAGTCGAGAGAGAGAAAGAGAGCATTTTCAGTCATTGCACCTACCCTCCCAAGAGAGGCCAGTTTGGAGCAGCATTATCTGACATTTAAGAAATGTTTAAAAACCTAGCTGTTTTCACTGTTATAACATATTGCAGGAAATTCACTTAGGTCAATTGTTCAATCATGATGGCAACTGCTTTGATTCTCTTAGACTGGGTTCTATACAACTCTGAAAGTGTAAGTGACAAATGTATTGTTGTTACGGAACTTGTTTTGAATGGGTTTATGCACTGTTGCTGACTTCTTTCAGTTTAAGATACCGGTTTGTGTTTAGGACTTGCTGCTATTCTTTAAAGGTAGTTTATAGGTGTGGACTTTGTGCCTTGCTCTTTTATCTGGTCATCATTAGAACTATTTCATGTTAATTCTATATCTTTTTATTTTTTATTGACTGTATGAATTTGTATTGAGCATATTTGTCTATGTTCTAATTTGTGTTTCTTGCTGTCCACTGCTTTAAACTCCTTTTACTTGGAAAAGCAGCCCATAACTTTGAAAAACAAATTAAATTTGCCTTCTTTAGATTCTGCCAGTTTTCATCTATAACATTGGTATATCAGGTCTGTTCTAAATATTCCTTTAATCTTTTTCAAACAGCATTTTAATGCTTTCTTTTTGGAACAAAACTTCATAAGCTTTTCTCTTCCATTTTTGTGATTAGCTTTCTGTTTTTTTCAATTTTACCTGTATACCTATTTTTGAAACCACAAAATCGTGATCTGAATAGATAATCACTGCCTCTAGAGACCTTGGTGTCTCTAGCTATCACAAATCAACTGATGGACGAATGAACCCATAAATTGCAATAATGCAATATACATTAACTATTAGTAATCTTATGCTTAAGTTTGACACCCTTAATTTACTGCTAACATGCAAATATTTAAGTCTCATACAAAAGCACAATTCTTACCCTCATTGGATGAATATCAGCATATGGAGGCTTTCCTTCAGCCATTTCTATTGATGTGATACCAAGGGACCAGATGTCTGCTACACAGTTATAACCAATTTCTTGAATTACTTCTGGAGCCATCCAAAAAGGAGTACCAATCACAGTATTCCGCTTTGCCATTGTATCCTGTAATACAATATCTGCATGTGATAGCCACCTAGAACCAAGTCATAGGTGTTTAACAAGAGGATCTTTTTAACATTTAGAGAGACACTGATTGCCATAGTGTTTTGAATATAGTGCATCTACAATATATATTTTTTTTTAATTTAAAACCCAGAATATGTGAAAGTTCCACTAAAAAATTAAAGGGACATTGTCAGGATTAGTATAATGGGTATTTGAAATTTTCTAATATTTATTTACGGTGCAGCGCTAAATGCAGATTGATGATCTAGGACTGACGTGTTGCACTGCACCAGTTCCTTTTGAGATGCTATTGTCTTTCTTCCTTTAGTCTGTGTATCTTTGCCAAAGTAGCACTAATATAAACAAAGATTAAACATTATGGTATGATATACTGGGTTCCTCACACTCCCCCCACCAGTGCCCCTTTAACTTTCTATTGGAACTTTCATACACTCTAGGTTTTAAACCAAAACTTTATCCAAAACACTATATAGCAAACAACAATAATCACTCTTCTTGATATCCTCTGAGCACTTCTAATCCCCTAAATCCTAACAGTTTCTATGAACCAACTGGATCCAGTGTCTGAGGTCATTTTTTACTTTATTGTTAACATGACTGTTTCATGAATACAGCTTAAGGAATTTTTAAAAAAGCAAATTAGTACAAATCCTGAATTGGCATGAGTAAATATCACTACAGAATGTGCGTGCATATATATGAGTGACACAGACATTTTTGCTCACACAGTGAGGGATAGCCCTAGAAAGACAGGCTGAGTTTGTGCCACTAGCAAGTTGCTAACTCTGCTTGGCAAGTTGGCACTATGCATGCTAAGCACGGAAATAAACTCAGTCTGTTAAACCTGACTGAGTGTGTTTGTGTGATAAATACACTCATTCAGTACTAGAGTGATATTAGTGAGTGCTGGTACAGTATCAAAGTCTATTGTGATATCAAAATACCCTGGAAGCAACTTCAAATTTCATCATGCCACTGCGAGGAAAGGAAAGAGAAGGGAATGGCAGAGGCAGAAGATTAGGTGTTGCTGCAGAGCCACCCAGCAGTATAAAAAGTAGTAGTAGCAGCAACGAGAAAAGGGAAGTCTTGCTCCTACAGTTAAGAAAATCTTTAAGCTGTAGAAAGCCAACAGTATAAGCCAGCTCAAGCAAATTTGTAGAATATGTGTCACCTGTTCCTGTCTCTCTTGTTTTGGAGTAGAGGCAAAAGGCAGGAGAGTCATCTGAGGCTGGTGTTAGCAGGGTAGGGCATGGACAGGGGCAGCAGAAGTGCAATATCTAAAACCAGCAGCATGCTCCTTCATGATTATTGCTTCTAAGGTAATGGAGGCAGTATTTGCAAGAACTGATTCTAAGGAAGAATCATATTTGGGATTCCCCAAATTAGAAAATATCAAAGAGTTACTAGCCAAAGGGAATTTGGGAGCTCTTGTTATTAGGATCTTAGCTTTCAGTGAGGAGGCAACCCCCAGGAAGAGCAGGTAGTGCAGGCAAAGAACATGAATGATACCCCTGACCTTTTACCTCAGGGTTAACCCTCAACCTCAACTTCAGTGCCAGCAGAAGCCCCCAAGGATGCAGAGACAAGATTAAACAAGACATCCCTGGTCTGGAAGCATTTTAAAGTGAAGAAGTATCTGCATTTTGCTAAGTGTATTCACTGCAATAAGACCATCAGGCAAGGGAAGTCACTAGGGCATCTGACAAAAACTGGTAGACAACACCTACAGAAACACCACCATTAGCAATGGCATCAGGGGAACCCCCCTCTGCCACTCAAAGCTAAATCCATAGCAAAGGGGTTGAAAATGGGGAAAACTTTTCCACAAGCTGAGCCCATAGCCACTTCCAATAATCAGGCAGTAGGCCAGCAGCCCCCCTGCTATATATCTGCAGTGGCAAACTACCATAAAGGAAATGGAGTGATGTTCTGTATTATTGTCTTGGGATAATAGGCAGGCAGCATCGAAAGTAGAGATGAGGTGCATCAAGGAAATGATTGCCCTGGATGACCAGTCTCTACAGATAGTGGAGAACCTGGGGTTTAAGCGTTTGCCACAAGTGTTAGCCCCCAATTATAAAGTGCCCTCCAGGTCTCCATTTACTAGGCAGATCATCCCCACCCCTGTAGAATCAGTGCCATAGTCACATGAAGGCACAGCTGGCCAAAGCAGAGGAGGGTAGAGTGCATTTCAGCAGTGACATCTGGACCAGCGCGAATGCTACACATGCCTAACTCTCACTGACAGCACACTGGTGGGAGCTGGCCAAGGCAGGGGCAAGATGCAACTTTAGCGAGGACCAAGCAATAGGGTGCAGTCAGTAGGCTGTGCTGCACACCCAGCTGATGGACAGCCCCCATATTTTGTACAATATCCTACCAGCCATAAGAAATATGCTGGAAGGCTCGCAGTTAGACCAGAGAGGCAGGAGTCTTCATGTAGGTTTTTTTGTGAAAGACAGTAGGAAAAATATTATAAAGGCAGTAGAAGATGTGGGTGATCAGAGGATCCATTGCTTTGCACACTTGCTGAACCTAGCAGTGAGAGATACCCATGTACTGGGGCACAAGGATTCCAGTCCTGAAGGACTTGATAGAAAGTGCAGGAAAATAGCGTAGCATTTTCATTATAGCTTCTTCATGAAAAGCAGGAAGGATCCAGGATGCCTCATAAGGGTTTGATTCAAGATGCTGGCATCTACTAGAATTCTAACTACCTGATGCTGCAGAGGTTAGTAGAACAGCTGATACTCCATCATGATCTATCTCTAGAATCAGAGATAGATATGGCTCTCCCCAGGGCATCATGTCTGGGTAGTACATAAGAATATGCCATACTGGGTCAGACCAAGGGTCCATCAAGCCCAGCATCCTGTTTCCAACAGTGGCCAATCCAGGCCATAAGAACCTGGCAAGTACCAAAAAACTAAGTCTATTCCATATTACTGTTGCTAGCAATAGCAGTGGCTATTTTCTAATTCTTTCTAATTCTTAATTAATAGCAGGTAATGGACTTATCCTCCAAGAACTTATGAAACAACTGATACAAATCCTAAAACATTTCAAGGATGCCACGGAGGATCAGGACTCCAGAAGCACCACCCTAGGCAAGGTCATTCTGGAGATAAAAAGTTAGAGTTTTTATGAGCAAAAACAGAACGAAAGCAGAGATGCTACAGTTTGTGGATTTCTTGCAACAGCTCGTCACATTTTGTGATCCATGGATGAAAGGGGGTCTCGCCCTCCAGTCCCAGCATCTCATTTACATGAGGGAGATACTGGCAGTTAGGGTGAATGAAAGAAGCACCAAAGTCAACGCGAAGTGGGGATGAAACATAGGAAAGAGTGGCCATGCCAGACAGAAGTGCAAGCATGAGCAGCATTGTCACAGCTATCACACTTCCTCCCCCCTCCTCAATATTCCAAAGCTATGTTGCCCTCCCAGAACCACCTCTCCTGACACAGGCCATAGCTAAAGCAGCCAGAAACAGAGACCCTCTCCCCATCCCAGCAAAGGAAATCCCAACAGAAATTTCTGTGACATGCATCAAGGTCATAGGCACAATCCACTGGCATATTGAGTACACAGGTCTATGGTCTGACCAGACCTGGATGAGGAGGCTCAACATTATCTTTCCTGCCCATCAGCTATCATGCCCAGAAAATATATCTTCTCAATGACATTGTAAACCTTCATAATTCAAGGCTGGCATCAGAGTTGATGGAAAAGTTGGTGTTTTTAAAAATTAATCTGCCTTTGCTGGGTTTTCCAGAATTTCCATGCAAATGGCAAGACAACCAATTGCATCTTGAGGGTTTTTGCTGCCACGCCCTGATGCTATATCATGGGGATTTTGATGCTACTTGAATCCCAGTCTAATTCTTCAACTCTACTTCTTTCCTGGTTATACTGGGGTGTTTTGTTCAAAAAACAAAATGGAATAAAACCATGTAAATTTTTCTTCCAGTCTCACCTCTTTTCTGGTACTCTACCTTACTGTTTTGATGTATATCTCTAAGATCCCGGCCTAGTTCTCCCACCCTGCTTTTCTTATTTATACTGGGGTGCTTTGTCCCCGAAAAGAAATATGTAAAAAAAAAAAGAATAAAATACAAATTGTTCCTCCCACCCCATCTCTTTTCTGGCTCTACACCTTGCTAAGTCACTCACTGTTACTGCCCAGCCTGTTCCTGGCTCTCTCATGGTGCCTTGGAGAACATCTGCTACTACGGGAACTGTTTTGCTGCTTTGCAGTGTGCCTTGGGGAATTCATGCCACTGCTGGTGCCACCTTTGCTGCTCCTTATTGCCTTCACTGCTTTGAACTATTCAACTATTTTTTGTTCCTTTTGTCCCTCTCATGATGTCTTGAGGGTTTGATGCCTCTGTGCTGTTTTCACTCTGTTTTTCTATCTCACTTTAAACACTGCTATACTGTCTTCTAATCTGCACCTACTATTAACTTCAGAGACAGATTACAGTGAACACCAGCCAGAGCCTTGTCTGTCTCTTCTGGATCTCACAGTTTGTTTGAGCACAAGGAGTCCATACACATACACAGTGTGTGAGATACATTTTTGCACACACTGTGAGAGTTTCTGGATGTAGTATTGTACTGTACAGCTGTAGTACTACATAGGCTATGAGACAGTAGACAATATGTGCCACTGCCAATCATTCTAACTGTGCTTGCTAAGCAGTGCCACTTCATGTGGCATTGCTCTACACCTACTATTTGTGTTTTAAATTTCCAGTGTGACTGCTGATGTTCCATACCCATCTAAGTACCTTTGGGCAGTTCTGCATCTGCTCCAGCTGTCTTCAAGGGTTTGAGGGTTTTTTTTCAAATTATTTTCTCTTATTGTACTTGGCAACTTTGGGTCTTGCCATGGCATTCTGATGCTTTGCACTTCTTCTGCACCACTAAAGACCCTTGGACTCTTTGTGCCACTCCTGATACCACTCCACTTGGTGGCTTGGGACTTTTGATGCCTTTATTTCCTACCTTAGCTCTTGCTGTACATCTTGGGGCCTTGTTGCCACTCTTCTCGCTGTGTTGCTCTGCACTTACTCTTGGAATTTTAATCTCCAGTGCTACTGCTGCTGCTGCTGTTCCAAGCTACTCTTAGTACCTATGGGTGGTTCCTCCTCTGCTCTGACTATCCTTGAGGTTCTTTCAGAATTCCCTTCCTTAAGGTACTTGACAACTCTTGGTTTTACCCTAGAAGATAACCCAGTTATCTTTAATAGTTTCATGCCCTCTTGAAATTTTTTTCAAACTCTCTTCTCTTTTGGTTCTTTCCGGCTATTAGTCTTATCCAGTATTTAGCCTTCTACTGATTATACCATAGCAAAAGACAAGAGCAGCAGAACTGAATCACCCGAAACAGAATTGTGCTCCTTTATTAATACTGCTTCTCAGGTAATGGAGGTAGCATTTACAAAAACTGATTCAGAAGAAGAAAGTGTCCTAGATTCCCTGAATCATAGGATATTGAACAGCTAGTAACTGAAGAGAATTTGGCGCCACTAGCATCTTAGCCTCCAGTGAAGAGATGGAGGATGCAGATGATACTGACAATGCTGAGATCATACACAACAAAGTGGAAAACTAACTGCAAGTCTGAACATCCAGACCCTTCCTCTCCTGATAATGTACAGAAATATGAGGCCTCCTCCGGGATTTTCTCTGACTTCTCATTGCCCTTTGCCCTTCATTTGGAACCATGCAGTGTTCTTCAGACTGTGACTGGCTACTATGCGCCTTTCATGATGCTTCGGGTCTTCATGCAACTCTTTCTGCTGCGTTGGTCCTCTATCTCCTTCTTGGTGCCTTTTCTGCCTCTCAATGTGCTTTGCTCCCCCTTCATGGTTCTTTGTGCTACTCATGCCACACTTGGTGCCACTTTATTCCTCTTGTGCAGCCTAGGGAGAGTTCATGCCATGGCTGTTGGTGCCCTTTGTCCCACTTTTGGAGCCATGGGGTGTTCTGGCCACTCTTGCTGCTGCTTTGCTTCCCTCACAGTGTCTTGGATTACTCCTGCAACTATTGGAAGTGTTATGTCCCATTGTGGGTCTTTGGCTATTCATGCCACTTTTGGTACCATTTTGACAGTTTTGATGTGTGGAATACTTTCAACCTTCTACTGTCTACCCACAAGTTTCATTTTAAAAACTCCAATTTGGGAGCACAAAATAGGCCAAACTACTTCCCCCATTGACTTTAATGGGAAACGAATAAATTAATAAAATGAATAAACAAAAAAATGTTTTGTTTGAAACAAATCAAACAAATGATTGTGACCTTATGAAAGAAAAACACAAAATGTTTGCCTCTGCACATCCCTAATACTTACACAAGCTAAATCAAAGTTTAAAGTCATTAAAAAGTTTATAGTTTCTACTTACTGTCAATTGACCAGCCACACCGAAATCTGCAAGTTTTGCATGGCCTTCTGTGTTAAGAAGTATGTTTCCAGCCTTTATATCTCTATGTATTTTTCTCATAAAGTGCAAATATTCAAGGCCCTTTAGTGTAGATTTAAGAATGGTCGCAATTTCATCTTCTGTTAGCTATTTAAAAAAAGCAAATATATTTAAGCGGTCAGTTTATACATAAAATACCATTTTATGAAAACAATCATAAGGCTATATTTAATGATGAAAACTTCTTCAAAATATAAATGTAGCAGTTTGACTATTGAGTTTTTTCTTTTCATTTATTCTAAGGTCACTGCTCTGCATTGTCCAAATATATTTTATATTTTGCTTTTATAGTGTTTTTAAGTAACAGGTACACAATTTTGTTATGATCATACCCTCTTATTTTAACAACCTCCTTTGAGTCCACTCTCTAGATCAGCGATTCTCAACCGGTGTGTCACGGCTCCCAGTGTCCCACTGCCACACTTGTGCTTCCCTTCTCCCCAGGGGTGGACTAGCCGATGCAGTTGGTAGGGGAGTGTAGGCCGGCGGGGCCAAAGAGCAGAGAGATGCTGCATGCCGCCACCAGAGGCCAGGCCAGAAGCGGCTGAAGAGCGGAGAGACCCTGCATGCTGCCACCAGAGGCCAGGCAGGCAACGGCTGAAGAATGGAGGCCAGGCTTATTGGGCTAAGCAATGAGAAGAGGCTCCACGTGAACTTGTGTGTGTGTGTGTGTGTGTGTGTGTGTGTGTGTGTGTGTGTGTGTGTGTGTGTGGCAGCTTTGTGTGCCTGTGGTAGAATAAGTGCCTATGTGCGTGAGTGACAGCTTGTGTGTATGGTAGAATGGGTGCATGAGTGGCAGCTTTGTGTGTGTGTGGTAGAATGAGTGCCTGGGTGTGTGAGTGGCAGCTTTGTGGGTGTGTGGTAGAATGGAGCATTTGTGAGTGATTGAGAGCTTGTATGTAAGTGAGAGAGCATGTGTGGATTGACAGAGAGCCTGGGCGGCCTTGATGTGTTTCTGTGAGAGAGAGAGAGACTGATTGGTAGGGAAGATGACTGGTGTGTGGGTGTATGAGATAAAGACTGGTCAGGGAGGTGATTGGTTTCTGTGTGAGAGAGAGACAGACTGGTCAGCAAGGTGACTGGTGTCTGCGTGTGAGAGAAAGACTGGTCAGGGAGGTGACTAGTATGTGTAAGGAGACAGAGTGGTCAGGGAGGTGACTGGTGTGTGTGTGTGTGTGAGAGAGAGAGAGAGAGACACACACACAGAAACTGTCAGGGAGGTGACTAGTGTGTGTGTGTGTGAGGGAGAGAGACTGGTTAGGGAAGTTACTGGTCTATATGAGACAGAGGACTTGTGTGAGTGACTGGTTGTGTGCCCTAAAAAGAGGACTGTGAGAACAGAGCTTCAGCAGCCACTGCTGCTTCTGGTGTGTGCTATTGGTCTGTAAGGGAAAGGAGTAGGAGAGTTGCTGGAGAGGGTAAGTAAAAGGTGGCTTTTTAAGTATATTTTTTTTGATTGACTGCCATTTTAATTATTGGATATTATGTGATGTGTCTGCTGTTTTGAAATATTTTATTGAAATTTGGACAATTTTTAATAATTTTTATGAGTTTTTAATTGTTAGATGTTATTCTATTCATCAGCTGTTTTGTAACATTTATTAGTATAGTCTTACAATTATTTCTGTGTGTGGATCTATAGCAGCTTGGCTTGTTCTGTTTTCCTAATAGGAGGTGTATTAGTGTTTAGGGCCTGGTTAAATATTTGTAGTGTTGCCTTTTCATAGGTAGGGTTGCTACTGTTTGAGTGTGTTCCATAATACAGATGTAACTATGTGTGGGTTAGTTTGTGTGCATTATTGCAGATCCAGGTTTGCACTGCATGCAGAGTGGCTGTTTTGGTTTTCCATTCCAGTTTATCTCCATATTTATAACTAGCGGTCTTTCTGTACTTGGTGAAGATCAGTTCTGGGAGTGTGACCAAGGTGAGGTATTTTACTAGCATGTAGGCATTTGTATCAATCTTATTTGTTGTGTTTTCTCAATAGGACATGCATTAGTGGTAAATTATTGTCTTTTCATAATAAGGGCTATTGTGCCTGCCAGTAAAGGGAGTTTGTTTTGCTTTTACTGAGATGTCATCAGAACCAGAATATCTTTTTTTGTATGGTGAGTTGTATGGGTAATGCCCTAGTTCTTCACCCATTGTTAGGGGTCAAGGGGGGTTCCCTAAGGTGTAGAATGTATATTTACATTTAGCCCCGTGATGGTCACATGTTCAGTGTGACACACATGTTCAGTGTGTCACACATGTGAGAACCATCTGTCAGGTGTGTCCCGGCTGAAAAAAAGTTGAGAACCACTGCTCTAGATGTTTATGATATACTCAGGTTTTGCATATAGCAGTACAATACATTAATGTGGTGCTTCTGATAAGGATCACTAAAACAGCATCCCACTTTACTTAGGTTCAGAAAGATGATAGAGGTTTTCAATGAATGAAAACACTAAGATGTGAAATAACGATCAGAACAGAAAGTATCTTAATTTTGTTAAATCTGTCAACTTTACCTGCTGTAACAACAAAACTATCATTGAATTACATTAGAAGTAACACATCTGAGGTCCAAAAAAAGGAAATAAATAGCAGCCATAGAGAACCACTTTGAGACCAACAAGGCCTGCCCAATGGTCCTATCATTGACTGTAAAATAGTAAGACCAATGGGTGAGATTTAGAGAGAATACATGGCAGGTCCAAAAGAAACTACAGTTTGTGGCCTTCCTGCCCCCAACCCCACCCCCTCTACTGAGAACTGTCACTGCACCAGCTGACTTATAAAAGAGGGTACAGAAGAAGGGATAAAAGAAGAGGGAAACCCTATAGAGCAGAAGATGAAAGCTCATGACACCACAGCTCATTAGAGGCCAGACCTGACTGAGGTATTAGCTCAAAGTAACAAAACAAAGACAAAAGAATTATTAAATACAATTATTAAATAAAATGTTATTCCAAAGCCCAAAGAGTATATGTCAGAGCTTAAATGCATATAAATTTCTCTAACACCACCATGCATATCATGTACTGCATTTCAAAATGTAATTTCTATGTCAGATTATAGAATTATTACTTCACTAAAGAAAATATAAATGAAGCACTTATATATATATAATGTAGTTGCAATATTTAGTGAGGAAAGATAAATCTTCAACTTTTCTGCTGGTCTATAATAAAGTATGCTATAATTTGAAATAACCTATGCATTCAAAAAAAATACAGACATTAAATGTCACACTGCAAATTGAAAAAAATTCTTAGAGGAAAAGCCTCAATGAAGAACACCTTAAAGATTTGTTGGTAATTATTTAACAGCCTGCAGGAAAAGCACCTGTAGATGATGTAAAGAAAATGTACTGTAAAGAAAAACAGGTCAGAGAGGTCAGCAAACAAACAATGGTGCTTGCATCACATTCCCATTCAAAACCTAAATTACAGCCAACTGATATAGAAAACACATGAAAGATCACAAGCAATGTTTGTATACCAATATAAAATAAATATAATAAGAAGAGGCCATTTTTGCAGAAATTGTTTATTTTCACTTTTGGCAATAAAAAAAGTTTTGGGGTTTTTTTTTATTGTGAATGTGTGTGTGTGTGTGTATATAAGAACATAAATTGCCATGCTGGGTCAGACTAAGGGTCCATCAAGCCCAGCATCCTGTTTCCAACAGAGGCCAAACCAGGCCACAAGAACCTGGCAAGTACCCAAACACTAAGAAGATCCCATGCTACTGATGCCAGTAACAGCAGAGGCCATTCCCTAAGTCAACTTAATTAATAGCAAGTTAATGGACTTCTACTCCAAGAACTTATCCAAACCTTTTTTGAATCCAGCTATACTAACTGCACTAACCACATCCTCTGGTAACAAATTCTAGAGCTTAATTGTGCGTTGAGTGAAAAAGAAGTTTCTCCAATTAGTCTTAAATGGGCTACCTGCTAACTTCATGGAATGCCCCCTAGTCCTTCTATTATCCAAAAGTGTAAACAACCAATTCACATCTACTCTCATGCTTTTAAAAACATCACCATATCTCCGTCTCTTCTCCAAGATGAACAGCCTTAACCTCTTCAGCCTTTCCTCATAGGGGAGTTGTTCCATCCCCTTTATCATTTTGGTTGCCCTTCTCTGTACCTTCTCCATCGCAACTATATCTTTTTTGAGATGCGGTGACCAGAATTGTACATAGTATTCAAGGTGCGGTCTCACCATGGAGCGATACAGAGGCATTATGACATTTTCCATTTTATTAACCATTCCCTTCCTAATAATTCCTAACATTCTGTTTGCTTTTCTGACTGCAGAAGCACAATGAGCCAACAATTTTAAAGTATTATCCACTACGATGTCTAGATCGTTTTCCTGGGTGGTAGCTCCTAATATAGAACCTAATATTGTGTAACTACAGCAAGGGTTCTTTTTCCCTATATGCAACACCTTGCACTTGTCCACATTAAATTTCATCTGCCATTTGAATGCCCAATCTTCCAGTCTCGCAAGGTCCTACTGTAATGTATCACAATCCGCTTGTGATTTAAACTACTCTGAATAATTTTGTATCATCTGCAAATTTGATAACCTCACTCTTCATATTCCTTTCCAGATCATTTATAAATATATTGAAAAGCACCGGTTCAAGTACAGATCCCTGAGGCACTCCACTGTTTACCCTTTTCCACTGAGAAAATTGACCATTTAATCCTTCTCTCTGTTTCCTGTCTTTTAACCAGTTTGTAATCCACGAAAGGACATCACCTCCTATCCCATGACTTTTTAAGTTTTCTTAGAAGCCTCTCATGAGGGACTTTGTCAAATGCCTTATGAAAATCCAAATACACTACATCTACCGGTTCACCTTTATCCACATGTTTATTAGCCCCTTCAAAAAAATTAAGCAGATTTGTTAGGCAAGACTTCCCTTGGGTAAATCCATGTTGACTGTGTTCCATTAAACTATGTCTTTCTATATGCTCTACAATTTTGATCTTTAGAATAGTTTCCACTGTTTTTCTTGGCATTGAAGTCAGGCTCACTGGTCTATAGAGGGGTCGACCCTGGAGCCCTTTTTAAATATTGGGGTTACATTGGCCACCCTCCAGCCTTCAGGTACAATGGATGATTTTACTGATAGATTACAAATTTTAACTAATAGATCAGAAATTTCATTTTTTAGTTCCTTCAGTACCCTAGGATGCATACCATCTGGTCCACGTGATTTGCTGCTCTTTAGTTTATTTATTTATTTAAATTATTTTAATATACCGATGCTCAAGACCAAGTCTTATCATACCGGTTTACAATAAACTAGGGGGTAAACCAGTTAACACTGAAAGCGAAAAAGTTACATTACAACAGGGAATGTAGAACAGGGCTGTTAGAAAAAAAGGGATAGATTAACAATTTCTAACTAGAGACCCGTGCATGTAGGCAGAGAGCAGTTGCTTACATGGTAAAATTGTATACAATTTACACAGAGGAGTCGATTAGATAAATTATATAAGAGCGCAGTTAGCAGAAAACAGTTTCTTAGTGAGGCGGGAAGAGGACGCAATGGAGGAGTGTTGGTCCGTGTGGGTTACCATAAGGTTTCTTCAAGGGAATGCTTGGGTGAACAGCCATATTTTTAATTTTTTTCTGAATGTGATATGACTATGTTCTTGGCAGAGATCTGGCAGGAGAGAATTCCAGTGATGCGGACCAGCAGTTGATAGAGCTCGTTTTTCAATGGCGTTATGTATAGCGGATTTGTTCGGGGGAACCTGGAGGGAGTCTCTGTATGCAGATCTGGTTGATCTTGCTGAGGAGTGTGGTTTGAGGGGAATGGTGAGTTGGAGAGAGGATTGCTGAAATATGGTTTTGTGAATAATGGTCAGTGTCTTGAAGAGAATTCTGTAGCGGATGGGTAGCCAGTGAAGTATTTTTAGAATCGGTTTGATGTGGTCCATATGGCGAGAGTTTGTGAGGATCCTGGCTGCAGCGTTTTACAGCATCTGAAGAGGTTTAGTAGAAGAGGCCTGGAGACCAAGCAGAAGCGCATTACAATAATCAATCTTTGAGAATAGTATGGCTTGAAGGACCGAGCGGTAGTCATGGAAGTGAAGGAGAGGTCTTAACTGTTTTAGGACCTGTAGTTTGTAAAAGCCTTCTTTAGTGGTGGTGTTAATGAATTTTTTAAGGTTCATTCTGGAGTCTAGGATGGCTCCAAGGTCTCTCACTTGATTTACTAATGGTGTATTAGTAGTGTTGGCTAGTGGGTTATTATCATTGGGGGAGATGATCAGCAGTTCAGTCTTGGACGTATTGAGAACAAGGCTGAGGCTTGTGAGAAGAAGATTGATATCATGTAGGCAGCTATTCCAGTAGTTTAGGGTGTGGGAGATGGGATCCTTGATGGGGATTAGGATCTGCACGTCGTCCGCATAAATGAAATAGGTGAGGTTGAGGTTATTGAGTAGTTGGCATAGGGAGAGAAGATATATGTTGAATAGGGTTGGCAAGAGCGAGGAACCCTGGGGAACTCCTTGCTTGGCCGCTACAGGGGGAGACTCTTTGTTGATTATTTTTACTTTGTAATACCTGTCGCTTAGAAAGGATTTTAACCAGAGGAGTGCAGAACTTGAGATGCCTATTTCCATCAGACGGTTGATCAGGATTGTGTGGTTGGTTAACTGTGTCGAACGCTGCCGAGATGTCTAGCAGAGCTAGCAAGTATGATTGACCTTTGTCGAGGCCCATCAGGATTTTGTCCGTTAGTGAGAGTAGGAGAGACTCTGTGTTTCTGCGTTTCCTGAATCCGAATTGTGATGGGTATAGAATGTCGTGGGAGTCGAGGTAGTCTGTGAGTCGAGTATTGACCAGTTTTTCCATTAGCTTGGCTATGAAAGGTAGGTTGGCAATGGGGTGGAAATTTATGGGGTTAGATGGGTCCAAGTTAGGTTTTTTTTAGTAATGGTTTCAGAGAGGCTGTTTTTAAAGCATCCGGGACTGTTCCGTGAGTGAGGGAACAGTTTATGATGTCGGCCAGAGGTTTGGCGATGGTGTTTGGGATTGTGAGAAGGAATTTGGTCTATTGGGTGCGAAGAGGGCTTCATTTTCTTGATGATAGATTCGATTTCCAAGGATGATGTAGGATCAAAAGATTCTAGTGACCGTTTGTGTATCGATGGGGCGTGGTTTTGGTCAGGTGGAGGCTGGGAGTTTGGAGTGGGGTTGGAAGAAGTCAGCGGAATAAGTAGATTTTTATTTTGTTGTCGAAGAAAGCTGCCAGCTCAGAGGATTTGTTTTGTGCCTCTTCTTCTGGGATGATTGGAGGAATAGGGGTGGTGAGTGCTGCAACATATGAGAATAGTGTTTTTGGGTCATATAGGAAGCAGTGTATTTTTTTGGCGTAGAAATCCTTTTTGGTACGAAGAATGATGGCTCTATAGGCCCTGTTTGCTTATGTATCAAACTTAACGCAAACCAATACACCAGACATTCCGCTCAACCAAGCACAAGAAAAAGCAGAGGAGTTGGCCTTTTTCTTCAGCAACAAAATCTCCAACCTTCTAACACAGCTGAATTCTAATACTTCATTGACATTCAGCACATATTTCCATCCCAACAAAGACATTTCTATACAATCCTTTGAACCCATCACAACTTCAGAGATACAAACAGTATTGAAAAAAATGAAACCATCGTCACATCCTTTTGACCACATCCCTTCCAAACTACTCCTGCTAATACCAGATACCATATCCAAAGCTCTGACAGACATTATCAACTGTTCTTTAGCCCAAGGAATCTATCCAGACGACCTGAAAATTGCCTCCATCAAACTGCTCTTAAAAAAACCTAACTTAAATCCTAAAGATCCTACCAACTTCCGTCCAATATCCAATCTCCCTTTCATAGCCAAGGTAATGGAGAAATTAGTCAACGCCAGACTTACAGACTACCTCGAAGAACACAAAATTCTGTTCCCTACCCAATATGGTTTCCGAAAATCCCTAAGCACGGAATCACTATTCATATCCCTAACAGACTACCTCATCATGGGCCTCGATAAAGGTCATGCTTACTTACTGATCCTCCTGGACCTCTCAGCCGCTTTTGATAAGGTTAACCATATAATTCTACTAAATCAGTTAGCGAACATTGGAATTACAGGCACGGCTCTGTCCTGGTTCAAATCATTCTTGGGGAACAGAAGCTACAAGGTCAAAATACACAGCAAAGAATCTCAACATTATCCTTCCTCTCTGGGAGTTCCTTAGGGCTCTTCTCTCTCACCCACGTTCTTTAACATTTACTTGCTCCCCCTCTGCCAACTGTTAACTAAACTGAACCTTAAACACTTTCTATATGCGGATGATGTCCAGATTGTCATCCCCTTCAAAGAATCTTGCACAAAAACTTTAGAATTCTGGGAAAATTGCCTTCGAGAAATCGATGGCCTCCTCTCCAATCTAAACCTTATACTAAATTCTTCAAAATGCGAACTCCTTCTAATTTCCCCTGAAAACAGTAACATCTACACAAATCCAGCAGCCAACTTACAAACTTCACAAGTAAGAGACCTAGGAGTTATCATTGATAACAGGCTAAACCTAAAATCATTCATAAATCAAACTACCAAGGACTGCTTTCATAAACTCCATGTCTTAAAAAGAATAAAACCTCTTTTCCACACTAACGACTACAGAACAGTACTGCAATCAACAATCTTCGCTAAATTAGATTATTGTAATTCGATTCTATTAGGACTACCGTCATCTCACACTAAACCCCTTCAGATGGTTCAAAACTCGGCAGCCAGAATATTGACAAACACAAGAAGAAGAGACCACATTTCTCAAAGACCTACATTGGCTGCCAATTCACTACAGAATCATATATAAGGCCATAACCACCATCTACAAAGCCATCCATCAATACTCTCCGCTTAACCTTCAAATCCCATTCAGAAAATATACCTCCTCCAGACCTATCAGAGAATCCTACAGAGAATCCCTATAGGTACTACACTCCAAAACCACTCGACTTATAACCTCCAGAGACAGGGCTTTCTCCACCGCAGGACCCCCATTATGGAACTCCATCCCTCCGGATCTGCGACAGGAACCCTGCCTTCCTACATTTAGGAAAAGACTCAAAACATGGTTATTTATGAAAGCCTTTCCAGACCCCATTTGAACCTTAATTCACCACTAACTGACTCTTAGAATTTCTTAAGAGGGTAATTAATAACGGTACCTCAACATGGTAATTCAATAACTCTGCAAACTCCATAACCTGGTTCACACCATTAATTGGTAAATTTATTCTCACTGTTATATTCCTTTCACCTTTTCACTGCCCAAGTTTTGTAATTCCCTTGTTTTATTGTAACTGCAATCTTTTTGAGCACCTGTTAAAGTTTCTTATTATTTGTTATTTTCCTTCACCTCTTGTTAATTGTAAACCGGCATGATGCGATTCTCATCGCGAATGCCGGTATAGAAAAACTCAAAATAAATAAATAAAATAAATATAGTAGCTCATTACGGTTTTGTAGGAGGCCAGTGTGGAGGTGGTGGGATCTTTCCGCCAGTTTTGTTCTTTATGTTGTAAGGTCTTGTTTGAGTTTTCTTAATTCTGATGAGAACCAGGGTTTTTTGTTAGTACGGGCAGGATTGATGTCTTTGGATGTCAAGGGGCATATTTTATCCACTGCCGAATGGGTGATAGTTAGCCAAGAGTTCATGGCGGTGTCCACATTTGTGAGGTCCAGGTTAGTTAGGTCCTTGGTGAGTGTGTTGCTGAGGGCTTCCATGGAGCATGGTTTTCTGAATTGGATCGAGGATTTAGGGATGTTGGTGGTCGGTTTTTTCTTTATGGACAGTTCAGTTTCTATCATCGAGTGAATTGACCAGGGGATGGGGGTACAAGAAGGGAGAGAAGTGGACGAGATCGGATCATTTGTGAATATTAAGTCTAGCGTATGTCCTGCTTTGTGCGTGGGTTTGTTGATAATTTGTTTGAAACCCATGGCCAGGAAGGAAGAGAGGAAGGCTTCGCAGTTGGCGGAGGGAGATGGGGAGTCAAAATGAATGTTGAAGTCTCCTAGCAGGATAGCTGGTGAGTTGGTATTGATGTGTTTAGCTACAAGTTCTATGAGAGGCGATGGATCGAAGTCTAGGAGCCCAGGCGAGGCGTAGATGAGGCAGATTTGGAGCTGGGTGGATTTGAATAGTCCGATTTCAAGTTTGGTCGAGGTTTTAATTGCGTGCTGGGTAGTCTTAGTTCTTTTTTTGCTGCTAGCAGTAATCCTCCTCCTCTTTTTTTAGTTCTGGGGATAGAGAAAAAGTCATATAGTTGTGTCGGTAATTGGTTGATTAGGGGTGTATCCGTGTTTTTCAGCCAGGTTTCGGTGATCGCACACAAGTGCGCTTGGGTGTCTAGGAGGTAGTCATTGAGCAAGTGAGATTTTTTTGACAGTGATTGGGAGTTGAGGAGGGTTTAGTGTGATTAAAGATAGGCCTAGGAATTGGGTTAGAGAGGAAATCGTGATGGGAATCAGAGATCTCTTAGAGCGTTGTAGATTTTTTTTTTTTTTTTTTTTTTCAATTCTTTATTTATTAATTTTCATATGATATACAGAAACAAATTCATATTTAAATTATCAATACTCCTAGGGCAATCATTAAGAATAGAAAAGAAAACATTTAGGAAACAAATTATACAATCATTTGTTCCTATCTTAATATCTCTATCATATCTAAATATTAAGCGGAATAGTGGGAGATCCAAGATTAATATTACGGGACATAACAAGCAATATTTAGAATATAAGTAATTAAGGAGACTTTATATTACTACACTAGCTCGAGATGTTTTCAGACGGCACTCCCTCCGTCTTATGACTGTCAAGAAACACACGCATTGGATCTGGTTCAAAAAAGACATAGCGAACATTATTCCATATTAGAATGCATTTGCAAGGATATCTAATCATAACTCTAGCCCCCATCGACCTTGCTTCCTGGCGCATCTCTAACATTTTTTTCCTCCTGATTTGCGTTGCCTTGGTAATGTCCGGGAAGATCCAAATCCTTTGTCCATAGAACTCTTTCTCCCTGTTTCTCAGAAATAGCTTTAATACCATTTCTCTATCTGTTGGGAAAACAAATGTTGCATTAACAGTTCCACGGTACTCGACTTGCTCCTCTGAGGATGTTTCAAGAAATGCTGTGAGATTGTCGCCATCATTCAAGGAACGATTATTCGGGTTGTTGTTACCAACAAAGAAAATATTTGCAATGGGGGGAGCAGCTTCAACCGGCACTAGTAAAGTCTCTATAAGATACTTTTTGAATTGATCCCTCAAGGAGATCAATCTTACTTGAGGGAAGTTTAAAATTCTTAAATTTAAGTATCTTTGGGTATTTTCCATATTTTCTATCTTTCGAGTCGTCATTAAATCAGATTTAACCAAATTTATCTGAGTTTCTTGAAGAACAGAAATTTTTTTATCCATTTCTTTTATTTTAACTTCATGCTGAATTACAGATGGTTCTATCTTTTTAATAGCTTCTTGGTTGTTTACTAATGCCTGTGTTAACGTTGCAATTAATTTTTCCAAAGTTATTAAAGCGCTCCAAACCGTTTCCAATGTTATCTCTCCAGGTTTAATCAGTTTTTGGACGGGGATTGTGCCTACCTTATCCCCTCGGCAAACTTCTGAAACCCGAAGGGTTTCGCTTGTCGAGTCCTCTTCCTCCATTAGATCTTTTCGGGCAGCAGACAGTCCCAAGTCGACAATCGACTCCATTTTAGCCCCTCGATCTTGACGGCTCCTTACCACCACGCTGCTGCTGTCCGTCAATGCACACGCAGCCGCCATTCCTCTCTCCTCCTCTGTGGCGGGCTCACTCTCTGCTCCCCGCTGAGGGTTAACCCAACCCGAATCGGGATTGTGGCTGTGGGCTGGGCGAAGAGGCTTCTCGGGCACTCCGGGGCTCAGAGATGTTTGTAAGTCCTGAGGTGAGTCAGCGCGTCCCTCGCCCATCACCTCCGCGAACCTCTCTCCCGGAGTCGAAACAATATTCGGAGTGAAGAAGCGGTTTCCTGACGTATTCGCCCCTTTCTTTTAGTATGGGGCATGGTAAACGCTGTAAAGTTTCTGTTTGTACGGAGCTCACTTCACTGCAACCTCTCCCTAAGACGCCATCTTGGATCTGAGAGCGTTGTAGATTGAATAAGGGAGAATTAACTCTGTTGAGGGATGAGTGTGGGATGATAGGGAAGGTTTGTATCATGTTGATTGTTGTAAGAGTTGGGATGATAGTTAGAGCCGGGGGGAAGAGGAGTGGTTACTAGAGGCTAGAAGAACTGGATGGTTGCTGTGCAAGAAATAGGTGCTGGGAGGTAGGTTTGGGGAGGTAGGGGTGAGAGGATGGACTGCCGTTGATATGAATTTGGGCAGGCAGGCTTAGGCTTCCGTCACACAGATTGTTAGGTGGCGTGGAGAAGTCTCTAAAGGCTGAGAGGGAGCCGGTGGAAAAGGTGGATTGAGTTTTTTTGTTTTGTTTTTGGGGGGGGGGGGGGGGGGGGGGGTTGTTTGTTTTTTCTTCTCCCTTCACTCAGTGGCTGCACGAAGGGGCACACAAAGGGGCCTGCCTCTTTGACACGCTCCTTCGGTGTGCGACGCCGGCGCGCGGCACCGGAGGAGCTTCTGAATTTAAAGATCCCCCTCCAACCTGCTATTGGTCGGGCGGTCGGGTTGCAGGGGGGCTGGAGGGCCGAGCGGAGGGACGGCGCGGCAGTGTCTGCAGTGGCGGGCTTGCCGCGTGGTCTGCGTCTGGGCTCGCCGCGGGTAAGGGAAATTAAAAGTTTGTCAATCTGGCCTACTATATCTTCCAGGTTCACAGTGATTTTGTTCACTTCGTCTGACTCATCACCAGAACTGGTATTTCCCCAACATCCTCATTAGTAAACATGGAATCAAAGAATTAATTTATTCTTTCTGCAATGGCCTTATCTTCCCTAAGAGCCCCTTTAACCCCTCAGTCATCTAACGGTCCAACCAACTCCCTCACAGGTTTCTTGCTTCAGATATATATATATATATATATATAGATATAGATAGATAGATAGATAGATAGATATATCTACATATATGTGTGTGTATATATATATATATCTACACACACACACAAGTCTCAGCGGTCTAAATGCACAGATCATCTCTGTGAAATACACACACCACACACAGAAATAAAAAGCTTGATATGTGTGTGTGTATTTACACACACACAGATATATATATATCAAGCTGTTTTATTTCTGTGTGTGGTGTGTGTATTTCACAGAGATGATCTGTACATATAGACCGCTGAGACCTGTGCACATTTTAGCTGGGAAGGAGGCCAAGGAATTTAGTATCCTGCAGATGGCCAAAAATTGCAGCACAAAATAATGACCCATGCTACCTGGCAGAGGTGGAAAGGATGAGAAGGGAAGAAGCAGGGACCGAGGCTAAACTGGCCCATTTAAACTGGAGAATGTAGGGAGCAGCATAAGCAGGGGAAGGGATAGGAGAAGAGACAGAGAGTGAAGGGAGACATGGGCATACAATTTTAGCCGATCATTTTGCGATAGGCTTTTCCATTTAATTTGTTGTAAGAAGAACATAAAAAATAATTTACAGAACATTGTATATTTGTTTTGAAATACATATGCTTAAAGTTTTTGACACTATATTTTGTCCCTGGCTTGGGCTTGAACAGGATCAAACTACTATAATTACTTGCTTTTACAATTTTAAGCATGTTTTATACAATTAAAAAACCCACTTATATTTGTGCTTATGTTTGTCCATCCATCCACTTCATCTGCGATTCTGACATCACAGATGAAGTCATAGGCATGATGGAGCCATGCCAGACTGAACAGCAGGGAGCCCAAACCCGGCAGCCCAAAAAGGACCCAGCATCGAGCAAGTGGACACTGGACTGGTGGGAAGATCAGGCCCCACAAGCTGAAGAAGATAGGCAAGTGATGATGACTGAGGTGAGAAGGGGGGGGGGGGGCGCAGGAACAGGGGAGACTTAGGGGAGGAAGGAGGAGAGTGGATTAAGGAAGAGAATGTGGAATGGAAAGTGAAAGGTGGAACACATCCCACACATACACTCCCCCCATAAACCACCTACATATCCCTGCCATCCTACCGAGTCATATCCCACCATGCCCCCCCCCCCCCCCCCACAGGTCATGGAGTCATAAAACGTGCTCTTTGATGTTGTCGTGTAATTCTATACTTGTTTTCATATAGTATGAATTATCACAGCTGTATCGCTTCTTTGAGGAGACACACTGAATACATTTAATTTTAATTATGTTTACTCCATTCTCATTCAATTTGATTTTGATTTTTACACTCATTGGTTTATCATTCTTCCTAGTTTAACTGGTATGGTGGTCCACTGATTCCATTTATACTCTCACCTTTGTCCAATACTCTCTGCACTCCTATATACACAATTGCAAGAGTCAATGAGTTCTCTAACATTCTGCCTACAAGTAGTTTCTCCAGCCAGCACCTGTCACTGTTAAATCTTCTTACCTCCAATCCAACTTCAAGATGTTTTACAGAGTCTAATTTCAGCATTTGTTTGTATTTAATCACATCTGGAAACAGCTTACAGTGTCAGCATGAAGATATCTTTATATATTCCTCAACATATTGCAACAAGTATTTATTGAAACCCCTTTTTGTATTTAGATTTATGTCACATATTCTATTTTGAAACGCTTGAATTTTTTCAACAATACTTTATCCCTTAGTTTGAGTTCTAACTGTATTAAGCTTTTAATTATTATTTTGTCTTTCCAACTCTTTCTTGCAGCATAGGCCATAGTTTACATATTTTTAAATTTGCCAGCTGTGGTGTTTCTTTTGTTTTCAGGATACAGCTCTTCCTCACTGTGAAGGGTAGCAGGTATGTAAGCCTTTGGTGCTGTGGCATAGTTGACACAGCCTTGAGGTTGAACCCCCCCCCCGAAGCCTAAACTGACAACTGGCAAACACGCCTGTAGTGGGACAGTCTGGAGCCTCACCTTTACCAGCCGTCTCCCCGTGGGTTGAGCCCTTGGGTTCTGGCTACCAGCAGGACTTAGGTGGGTCCCTAGGGTGGTGACGGTAACTGAATGCCAAAAGCATACAGGGTTCAGGGCAAGCAGCAGACTAAAGGGGTCAGTGACAGGCCAAGATCGGGGCAGGCAGCTAGCAAGAATGGTCGGGTCTAGGCACGGGGTCGGATCCAGGTGGCAGGCAATTGTGGTCAGCTCCAGGCAAAGAGTCAGGTCCAGGCGACAGGCTATCATGGTCAGGTCCAAGCAAGAGGTCAAGATCCGGAGAATCAGGCCAAGAGTGGACATAGACACACTGAAGACAATAGACAAGACAGATAAGAGAAGGCGAGACTGAATAAGGTAGGCTGGATGAGGAAAGCTGGAGAAGACAAGGCTGGACGAGGCAAGGCTGGAAGACAAGGCAGGAGGCAAGGCTGGAAGGCAACATGCATTGCAAGGCAGAAGACCCGTTGCTGAGTCAAGGAAGAGCAAAAGTGGCTGGACCTTACATAGGACCCCGGGTGTGGTCATCATTAGGTGCCGTGAGTGGCTTTCCCACCGCAGAGGTTTTAAGGAATATTGTGCACATGCGCACCTAAGGCTGGAACGGATAAAAGCGGAAGCAGCATCCTGGTGGCCTCCCTGCCGTGCGGCACTCTTGGGCAGTGTCCATGAACTCAGCATGCATGGGGTAAGTGCAGCCGGCCAAACATAACATTGACAAACAGCCAGCAGCAAATTACGAGCACTGGTCTTTGTCTCTTCTAATTTTCCATGTTTTCATCACAGTTTCTAATTGTCATAATTCTGTTTTATTGATTAATCATTTGGCTTTACAACACTTGCCTTCCTATTCCATGTATTCTTTCTTATTCTAGTCATTACTAAGTCATTGCCAAATCTGATAACTGTTCACTTGATTATATAAATCTTTCTGACAGTCATTGTTTGGTCACAATCTAATAAAAGTCTATACATATCCAAACACATGTTTTTTATTTTTTTTTTAGCCTTATTGCCTCAACGTGCAATTGTTCATACTCACCTCTACTGTTAATCAAATGCACAATTTTATTATATTTCTAATATCTCTTTCATTATGCTTAAAAATACTATATCTGATCTCAAACTTTTAGAATATTTTCTTCCTTGTTTTTCAGTAAATTCTCTTAAGACCTTTCTACCATAGGACTCCTTATATGTACATCCATGCTCACTCTTCATAGCAAATTCATTTTTGCACTGACTTCTAATCTATGTGCTCCCAGTTCATTTTTAAACATGTGATTTTCATAGCTTCTTCCCACTGAGTTGATTCACAGACTCATTGCATTAATCAGTAATGATATTTTTTCTGAATAATTGATCGCTGTTTCTTTCAGGTTAATACTATTTTGTTTTTATTCTATTACATTTCAGTAACATACAAAATTGTTAACTTATGCACAACATATATATTTCTTTTCATTTATGGATTTTGGATATTCCTGGCTTCTTTATCTCACCACTATTATCCTCGGAGAAAGGTCCCAAACCAAAATATGTGTTTGGTTTCCCTGAAAATGGGAAGATTCATACCTTCCTTGAGTTTATTTCATCTTTGGTTTTATGGCTTTTCTCTTTGAAAGTCTATTTGTCTGTATTTTTCACACTGTTTCAATTGTTATCAATGGTTTTTCTAAGTTTTTTTTTTTTTATTTCTCCTGAAATTAGGCGGGGTGGACTGGACAGGCCTAATGATCCTTGTCTGATGCCATATTCTATGACTGTGGTAGGAACAAGGTTGGAAGGTTGCAATATTGCAAACAACCCATCCTTCACTCCTTCTGGGATGGAATCAGAGGAATGGTAATAAAGTCAAAACAAAGGGCAGATACAGAAAGCACAACCTAACCAGTATTACAAGCCATGGAACAGACATAGAGAAGTCAGGAGGCTACAACTTCCCAGAAGCTACCAAACTGATGCCACCAGGGTACCATCCAACAAGAACATAGAGACCTAAAATTCTGAATGTTCGAGCAACAGCCTCACAAGTTTTGGCAGTTTAGATTAATATAAACTTGGTGGTAAGACGAGGTAAGAGGCTGAGCATTGGATTATGTATCGGATCTAATGCTCATCCACCCAGGATGGAAGAGAATGAAAAAGGAAGAAAATAACAATTGACCGTAATGAGCAATATCCAAGTGGTAAAGCCTCTATGGCTAGCAGCTGGGATATATCCTTGCAGTGTAATACAACTGGGTAGACTAGATGTTCCAACTCATCTTTATTTGCCATCAACTACTATGTTATATGGAAAATTGATTTCAGACATGTCTGTGTTAATAAGACATGTTTATTATATTGCTAGATAGGTCAATTTTTACATACTACATGAGTGTTCCCTGGTTTCTTTTTTGATTGCATTTCATTTACAATAAATTGTGTTTTATTTTGTATGTGTATTTACAGCATTGTTCATGATCTCTTTCTTCCAACATGAGCTTTTCTCTCTGTTTTTCCCTTGATACTTATAAACCAAATTTTGTTTTGTTTTTGATATTTTATATTTTGTGGTTTTCTTTGTTGATTTTATGCATATTTTGTAAATGATACACAGCTTTGGGCAGTTCAGTGACCCAGTAAGGCAGTATAAAAGTTAATAAAATAAAATAAGCCTATATGCACCAATATGTTTTCTTATATGGACTTCTCTTTTCAGCTTTCCTTTTCTTTCTCAGTAGTCTCTGCTGCTACCCCTACCCTAACAGCATGCCCAGGTGACTCAAGGAACCTTTGCTTGTCCAAGGGGAGGGAACACTTCCACCAATGTGCATATTCAGAGCCATTTATTGAGCAGCAGAACCCACCATAGTATTTTTAGCCATCTTCCTTCTCCTCAAGCCTCAATGCACCATTACCCAAAGCATCTCTTGTTTCCACAAGCAAGAAGGCCTTTAGGTGTATAGGTCCAAAGTTAAGGAATCTCCTCTCATTCAAAACAGAGTATGCATTATTTGCTCTTTCATAAGTGAAAACTTGGCTGTTTAGATCTGCCACATTTATTATATGTAATATTTGGTTATTTCTTATTGCTCAACTGTTTTGTTTTATTGCTATTTTATATAATATTTTGATATGTTTAATTATTTATTCCTGTCTTAATTTGTTGCTCTTTGCTGAGAGCATTATAGTTGAATAAGCGAGACTGCTGGTTTATGATAATCCCCAGAGGAGAAGTGCTGGACCCAGTTACAGCTAGCTAGAACAAGACCAGAGGTGGTCTGACACCATGACCTTCTGCTTGTATTGGTCACCTCTCCCTTAGACTGAGCCCTCAGCTTCTGGTAGCCAGCAGGACTTAACAGAAAGTGCTAATCTGAAAACAAAAAGGCACCCAAAAGGCGAGGGCTAGGTAGCCAAGACAGGGAACAAAAAGTTGCCCACAAAACAATGCAGAACAAAAACAGGACTAGAAAGACCCAGGACAAACAAAACCAGAAGATTACAAAACTAGGGCTAGTACAAACAAGAAACAAAACAAGAGCATTGCACATACATCCAGAAGTCCACAAAACTAGGGCCAAATTGATAAAGCAGAAGACCAATACAAGACTAGAGTTAAAGCATAGGAAGACCACAACAAGGATCAGTCTTCGATCCAAGCTGAGGCACAGTACTCATGAAGAGGTAGGCTTTTATGCAGAAGCAGTGCTAGGAACATGGCTGCCAGCAGAACCTCCAAGCCATACGGGAACATGGCCCACTGAGGGCCCCAAATAGCAGGAGGAAAACACTACAAATTGATCCTTACAGTTATAAGTAGAAGTAAATGACTTTCAAAGTCTGACTAACCCAGACAGATTCGGGATCAGAATCTGAATTCCCAAAGCTGGGACTCAGCACTACTGCCTGAGCCACAGGGCCAGCTTGTGTTAGATCTAAAAACCTAATTATGCATACCGTACAGGAGAGGAGAGATATGATAGAATAGTAATTGTTAACTTTCTTAATCCGAGTGCCAGAAACAGGTCTGGTTTCCAGGCTAACCAAATTATGAAAATTAACCTGTTTTTTTGATCAAATATATGCAAATATTTCTCATGAATATTCTTTGTAGAAAGTCAGACCTATCTATGACACTCAAGGATCAGAGTTTGCCATCGCTATAACAGAGACATTGAAATACCTCAAAGGAATATAATGTACAGTATATGAAGGAAATTATTTTCAATAACAAAGTAGTCATGATAGGAAGCTCAAAGAAAATAGACAAGAACAGGGCTTCCCAAACTTTTAGCCAATGTGACCCCATTTTAGCACTTGAGAATTTACACTATCAGATGAAGATAGCGGTCCCCCTCCAACAACCAGTCCATTCTTGGCATCCTCGCACTCCAGCTGATCCCGTCCCTCAACCACCACCCTCTCTAAATGATTCTTTTTCAAACTCCACCCCCTCCAGAGGATCCTCTCTTACCTCCCCAGCCCATTTCCTCTTATCCCCTTGCACCACGAAGCCCTTCTTTTAACCCCCAAAATGATCCCATCATTCCCTTCTGTCACCCTATCCCCAATTCTCTCCTCACTCTCGTCTCCCAGCCTCCCCTCCAGCCCTTCTCTCACATCCTCCCAGCTGAACCTCTCTCCCCTTCTCCAGTTCCTCTTTTACATCCTCCAATTAATCTTCTCTCATTCCCTCTCCTAGACTCTATAGCCAATCCTCTCCTCAAACTCATATGCTCTCCAGCTCATCCCCCTTCTGAAACACTATGCCAGCTTATCTAACCCCCAAACCTGTTCTGCACCTGGATCCTTCCCTTCAAACAGCTGACTTCTACTGCTAATGCTGCTGGTGCCTCAAGAGTGCTGCCGTTTGAGGCATTTGTGACCCCATTTGAAGATTTTTGACCCTATTTTGTGTCACATCACACAGTTTGGGAAGCCCTAATCAAGAGTGACTTCTGTAAAAATATTTTTACAGAAAGGATGCTGGATATATGGAATAGTTTCCCATCAAAGGTGGTGAAGGTAAAAAAAAAAAAAAGGTCAGAATGCAAGAAAACATGGATTAAGTACATAGGAATCCTTGGCTGAGAAGTAGTAAATGTAAACCTGGAAATCAAGCAGGGTCTTTAAGAGTCTGGAGTTTCCATGTGCCAGATTACCAAGCACATAAAACTCAGGGGCTGACATACGACAAAAGAAAGGTCAATGGCAATCAGGCCAGCCAGAGGGAATTGTGGCAGCTGCTGCAAGTAGGGTAAGAGAGAAGGAGTCATAGAAGCAGATGCTGCTGGCAGTGTGAAACTGGAAAGGACAAGTTACTGTGAAGACTGCTGTTAGCAGAGCCTGGGAGAGCTTCTACCAGTAGGAAAACTAAAAATAGACTGGAAGGAGGGATGAAGCTGAGAAGTCAGAGTGTGCCTGAAGGAAGGGATTGTCTCTGGAAGGAGGACGTAAAGGAAAAATAAAGAAAAAGGAAAATTAATGGAAAAGTAGGAAAAACTAAAATAAAAAAAAATAGATAAAAATAAAGAGCAAAATAACAAGAAAATAATTCGTTGTCTCCTAAAATTTTTTGACTGTATCTACTTTTTCCAAATATTTTTACAACTCAGTATACAATTTTTACTTTTTTTTTTTAAATAAAAATGTTCTATATTATAATCACATTAAGGCCCTCCAACTGTGTTTTATTCTGGATATTGCAGCACTTCTTGAGTGTTTAAGTAATTTGGCGCACGCAAGGGGGTGCACAATTGTGCACGTCGAGCCGCGCAGCCTTCCCCCGTTCCCTACCCCCCCACCCCACCTTTCCTTCCCTTCCCCTACCTCCCCCATCCTTCCCCCCTACCTTTTCTTTTTTCTATCTTAATTCACAATTTACTTCAGCCCTGGGGCTGAAGTAAATTGCGCCCGCCGGCCAACTGCTAGCGCGCAATCCCAAGCACAGAAGCAAATATGGCCGCGGTGCCGGGAGCCTGACCCCGCCCCTGCCCCGCCCACACCCCTTTAGTAAAGACCAGGGACTTACACGTGTCCCAGGGCTTTACTTGCGTCGCCAGGCCTTTCGAAAATCCGGCCCTATGTTTCTATTATATATAATGTAACCTGACATATTTCATCACGCCCATCCTTTTGAAATATCTCAGACCATGTTAACCCATATTATTTCAGTAGTAATTTTAAGTTGATATGGCTAATTTAATTAAATGTGTATCCCTTAACGTACCAGGGATATCCCATAGCCCATCAAAACAAAATCTTTCTGAATATATTGAACAGTCAAGAATAATGTACCTACCCTCTGTATCTTTGAACAACCGATGCACAGTTGGGGAAGATTTTTGTCTACTAATACACAAACCCTCTGCCTCTTGAGTTATAAGAGGAGAAGTATATATTTCCCACCCAACATCCTTTCAATTTTTCATGTTCTGGGCTAATTAAGTATGTTTCCAGTAAAAGTAAAATGTGGAATTTGTTTCGATGAGCTATGGGATATCCCTGACCCACTTGTCCGAAGTTATCTCAACCCATCTTTGGTAGAATAGGGCAAACCTGCCCCCTATGGTTTCTTCCTGTGGCTGGGTCGGCTGATCTTCATTGCGGGGTGCGGCTGGGGCCTGGACCAGTGCCGATTCCCCTTTTGTTGTGTTTGTTCTGAAAGGACTGGCCCCTGCCTGCGGGGCAAGATGCTTGATATGTACTTCTGTACGGTTTGAAGCGCTGTGATCCCCTGCCCTTAGATGTTTAGGGGGAGGGGCGCTGGCTTCTCTTGTTCTTGTCCTCTGGTAGCCGCGGTACTGGAGATTCGCCCCATTTGTCTGCTAACGTCTCCAGTTCGCTTCCGAACAAGTGGTTTCCCTTAAAGGGCATTCTCGTGAGTCTCGTCTTGGACGTCGCATTGGCTGAGCAGTTTCTGAGCCAGAATTGTCTTCTGGCTGCCACAACGGAGCTTTGAGGGGGAACCATGGCACTTGATGGCAAACCTGGTCCCCAACGCTAGAGGTCGATGCAGCTATTCCGCTATATCGAGACCCAAGGCGTCGATTACTCTGGTGCATCGAGACTCCACGTCCACTGATGCCTATGGCACAGAAGGCCCATATGGTATCGAAGGCAGTCACACACCTCAGTGACATTGAGGGTGTCCCGGCACCTCTATGGCATCAAGGGTGACCATGGTACTCAATGGAAATCTTCTTCCTCAATGCGGTCCTAACATCAATGAATCAGATCAACGGTGCACTGGTCACAGATGTGCATGGGCCACCATTATTGGGCATGGCACCAAAGGTGTGGAGCAAGCTGCTTGCCCAGGCTCTGCTCATTTTCTCTCCCAGGGAGTCTGCATTGCCATCACTAGCAAGCAGGAGGGGAAACTACATCATCCAGGGCTCCTTTGAGTGTGGGGAGGATGAGCGCTCCCCTCCCCCCCCCCCAAAAAACAGTATGATTCTCAATCTCTTCACTGACTGACTTCCATCGATGCAGATTGATTGGTGAAATGACATGGAACTCCGGCTCAGGTAGAACTCAGCAGCCTAATGGATCACCCACGGACTGCACTCAATCAGTCCTGCCAGCATCGGACAAAAGGTACTAAGACAGAGCTAGGAGAAAACACAGACACTAAACTGCTGGTGCAGTATTGTTGGTTTGTTTTGTTGTTTTGTTTTTTTTTAAAAAGGGAAGAAATAGACTCTGACAGACTGCACAGAGATTAAGGCCCACCATGAGGCTAGCAGTCAGAGGTATAAAGGGAAAAGAAATAAAACTACCGTAAGGTAAAGGTAAGAAAAAAGCTGCAGCTCTAGAAAAATCACAAACAAAGTCTATGAGGTAGAGAGCAAAGCAATACCGTGGGCACACGGCTCCCGTGACCACACGGCTCTGCAGAAAAAAAGAAACTGAGGGTCTCTGCCTAGGACGCAGGGTGATGACTATAGCTGCACATACTCAGTAGGGCATGTATGAAAGTTCTAGATTTTTTGAGATCAAAGTTCTGTGCTGGGCTCTATCCGATCATGTCACCCAAGTGTGAGGACTACCCACCATGCTGTTTGTCCTCGGAGAATTATAGGTGCCAGAAATATGCACTCTCCCCCAAAACTTTTAGAGCAAAAAAAAAAAAAACCAAAACTGATTTTGGAGAGCAAAAATGATAACTTATCTATAATGCTCTGCCTCATGCATCACTTTCTACCTCCAATGATCAACTATTTCTCCCAACATCTCCTTACAAAGAAATTATACAAGCAAAAGAAATCTGAGTGCTCTTACACACCATTAAGCAAGAGTTTTATTTTCAGAAACATTTCCACAATAAAATAAAAGGTTTATTGTCCAACCAAGAAAAAAAAGGACTGTCTAGATCAGAGCTTTCCAAACTTTTCTTGTTGGTGACACACTTTTTGGACAAACATAATTTCGTGACACAGTAATTCAGTCTACTAGCAAAACAGAGGTTAAAGGTTAAACGAACGAAATGTATTTCGACAATTTATGTATGTTTCCTTAAAAATATACATAATAAAATGTTTCACGACACAACCTATCTTGTGAAAACCTTTCATTTATATTAAAAATATATAATATTCCAAGAGTAATGTTATTGTTATAATTTATGAGTAACAATAATAAAACAAAGTTATTGTGTTATTCAATTTACCTCTTTAATGAGATATATGAGCTTGATGGGATGAACACAGCTTTTGAATATTTGGTGTTAATAAAAATGTCCAAAGGGGCTTCTACGTAATTTTAAAAAGCTGGCCAGTTTCACACTATAAAATTATTTGATAGCCTCATTCAACTAATTCTATATGGCTATGAGAGTGAAGTCTGGAATATATAGGAAGGGACAGAATGTCAATATAAATCCTACACCTCCAGTTCTCTAACTCTGTGCATCCACTGAAATTCCCCCAAACAATGGAGCTTGGATATTTCCCTTACAGCTCATCATACTAAAAGATATTTTCAAATTCTGGTGTCACCTCACAGTAACAGCAGCACAAACACCTTCCACTGCCAGGCACATTGTGAACTAACACAAAACCCCGCAAAAAAGACACTCAAAATCTATACTGCAATCCCATTGTAACATAACAATAACAACACCAAGGACTCAAACAACAATAACCCTACCTGTGAAAAAGCAAGGGTAAATATTACAATGGGTCCTAGAATACCAATACACCACCTACTGAGGAAACAAAATAAACCAGATTACTATAGATCCCTATGCTAGCAGAATCACTCATCATGGTCACACACACAGAGCAGAGACAGACCCTCACCAAATACAGAATACAAAATAAAAGAGCACAAATTATACAAAAACTGAAATGGAAACCCCAAGAAGCCAGACTCTGTATTAACAATGGAAAAACAGAACCACCATTCCTCATAAAACAAATAAAATCAAGAAATATAAAGCATCAGTTATAATAGTAAAACCATACTAATAAAAGAATATTTTAAAACTACTGATAAATAGAATTTCTATTAATTAAAATCATATACATTTTTTACAATTTCCCAAACACCAATAAAATATTTCAAAACAGCACATATATCAAATAACACCCAATAATTAAAACTAATAAGGATTTTAAAAAGCCCCCGTTGTGCATACGTGGGAACTCTTGATTTCCAGTCACCCTGATATTGTCAAGGATTAGGTTATCCTCTCTCTCTCACACATACTCTCACATGTCCATTCTCTCTCACACATACACTGTCACATACATACACATTCATGCTCTTATACCCACCATAACCTCTCGCTCTCACAGACACTGACACACACTCAGGCTCTAAGACACTCTCTCCCCCTCCACCCACACAACCCCACACAAACTCTTACTCCCCTGGATTTTCTCATACACTCTCTCTGGCTCTCTCACATACACACAAACACACACACATCCAGGCAAGCTCCCAGTCATTCTCACACACTGAAAGTGACCCCCAGGCAGGCTCCCATTCATTTTCACACCACTCCCTCACCATCACCCAGGCATGCACACATTCATTCTCACACACACAGACCCACAGGCAGGCACCAATTCATTCTCACACACACACACATACACCACACACAGGCAGGCACCTATTCTTACACATACAAACCCAGGAAGACACCCATTCATTCTCATACACAGACACACCCTCAGGCAGGCACCCATGCATTCATACACATATACCCCCAGGCAGACTCCCATTCATACACATGCACACACTAAAGGCAGACCCCCCCTCTCTTTCTTTTGCCAGCAGCCTCGGAGCCTCTCTCATTCCTCTGCTGCCACTGTCACTGATGCCGCATGGTTTTGGGGAGGCGCTGATTGCTGCTACTGGCACTGAAGCCCATTCTGCTGCCTCCTCTGGGCAGGCCCCGTGGGTTTCCACTTCCTCCATGTTGATCTCGTACATTGTGAGATCTGCATAGAGAAAGTGCTACTCTTGCACATTACCAAAGATTACATGTGCCAATCAGTAAAAAGTAAATTTATTTTTTTTTACCTTTGCTGTCTGATCTTAGTTTTCTAATCGGTTGGTCACAGGTTTTTTTGTTCCACCTCCCCTTTCCTATTTTTTTGCCAATTCCTTTCATATTGTCTTTTTTCTATTTCTTTTCTCTCCATCTATCTTCTTCCCTCAAACACACAGTCAGGTTCTCATTCTCACATGCTTTCTCTCTCACACACACACACACACACACACACAGGCTCTCACTCTCACATGCTCTCTCTCATACAATCATTCATACACAGTCTCTCTCTTACACATGCTGTCTGACTCTCACACACCCAGGCTCTCTCTCTCACTCCCACATGCTGTCTTGCTCAAGCACAGGCTCTCACTGTCACATGCTCTCTCTCATACAATCATTCATACACACAGGCTCTCACTTGCTCTCTCTGCAAACATTCAGGTCCTCACTCCCACAAACAGTCTCTCAACTCACTCTCACACACAGACACAAAATCTCTCAACTCATCTCATACACACACTCTACGGGCCCTCAGCCTCTCTCTTACCTCTGGGCCTCCTCTTCACAGGTCACTGCAAGATGGGCTCTGCAGCGGCCCTGATCTTCTTGGGCCGATCCGCGGTGGGGACCCTGCTACCGGGCCTCCTCCTTTTCTCAGCCTCCTGCAACAAGGCTGCTCCTCTTCTGCACGCGGCTGATGCTCCTCCTCCTTCCTGCCCATGTGGCTCCGGCAACATTTTTCTTCCGGGGCCGCGTGGGCAGGAAGGAGGAGGAGCACCTGCACATTTACACGTGACCTTTTTCTTCGGGCCGTGGTGACGTGAGCTCCACCACGGCCCTGCCGATCTTCCTGCTGTGTGTCTCCGGCACAGCACAGCGATACTTCACTACTCAGCCGCCAGTGGGATGAGGTCCACCGGCAGCCGCATTGGCTCCCTCTGACCTCTCCTCAGTATACCACTTGCTCCGCCCCGTCACGTGCACCGGGCTTGCGCAACACACCGGGACACTAAAGTGTCGCGACACACACTTTGGAACGCTCTGGTCTAGATGGTTGATATATTTAGACAAGCTGGTTTCCTACAATCTTTACTTAAATATGAAAGCTGAACAGCTACCAGGAACACACATTCTATGGGACATGCAAAAGGAACAATAACTTTAGTTTGCCCTCCTGCTGATAAAATGTGGGGGATAAGTTGACATGACTTACTGCTCTGAAAAATGAATGCTTCCAGATGAAGTATAAACCTTCATGGAAGGAGACAGGTAAGACTGCTTGAGACTCCATTCATTCAAAAATGTAATGCCATCCTAGACAGGTATTTCCCAATCAAACTGAACAATAAGCCAGCCCTTATTTTGCCGAAACTATCTTGTTACCTACAGGTCATCACCCTACCATAAAAGAAAAAAAGCTTAAGATTTCCTCTCTTTCAAAGCCAATGGGGTTCAGGGAGCAACACAAGGTGATCTCAAGGATGTTTTCCCCAACATAAACAGCCCCACTGACATAAGCAGAACTGAGAAATTCAGCTTTGGCGGAACATAACTAGCCAAATCATTACAGGCGATCAAAAATGGAAGGAAAAAAACCCCGTAAGATAAAATGAGCCGCCATACTTTAAGTATTATACTACTGAACGCACAGTGGTGGCACAACAATTATTCAGAGCCTTTGTTGGTGTATTTATGTAGACAAAACAAATTGAAAGGGTTACTAAATACAGGCAAAATAAGTCACAGGACATTCATGTGTAGTATGAAAAACGAAAGGCAGAGCAAGCTAACTGATAATGTCTCAGGTTGTTAGTGTAATGTAATCATGCAAAATATAGGTCAGTGCATAATGTGTAATATATGATACAACTGTAGCATATTGCTGATACTTTACTACTTTAATGCAGACTAAAGCACTTATATCTTGATATATTACCAAGAATTTTAAAAAATTATACAACAAAGTAATATAAGAAATACTATACCTGCAAACATAATCAAATGCAGGTTTATGGTACTCTTACCTTCCCCTTTTTTATCATTATTATATATCTAGTGGCAGCATTTTCTCTGACTTCTTTTGTGGGTTTTGCTCTACTTGCTGTGTGATACTTCTTTCCATTTCTTGAAATACCAAAAAAGAGGTGACTAAGAATTTGATCTTAAATTGGCAGGCTGATCCAAGATCTAAGCCAGGGTTGTATTTCCACTTTCCAGCACTGTGTCTGGTTCAGTGGATTTGTAAGCACATAAGCACATGTTTGCAGCAACGACAGATGTTCTTACTAAGCCACTGGACAGTGTACAGAATTCTTTATCTAGTATCAACGAATGGATAATATATCTGCCAAAATTTCTGAGGGTAAAATAATTGGAAATTACAGCATCCGGTCATGATGAAATGAGGAACAGTTCTCTAAAAGATAACATGTAAAAACAGAATTACCTAGTCTATGCTGAAAACAAAATTAAATTGTTCAGTTTTCAAATGACTAGTGATCCAGATGATCTAAAGCCAAACAAAGTGGATATCTAGAATCACACTGATGGATCTATTCTTAGCATGAGTTCAATCCCTTTTAGAAGAGCTATCTTGCCCCAAGTTGAAGCATTCCCTGAGCTTTTCGATTCCTTCAGCCATCTCCAGTTGCTTCCAGGGATCCCAATTATATTCAAATATCACAACTATGGCATGGTCCCTGGAGAAGCTGAGAATGGTACAATGACAGTGTTGCAGGGAAAGTGGTTTCACTTCCTAAAAGCATATTCAAGAACGCAGCCAAAAGATAAACTGAAGGATTAATTTATGTTTAAAATTCCTAATTACTATGAGGCTGTAACTAAGACAGTATGTCCAGCTAAACTGAGGACTTAGCCAGATTAACCACAGGATGTAAAAATCCTGCTGCACTGACCAGGTCCTATTTATCCAGGTAAGTTTTTAGGAGGATAAAACTTACCTGGATAAATTGGGAGCATTGCAGGGGTGGGCTAAACTTAGCTGGATAACTGATATTCACAGTTATCTGGTTAAGTCTGGTCATACCATGAGGAGGTCCTAAAATTAACCAAATCAACTTATCCAGATAAGTTAACTGGCTATATTCAGTGGCACGGCAGCATTGCTTAAACATCCAGTTTAAGTTATCCAGATAACTTACCCAGAAAGCCCACAGCTGAATATTGATATGTACAAGAAGATCCATCAGCATACTTTGAAAATGTTTCTCTCTTTTTGTCCCCTACTGCCTCTCCTACCCCCAATAGCATAATATAAGTAAGATCTAGCCAATACATATTTCTCATTTTTTCTTGGATTGGAATTCAAAAACTTATCAGAAGAAAGATTTCCCTACCTAATTTGGTTTCTTGGAGTTCCATCAGAGATAGCCCAGCCCCAGATCATGGGTATCCTTCCAACAAGCAACAACAGAAAAATTGACGGAGGAAACCTCTGTACACCCTGGCCCAGTTTTAGATTATTCTACAGCTGTAAAAATATTCTTAGTCATGATCTATAGCCTTAACTAACAATTTTAATCTACACTGTTCAAATACTAACTTATTAAATATTTTATATATATTGCCCTTACCAGTTACTTTAGGATCTGGACTATTCCTGGTATAACTCCAAGAACCTCATATGGCAAATAGAAAAATATTACTTTCTCAAACATTCCACCCTTAATAGCCCAAACAATGGGATTTACCTTGGTAGCACACTTCATGCAACTGCTGCATCAGATGATGCCTATCTAATGCCAAGTAGAAACCTTGAAAAACCATTGGGATTGCCAGTGCTTGGAGATCCCAAAAGGGATAAAGAGTTCATTGAATAGCCAATCCAATGGCAGCAGCACTGCCGTCCAGTTTAAATTTCTGAACCTAGTTCCTGCATCTTGAGCCAACAGTGACTAGGGACTGTGTTGTCAACAAACAGTGCTGAGAGGGAATCCCAGCCGGCACACAGCAACGACACCTCCTGGCAGACTTAAAAAGTTCAGTTGCATTGGTTTCCAGTTGGAACCACAGTCCAAGCCTCTCACCCAAAGAACTGTTGCTGCAAAAGCTATGCTGAATGGAAAGAAAGAGACAGAAGCAACTGGAAGAGTAAAACCTGTGTAGTTCCAAATGAAGGTTCTTGGCCCATAATCCCATAAGTAGTAGAAGCAGGAAAAAGTTAATGGCCAAAAGAAACTAATTTCACTAGACCACGAAAATTTTACATTTTCACTCAATAGTTGTTCAACAATTTTGTCAACTCAAAAAGAATACTCCAGAGTTTTATTTAAGATTATAGTTATCTGCTACTTAGCAGAGCTCACAGCTTTTTGTTTTATCTGGCCTCCCAATCTTTTACAAAGCTCTCTGTATTGCTGTCAAAATTGAAATAGTTGGACCCCTTCCTTGGAAGTTATTACTGTGCAGCCAGATGATGAAAAATAATACTTCTACAATAAGCTGGAAATTTTAATTTTAGAGTTGGCTCATACACACATAGATAAACAGTGCCAAGGATTATGGGCAGCTATCAACACCAGTCATGGCTCATACCATCACCTTCCTTTTTCTTCCAGCACTGTCCTATCCATGATAGGAGCAAGAATAAGCTCACATGCAGCACTATATATCAGGGTGGATATGGCCATAACTACTCCCCTGGTCTCGGGTAGCTAACACATACCACATTTCTACAATATAATTTCTAGTTTATTTCACAAGTGGCACTGTTCAGCATCTCAGTGGACAAATATAACTTTTTGAAATAAAACATTTCTTACTGTAAAAGTATATGCCCCTTTAAAAATAACAAAAGCTTTGTTACCAAAACTATCCAAAACTACTTCATCATATACGGGCCGATACAGTAAAAACGCAGGAGAGCGGGCGAGCGCCCACTCTCCCAGCACACGCACAGGCCACTCTCCTGTGCGCGCGATACAGTATTTTAATTTATTTTAATTAGGGCCGGCGGTAAAAAGAGGCGCTAGGGACACTAGCGCGTCCCTAGCGCCTCTTTTTTGACAGGAGCGGCGGCTGTCAGCAAGTTTGACTGCAGACGCTCAATTTTGCCGGCGTCGGTTCTCGAGCCCGCTGACAGCCACGGGTTCGGAAACCGGCAAAATTGAGCTGAATAAGGGGTAAAGCTAGCGCGTCCAATTGCGGGTTAACAGTGTGCTCCGCTGGAGCGCACTGTACTGTATCGGCCCGTTAGTTAGCACTTATTACAAACATTTAAGATGTCTCTTAAATTCACTGCTAAACAAACATGACTTATTTCAAAGACTCCTACTGCTTAACCATTCTTACCATCATGACTTAAGCCAGTGGGTTTCCATATTTGGGACTCTCAACCATCCCTGGTTTTCAGGATAAACAACATATGCAAATTAATCTGGTTATCTGACCAAATATATACAGGTATATCGTGGAAATCAGACCAACTGGAGAGGCTTGAGGATAGAAACTAGGAAGCACTGACCTAAGCAAACCTGGGTGCTGCTGTACCAATCATCCTTTAATACTAGTTTTCATGATTGACCCTTTGGTGCACTGCTATGCAGAAGAACCAAGGTTGATGTAAGAGAGAGAGCTTTCACAGGCCCTGGTAGTGGGAGTAACAGTCAAGTTGCAAATGCAACACCTAGTGCCCAGATTTAGGGTTCCGGGCTGAGGACTAAAGCAAGTTGGGAAGTGACATAAAATAAGCAGAAAAAATCCCTAGGTAATTGCCCATAAAGACTCATGGTACAAGATCTCTGGCCTGATTCCAATTCAGCTGCAAGCCCAAAAGAGCAGGAAGTTAAAAACGAAAAAAGAACTTATACCAGTCCCTCTCATACAGCTCAGAAGTGTATGTTTGAACTGTGAATACCAGGAAGATTTCTTCTGTAATGTGAGAGCATAATCATAATAAAAGGTATATATCTTTCATTCCTAGAAAATCTAAAACTCCAGAAAAAAAGTCATTAGAAAAAAAAAAAAAAAAAGAGATTTAAGAATGTACCGGCATAAACAAAGCTAGAAAACAGAGAAAAGAATAACACGCTTCAAAACTCTTGTTTTCTTTTTGGAGGGGAAGAGAGTAGAAGGGCTGACAATGGGGCTGCAGCTGGACGCGGGTTGTGTAAGCGCTACAACGCGCATCCAACGTGGAGTGAATCTAATAGGCGTTAATAGCTGAGCACTCTTCAAACTAGTACAGAAAAGCAGAAAAAACTGCTTTTCTGTACTGCCTCCTACTTAATATCATTGCGATATTAAGTAGGAGAAAAAACAAAACAAAATAGTTTTGTAAAAAGTTTTAAAAAAAAAAGCCCACCAGCAGTTGGGTGCAGGAAACAGACGCTCCGTTTCCTGAACCCTCTGGCTGTGCGGTGTTTAGGAAAACCGATGCCAATAGACTCTGCATCGGTTTTCCTAATCAGCAGACATCGATCGGATTCTCGTTAGCAAGGAGGCGCTAGGGGAGCGTGACCCCCTAATTTAAATATTGCATGGTGCCCCCAAGGGGCTGTTCGCATCCGCTTTCTGCGCTTATTTATTGCATCGGCCCCAATGGTAGCATCAGCATTTTAGTTTATACTTTGCCAACAGTTTCTCTAACTGGCAATTCAGTACTTTGAAAGAAATCAGGAAACGATTAGCAGTCTTGTAGCATTGTGAAACCATTATTCCACACATTACTGATAAGATGGTACCTTGTCATCTACTATGGAGATGTCAAGCTTTAAGGAAAAAGTTCTTATCACTTCCGTACATTGTCTGCCCCTCACCCATTTCATCTGGTTTTTGGGGGGGTTTTCTGCTCTGAGTTGTTAGATTTCTTTTTGGAGCAAAATTATGTACCCTGTCTTGAAACAGCTGATGCAGGTTATAGAAACCCAAGTGCAAGATTAGAGACCCAGTGGGATCCCCACTTAGGAGTGTAACTAGTAGCAAGGTCATGCTGTGCAGTGTAGATTAGAAGAATGCACCAATTTTGCCACAGAATGCCCGTGGGAAGTTGCTGCAAAGGTTTATTCATGCTTTCATATCACAGAATGGCTCCCAGTGTCCATGCAGATTTTTGAGTTGGATTTTGAGACAGTAGGGGCTGTTTATTTTCCTGCTCATTTGTATTTGATTTGGTGAAAATAAAGGTTTGGGTGAAAGATTTGCTGCTAGTTCACACCTAGTGGCTGATAAGTTTTTACCCTTTCGTGTTTTTATTTTGGAAGGAAGTTTTTCTGTCCACCCTTTCTTTCCAGTAGAAAGGAAAATGTTTGCCAAGGCCTGGACAAAAACTCTCATCCTCTGGGGCTTCGATTCCTTGTGGAAGAGGACCTGGTAGTATTTATTTTAGTAAGGAATTTTATTTTGTGGCTGGACATTGCTCAGAGTTTCAGTTATCCATGTGTACCCCAAGAAACTCAATGCCAACATCTGAAAACCTAGCCTGTTTGTGGCTCCAGAGGACCAGAGTTGGCCACGCCTACTCTAATGCTATTATGCAGACAAACACCACTTTTTTTTTAACCCCTGCCTCAATGAAATACACTTGTGAGAAAATAGAATGAGTCCTTGCGGTGCTAGTTTTCATTCTTTTATTTTGTCAATCAAAACTTGTAGAAAGGAGTGAAAAATGGAGATGTATGCTTTTTGCCATTTGCCACCACAGAGGCATGAATCCATTAGTTCCTCTGCCTCCTTTTCCCAAAAGGCCACCACCGAAGCATCACTCCATTGTATTCCTCTGCCTCCTTTTCCATAAACACCACCACCGAGGCATGCCTCCATTGAGTTCCCCTGCATGCTTTGCCTCAACAACTGTTTGGGATGAAGCAGTCGGGGGAAATCAGTGGAGGCATGCCTCAGTAGTGGTGTTTGACAAACCTTGGCATGATTCCACTGAGATCCTCTGACTCCTTTTTTCCAAAAACCACCATGGAGGCCTGGCCTAACGTATCCTGCATAAGCCTGTCTTGCTCCAAACATATCCACTGTGGCCTGACACTTCCAGCTAAGGCATGCCATGCTCCACCATATCCACTGAGACCTAATGTGACCTATATGACTGTTTGTTTAACCAATCTGACTACTGTAAACCGTTATGATGGCAAAACCGAATGACGGTAAACAAAACATGCTAAATAAATAAATCTCTCTCGTGCATATTCATTGTGGATATCCTGAAAATCTGGCCTGTTTGTGGCTCTCGAGAACAGGAGTTGGCCATCCCTGCATTAGAGAGATGGGAGATCTGCTGTCCATAGAAAGCATTTGCAGGGTCAAGCTGGCTTAAAGTCTATGCTTGGCTCCCACAGGTGACTGACATGTAACTAAACACAACCTTTGGCAAGGAGGGGGCCCTGATTTTATTCCTTTGCTGCAACCACTGACTTTTGACTTTCCTCTCCTTTCCCTGTGCCTCTTTCTATAAATTGCTTTCCCCAAGGTCCTGTTCCTGGGTTGACAGAAGGGTTACATGGACCCTTTTTAACAAGAACAAGAAATCATACCACAGGTCTAGGAAAATGTAAAATGCTCCTTTATTACCAATATCATGGGGTAAGGGGACGAGGTAGTGAGATCTAGGGAATAAAACAAACAGTAAAAAAAAAAAAAAAAAAAAAAGTACCCCAGTAGCTGAGAAGGAAAGGTCCTGGTGAGCTTAAGGATCAGGGGCGTGAGGCATAAATCACATGGCTATCAACTCAATAGTGGCTGTCAGCCAGTCTTGGCTGCTAGCCAGGTGTTGCACTTCTCCCACCAGCACCCTGAGGTGACCCTGAAAGGTGCCAAAACTGTAGCACACCCAGAGCAGAGCAGCACCCATAGTTCCCTCAGACTGCAGCTCTGGGACAGGAGGCAGCACTCCTCCCTCAGGCACAGCTTCTTAAACTGATGCTGGCTCTTGGGTGAATGTGCCAGACGATGGCACCGTCCAAGGGTTCCTCCTCCTCCTCCAATAGGAATACCCCTCCAGTACCTTCCATCCTCAGGTTCTGAAGGCAAAATGGAGGATGACCCTAAAGGAAGGAAAACAAAAGAGGGGAGGGGGTTTGAAGTTGGTGTGCAGCTGCTGGTGGGATCTCTTCTGTGGCTGCTGCTGGTGGGGTCTGTAATCTGGCACCTGATGCAGGCTAAGGTGCTGGATTAATTACTTCAAGGGCCTCCACAAAGAAGGAGAAGCAGCTGCTGGCATCTTAGAAAAAAGAAAGAAGTGGCTGTTGAATAAAAAGTTCATATGAAAGACAGAGTCAGCTGCAGTTATGTCAAGGAAAGTGATTCTTTCACACAAACTCAAGGGGAGATGTAGCATAACAGTTGTGACAAGGGAATACACAAAGGAGGTGGTGGCCTAACCTGTACAGAATGCATGTTCAAAGCCTTTACATGAATCACACAAGAGAATGAGGCTTCTACAAGGGAGGTATGAGAAGCGGGGACACAGCAGAGCGAACTAACAGTGGTGACTGGCTATGAAGAGGGGCAGTTTGTGAAGCTGTCTCAGATTCCTTAGTGACCTTGGCCTTTGTTAGTCCACTTGGTACTCTGAACTTGTAGGAGTGCAAAAAACATTTTACATAGGAAATATCCTTTACAGCCCTCGAAAAAAGCAACAAAGCAAACGTTTCCATAGTGCCTAGAGTCTGAGCCATAGGTTGTCTTACGCACATGATTTACAAATATACTTTGCATCCTTCCCTTCATTCTACTGAATGGCAGTCCTTAGATGTGGTATCACTGACATGCAGGTACCAGGAGTCAGACATAGATAGGAAATAATGGCTACATCAACCAAGCTGCTCATGTTTTCCTACCTGTGGCCTACTCTTGCTGAGTATGCAGCTGCTCCAACCATTCACTCTCACACAGCCTCAGGTGCTGGGCCTTCTTTCTGAGGTCCTCCATCTGTGAGCATAGAAAGATAGAAACATATCCACTGAGAGCACATATGAAACATAAGGTCCTTTCAGTGTGCCCATTCTCCTTGCAGAGGCATAGTCATAGACACTAGTTGCTGTTAAAATTTCCTTGTCATTTGGCATGTATGCAACTTCTATGCTTCATCCAATCTTTGAGAATCTCAGTTCTCATTTCTGTCTGTAAGAGTCTACTCCATGCACCTGCCACCCTTAATGAGAAGATAGAGAGGCTTTATAAAGCCATCCTGCCTCTACAGTCTGCCCAGTTATCCTTAGCAGTAGGGAAAGCAGAGTTGCTTACCTGTAACAGGTGTTCTTCTAGGACAGCAGGATGTTAGTCCTCACACATGGTGACATCATCAAATAGAGCCCAGCACAGAACTTTGATCTCAAAGATTCTAGAACTCTCAAACACGCCATACTAAGCATGTGCGGCTGTAGTCATCACACTGCCCCTAGGTAGAGTCCCTCAGTCTATGATGTAGCTAATACATGGAGAAACCAACTCCTAGGGGAGGCGGGAAGGTTTCATGAGGACTAACATCCTCCTGTCCTTAGAGAACACCTGTTACAGGTAAACAACTCTGCTTTCTCCTAGGACAAGCAGGATGGTAGTCCTCACACATGGGTGAATCCCTAGCTATAGGCTGTCTAAGCAAGACAAAGTGGGAAACTGCACAGTGCTGAAGTACTACCTCTCTCCTTTCCCTGGGAGGCAGCTGACCCACCAGGGGTCCAGGCTGGAGAACAGTTGGGTTCTACAAAGAAAAGCCATAAAAAGACAGACACAAACCCTCATGCACAGCAGGGGTTCCTAAAGCAGAGGAGTGATACGAGTGCAAGCAGAAGCAAATTCCGCATCACAGAAAACAGTACAAGCAGGGTTCCTGAAAAACATATTCTTATGTTCTTATGAGAAGACAGCTGAGGTAAGTTATAGAAACATAGAAACGACGGCAGAAGACGACCAAACGGTCCATCCAGTATGCCCAGCAAGCTTTCACTTTTTTTTTTCCATACTTATCTGTTACTCTTGTCCCTTGTAAGTGACTTTTTTTGTTCTATTTCCCTTCCACCCCTGCCATCGATCTATTTCCCTTATGATAGAAGTCTATAAAATAATGAGTGGCATGAAAGAGGTAAATGCAAATCTGTTGGTTACTCTTCAAAAAATACAAAGGCTAGGGGACACACAATGGAATAGTTTAAAACAGGAGATTGTTTTTTATTCAATGCATAATTAAGCTCTGAAATCCATTGCCAGAGAAAGTGGTAAAAGCTGTTAGTGTAGCTGGGTTTAATAAAAATTTGGACAAGTTCCTGGAAGAAAAGTCTATAAACCATTAAGGTGGACTTGAGAAAATCCACTGCTTACTCCTGGGATGAGCAACATGTAATCTATCAAGCTTTTGGGATCCTGCCTGGTACTTGCGACCTGGATTGGCCACTGTTGAAAACAAGATACTGGGCTAGATGGACATTTGGTCAGACCCAATATGACAAATCTTTTGTTCTTAAGTCCAAAGGACTTCCTATACTGCCCTGTTAAAGAAAAAAAAAACCACAAGACCCACAAATGTAAACAAAAAGAAGAGAATATACATTTTATTTAACATGTATTCCCCCATTCAGGAAAGATGAGAGGGGGTTCTGAAGTCCTGGTGACTCGCAGTCATAGGGTTGAGAGTCTTCCCTCTACATCCAGAGGTGGAGTAGAAGCAAACCAAGGCAATAGTGAAATAGAGAAAAAGTAGAGTCAGGCAGAATGTCTCACAGACAACATAAAAAGCAACAAGTACAAATTGGGAAGAAAAACAGCACATAAAGCCTCTAATATGGGCATCTTCTCTCCTCCAGAGGAAACTTCAGGACATGCAAGGAATGGAGCAATTCAATACTTCGGCACTTTGGAAAGGCCCCTCCATGCTCTGGGTAGTCAGAAGAAAAGAGAAGAAACTCCAATGCAAAGGGATAATCAAATTATACCTATGAACATGAAAAAACATAAGATATGATGGCACATAAGAAGCAGCTAATCCGCCCAAATTTACTCTTTTAACAATGCCATAGGCTACACCTGCTCTCTAGTTTTCCCTTCAATTTTTAAAAAATAAAGATCCTCTGTGCTTACCACATACCTTCTTAATTATTATTTTTGCATTCAGCACCTCCACTGGGAGTTGTTCCATGCATCCTTTCTGTGAAGAAATATTTTATATTACGACTCCCAGATTTATCCTCCTTGAGGTTAAAATTATGATCACTTGCTCTAGAACTTCCTTTTCACTGAAAAATGTTTGCTTCTTGTACATGAATATCTTTGAGTTATTTAAACATCTCTATGATATCCCCTATTTTTTCATTTCTAAAGTATTTAGATCCTTAAGTCTCAACTCAAGGCTTTTGATGCAGACCCTCTGATCTGCCTAACCTCTGTCTAAATCCAATCACAGGTAAGGCCTCCAAAATCGGATACAATCCTTTAGAAGAGGTCTTCATAATTATCTGTAGAAAGTCATTATCACTTTCCTTTTTCTACAAGTTATACTTGTATCTATGTACCCTAGCGTTTATCTGACTCTGGTCACTGTTCTGTCATAAGATAAGAAGTTGCTGTAATGGGTCAGACAGAGGATCCCTCAAGCTCAGCATCCTATTTCTAACAGTGGCCAATCCAGGATAAAAGTACCTGGCAAATACCCAAACAGTAAATAAATCCCATGCTGCTAATGCTAGTAATAAGCAATGGCTATTCCATAAGTCAATTTTATTAATAGCTATTTATGGACTTCTCCAAGAACTTGTCCAAACCTTTAATAAACCCAGCTACACTAAATGCTTTAACCACATCCTCTGGCAATGAATTCCAGAGCTTAATTGTGTATTGAGTGAAATATTTTCCCAGATTTTTAAATGTGCTACTTACTAACTTCATGGAGGGCCCCCTAGTCTTTGTATTATCTGAAAAGAGTAAATAATTGACATTTTCCTGTTCTAGTCCTCTCTTGATTTTACAGACCTCTATCAGCCATCTTTTCTCCAAGTTGAACAGCCCTAACCTCTTTAGCCTTTCCCCATAGGGAAGCTTTCCATCCCTTTTATCATTTTGTTCACCCTTCTCTGAACCTTTTCCAGTGCAACTGTATCTTTTTTGAGATGTGGCGATCACAGTAACATGTGATCTTCTGGGTGCTTACAAGGAGCGATACCAAGGTATTGTGACACCTCCATTTTATTCATCATTCCTTTTCTAACAATTCTTAACATTCTATTTGCTTTTTTGACTGCTGCAGCACACTGAGCCAATGATTTCAATGTATTGTCCACCATGATGCCCAGATCTTTTTCCCAGGGTGTTAATTCCTAATATGAAATCTAACAGTGTAACTACAACATGGGTTACATTTCCCTATGTGCATTAAATTTCATAAATTACACATTAAATTTCAGCTGCCATTTGGATGCCCAGGCTTCCAGTCTTGCAAGGTCCTCCTGCAATTTATCACAATCTGCTTGTGATCTAACAATTCTAAATACTTGTGTCATCTGCAAATTTGTTCACCTCACTTGTCATTCCCCTTTGCAGATCATTTATAAACATATTAAAAAGCATCAGTCAAAGTACAGACCCCTGAGGCACTTCACTGTTTACATTTCTTCACTAAGAAAACTGATAATTTAATCCCTCTCTCTGTTTCTGATCTTTTAGCCAGTTTTTGATCCTTAAAAGGACAGTGACTCTTATCCCATGACTTTTTAATTTTCTTAGGAGTCTCTCGTGCGGGACTTTCACAAATGCCTTCTAAAATTCCGAACACACTAAATCTATCAGCTCACCTTTATCCACATGTTTATTAACCCCTTCAAAAAATATAGCAGATTTGTGAGGCAAGAATTCTCTTAGGTAAAGCCATGCTGGCTGTGTCCCATTAAACCATGTCTATCCATATGTTCTGTGATTTTGCTCTTTAAAATAGTTTCCACAATTTTTCCCATCAGTGAATTCAGGCTCACCAGTCTATAGTTTCTCGGATCATGCCTGGAGCCCTTTTTAAATATCGGGGTTACACTGTCAAACTGTTTTGCCACCTTGAGATCATCAGATACAATTACCCTAAAGGCACTACCTTATTTAATGCATACTTGTATCTCACCCACCAGCCTCCATCACATACTGCTCTGTTAGACTGCAGTTCCCCACACACATTACTGTACTTTTTAGCCTAGTTTGCATGGATACCTATACTTTGTAAAAATCTTCACATCCTTGTATATTTTTCACATTCCCGTGTTTAAAAGATACATATCAAAATATATTAAAGAATATTCCGAAAAGTAATTAAGAATAAAAACATAAAAGTCTTCACACACCTATTGCCAATACTTGATGGAAGTCCCTTTTGCAGCAACAAAAGCCAGGAGATATTTGAGATAATTGACTACCAACTTGGCACAGTGGGATTGTGCAGTTTTTGCCCATTCTTCTTGGCAGAAGAGCTCAAGCTCTTTCAATTGTAGATTGCAATCTTGAAGTCTTACCACAGACTTTCTATTGGATTCATGTCTAAGCTTTGACTGGGCCACACAAGGACATTCACTTTTTTTCGTGCTAAGCCACTCCATTGTTGCTTTTGCTTTGTTCTTAGGATCATTATCCTACTGAAAGATGAATCTTCTCCTCAGTCTCAGGTCTGTGGCTGACTGAAACAGGTTTTCCTCCAGTATCTGCATCATCCATCTTTCCCTCAATCTTCACAAGCCTTCCTGTCCTAGCTGCTGCAATGTAGCCCCACAACATAATGCTTCACTGTAGGGATGGTGTTAGGGTGATGTGCTGTGTTTGTTTTATGCAACTTAGCAGCGTGACCAAAATGTTCAACTTTGGTCTCATCAGACCACAAAACTTTCTCCCACATTTGGGTAGTGTCCTCTATGTGTTTCTTTGCAAATGCTATGTGGCACATCATATGGCTTTTTCTTCAACAGTGGCTTTCTTCTTGCCACACTCCCATATGTTTGAGGAGTAATCTTGAAATTGTCTAAAATTCAATATTTTTCTTAGTCTAGTTTTGTAAAGTACTATTTGGCCTCCAACTGACCTTTCACAACAGTTTTTTTTAACCCACAGCTACAGACTTTGCAGGGACAGCCTGACTATGGTAGTGTTTGGTGATGGCCAAACTATTTCCAGTTTCTAATGATGGACCTGATAATGCACCAAGGAATATTCAAAACTCACTGACAATTTCTTATAGCCTTCCTCCATTCTGTACCTTTGAATAATCTTATCCCAGAGTTCTTTAAGCAACTACTTGTTTGGACATGTTTTGACCTTTGCTTCAAAGGGGATGGACAGTTTCCCCATATGAGGCCAGGCTAAACAGGTTAGGGATTTTAAGCCTGCAGAAGAGACGGCAGAAGAGATATGATAGAGGCCTGTAAAATCTTGAGAGGGCTGGAACAGGTAAATAAGGAATAGTTATTTACCCTTTCAAACAGTACTAGAACTAAGGGACAATCCATGAAGCTTATAGGTAGCACATTTAAAACAAATCAGAGAATGTATTTTTTTTCACTCAAGGGTAAATTTTAAAACGCTGTGGCGCACCAATACTGGGAGATAAGTGCATGGCCGGGCCGCACATGCACCACGCGCATTTTCAAAGCACCGCGTGGAAGAGCCAGGTTTGAAAAAAGGGGTGGGGCAGGGGAGGGGTCTGGGCGGGGCTTGGGCAGACCAGGACCATGCCATTAGGCACTGGCCTGCACAACTTACTATTGCTCCATACAGCAGGTAAGGTAGTTAGGGGGTTTTTAGGGGTCGGGGAAGATAAAGGAAAAGGCAGGCAGGTTAGTTAGGGGGTTAGGAAGTTCCCTCCCAGTCTGCTTCTTTATTGGAGTGGACTGGGAGGGAACTTGAGAAATGCCTTATCACATCACCATGCATTTCTAAGAAAATTCCCCCCTTGCACGTGCGAGTCAGCACTCATGCACATGCCAATATAAAATCGGGCTTGCATGTGTATGCGGATAGTCGATTTTATAACATGCACAAATGTTATAAAATCGGCGCATCCATGTGCGCACGCCGGGAACCATGCGCACATGCGTCTTTTAAAATGAACCTTCAAGTGCACAAAAAGTGGAATTTACTACTAGAGGATGTGGTGAAAGCAGTTAACATAAATGGATTGAAAAAGTGTATAGACAAATTCCTGGAGGAAAAGACTATAAACCATTAATAGCCATTTAGACTTGGGAAAGCTGCTGCTTATCCCTGGTTGTGAACAAGAAAGATTAGATATATTCTTTGGATCCTGATAGGAACTTGTGATCTGGATTGGCCATTATCAGAGACAGGATGCTTGGCTTGATTGACCTTTGGTCTGCACCAGTATGGCATTTCTTATACTCCTATATTCTTCAATTCTCTTCATACAATAGAAGCATCTTGATTCTTCATCCAGCAGTATTCGAATCAACTCAGCTACTGTGATTGGACACAGGTGAGCTCTATAACTTATGGCAATTTTTTTATACTGGAGCTAATTTTGATTTACTAAGACAACAGTGAAAACATTGATTAATTAATCACAATTAATATCTCCCTAAGCAATGTACAATAAAATCAACATAAAATACAATAAATCCAAACAAAATAAAATATAAAATATCGCCTATCTTCTCAACACCCCCACATTGCATCAAGATCTCCAATTTTACCAGTATCAACATTTCACAATACTTATTCAACCAATAGTTTGTTTTTGAATTCGTAATTATTTTTGGAGTATTTCTGTAATAGTTCTTTAATAATGAAAGTGTACAGCAGATATATGTTACTCTGGTCCTGTCATATCACAAATAGGTCTGATTTTCAGAATATGCACAATGAATATTTGCATACAATGAAGACAGAGCACGCAAATATATCTCATGCATATTCATTATGAATACCTTGAAAACAAGATCTATTTGTGGTTCACCAAGCCCAGAGATTCCTTCCCTGGTGTAGAGTATACTGTGTAGATTAGCAAAACAAAATCCTACCTTAATACATTCTGATTTAAATATTTTAGCAGAAGGTGAAAAATATATAAGGGTGTTAAGACTTTTACAAGGCATTGTAGCTGCCCTGGCAAGGAAGGACACACAGACAAGATCATGTATACAAAGTAACCAACAAAAACAAACAGCTTGACACACACCACTCAGGGAATATTAAAAAAAATATGTAATTTTCCATGCATGCAAGAGCAGACCACACCTAAAGCACAGAAAGGAACAAATGCCACAGTACACACAACAAAGAAGGACAGGAAGAAAAGGCAAGCACTGTGAAAATCTGGATCAAAAGACCAGTGTCAGTGCAATAGTATTTGGAGCCCTAGGCGAACCTTTGGTCATGCACTCCCCACCCCCCACCTTCAAACAATTAAACTCTGGAATTTGTTGCCAGAGGATGTGGTTAGTGCAGTTAGTATAGCTGTGTTTAAAAAAGGATTGGATAAGTTCTTGGAGGAGAAGTCCATTACCTGCTATTAAGTTCACTTAGAGAATAGCCACTGCCATTAGCAATGGTAACATGGAATAGACTTAGCTTTTGCGTACTTGCCAGGTTCTTATGGCCTGGATTGGCCACTGTTGGAAACAGGATGCTGGGCTTGACAGACCCTTGGTCTGACCTAGTATGGCATTTTCTTATGTTCTTATGTTCAATTTACCTATTGGCAGTAGCTCCAGCATGCACTCACTTCTTTAGCAGTATTGGCTTTTCTCCTCTGGGCACTATGCTAGTGGAAACACAGCAAGAGCCACACTAGTATAACACTCAGAAACAGATGCTAAACGAAAATATAACTGCAGAACCACAGACAAGGCGCAATGTTGGACATACTCACAGGGCTGTTGCATGAAGAGAATTGGTCCCTTTAGGCCTCAGTCTCGAGAATCCCCTATCAGAGTACTTTTATCCCCTCTATTTCTGCCTCTGGTATCCAGGAGACAAGATGCCCCACTCTGACCTCTGGACTAAGAGAAGCCATCTTGGAAGTTTGGGTTGGTATGTAAACTCTGAAAAGCAAGGAGACACATTAATGGACAGAGTCTAACAAGTGTGAAGCAAAATAGAGAAAAGGCATACATTGGACCAATCAACAATGTATGTGATCCCTACTCTTTTCACACAGAAAGAGAGAAGACAAGACATATCAGACTTACAGAGTTTAGGAGGAAAACCCACCAGGGACAGTCCTCCCTGTTCCTATACTGGTGTAAGAGAACCAACCAGATGGAGACTGATGAGCAGCAGCTGAGGGTCATAGAAGTGCTGGACATTCTTACCTCTCAGTTACATAATAAGCATATGCAAGTAATACAGATAAATTACTACTTACCTGATAATTTCGTTTTCCATAGTGTAGACAGATGGACTCAGGACCAGAAGGGTTATGCTCCCCTGCCAGCAGATGGAGACAGAACAAGCTGACGTCACAATTTAAATACTCCTGCAATGACACCAGTCTGCCAGTATTCTCTTCAAAAGTAACTGTGGACAGACTAGCAAAAAAATTTGATTAAAAACAATCAACCATTATGGTACTCAACCAACAAGAAACACTGAACTCAAGCAAGGAACATATGTACCCCAATTTAGGGACTGGATTAACACTTAACAGTAATCCCCTGGAACACGTAGCCCCACAGGAGGACCAGTGACACAATCATGTAGCAGTCAAGGGTGAGAAGCTAAGTCCATCTGACTACCCTAAGGAAAACAAAATTATCAGGTAAGTAATAATTTCCCCTTTCCTAGCGTGTAGACAGATGGACTCAGGACTAGTGGGATGTACCAAAGCTATTCCAGAACAGGGTGGGAGGCTTCCCACGGTCCAGTCAACACAGCACATGCAAAGGCTACGTCCTCCCGGGCCTGCACATCCAGATGATAAAACCTGGAAAAAGTATGTAAGGAGGACCAAGTCTCAGCTCGGCAAATGTTGATGGGAGACAATCTAACCTCCACCCATGACGCTACCTGAGCCCTAGTGGAATGAGCCTTAACCTGAGTAGGCAACGGCTTTTCAGCATCCACATACACAGTCATGACTACCTCCTTAATCCAGGAAGCTATTGTAGCCCGCAAAGCTAGTTCACCCTGCTTCCTTCCACCATGAAGGACAAACAGGCAATCCGCCTTTCGGAAAGGTTCAAAAACCTCCAGATACCTCACGCAAGTCTTGTGACATCCAAGGGATGCAGAAAGCGATACTTCTCCGCGTCCCTGATCTTATCCAAGGATGGCAAGGAAATAGACTGATTTAAATGAAATTCCGAGACCACCTTAGGCAAGAAAGATGGAACAGTACGCAGCTGTATTGCCCATTGAGTCATCCAAAGGAATGGCTCCTGATAAGATAAGGCCTGCAGCTCAGAAATTTGATGTGTAGAACATATAGCCACCAGGAACACTGTTTTCAAGATCAATAACCGCAAGGAAAGGCTATGCAGAGGTCGGAACGTAGGACCCACCAAGGGCCTGGTGTGAGAATCAAGGTATCCTTCCTTGTTTGGTTAAGATCTCACTCATTCTGGAATTTCTGCAGGATGGGTTAAATAAAGGATTGGCCCTTAATTCCTTGAAGGTGCAGGTTATGACTCTTGCCTGTTTTAGAGGCCCGGTGAATGGTGATTCCTTATCGTCTCATCCTTATGTGGCCTGTTTTTTTGAAGGGAGTGAAGCATCCCTTGAGGTTACCGGTTCCATTGTGGAGTATTAATTTAGTGCTGGAATTCTTGGTAGGCTGGTGTCCATAAGTTGGTCTATTTCTTGCGACACTTGCTGGCTCTTGGTCCCTCCCTGTCAACCTATGTAGGCCACGGTCGTTGCTTGTCAGACATCACTTGGACCACTTGACCCTGCAAATCTGTGGCTGAACTGCAAGCATGCCAACCGGGCCATCCAGGCTTCCAGGAGATTAATGCTCCAGAGGGCCTCTTTGGCATTCCAATGCCCTTAGGCCGTCAGATCCTGAGAGTGAGCTCCCCAACCCTGGAGGCTCACATCTGTCATGAGTACCAACCAGCTCGGTAAGGTCAAGGAAACACCCTTTCTCAGATGAGCCTCCTGCAACCACCACTGGAGGCAAGAGCAGATTTCCATCAGCAAGTGGAGCCAAACCAAATAATCCTGAGATTGCGGGTTCCAATGAGACAGCAATAAGCACCAAAAAGGATGCATATGTGCCCTCGCCTATGGCACCACATCCAGGGTTGGTGCCATCAAACTGAGCACCTGTAGATAGAACCACACTGTCTGGCGTATAGTGCTCACCAACTGATGCACCTGTGACAGTAATTTCTGAATCTGAACTTCTGGCAAGAAAACTTTGTCCTGCCTCATGTCGAACCGAACACCCAGATACTCCAAGGACTGAGATGGCTGAAAACTACTCTTGGCCAGGTTCACTATGCAACCGAGCTCCTGCAACAAGGAGATCACCTAACTGGTCATCAGGTGGTTCTCTTCCTTAGACTTGGCTCGAATCAGCCAGTCGTCCAAATACGGATGTACCAGGCTCCCATCTCTTCTCAACACCGCCACTATTACCACCATAACCTCAGAAAATGTTCTGGGTGCAGTGGCTAGACCAAAAGGCAGCAACCAAAACAGAAATGGTGTCCCAACACCACAAAATGAAGAAAACATTGGTGCTCCAAAATGGAGATGAATATGAAGGTAGGCCTCGGACAGATCCAAGGAGGTCAGAAATTCCCCCAACTGCACAGCTATTATCACTGAGTATAAGGTTTTCATGCAAAAATGAGCCACCCTCAAATGACAGTTGACACTTGAGATCCAGGATGGGACGAAAGGAACCTTCCTTCTTGGGCACAACAAAATAAATGGAATATCCCCCATACTTTCTTGAGAGGTAGGCATTGGAACTACAGCCCTCAGCAGGAGAAGCCTTAGAAGCACAGATTCCATTGCCTGCTTCTTCTATGGGGAGTGGCAAGGAGACACCATGAACACATTCCGAGGAATACTGTGAAATTCCAGCGCATATCCTTCTTGTATTACCTCCAAGACCCACTGATCCGATGTGATCTTGACCCACCTCTGTTCCCAAAGGTGGGTTGGCAAACCTTCATAAGGATTCGCCCCCCCCCCGAGCCCACGCCTCTCTTGGGCTGTCTGGAGCTAAAGGACTGAGACCCACCGAGAGGCTGAGTCCTCTGAAAGGTTGACCCTCTGTAAGGACAAAAATGCTTGAAACCCCAGGGACAACCCCTCAAACCAGAGGGGCGCTGCCACTGCTTCTTATCCTCGGGCAACTGAGGGACTAGAGATTTGCCCCACTTACTGGCCAATTTCTCCAACTCATTCCCAAACAAGAGCAAGCCTTTAATTTTGCAATCATAGTTGACACCTCGCTGCTACCACCGCAGCCACTCCCCCTGGCCAAGGTACAGACCAAATCGCAGCCTGCACCTGCTAAAAAGGCGGTAGCGGGTTCCATAACCACTCTGGAAGTCACTCCAGAACAATCAACTTCCTGAGAGAGAAGCAGACAAGATCGTGCCACTAAGGCACAACAAGCAGCTACCTGTAAAGTTCATTACCTGCTATTAATCAAGTTGACTTAGAAAATAGCCACTGCTATTACTAGCATCGGTAGCGTGGGATATACTTAGTTTTTTGGGTACTTGTAGCCTGGATTGATCACTGTTAGAAACAGGATGCTGGGCTTGATGGATTCTTGGTCTGATTCAGTATGGCAATTTCTTATGTCTTTAAGAGGGAGAGGCCACTGGCTAAGAGTCCGACCTGACAGGATTGGACGATGCTGAGGACTGCGCCTGAAGAAAGGATTGCAAACCCTGAAAAAAGGCCACCCAAGAAAAATCAGCAGGATCCATGCCAAACCCAGAAGGAACTGGAGCAGGGCCCACTGAACTGTCATCTCCAGTGGAGGAAGCAGTCACAGGAGTACCTCCAGACAGAGCCTTAACCAGACCATCATCAGGCTGGGAGGATCTAGGCTTAGCGAAATCAGAGAAAGACTACTCTCCCTGAGCCTCTAAACAGCACTAACACGTTAGAGGACATATCAGGCTGAGATGCCCAAATATGACAGGCAACACAGAGAGGAAGGCACTTAGGTTTCTTGCTCACCAGGGCCATAAGTGCATAGGCAACAGAGAACGTGAGTCCAGCTGGCTCACGCTGAAAAAAGTTAAATCGCACAAAATTTATGCATACAAAAATTAGGCGCCTCAAGAGTGTGCACTGCAAAAATCACACGCACAAACTGTGTGCCAAAGCCTGGGTGCACCACCAATGCTCAAACATTTGTGAGCACAAAAGACGCACCAAAAACTGAGCACACAACGCATGAGCAGAGCAGAGCAGATGCACTGCGCACACTGACGTCCTGAAGAGGGCAGTAAAGCACGCACAGCAGCACACGAAAACGCTGCCGCAGCATGCAGAAAAAAAATCTAACTGCGGGGCCTAGCCCACCGGGGCTGCTCAACCAGCCAGGCTGCCCATTTCCCCTAACCTCCACAGGAACAGGAACAAACAGCATGGCATGCAGAACATGGAGATCGGAGGAAACCCTGCAAACCCTTCTATACTGTCTGTGCCTCTAAATTTCTTTTTTTTTTTTTTTTTTTTTTTAAACTTATCCAAGCTTAGCCCTTACCAGTGAGAACAAAGACGGTCTCCAGCTGCAGGGAGAGTGGGCATTTGCTGTCAATGCTGCGCTCAGCCTCCTGCACCCGCAGCCTTTAAGCAGTAGACTCAGCTAAGGCCATGCTGGGAAACCCAGCTACCAGACCAAGGCATACATCTGAGGGACCACGGAAATCACCTCAGGAATTCTCAATTGGGGGAGGGACCATCTGGTATCACTGCAGGAGAGCGGGGCTTTTCTTTTTTTATTTTAAATTCTCCTTCCAAAATCTGAAGCAATCCCCATAGGGAAATGTACTTCCATCATCTGCTGGAGACGGAGAATACTGGCAGGCTGGTGTCACTGCAGGATTATATATATTGTGACGTCAGCTTGCTCTGTCTCCATCTGCTGGCAGGGAAGCATAACCCACTGGTCCGAGGTCCATCTGTCTACACGCTAGGAAACCGCATATTTACACTGTATCCAGCATCATTGCCAAAATGGCACATTTAAAATAAATGAAGGGGGTCACATCTCTGCCAATAGATATGCTGTGCTGTTTGGTGATCGCAGACAGTAGCCATTAAACAAAAAGCAAGAAGAGCGAATGGCAACAGTCACTCTTCTACCTCCAGATGGAACCATTTATGGATACATGGCATGCTAGCCTCCATGTTTACTAATATACATCCCTATTCAGGTCAGTAACAGCAGGAAGTTTGCAGAGCATACTAATTTAGAGGGCACTATGCCAAAATGTATGATGGATGTGCTACAGGGGATGGCAAGGTGTTTACAAATGTGGCATAAGTATGAGGGAAAAAGCTCCTTATGATGGAATACAGGTGTTGCAGAGATAGAGTCTGGTCTGTGACAAGATGAAGCTTCAGTGTCCTGAGCCCCTAGTCTTGTTTACCCGTGTTAGTGTGTGATGGGGGCCATGAGTCCATGACAGCAATGCATAAAGTATATAAAGAAGAAATATATGGCTCATGTGCTGTGAATGATGTCTCCTCATGCATAGGACATACATAAATGACAGATGGAGAATAATCAAATTAAAAATGTGTAGATGGGGAAAAGTATTTTGTTAAATTTGGATATATACAAGCCTTGCATGCCGGCAGTTCCTCATGCTAAGGCACTGGTGGGTTTTCTCTGACTGCAACAAGGGACTTTATACTTGAGGGTAATGTCTCCAAATGGGTTAGTTATTGCGCAAACCAAGACAGGAATAAACTTCATTTGTAAGCAAACATATGTTGCATATGATCGCTACTTCTCAAATTTTCTGCTAATGCTCCTCTCAATACTTACAATGTGCCAAAGCGAGCATTCTTCTAGAGTTCAGAGGATGTAGTATTTATAGGCAGCATATAAATGTATATTATGAAATACTTTGTGATCAGGTTAATAGCACCCAATACAATTGGGACTATTTCTGTATCTTTCTCTCATATTTTCTTAGTCTTTGATTGTATCTCTTGGTATTTGAGAATCTTCTGTGTCTCTCTTCTTACTTGTGTATAAGTGCTGGTGTTTTCTCTATTAATTCCCATGGAGCTAGGTCAAATATGTGTTTCAGAGAGTTTAAACAGGAGGTTTTCAAACTCTATGTGGGCAATTATTTTCAGCTTCTCATGTTGTCATGACTAGCACATAGCGCAATTTTTCCACCTTTTCTTTGTAAAAAGACCAATGTCACACAAGTGACTGTATGTGCAAAAGGGGATAATCAAGCTAATGCATAGGGTAATGGGAGAGCAATATAGTGCTGTTTTAAGAAAAAAACCACCTCAACTCATACTAGAATGTAATGGGAATATCATATACAAAATAAGTTAAATAGTTCCCCCTATCTGTTCAACATTAGTAAGATTTCTGTTGGATTACCTTGTCCAATTTTAGACCCATACCAGTCTTTCTGTTGGTGTGTATTTTGTATATAAGGTTTCTATGAATGTTTTATTTCATATGCCTCCTACAGCTGTGGATTTAAGCAGCATAGAAATCTTTGAAATAAACAAATAAAAGAAATGTAGATTTTGGAGGAGGTCCAGTGTAGAGAAATAACATTGCTTACCTTTAACAGGTGTTCTCTATGAAACAGTAGGATAAAAAGCCACATAAATGGGCGGTCATCCAACAATGCTTATGAGGACCATTTCCTACATATCTCTAGAAAAGCTTAGAAGACTTTTCACAGGCACACGTAGGACTTCCTGCCCAGTTGCATTTGCACAGGGCTCCCTCAGTCCTGTATAATAGCCAAAGAAGTCAATGCCAATAAAAGGAGAGTGGAAATGTATATATGATTATACTGTTATCTATGTTACAGGTAAGAATCTTAGTTTTCCCCCAAAGATAAGCAGGATGCATCAGCCAAGAAAGCAGGAATCCCTAGCTTAGAGTTGCCTTTCAATAAAAAAAAAAAAGGGGGGGAGGGGAATAAGTTACCAATGAGAAAGCAAATGTTGCTTACCTGTAACAGGTGTTCTCACAGGATAGCAGGATGTTAGTCCTCACAAATGGGTGACATCACAGGATGGAGCCCTGCACGGAAAACTTTTCTGTCAAAGTTTCCACAAAGCTTTAACTGACACTGGCACACTGAGTGCACCGAGCATGCTCAGCCTGCAATCATCCCTGTGAGCCACAGGTGTCTCCCTCAGTCTAGTCTTATAGCTAAAGGCACAGGCGAAACTAAAATTAACGTGAAAACGTATAGAGACCCAACTCCGCAGGGTGGCAGGTGGGTTTCGTGAGGACTAACATCCTGCTGTCCTGTGAGAACACCTGTTACAGGTAAGCAACATTTGCTTTCTCACAGGACAAGCAGGATGGTAGTCCTCACAAATGGGTGAGTACCGAGCTGAGGATGCCTGGGAGTGCACCAAATGCACCCAAAACGCGCGAAGGGCGTTTTGGATGGGCATGCTGAAATCCTTAAAGAATGGAGGGCATGCTGAAATCCTTAAAGGGTTGGTGGAAGGATGTTGGGTAATTAACCCGAAAGGAATAGGAGTAGACGGACTGGCCAAACATGGAGCATGCCGGCTAGTCATATGTAAGCAAAAATGGGCTGCGAAGGTATGGAGAGAGCTCCAGGTTGCAGCCTGATAATATGTGTACAAGCAGCAGTGGCTGAAGGGAAGCTATAAGGCTGAGGCGGATGCAACAGAGTGCGGTTACACATAGTGTTGTAGTGAAATGCCTGCTTGTTTGTAGGAAAAGAGATACAGACCGTTTATTAGGAAGAATACGTCTGTTTGCCAACTGGAACTCGCAGCTTGGCTCTTGCCACAGAAGGAAAGAGTTAGGTGGAATTCCTATGGAATGTAGGCAAGCTAGGTAGAATGCAAGCGTAGCCTTTCTGTCCAAGAAATGGAAAGAATCCTCTCGCTCTGGTGAGAGAGAGGTGTTGGAAAAAATGGGCAGAGTATATCCTGAGTAAGGTGAGATGCAACATCTACCTTAAGAAAGATAGAAAGTTGAACACATGAAAACCACTCAGTGACGGAGGAACGCGGGGTCAGATGAGTATGTAACTAGAAGTGTGTAACTCATTGACACTGCTAGCAGAAATGACATTTATGAGGGAAGAATTTCCCATACCAAATTATGAAATGAGAGGAATGGAAAGGCTCGAACGGAGAACGTATGAGACTTATAAGCATGAAATATATGTTCCATTCCGTGACTAGTGAAAATAGAGGCGGCTTGATCAATGGATAATCCATGGTAAGCTGACTCAGAAGGGATGTACCGTAAATCAGGTATCCCCACTCCCAAACGACACACCAATTGGAACAGAGGTGTACATATGTGGAGGATGTCTGGGGAGCAGAATCCGAGGGAGCAGAGAAAGAGTGGTGTGGAAAAAGAAAAAAAGGGTAATACCCTTTTTTATGCGTCATGTGGTAAATCTTACCATTTTGAATGGTAGGATTTATGTGTGGAAGGTTTTGTGACGCTACCAGAAACCTGAGAACATCAGTTAGTCTACGATTTGGGACTGACTGGTGAGAAGGTAGTGTTTTTCTGCGGGTATTCGGAAAGCACCTTCAGACAGCTTTATGATCTAAAAGGCAAATTTATTGATAGCAATACAAAGACAATATAGAAAGAGGAACAAGGAAAAAGAGGAAGTCGTTGTTTCTCTGGAGACGCAGGTCAGTGGCAATTGGCATTCAGCTTGCTTCTCAAAGTGCAGAGCCCTCGGGCTGGAGTTTTTAAACTTTTTGCATTGTCCAATAGAAATACGTTGATGCGCATCCTGGGTGTATTATCTTCTTCTAATATCCAATTATGATCGTTACTTTATAGTCCAATCAGGTATCGTCTCTGGGGTGTTGCCTTCTTCCGGTACTGAGCTTGCCAAAGCACATGGTTGCGAAATATGTTGCCAGCAGAGTCAGGAAATACATAGCTCAGGCCTAAGGCCTATCTACAGTAGACTGGTTACTGGTGTGATAGATTGAGAAGTATGGGAAGCATACTGGTCTCGGTCAGGGCGAGGGTTAGAGGAATAGTGAACCCCGTCCCGGGTCAACATTAGAAGAGTGCTGGCTATGAGAGGCAGCAGAAGAAATATATTTAAGAGGCCCTTGATGGAAGAAAGGCATCTATGGGAACGCATTGGAAACATGTGTAGGGAGTAGAATCTGTGCACCGTATGGTTCGATTCAGACGCAGAGGGCAAGTTCGGTTGACCTCAGCGTTAGAAGATTTTTCTCTTCACACATGTAGTCGGAGACCATCGAGAGGATAGAAACCTACATGGAGAAGGTCTGCTAGTGCGTTCAGAAAATCTTAGATAAGTGGCCCAAGGATGCATGAAATGAGCAAGGGCCAAGGATAGAGCTGCGCAGCTTCTCAGCAGGGCAGCTAAGGTAATGTGTTTTTGTGTGTTAGAAAGCACATTGTCCCTATGCTGTCTGTCTGTATGCACAAAGGTTTGTTGCAGAGGCAGTATTGGAAGGCATAAGGGTATAACTCATGACTATAAGCTTCAAGAAGTTTATGAGAAAACTGTGCCTGGAGTGGATAGACGCATATAGGGTTGGGAAGCTTTTAGGCCAAACTTTACAACCCTAAGTAAATGCGAGCATGAACAGAATCAGACTAGGTTTTGGTTCTAGAACTGGAATATGGATGAGGAACGAAGCGGTTGCACAGCTTAGACCCACTAATATTGGAATGTCACTGAAGGTAACCCATAGCAGTTTTCTATGAGGAAAGTGCATAGTGAAAAAACCCCATGGCCAGACAATGAAGAATTGAGGGCCTGAGGTGATAGAAGATGCACGCAGGAACATGTAAAATTTATTAGAATGTCTGCGTGTATGCTGGACAGGAAGGTCATTGTGACTGTGGTGTCCAGAAGTGTTGTATAAGGGATTTATGGCAGTGACAGTAATCCCAGTTAGGAAATGTATAGTGAGTCATGAAGAAGTTAGATCTCCTTGCATGGACTGACTGTGGTTGTGCAGTTGTCCATGCAAGGAAGAGAGTGAATGATGTTGCAGTCCGCAGAGAAACAGCATTCACCAATAGTGATTCAATGAAAAACTTCGGCTGCCAAAGCTGATGCCAGCGGCAGAGTTGTTGACTCACCATAAAGCACTTAGAAAGAAAATCTGGAGGCATGGAAACGAGAGTTACCATTTTACCTGTGACTTCTGAAGGAAGTTGGTACTTCAGAGGTCCAGGATGTGCGGAGAGTAACTACTTTCTGTTGAAAGAAAGAATAGTGTAATTAAAACACCCCGACCCCCCTCCTATGCACTTCATAGCGCTTGGGGGATTGTACTGGGACTTTGGTACAAGGTGGGGTGGCCGCTCTGATTTCCGGCCAGATGGGAGACCAGGGGGTGTCCCATTGGAGGGTCTGATGTAATCTGGATATCATGTAAGCTCCCACAAGAGTATGAGCGGTAAAGTCGTACCCGCATTTCTGTGTGCTGTACAAGGCGACACTAAGACCTGACGTCAGGCTTCAAGGTGGACTTGTACTTGAGGCAATATTTGCTGAAGCTCGTGTTTAGCAGATCAGTGAATGCACCTGAACCTTGGTTTTGAAGCAGGAACCAGAGGACAGAGCATTAATCAGTACAGAGCCTCATTGCTGGAAGGGGAGGAAACCCTGACGCAATCCCAAAGAAATGAGAGGGGTTCTCTTGGTATTGTGGCTAACATAGCTAGCATAGCGATATGTGACACTAATACAGTTCTTGAAAGGCACATGACCCAGAACTTTTCGAACCATGTGGTCCGAATTAGAGAACACATCTCAAAGGGAATGCCACAGAAGCGGGTACTTACCATCTGACGTGGATCGCCCCACAGGATGAGCCGGTAAAGATTGCTGGCTCCGATCTCCGGAGTCCTCGAGGGGTAGGCCGTGGACATAAACGTCCGCCTCACTCTGAAACCTGGTATGGTGGCACAGGTACAGAGGAGACAGGTCGGGTGTGATTGGCATTTCGACTGCTATTGAAAACAGAGGGCCAGAATCCCACACCACTTGACGGTGGGGCACGCCGGGAACAGGGGAGCCGATTAACGAGCTCATGATCCCCTCCCTCATCGCAGCGGCTCGATGTGTCATGACGCCAATGCAGAATCCTTCAGACCTCGATCCGGTGTTTCTGGATCACCCAGGGCTGCCAAAACTGTACAGATCAGTGCTGATGGCAGTGGTGATGTTGCTCTGCCCAAGCATTGTCCAGCATCAAGAAGGATGGCACCGATGTGCTGGATGGCATCAGCGGCGGACGATCACTGTGTCGGCGAAGATGGGTGCCACGGTGCTCGGCCCGGTCTTTCCCCAGCGCCGAGATGGAAGCCCTCGCTGTTCTGGATGGCAATCGATGACAGATTGTCAGTACGCCTGCTCTGCTAATAAGGGGCTTGAAAAAGAACCCAAAGCGTGGAGCATTGTATGCAGGCGAGGGCATTACGTGGCGGTGGTATGTCAGTATTGACGGTATTGATGGCAGCCAAAGTGACCTCGAGGGCATCGTCAAAATTGGATATGAAAAAACGTCGATGACTCGGCCAGAGTAATGATGACAGTGATGGAGCACTGACAGCATCGACATAGGTATCTATGGGAACCATGTGGCATCGAATAGTCGAGAAAAACATTGTCATTATCGAAAAGTGATACCGGCATCGACGGAGTCGGTGACCGCATCGATAGGAACGTCGAGGACACCGATGGGAACGACGTGGGTGTCGAGGGCATCGCTGTATGGGGCAGGCGCCGACGTCCTCAGTGGCATAGCCACGGGCATCGACAGTATGGCCACGTACATTGACAGTATCGATTGGACCGACTCAGGTAGCAAGTGTGTGTGGAATCGGCGCCACGGACAGGGGTGTCGATGGCACCGACCTGGGCACCGATGGAATCGATGTTGGCATGGACCCCATGGATGGAAGAGACACAGACATCGATGGATCCATATTGGCATCGATGGCATCCATGGAATGGGCCCTGGCATCGAAGTCCATCGATGTAATCGACCTGGCATCGATGTCCATCGATGGAAAGGCTCTGGACCTTGATGGGAAGGCTCTGGACCTCAATGGCATCCATAATTTAAGGGATGGCATCGAGGAAAGTGACCCCGGCATCGATGGGAGTGTCCCGGGCAACGGTGGCATCGACCCGAGTATGGATGGCAGCGACGAGACAAGGTGTGCTTCAAGGGCATTCACCAGGGTAAGGCGGCACCGAAGGAGCCCAAGGAAAAAACAGCGCGAAGGTAAAAAACCTGGCAGCACTGATAAAAACGATGCAGGGAGGATGGCATCAGAGTACCACGGGGGAGGGGTACTGATGGCACCTAAAAATCCAGGGCGGTCTGAGGGGGGGGTACCTACGGTAGCGATGGGGCATCGACTGCGCGAGGGTATCGGAGAACAAAGGACCCGAAACTAAAGGGGCCCTGGCGGTAACGGAAACCGTTGAAGTCCCTGTCCCACTAGTGCTAATAACCAAGCAGAGTGTCAGAGAGACACTCGCAGGCTATGTGTAGCTAACTGAAAAAATAGGTAGAGGGAAGGCCTCAGTCTCAGGTCGATACTGTAACGTGCGGTTGAAGATTTCCCGTCTGTAACGTGCTGGGAGCGCACAATTCCGATGCGTAAGGCGATCCAGCGATACAGTCTCCAGTTTCACGCGTCCTTAGCGCTTCTTAAAACAGACGCATAACCCTTTCCGCACGCAGCATGTATATGATATGTAAATGAACGAATTAGCTGTATAATGAAGGAATTAGCTATTCCCCTCCGATACTGTAACGCGTGCCCCGACTATCGCTGCCATTTTGCCCCGCGTTTAACCTGCTAACTTACCGCCTACCCCTACCCCTGCGTTAGAGGCAGGGGTAAGGGTAGGCGGCAAGCTTTCCCCCAGCCCCCTCTCACCTGCCCTGGCCGCGTCCATGGATGCTGGCCTCCAGGGCAGCCCCAGTCCTTCCCCCTCCTCCCGAAGAAAAAAAAAAGCGAAAAAAAGTTGCGAGAGAGAGAGAGAGGGGAGAGGACAGCAATCCTACGCTCGGCGACTTACTTTTGCAGCCCCCCTCCTCCAGACATCGTGGCTTCCCCCGTGCCAGTTCCCCCTCCCCTCCTCCCGAAGCAGGGCGCGAAAAGCAGCCTTGCTCCGGGAGGAGGGAAGAAAGGACTGGCAGTGTAAAGCGGCGAAGCGACTTACTTTTTGCAGCACCTTCTGGACATCGGACGACCTCTCCTGCCTCCAGCTGCTCGCGAAGATGGACGCCTGCACGGCCGCTGAAGACGTGACATCACGACATTTGGCGTCACGGCTTGTGACGTCACGTCTTCAGCGGCCGTGCAGGCGTCCATCTTCGCGAGCAGCTGGAGGCAGGAGAGGTCGTCTGATGTCCGGAAGGTGCTGCAAAAAGTAAGTCGCTTCGCCGCTTTACACTGCCAGTCCTTTCTTCCCTCCTCCCGGAGCAAGGCTGCTTTTCGCTCCCTGCTTCGGGAGGAGGGAAGAAGGGACTGGCAGTGTAAAGCGACGAAGCGACTCACCTTTTGTAGCACCTTCCGGACATCGAACGACCTCTCCTGCTGCTCGCAAAGATGGACGCCTGCACGGCCGCTGAAGACGTGACGTCACGTCTTCAGCGGCCGTGCAGGCGTCCTTCTTCGCGAGCAGCTGGAGGCAGGAGAGGTCGTCCGATGTCCGGAGGGGGCTGCAAAAGTAAGTCGCTTCGCACTTTTTGCGCCCTGCTTTGGGAGGAGGGGAAGGGGAACTGGCACGGGGGAAGCCAGGATGTCCGGAGGGGGGCTGCAAAAGTAAGTCACCGAGCGTAGGATTGCCGTCCTCTCCCCTCTCTCTCTCGCAACTTTTTTTTCACTTTTTTTTTTGCTTCGGGAGGCGGGGAGAGGGGACGGCAATCCCGACATCCTGGTATCTGTCATTTCAAATGACATTTGAAATGACAGATACCAGCATGGCCGAGAAGCGTTAGGCCACAGCACCCAGGATACTGTATAGGCGCTCTATACCGTAAAATGGGTTGCGCGGGCTTAACGCTTCCCTAACACTTCGCAGACGCGGCATACATTTGCATGCAATTAGAAGAGAGTATCGAGCGGTAGGTGAAGAGAACTGTGCGTGCGGGGAACGAGGGTGCGCCAGGCACTGCCGCACTCTTTCTACCGCGGCCTTAGAGTATCGACCTGTCTGTTAGCAGGCCAGAAGGTGACAGGAACCAACCGAAAAAATAAGTCAAAGTACTAACCGAGCGTCGTAAAAACGTACACGGAAGGAGACCCATGCAGGGAAAAATGTCTATTGAAGTAAAAAGTAAAGTGTTTCCATGAGGAAAATAGTTAAAATTTCCTCACAGAGCTCCAACCACTATGCTTACTGCAGAGCGGAAAAAAGAAGACTGAGGGAGACACTTGTGGCTCACAGGGATGATTGCAGGCTGAGCATGCTCAGTGCACTCAGTGTACCAGTGTCAGTCAAAGCTTTGTGGAAACTTTGACAGAAAAGTTTTCCGTGCAGGGCTCCATCCTGTGATGTCACCCATTTGTGAGGACTACCATCCTGCTTGTCCTGTGAGAAAAAGTGTTTTTTTTATGGGTAAAATCCATAAACCTTAGGGGAGATGGGTTCTACTCCTTAAAGAGACCAGAAAGGACAGAAGGACCATACCTAATGTTGCAGTGGGAGTCAGTCTATACAATACTTCGCTGTATATATGTTTGAATTGAGCTCTACATCACAACCTTGCAAGTCTCCTCAATGGAAGTTGCACCTCCGCAGATGATCCAGTTTGACAGATGGGCCTTGGAAGTTGCCATGGTTCTAATATTATGAGACTTGACATGTCCTTCTAAAGTCAGACCTGTCTGGTTATAGCAAAAGGAGATGCAATCTGGTAGCAAATCAGAAATTGTGTGGACCATCTTAAATGCTTTGATCCACTCAAAACAGAAATTAACAACTCTCTTGCAATCCAAGGAACTTGGAAGATTTGCAAAGTACCACCATATTGTTAAAATTTGTAGTATAAGATGGATAAATAACTAGGACCTGGAGCTCACTAACTCTGAAGTAATGACCACCAAAAAATAATTTTCCAGTTCAGATACTTTAACCCACAGGAAGCTAGAGGTTTAAAGGAGCTTTTATTAGGTGGGAAAATATCATGATGCGATCCCCATGACACAGTGGGTGGCTTAACAGGAGGCTTCAACTGAAGCAAGTTCCCTATAAATCTACTAACTAAAAGCTGGTCACAAATGGAAAAAGGACAAACAATGTGACACAGAGATACCAGGGTACAAAATGTATCTAAATAATAGAGCAGATAGAAGGGGTGGTAGTGTGGCACTATATGTTAAAGATTCCACAGAATCAAGCAGGATACATGTTCTACAGAAAACTAACTGCATTCGGGAATCTCTATGGATAGAAATGCTATGCATGACAGAGTGGAGTATAGCAGTGGGGGTTTACTACCATGCACCTGACTAGGATGGTGAAACAGACTGTGAAATGCTGAGAGAGATCAGACAAGTTATGAAAACACAATAATAATGGGAGATTTCAACTAACCCAATATTGATTGGATTAATGTCGTACTGGGGCATGGCAGAGAGATTAGATTTTTACATACCATCAGCTACTGCTTCTTGGAACAACTGGACCTAAAAATTACAAGAGTAGAGGCTACTTTAGATTTAGATCTCAGGCGAGGGATAAGTAAGGTGGAGCCACTTGACAACAGTGATCATAATGCAATCAAATTTGAGACAATCACTGAAGGGAAAATAAAGCTATCACAATAAAACAACTTGAAAAAGAAAGACTGATATAAGCAAACTAGTTAGAAGGAAACGAAAAGGAGCAGTTGCAAGGATTAAAAGTCTACGTTTGGGAAAACAGCACAGAAATTGAAGATCTGTCACTCTGAACATAAAAGCTATATGCTGAACCAGCACCTTGAAACCCCAATAGTAAAGCATTATATTTCTCAGCAACACACTTTTTCAGATTTGAAATGCTGTGTAATAGATGTGGTTTTGCCACTTCTGCGAGGGAGGAACCAAGTTCTTCAGCTGATCCATTGGGAACAAGAGATCTTTCGATTAAGTTCCCCACACACAACAGCTTCACTGTTGAGTGGAAGCTTTTTTTAATAAAACAATCGTTTTGAAATTAGGATTTTTGGTTATGAGACATTTACAAATTTGATTGGTTACACCGATTTTTGTGTTTGCTTATTGAGTATATTGATAAGCTCTTTAAATTCAATGCTCCTTCTGTATATGGGATATTTTCAACAATGTGATTGGTGTATAACATCTGTTTACTAATAAAACCATGCATGTCTTTACATATTGTGCTATTTTCCATACAAATATAAGATGGGCATGGAGGCATGTGCACAAGAAAGTTGCAAGGAGTTTTTTGAAAAGTCAGCTCTGAAGAAGCAACTGGCAGTGACATCACCATGTTGGCATTTTTTCAAAGTTAAATACTGCATTGGTTGTTAGAACTGGATCACAGTGTTTTCTTAGACAAAGTCACATGTGAATAGCTTAGGATAATATGGATTATAACTGCTTATGTTTTGAAGTGAACTGAGCACTTTTTCAAAGCAATGTATGATCAAAGAAAGGTGTTTGTTTTTTTTCTGTGATGGTAACATTAAGAGACACTCTTGGAGCTGAGCACTGTAGAAATTAATGATTCCTGTGGTCACTGTCTGAGGTTTTTTCCCTTTCTGCATTGTGTTGATTATTTCCATTCATTTGTATCCCTTTCTTACAGGTTTTTCTCTTAAAAATTAAGAAAAAAGGTCTTGGAGTAATAGAGATTAACAATGCAGTTCATTGCTTTGGGTTTTTTAATTGAAAATGATAGATATAAAAAAACAATTAAAAATAAATAAAAAAGCATAATATTGATAGGCATAAACTCATACCAGTGTTTATGACTTAGTCTTCATGAAGTTGTTCTAATGCGAAAGTGAGATCCCATGGCACCGATGGTTTGGTGACTGGAGTTTTCATACATCATAAGCTTTTCATGAACCTTCGACACTAAAGGATGTATGGATTTCAGTTTCCCAACCACTCGGTCATGCAAAGCCGCAATGGTGCTGAGATGCACTTTGACAAATGACGTACAGAGGCATGAGAAGGAGAAGGAAAATAAACACTAAAGCAACTCCTTTGGCTTGCAGGCAAAGGGGTCCAAGGAGTTTTCCATTTACAATTCTAAGCTCTTCTTATAGAAGGCTTCCCAGCAGAGATTACGATAACCCCAACTTCTTTGGGTATTGACAGCAATGAAATTAGGAAGCATTCTACATCCACACTGTCAAGATGAAAACATAAAAATAAAAGGTATGCCATACTGGATCAGACCAAGGGACCATCAAGCCCAGTATCCTGTGTCCAACAGTGGCCAAACAAGACACAAGTACCTGACAAGTACCCAAACATTTAATAAATAGATCCCAAGCTACTAACCCTTATTGATTAATAGCAGTTTATGGACTTCTGCTCTAGGAACTTATCCAAACCTTTTTAAACCCAGCTACACTAACTGCTGAAATCATATCTTCTGGCAATGAATTCCAGAGTTTAACTATGCGCTGAGTGAAAAAGAATTTTCTTCGATTTGTTTAAATGACCTACTTGCTAACTTCATGGAGTGCCCCCTGGTCCTTCTGTTATCTGAGAGAGTAAATAACCGATTTACATTGTGTTCAAGTCCTTTCATGTTTTTATAGACTTCTATCATATCCCCTCTCAATCGTCTTGTCTCCAAACTGAACAGCCCTAACTTTCTTAGCCTTTCCTCATAGGGCAGCCATTCCATGCACCATATCATTTTGGTCGCCCTTCTCTGCACTTTCTCCAGCACAGTTATATCCTTTTTTTTTTAAGATGCGGTGACCAGAACTGCATGGAGCAATACAAAGGCATTATGACAGCCTCCTTTTAATTTTCCATTTTCTTCCTAATAATTCCTACCATCCAGTTTGCTCTTTTGATCCCTACAGCACACTGGGCTGACGATTTCAATCTATTATCCACTATGACACCTAGATCTCTTTCCTAGGTGGTAACTCCTAAGATAGAACCTAACAGTGTAACTACTGCAAGGGTTATTTTTACCTATATGCATCACTTTGGACTCGTCCACGTTAAATTTCATCTGCCATTTGGAAGCCCAATCTTCCAGTCTCACAAGGTCCTCCTGCAATTCATCACAATCCGCTTGAGATTTAACTACTATGCATAATTTTATGTCATCCACAAATTTGATCACCTCACTCGTGATACCCCTTTCCAGATCATTTATAAATATATTAAAAAGCACTAGTCCAAGAACAGATCCCTGAGGTATGCCACTGTGAAAACAGACCATTTAACCCTTCTCACTGTTTCCTCTCTTTTAACCAACTTGCAATCCACAAAAGGCCATCATCTCCTATCCCATGACTTTTTAGTTTTCTTGGAAGCCTCTCATGGGGGACTTTGTTGAACATCTTCTGGAAATCCAAACACACCACATCTATCGGTTCACCTTTGTCCACATGTTTATTCACCCTTTCAAAAAAAAAAAAAATGTAGATTTGAAGGGCAAGACTTCCCTTGGGTAAATCCATGTTGGCTGTGTCCCGTCAAACCATGCCTATCTAAATGTTTTGTTATTTTATTCTTTATAACAGTTTCCATGATTTTTCACGGCACACTGAAGTCAGGCTCACCGATCTATAGTTTTCTGGATCACCCCTGGATCCCTTTTTAAATATAGGGGTTACATTGGCCATCTTCCAATCTTCAGGTACATCGGATGATTTTAATGTTATGTTACATATTTTTACTTATAGTTCTAGTATTTCATTTTAATTTCCTTTAGAACCCTGGAGTGTATTCCATCCAGTCCAGGTGATTTACTACTCTTCAGTTTGTCAATTAAGCCTACCACATCTTCCAGGTTCACCGTGATTTGGTTCAGTTGATCTGAATCATCACCATTGAAAACCTTCTCCCGAAGGGGGTCTCTCTCCAACATCCTCTTCAGTAAACACTGAAGCAAAGAAATCATTTAATCTTTCCACGATGGCCTTCTCTTCTCTAAGTGCCCCTTTAACCCCTTGATCATCTAACGGTCCAACCGACTCCCTTGCAGGCTTTCTGCTCTGGATATATTTTTAAACGTTTTTATTGTGAGTTTTTGCTCTATTGTCAACCTCTTTTCAAATTTTCTCTTAGCCTGTCTTATCAATGTCTTACATTTAACTTGCCAATGTTTATGCTTTACCTTATGTTCTTCTGAAGGATCCTTCTTCCAATTTTTGAATGAAGATCTTTTGGGTAAAATAGCCTCTTTCACCTCACCTTTTAACCATGCCAGTAATCGTTTTGCCTTCCTTCCACCTTTCTTAATGCATGGAATACATCTGGGTCTGTGCTTCTAGAATGTTTTTTTGTTGTTTTTTTTTGTTTGTGTTTTGTTTTGTTTTTTTAAACAGTGTCCACGCCTGTTGCACACTTTTTACCTTTGTGGCTGCACCTTTCAGTTTTTTTCATTTTATCTCATTTTATCAAAGTTTCCCTTTTGAAAGTTTAGCACCAGAGCCATGGATTTACATACTGTCCCCCTTCCTGTCATTAATTCAAATTTGATCATGTTATGATCACTATTGCCAAGCAGCCTCACCATTATTACCTCTCTCACCAGATCCTGGTCTCCACTGAGAATCAGATCTAAAATTGTTCCCTCTTTTGTCAATTCCTGAACCAATTGCTCCAGAAAACTGTCATTTATTCCATCCAGGAACTTTATCTCTCTAACATGTCCTGATGTTACATTTTACCAGTCAATATTGGGATAACAAATCTCCCATTATTTCTGCATTACCAATTTAGTTAGTTTACCTAATTTCTCTTAGCGCTTCACCGTCCTCATCATTTTGGCCAGGTGGACAGTAGTATAATCCTATCATTCTACTATTCCCCAACACACAAGGGATTTCTACCCATAAAGACTTGATTGTGCATTTAGTCTCTTGCAGGATCTTTATCCTGTTGGACTCTATGCTGTCCCAGACATAAAGCGCCACCCCACCACCAAGTTCCTCCTCTCTATCACTGCAATATAATTTCTATCCTGGTATAGCAGTATCCCATTGGTTATCCTCTTTCCACCTTATCTCTGAGATGCCAATTAAGTCTATATGTCATCATTCATTGCTATACACTCTTAACTCTCCCATATTACAACTTAGACTTCTGGCATAGGCATATAAACATTTCAATGAGTGTTTTTTGTTTGTATTAACATTCTGCTTTTCAGTTGTCAGGGATCATTTGGAATCTTTTAGCTCAGGTGATTCTTTACTTATAGGCACATGGACTACTTTTCTTATTATTGGAACCTTTCTGTTGGGACGCCCTAACTCTTATTATTTCATCAGTATTCTTCAAGGATACTGCCCTCTGAACCATGCACTGCTGAGACACTGTCTGCTTTCCCCTTTGTTCTAGTTTAAAAGCTGCTCTATCTCCTTTTTAAAGGTTAGCACCAGCAGCCTGGCTCCACCCTGGTTTAGGTGGAACCCATCTCTTTGGAAAACACTCCCCCCTTTCCCAAAAGGTTCCCCAGTTCCTTACAAAACTGAATCCCTTTTTCTTGAACCACCGTCTCTTTCATGTATTGAGACTCCGGAGCTCTGCCTGCCTCTGATAACCTGTGCGTGGAACAGGGAGCATTTCAGAGAGAATACTATCCTGGAGGTTCTGGTTTTCAGCTTTCTACCCAAGAGCCTAAATTTGGATTCCAGAACCTCCTTCCCACATTTTCCTATTTCATTGGTGCCATACATGTAGCAAGACAGCCAGCTCTACCCCAGCTGAGTCTAAAATCCTATCTAGGTAACGCACGAATTCTGCCACCTTCACACCAGGTAGGCATGTTACCAGGCGATTCTCATGCCCATAAGCCACCCAGCTATCTACCTTCCTAATAATTGAATCACCAAATATGACGGCCAACCTAACCCTTCCGTCCTGGGTAGCCCTGGGAGAGACATCCTTGGTACGAGAGGACAATGCATCAGCTGGAGAGCAGGTCCTTACTACAGCATCATTTCCTACCACTCTAGGTTGATGCTCTCCGACCAGGAGACCTTCCTCATCCAAGGCAGCACCAGGGCTGCCAGACTGAAGTTGGGATTTGGCTACTATGTCCCTGAAGGTCTCATCTATATACTTCTCTGTCTGCCTCAGCTCCTCCAGGTCTGCCATTCTAGCCTCCAGAGATCAAACTCGTTCTCTGAGAGACAGGAGTTCTTTGCACCAGGTGCTCACATACCTCTCACCGGTGATTAAAAAATCATATATGTGACATTCTATGCAAAAGATTGGAAGCCCCCGCCCTTTTGCTGCTGGACTGCTGCCTTCATCTTAATTTTGTTCAGTTAATGGTTAAGTTTAGGTTGCTATGGGAGTGGGAATGTGTACAATTTGAGTCATTTAAATGTATTAGTGCATTCACTATTTATCTGGTAGTGACCTACAAGGGGATGATTAAACTCTTGATAAGGCCTGGTGCAATCCTGCGTTTACATTAAAAGGCTGATTTTTCTTTTTTTTTTTTTTTTTAATGTGAAAGTGTCTCCTACCTAAAATCAAAGGATGAGGGAGGGAAATCAAAACACCCAAACTCCTGGCTTCTGCCTACTTTCTAACTAGCTATTTAATACAGACACACAAACACACTAAAGAATATGCCCCAATAGTTTACTTCTCCCCAAAACTTTTTAAGTTCTAAAATTTCCCAAAGAAGTACTTACCAATTTTCTTCAGCCACCAGCAAGGTGATCTTCTCCTCTCAGTGCTCCCACAAGATGTAATTTGATGCTACCAATCAACTCACAAGAAATGTACTTAATTTGTTCTATTTACAGAAAACATGGAATGAGCTCATTCAATTGGTCTCACTCCTTATTCTGTATCAACCAGTATTTTTCTCTCTTATTCTGAAAATTAATTACCTGAAATATCTACTATGATATTACTAATTAATCTCCTCCTGAAACTTTACTTGATTCCACAGTAATTAAATTTATCTAAATTACTTCCTTGTGATACTCTGCCAACCAATGTCTACCCCCCTACCTAGTGGGTTAGTCTATAAAGTTAGAGGTGAAGGTAGGGGTAGTTGGGAGTGGGGGGGGGGGGGCTCCTTCCTTCTACTCTTTCTTTCTAAAACGAAGTAGAAAAAATGCCTAAAAAAACAACAAAAAAAGCAATGCACAAAAAATCCCTTTTTCAAAAATGAAAAGAACAAAGTTATTAATAACAATTATCCTCCTTCAAAGTAAGGTCTCCACAATTGAATTCAACCAGAAAAACTTACCTGTTGTACTTTAGCTCTTCCAATAAAGCTGAGCAATGCAAGATTCAGATGACACTTATGACCCTCCTCCTGAGTTAACTAAGTTGGATCGGCAGATTAATGGACAGTCAGACCAGGTACGAGTACTACACTTGTCTAGGTCATGCTGGAGCCATGAGGATCAGGTGCACCCGATCCTTGGGCACTTTCTGCACTGTTCTAGCTAGCAACATTAGTGATAGAAAAGCATGCAGGTGGTCTGAATCCCATTTGAGCAGATAAGCACTCGGCGTGGACCTAAACTTTTTGAAGAATAGAGCAGAATCTTTCCACCTTCCTATTATTCTCTGGTGTGAAAAAGTTGATCAACAGTCAACCCCATAGATTGAACAACCTGTCTGCCTCTGGTTGATCTACACATCACTTGTAAGGGCAAAAAGCTCTGCTGAGGTGATCTGCTAACCTATTGAAAATCCCAGGAAAGCCCCATGGCTGCAAGCCTACTCCCAAATTCTCAGGGACTCCTGGCCAAGAGACCATGACATTGTATTTTCTTGCTGGTTGATGGAGAACATTTGGTTGTTGGTTTGGATCAGAATTCTCTTTCCCTGAAGGAGATATGAAAAAACTCATTGGATGCCTGATTGGTCATATCTCCAGAAGACAGATTCGAAACAGATGTTCTGTTGATGACCAGTTTCTTTGTATTCTGAAAGGACCCATGTTCATGCTCCAGACCCTAGTTGATGCATATTTTGTCAGTGTGTTACTTGACTGGATAGAAGCTGAAGGGGAGCTCCTATCTCCTGGATGCCTAGACCTAGTGTCCACTAGACAGACCCCTTCATTTCTGCTGTGATCTTCACTGGGCTGACAAAGGTTGAAGCAACTGATCCCAGTGAGTGAAGGCCCCACTGGAGAATCAGCATGTTGAAGTGGATCATGGGGACCACATGTACCACTGCCACCATATGACCTTGGCTGGGTCTCCAGATCGAGGTTCGAAGGCAAGAGGTCCATTCTGATGGAAGAAACTCTCTCTCCTTCGGAGATTCTATCTATGCACTATGATTCTTTGGGAAGGGACAAGGTTCAATTTGGAAAAATATATAATGAACTCTAGCAACTGAAGAAGCTAGATAGTTTTCTGCAGAGCACCCAGCATCCCTGCTTGGAAAGGCCCCATCACTAGCCAGTTGTCCAGGTAGGGGAAGACTACTTTTTTTTTTTTACACCACAAAAGGTGTACTACTACCACTAGGTATTTGGTGAAGATTCGAGGCCACGAAGAACACGAAAGGGAGTGCCTTATTTTGGCAGTGAGAGGAACCCACAATGAAACAAATGTATTGCCAAGGGAGGGATAAATGGGATTGTGAGCATACAAAACCTTCAGGTCTAGTGTACATATCCAGTCTCCCACTTGAATAAAGGGTAGGATTGTGTGGAGGGTGTTTATTTTGAATTTTTATTATAACAGGCTCTTGTTCACATTTTGTAAATCCAGGATGAGTCTAAATCCCCATGATTTCTTGGGGATAAGGAAATAGAAGTAGAACCCCCTGCCACAATGGTTTGGAGAAACAGGTTCTATTACCTTCTGGCTGAGAAGCAAGTCCACCTCAAGACTAAGATGAGTTAACCGAGATGGATTTGGATTGAAGGCTCAACAATCCAGCCCTGGATGGCAGAAGATGCACAAGTGATAACCAGACTCCAGAAGTCCTTGGTTATCTTCCGCTACTCTTCCAGGTAAAGATGAATCCTCCCTTTTACCGGAGTGGGGTTGAGGCTTGAAGATAAAGTCTGGTCAAAAACTAGGTTCAGGCTTGGGCTGGGCTTGTGGCTGATATTTCTAATGCTGAAGTCCACAAGGTGGAAGCTTTCATTGTAGAAGCACATGTAGTGCACAATACTGTCAAAATTGGCAAAAGAGGCTTCTTTGGAAGTAGCAGCACTTAAAAACAAAGTAAGAACACCTTGAAAAAGACAGATGAACAGACCCGTCGAGAGAGATTGGACGGCAACAAGTTGCTCCTTAATTTGGGCAACTGTTTCTCTGAGCTCTTCTCCAAAGAGATTCTCCCCAGAACAGGTCACATCAGCCAACTTATTATACAGATCTTCTCGCAGAATATGAGTGCTCAATTACGCCATTCAGCGTGCTCCATTGGCCATTGCCAAGGATCTGGCTACAGTGTCAAATGAGATAATGCTCACACTCCTCTGTATCCCTAAGATCCTGTTCTCTGTCCAGTGACTCTAGCAGAAGTTTCAGCTTCCCAATGCAATCGTGTAAGCACAGCACTATGTAGAATTGGTGGGCATTGAGACTCAAGCTCTGAAATATTTTTCTCCCCAAAGTTGGTGAACAGCCTGCAGTCTTTGGCCAATGGGGCGTTGGATAACATCCTGATCTTTTTTGCCCATTTCAGCACCGATTCCACTACCACTGATTACTGTAGCAGCTGGACTACCTAGGGATCATTGCATTCCATATTTAAGGTCCAGCTTCCTATCTACCAAGGGGCAGGACACAGGATTCTCCCTGGTCTGTAAATCCCACAGATCAAGTGAACCGGGATTGCTGTAGGTTTGGATGGAATTTACAGAATTTGGAGAAAACCGCAACTTGCAGTGCAGTTATACTTATTCTTCCTGACGTTGACTCCCAATGCCTTCCCCAACTATTTTAAGACTTTGGAATAAGAGAGACCTTCTGGTGGCGAAGAGTGCTAAGAACACAAGAATTATCCAGACCAGGTCAGACCATGTGTCCATCAAGCCCAGAATCTTGTTTCCAAAGGTGGCCAATCCAGGTCACAATTACCTTTTAAGATTCCAAACAGTAAACAGATCCCATGCTGCTATTGCACAGTGATAAGTAGTGGCTATTTCTTAAGTCTGCTTGTAAATAACAGTTTGACTTCTCCAGGAACTTGTCCAAAGCTTAAGCCCAGCTATGCTAACTGCTTTAACCACATCCTTCGGCAATGAATTCCAGAGCTTAATTGTGCACTGAGTGAAAAAGAATTTTCTCCAATTTATTTTGAATGTGCTACTTGCTAATTTCATTGAGTATCCCTTAGTCTTTATGTTTTTTGAAAGCGTAAAGAACTGATTCACGTTTTCCCATTCTAGTCCTCCCATGATTTTATATACCTTACTTTTCAATATATTTATAAATGATCTGGAAAGAAATACGACGAGCGAGGTAATTAAATTTGCAGATGATACAAAATTGTTCAGAGTAGTTAAATCACAAGCAGATTGTGATAAATTGCAGGAAGATCTTGTGAGACTGGAAAATTGGGCATCCAAATGGCAGATGAAATTTAATGTGAATAAGTGCAAAGTGATGCACATAGGGAAAAATAACCCATGCTATAGTTACACAATGTTAGGTTCCATATTAGGTGCTACCATCCAAGAAAGAGATCTAGGCGTCATAGTGGATAACACATTGAAATTGTCGGTTCAGTGTGCTGCTGCAGTCAAAAAAGCAAACACAATATTAGGAATTATTAGAAAGGGAATGGTGAATAAAACGGAAAATGTCATAATGCCTCTGTATCGCTCCATGGTGAGACCGCACCTTGAATACTGTGTACAATTCTGGTCACCGCATCTCAAAAAAGATATAGTTGCGTTGGAGAAGGTACAGAATAGGGAGACCAAAATGATAAGGGGAATGGAATAGCTCCCCTATGAGGAAAGACTAAAGATGTTAGGACTTTTCAGCTTGGAGAAGAGACGGCTGAGGGGGGATATGATAGAGGTGTTTAAATCATTAGAGGTCTAGAACGGGTAGATGTGAATCAGTTATTTACTCTTTCAGATAATAGAAAGAATAGGGGGCACTCCATGAAGTTAGCATGTGGCACATTTAAAACTAATCGGAGAAAGTTCTTCACTCAACGCACAATTAAACTCTGGAATTTGTTGCCAGAGGATGTGGTAGTGCAGTTAGTGTAGCTGTGTTTAAAAAAGGATTGGATAAGTTTTTGGAGAAGAAGTCCATTACCTGCTATTAATTAAGTTGACTTAGAAAATAGCCACTGCTATTACTAGCAACAGTAACATGGAATAGACTTAGCTTTTGGGTACTTGCCAGGTTCTTATGGCCTGGATTGGCCAATGTTGGAAACAGGATGCTGGGCTTGATGGACTCTTGGTCTGACCCAGTATGGCATGTTCTTATGTTCTTATATCAGCCCCCTCAGCCGTCTTTTCTCCAAGCTGAACAGCCCTAACCTCTTTAGCCTTTCCTTATAGGTAGAGCTATTCCATCCCTTTATCATTTTGGTTGCCCTTCTCTGTACCTTTTCCAATGCAACTTTATCTTTTTTTGAGATGTGGCAACCAGAACTACACATAGCGCTCTAGGTGTGGCCTCACCATGGAATGATAGAGGCATTATGACATTCACTATTTTATTCTCCATTTCTTTCCTATTAATTCCTAACATGTTTTCTTTTTTGACTGCCAAAGCACACAGAACCAAATAATTGTTCACAATGATGTCCAGATTCTGTTAGGAGTTGTAGACCCTTGGGCCGGCCAACGTACGATGAAGGATAGATAGTAGATCTCCGCAGAGAATGTAGTGGCTGGGAAGCGGATGGTGCCAGAAGACCTGAAGAAAGCTTCACCCCTGGAAGCTCAAGGTCCCCCCCGTACCCCCGGGAGGAGCCCATGAGGACCCGAACCACTGGGACTTAGGCGAGGTCTCCCGGAGACGAAATCCAAGATGAAGTCCTGAAGTCACAGCGGAGAAGGAAGCAGAGCAGAGGGACGGTCTGAGAGTCAGGGCTGGAGGCAGACAGGAGAATCTAGAAGACGTACCAAATCAGAAACCAAGAAGACAGGCCGAGGGATCAGGAACCAAGGCTGGATCAGGAACAGAAGCTGGTTCAGGAACAAGGCTGGAACAGGAACGGAAGGTGGGAACTGCAACTCAAAACTCTCTCAAGAGTGAACCTCATTCCAAGGCAATTCTCTGGAGCAGGGACTGGGTTTAAATATCCTGCCGGCGTCTGATATCACTTCGGAGGCCAGCCAAGGTTTCCCACCATTGTCTCTAAGTTTGGGCTCCTCGCGCGCGCATACCCAGTGGGCGGGGCCAAGGCAGAGAGCTCGGCGTCGTCTCCCTTGTGGAGACGCCACCACAGAGAAAGGCCTGTACAGGCCTAAAACAGCGTCGGGGAGAGTGGCTGCTTGCTGGGGCAGACAGCCAAGGTAAGAGCCCAGCCGCGGGAGCCACAACCGGGACCGCAACAGATCCTTTTCTTGGAGGGTAACTCTCAATATGGAACCTAACATCATGTAACTACAGTGTAAGTTACTTTTCCCCATGGGCATTGCTTTGCTCTTCTCCATATTAAATTTCATCTGATATTTAAATGCCCAGTCTTCCAGTTTCACATGGTCCTGTAATTTTTCACAATTCACTTGTGATTTAACAGCTTGGAATAATTTTGTGTCTACAAATTTATTCACTTCGCTCACTGTTCCACTTTCCAGATCATAAGAACATAAGAAATTGCCATGCTGGGACAGACCAAGGGTCCATCAAGCCCAGCATCCTGTTTCCAACAGAGGCCAAAAACCAGGCCACAAGAACCTGGCAATTACCCAAACACTAAGAAGAACCCATGCTACTGATGCAATTAATAGCAGTGGCTATTCTCTAAGTATAATTGATTAATAGCCATTACTGGACTTCTCCTCCAAGAACTTATCCAAACCTTTTTTGAACCCAGCTACACTAACTGCACTAACTACCTTCTCTGGCAACAAATTCCAGAGCTTTATTGTGCGTTGAGTGAAAAAGAATTTTCTCCGATTAGTCTTAAATGTGTTACTTGCTAACTTCATGGAATGCCCCCTAGTCCTTCTATTATTCGAAAGTGTAAATAACCGAGTCACATCTACTCGTTCAAGACCTCTCATGATCTTAAAGACCTCTATCATATCCCCCCTCAGCCGTCTCTTCTCCAAGCTGAATAGCCCTAACCTCTTCGGCCTTTCCCCATAGGGGAGCCGTTCCATCCCCCTTATTTTGGTTGCCCTTCTCTGTACCTTCTCCATCGCAACTATATCTTTTTTGAGATGCGGCGACCAGAATTGTACACAGTATTCAAGGTGCGGTCTCACCATGGAGCGATACATTTATAAACATGTTAAGAAGCATCAGTTTCAGTACAGATCCCTGAAGCACTCCACTGTTTATGCTTGTCCACTGAGAAAACCAACCATTTAGACCCACTCTCTCTGTTTGCTATTTTTTAACCAGTTTACAATCCACAATTGGACTTTGCCTCCTATCCACTCACTTTTTAATTTTCTCAGGAATCTCTCCTGGGGTACTTTGTCAAACACCTTCTGAAAATCCAAATAAACTACATCCATGGGGTCACCATTATCCACATATTTAATTCTTCAAAAAAAAAAAAAAAAAAAAGCAGATTGGCGAGATGAGATTTCTCTTGTGTAAAGCCATGCTGGCTGTATTCCCATTAAAACATGTGTTTCTATATGTTCTGTGATTGTTTTCTTTAGAATAGTTTCCATGATTTTTCCCAGCATTGTAATCAAACTCATCAGTCTATAGGTTCCCAGAGCCCTTTTTAATGACTAGTATTACATTGGCCACTCTCCAGTCTTAAGGCACGATGAACAATTCCAAGGACAGGTTATAAATTACCAGTAACAGATTTGTAATTTCATTTTTTAGAACTCTGGGGTGTATACCATCTGGTCCAGGCAATTTGCTACTCTTTAGCTTGTCAAAAGGCCTTATTACATCTTCCAGCTTCACAGTGATTTGGTTCAATTCCTCTATATTACCACCACTGAAAATAATTTCTGGCACAATTATCTCCCCATCATCATTTATTTATTTATTAAAGTTTCTGTGCCGGTATTTGGTGGGGCCTGTCATATCGGTTTACATAGTTTCATTAAAACATTTGTAACAAAATCTTCATTACAAATAATATACCGACAATACTGAAAAATTAAAAGCTTCATTACAATTTTTTTTTATAAAAATGGCCTAATAAACAAGACTAATAAACAATAACATTCAATACTGTGACTGACTCATCTTCATTTCGCATATATCAGCCATCTCTCTGGTTGTGATGGACTTATCTACCCTAAGTCCCCTTTTAACCCCTCGATCATCTAACCGTCCAACTGACTCCCTCAAAGGCTACCTGCTTCAGATATATTCAAAAAGGGTTTTATTATGACTTTTTACCTCTACAGCCAGCTTCTTTTAGCTTGCCTTATCAAAGTTTTACAGTTAACTTGCCAATGCTTATGCTTTTTCCAATTTTCCTCAGATGGATCCTTTTCAATTTTTGAAAGAATGTCCTTTGGCTAAAATAGCTTTTTTCACCTCACCTTTTAACCATGCTGGCAGTTATTTGGCCTTCATTACACTTTTTTTTTTTAATGTGTAGAATACATTTCAACTGGGCTTCTAAGATGATATTTTTAAACAAGAGACATATAGGAATGGCCTGAATCCAAAACTTATCATAACTTTAAAAACAGTAATTAAACAGATAAAAAAAAATATACGAGAAAATATATATGTAACATAATAAATTAAAAAGATGTAATACAAATACAAAAAATAAGAACATATTGTATTAAAGATCTTTAATTATTACATTTAGAACTTAAGAACATAATAATTGCTATACTGGGTCAGACCAAGAGTCTCTCAAGCCCAGTATCCTGTTTCCAACAGTGGCCAATCCAAGTCACGAGTACCTGACAAGTACCCAAACATTAAATAAATCTCAAGCTACTATTGCTTATTAATTAATAGTATATGGATTTTTCCTCTAGGAACTTATCCAAGCCTTTTTTAAACCCAGTTACACTAACTACTGTAACCACAGAGCTTAACTATGCGCTGAGTGAAAAAGAATTTTCTTCAATTTGTTTTAAATGAGCTACTTGCCCCTAGTCCTCCTATTATCTTAGAGAGTAAATAACCGGTTTCTATTAACTGTTTCAAGTCCTTTCATGATTTTGTACACCTCTTTCATAACCCCCTCAGTCGTTTCTTTTCCAAACTGAACAGCCCTAATTTTCTTAGTTCAGAGGACAGCCGTTCCATGCCACTTATTTTGGTTGCCCTTTTCTGCACTTTCTCCACTGCAACTATATCTTTTTTGAGATGTGGTAACCAGAATTGCACACAGTACTCAAAATGTGTTCTTACCATGGAGCGATACAGAGGCATTATGACCATCCATCGTTTTATTTGCCATTCCCTTCTTAATAATTCCTAATATTGTTTGTTTTTTGATCGCCACAGCACACCAAGCCAATAATTTCAATGTATTATCCACTATGATGCCTAGATTTCTTTCCTGGGTGGTAACTCCAAAGACAGAACTTAACATTGGGTAACTACTACAAGGGTTATGTTTCCCTTTAAGCATCACTTTGCACGTTTTCATTTAAATTTCATCATTACTATGTTACATAGATATTTTCTCATTTTATTTTTATCTGTTTTAATTTGTTTAAGTTATGTTAGAAGTGGCACAGAATCCAAAAACTATTTGTCTGTTTCCTACGGTGGTTTATTCATCTCTCCTTACTTTTATTTTTAAACAATAACCACACTGGGTGTAAACTTTTAACTTTTGTAGCTGCAACTTTCAGATTTTTTCTATTTCCCTCATTTTAGCAAAGTCTCCTTTTTGAAAGCTTAATACTAGAACTGTAGATTTACTTAACATCCTCCCAGTCATTAAGTCAAATTTGTTACATATTGCCGAGTAGCCCAACCATAGTTCCTTAAGAACATAAGAACATAAGAAATTGCCATGCTGGGTCAGACCAAGGGTCCATCAAGCCCAGCATCCTGTTTCCAACAGAGGCCAAAACCAGGCCACAAGAACCTGGCAATTACCCAAACACTAAGAAGATCCCATGCTACTGATGCAATTAATAGCAGTGGCTATTCCCTAAGTAAAATTGATTAATAGCCATTAATGGACTTCTCCTCCAAGAACTTATCCAAACCTTTTTTGAACCCAGCTACACTAACTGCACTAACCACATCCTCTGGCAACAAATTCCAGAGCTTTATTGTGCGTTGAGTGAAAAAGAATTTTCTCCGATTAGTCTTAAATGTGCTACTTGCTAACTTCATGGAATGCCCCCTAGTCCTTCTATTATTCGAAAGTGAAAATAACCGAGTCACATCTACTCGTTCAAGACCTCTCATGATCTTAAAGACCTCTATCATATCCCCCCTCAGCCGTCTCTTCTCCAAGCTGAACAGCCCTAACCTCTTCAGCCTTTCCTCATAGGGAAGCTGTTCCATCCCCTTTATCATTTTGGTTGCCCTTCTCTGTACCTTCTCCACCTCAACTCCATCGCACAAAATCCAGCATGCCACTAAGAATTAGGTCTAAAATGGCTCCCCCTCTCGTCACTTCCTGGACTAACTGTTCCATCTAGCATTCATTTATTTTATCTAGAAACTTTACCTCCCTAGCATGTACTGATGTTATATCTACCCAGCCAATACTGGGGTAACTGAAATCTCCCATTATTACTGTACTGCCAAATTTATTAGCTTCCCTAATTTCTGTTAGCATTTCATCATCCATCTCTTCATTTTGGACAGGTGGACATTAGTATACTGCCAACACTCTTCCCCTTCACACACAGAATTTTCATCCATAAGTATTCTATTGTATATTTAATCTCCTACAAGATCTTTATCTATGCCATCACTAACAAAGCGCCACCACCCCCCACCACCACCAAGTTGATTCACCCTATCATTGCGATATAATTTGTATCAAGGGGGTTGGAGAAGTTCCCCATAGATCCTTCTTCAGACCCAAGATGTAGTGAACACTAACCCAGGACCCCAATGATGATGTAGGTGATTGGAGCAGGGCTCTCAGTAGTCTCTAAGGGGCATATTCCTAGGGAATACGCCAGATGATGGTATCTCAGACTCCTTCCTCAGACTGGCTGGACTCCACAGCGAGATCTCACCCCTGAGGCCTCTTATGAGAACTCCCACAGCACAAAGGTGATAGAAAGACTCCCCCCTTGAGGGAATAAATTTGACACTCTGGACAGGAGTGGTTGAAGAGTGCCCCCCTTGTTTCTGGCTATCAGCGAGGCAAAAAAAGGCTACACCAATCCTGCTACCTAGAGTTGGGGAGAGACTACGTCTTCCAAAAAAAATATATATATATATAGGATCATCATTCTTGAGAAGCTCACACTGAACTACAACAGGGGCCCTCCTGGACCAACTGAGCCTGTGACTGTATAGAGATCAGAGGTACTATGGAACATATTGGCTCAAGTTTCTCCAGAAAAGTGCCTGCTCAAGGAGCTTCAACATAGATGCTGCTCTCAAAATGGCAAGAGTTAAGCAAAGGGAATCCCCTTCGGGTCCTCCTGCTAGCCGATCCCTTCTCAAATGTGCTCAGTGCATCAACAGGGATCAATGCACCAACTGTGCCAAGGGCAGGAGCGAGGAAGGATCTGTTATTGAATGCAGGCCTGATCTTCCGACTGCATCAAGAGTGCTGAGGCCTTATGCGTCAAGGGCACGTGTAATGACAGCACCAGAAGCATAATCAGCACAGACTGTAGCAATGCCACAAATGCAGTCTGAAGTTGCTTGGGACAGTTCTCTTTGGAGCTGAACATGATGTTAGTTTTAATCCTTTTTTTCAGTAGTAATGACAAGTGCTGTTGTGTCTCTGCCAAGGCAGCGAGGCAATTCAAAACTAGATTATATGAGAAAAACTTAGAAGAATGGACAAAAAACAGCTGAGGGACTCACAAAGCAGCACTCATTTGGGAACTCCCACGATGCTCTGTAGAGCAAAAGTTCTAAGAGCTAGAAAAGAAGGGTTCATTCAGTACCATCAGGTGAATTCACCCTACGTCATGGCTAATTCAGCCTGTTTGTTGATGGAGAAACCATCAAATCCAAAAAGGCATCTTTTAAAAAAAAAGAAAGCAGAACCTAATGAGGAAAATATGAAGGAACATAAGCACTACCAAATTAGATATAAATCATTAATAAAGTTGGCCAAAAGAGAATTTGAGGAGAGATTTATCAAAGAGGCTAAAGATAATCATAAATCTTTTAAGTAAATTAAAAACCAAGAAAACAGTCACAGTTGGATCATTAAATGACCAGGGGCTAAAAGGGGCTTTCAGGAAGGATAAAAACCATACTTGCAGGCACTGCCTCCAGTGTATGTAAATATATCTCATGCATATTCATTGAGGATGTCCAGAAAACCAGTCTTGTTGCTGCATTCCTGGATCAGAGTTGCCTACCCCTGTTATAGACAATACACTGAAATTCTCAGCTCAGTATGCAGTGCCCTTGGGGGAAAAAGTTAACCACTCCTCTTAAGACAATTAAAGTTTTGCATAAACCACCGGGTTAATGCAAATTACGTTTAACAGTATTTATATAAAGTCATTTTATATTAATGAGCTATATATGAATTTGCATATGATGCAATATTTTTCCACAGTGATGCCAAATGTTTTGCATTAATGGTAATGCAGGAATATATGTTATTGTTAAAGCACATTAACAGACATTTAATGCATGCTATTGCCCCCAAAAGAGTAGTTAATCACTGGAACAAGTTACCAAGAATCTGGTAAACATCTCCCTTGATAGAGAATTTTAGATGCAGCTTAGATAAACGTCTATTTGGAAAGGCTAAGGGACAGCGATTTTTCCTGAAGCAAGGAGGTAGACTAGATAACTTCTTGAAGTCCCTTCCATCCCGAAAAGTCTATACTAAAACTAATGCCACAAAAATGCTTTTAAGAAAGCAGAGTATAGAAAATGATGGGGTTATATATAGTTTCCCAGTTATATACATATGATGGAAAAAGAGCATCTTCCCTATATTTACAGGGCCACCCAACTTCAGAACTAATTTTTCAAGAATTTGTTTTTCAGCCTGGCCACAATGCGTTCCTCTGTTATCTCGTCCCCAGATGTCTTTTCTTGGCTAAAAATGCAGCAGAACAACAAAATAAAACTTTTTTTTTCACTGTCAAACTGCAATTTTCAACTAAAGAAGTTTCTTTCACGCAAGAATCATCTTATTGGTTTAAAATGTAGGTATGCCTTGTGGAAATTCTAAGATGCATAATTATAAATGGCACTGATCACATAATCCCCACTGTGTCAGAAAGGGGATTATTAGAGTCCTAGTTAGCATGCCTTTAACAAAAATCACATTTACATTCTACTCCTTAAAAGAAAGGTTCCACAGAATACATTTCCAGCTTCTAAGAAAAATGTTCCTACTGGGATAATGTTATGCTTCCACAATCAAACTCAAGTCCATTTGTGGTTAACCAAAACCATTTCTAAGTATTTAAGCTGTCTCTTTTCTGAATGCATTTTACTGGAACGTTAGAGACAACATATAATAAAACATTGCAGTAATCAAGTTACTGCTCTAGAAAAGTATAAATTGACAACTGTTTTAATTGTTGCTTAGTCATTACAGAAATGAATAGGGCACTTTTGTTCTCATACATTGTGGGCAACACTAACTGGACTCAGAGCTAGCACAAGACATAGGCTATTAAATTGCTTTTTCGTTTCTTGTCACAATCTGTCACAAATACAACATATCTTTTTAAAGTATCTTCTGTTCACTGTACTAGTGCACTGATTAATGCCATAAAACTGCATCTGGAATTATAATGATTCATATGGTCTTTAAACAAACTGAAATGACTTACAAAAAAAAAAAAACTTCCAGATTATTTTTTAAAGCGACAAAAAAAAATAGCAAATATAGTTAAAAAGCTTTTTGCTTTCCAACAGAACAAAAATGCATGCTCTCTACTGTTGCTAATATTTATTAAGTACAAATTTTATTTTTATTAGCTGAAATATAGTTTACACATTATTCTGTGTTAAGATGTACTTTTATAAGTTTTATATGTTCACCATCACTGCTGCCTATGATGGAACTGTTTTGAGATAAACACAGGGCAAGAAAAAACATTTAACCTTCCTCTGCCTGAAACAGTCATTGCTAAACAATGAAAGGATGACAGCATGCAGCGTCCTCTTGCTCTCTCTGATTCACATGAAGATTTCAATCATACCTGTGCAGGTACTTCAGCCTTCAGTCAAAGGATTATCAGATACAATATTAATGTCCGAAGAAAATACTTACAGTTTTATTCCGCAACCTAATAATGTCAGAGACTGAGCCTGCTCCACAGTACTCCATGACAATCCACAGGTCAGTGTTCTTAAAGTAGCTGCCATAGTACTTCACTACATAATGGCTGAATAAAAAAAATCAAAACACATATATCAACAACTTCAGAATAAGAAAAAACACATTTTATTACGTCCTACATTACAGGTCCTATCAAATTCCTCAAATTTTTACGTACATTATTACATCTCAGACACCAATCTTACATGCATACACAGAAAAAAGAGAAAGACTATTTTAGTTTTGTCCACAGAACCACATGTAGCATCAAATGTTCTACCATTTTTAAACCTACCATTGCCTTTGATGCACACTCCTCAAGCAATAAGCACTTATTTTACTCTAACAACTTACAACAGTGTCACTCCTATGAACAGCTGGAGATACTTCTTGTGGAATCCCGTATGAGATGATAGAATACCTAAAAAAAAAAAAAATGCCCTTTCTGCAACAAAACACCTTATGTCCTGGTCATGGATGTCCATTTGCCTGCAACACTCTAGGATGCAGTATTCTGGGCTGTGTTACTTAGATGCTGTGCCAGCAAAGACAAGGAAGGCAGCTGAGCCTGTGGAGCCACTGCTCCACACTACTAGGGAAAGCAGGCATTAGATGGCTATGCATGTGATGAAAGTTTTGTGCCAGTTACCGGAGCCCTGGAGCAGATGGCTGACCACACGCTTTGATCACAGCTACCACCAGAGGGCACTGTAGTGAGGAACAGCAGGAAATGGTAGCTGGAGCCGTGGATCCTGCAGTCAGTCACAAGGAGGTGACCAGTCTGGGTAAGAGAGTCATGCCTGCTGGGGAAAAATGTCCGTAACATCTGTACAGCCCAGAATGTAAAGCACATCCAATTTATTTTGTATTACTAGAAGCTATCTAACTATCTAGGTGACGCGTGAAGTCCGCCACCTTCGCACCTGTCTGGTGCGAAGGTGGCGGACCTCACGCGTCACCTAGATAGGATTTTAGACAGTGCTGGGGAGGAGCCAGCTATCGTGGTACATGTGGGCACCAACGACATAGGAAAATGTGGGAGGGAGGTTCTGGAAGCCAAATTTAGGCTCTTAGGTAGAAAGCTTAAATCCAGAACCTCCAGGGTAGCATTCTCTGAAATGCTCCCTGTTCCACGCGCAGGTCACCAGAGGCAGGCAGAGCTCCGGAGTCTCAATGCGTGGATGAGACGATGGTGCAAGGAAGAGGGATTCAGTTTTGTTAGGAACTGGGGAACCTTTTGGGGAAGGGGGAGTCTCTTCCGAAGGGATGGGCTCCACCTTAACCAGGGTGGAACCAGACTGCTGGCGCTAACCTTTAAAAAGGAGATAGAGCAGCTTTTAAACTAGAACAAAGGGGAAAGCCGACAGTCGCTCAGCAGCGCATGGTTCGGAGAGAGGTATCTTTAAAGGATACTAATGATGCATTAGAATTAGGGCATCCCGACAGTGAGGTTCCAATAATTAGAAAAGTAGTCCAAGTGCCTGTAACTAAAAACTCACCTGAGCTAAAAAATTCTAACTTATCCCTATCAATTAAAAAGCAGAATGAAAATACAAACAAAAAACAAACTTTGAAATGTTTGTATGCTAATGCCAGAAGTCTAAGAAGTAAGATGGGAGAATTAGAATGTATAGCAGTAAATGATGACAGACTTAATTGGCATCTCAGAGACATGGTGGAAAGAGGATAACCAATGGGACAGTGCTATACCGGGGTACAAATTATATCGCAATGACAGAGAGGAGCACTCAGGAGGAGGTGTGGCGCTTTATGTCCGGGATGGCATAGAGTCCAACAGGATAAACATCCTGCATGAGACTAAATAAAAAATTGAATCTTTATGGGTAGAAATCCCTTGTGTGTCAGGGAAGACTACAGTGATAGGGGTATACTACCGTCCACCTGGTCAAGATGGTGAGATGGACAGTGAAATGCTAAGAGAAATTAGGGAAGCTAACCAAATTGGTAGTGCAGTAATAATGGGAGACTTCAATTACCACTATATAAGAACAGTTAATTATTAAGTGCAACGAACTACACTTGTCTCACAAAATAAACGTCGCATAGATTATAATTTTTTAGATTTTTTTATGTGCATAGAATTTATCTGGAACAATGGACCATCATAACACCCTTGGTTTTTTAGGCAGTAAGCCACACTTTCAACCTTACAGGGTCATGTTTAATCATCGGTCCATTAAATGTCTTTTGTCTTCTTTATTCAAATGTTCTCTTACTCCTTCTTTTTTATCTTTTTTATAATTAGTAAAATCCTTTATAATAAATTCAAAGACGGAATTGCCTTACTTGTGCGGAGCGCCGCTGCGCTTCCGACCTTTATCTCCTGTGCCGCCGCGCTATTATCTCCAGCGCTGTCGTGCTTTACTTTGCAATAAATTTAAGACGGAATTGCCTTACTTGTGCGGAGCGCCGCTGCGCTTCCGACCTTGGAAGCGCAGCGGCAAAGTAAAGCGCAGCGGCAAAGTAAAGCACGACAGCGCTGGAGATAATAGCGCGGCGGCACAGGAGATAAAGGTCGGAAGCGCAGCGGCGCTCCGCACAAGTAAGGCAATTCCGTCTTTGAATTTATTATAAAGGATTTTACTAATTATAAAAAAGATAAAAAAGAAGGAGTAAGAGAACATTTGAATAAAGAAGACAAAAGACATTTAATGGACCGATGATTAAACATGACCCTGTAAGGTTGAAAGTGTGGCTTACTGCCTAAAAAACCAAGGGTGTTATGATGGTCCATTGTTCCAGATAAATTCTATGCACATAAAAAAATCTAAAAAATTATAATCTATGCGACGTTTATTTTGTGAGACTTCAATTACCCCAATATAGATTGGGTAAATGTATCATCGGGTCACGCTAGAGAGATAACGTTCCTGGATGGAATAAATGATAGCTTTATGGAGCAATTGGTTCAGGAACAGACGAGAGAGGGAGCAATTTTAGATCTAATTCTCAGTGGAGCACAGGACTTGGTGAGAGGTAACGGTGGTGGGGCCGCTTGGCAATAGTGATCATAATATGATCAAATTTGATTTAATGACTGGAAAAGGAACAGTGTGCAAATCCAAGGCTCTCGTGCTAAACTTTCAAAAGGGAAACTTTGATAAAATGAGAATAATTGTTAGAAAAAAACTGAAAGGAGCAGCTACAAAAGTAAAAAATGTCCAAGAGGCGTGATCATTGTTAAAAAATACCATTCTAGAAGCACAGTCCAGATGTATTCCACACATTAAGAAAGGTTGAAAGAAGGCAAAACGATTACCGGCATGGTTAAAAGGGGAGGTGAAAGAAGCTATTTTAGCCAAAAGATCTTCATTCAAAAATTGGAAGAAGGATCCAACAGAAGAAAATAGGATAAAGCATAAACATTGGCAAGTTAAATGTAAGGCATTGATAAGACAGGCTAAGAGACAATTTGAAAAGAAGTTGGCTGTAGAGGCAAAAACTCACAGTAAAAACTTTTTTAAATATATCCGAAGCAGAAAGCCTGTGAGGGAGTCAGTTGGACCATTAGATGATCGAGGGGTTAAAGGGGCACTTAGAGAAGATAAGGCCATCGCGGAAAGATTAAATAATTTCTTTGCTTCGGTGTTTACTGAAGAGGATGTTGGGGAGGTACCCGTAATGGAGAAGGTTTTCATGGGTAAGGATTCAGATGGACTGAATCAAATCACGGTGAACCTAGAAGATGTGGTAGGCCTGATTGACAAACTGAAGAGAAGTAAATCACCTGGACCGGATGGTATACACCCCAGAGTTCTAAAGGAACTAAAAAATGAAATTTCAGACCTATTAGTAAAAATTTCTAACTTATCATTAAAATCATCCATTGTACCTGAAGACTGGAGGATAGCAAATGTAACCCCAATATTTAAAAAGGGCTCCAGGGGCGATCCGGGAAACTACAGACCGGTTAGCCTGACTTCAGTGCCAGGAAAAATAGTGGAAAGTGTTCTAAACATCAAAATCACAGAACATATAGAAAGACATGGCTTAATGGAACAAAGTCAGCATGGCTTTACCCAGGGCAAGTCTTGCCTCACAAATCTGCTTCACTTTTTTGAAGGAGTTAATAAACATGTGGATAAAGGTGAACCGGTAGATATAGTATACTTGGATTTTCAGAAGGCGTTTGACAAAGTTCCTCATGAGAGGCTTCTAGGAAAAGTAAAAAGTCATGGGATAGGTGGCGATGTCCTTTCGTGGATTGCAAACTGGCTAAAAGACAGGAAACAGAGAGTAGGATTAAATGGGCAATTTTCTCAGTGGAAGGGAGTGAACAGTGGAGTGCCTCAGGGATCTGTATTGGGACCCTTACTGTTCAATATATTTATAAATGATCTGGAAAGAAATACGACGAGTGAGATAATCAAATTTGCAGATGACACAAAATTGTTCAGAGTAGTTAAATCACAAGCAGATTGTGATAAATTGCAGGAAGACCTTGTGAGACTGGAAAATTGGGCATCCAAATGGCAGATGAAATTTAATGTGGATAAGTGCAAGGTGATGCATATAGGGAAAAATAACCCATGCTATAATTACACAATGTTGGGTTCCATATTAGGTGCTACAACCCAAGAAAGAGATCTAGGTGTCATAGTGGATAATACATTGAAATCGTCGGTACAGTGTGCTGCGGCAGTCAAAAAAGCAAACAATGTTGGGAATTATTAGAAAAGGAATGGTGAATAAAACGGAAAATGTCATAACGCCTCTGTATTGCTCCATGGTGAGACGGCACCTTGAATACTGTGTACAATTCTGGTCGCCGCATCTCAAAAAAGATATAATTGCGATGGAGAAGGTACAGAGAAGGGCTACCAAAATGATAAGGGGAATGGAACCACTCCCCTATGAGGAAAGACTAAAGAGGTTAGGACTTTTCAGCTTGGAGAAGAGACGACTGAGGGGGGATATGATAGAGGTGTTTATAATCACGAGAGGTCTAGAACGGGTAGATGTGAATCGGTTATTTACTCTTTCGGATAGTAGAAAGACTAGGGGGCACTCCATGAAGTTAGCATGGGGCACATTTAAAACTAATCGGAGAAAGTTCTTTTTTATTCAACGCACAATTAAACTCTGGAATTTGTTGCCAGAGAATGTGGTTAGTGCAGTTAGTATAGCTGTGTTTAAAAAAGGAGTGGCTAAGTTCTTGGAGGAGAAGTCCATTACCTGCTATTAAGTTCACTTAGAGAATAGCCACTGCTATTAGCAATGGTTACATGGAATAGACTTAGTTTTTGGGTACTTGCCAGGTTCTTATGACCTGGATTGGCCAATGTTGGAAACAGGATGCTGGGCTTGATGGACCCTTGGTCTGACCCAGTATGGCATTTTCTTATGTTCTTAAGCTACTAAAAAATATCCATTAAAAATGTATATGTATATATTTCCATTACCTGCTTCTGTCCTTGTGGGGGTACCCAACATTTAACATACTTATGAATTCAAATTCAGTTATATTATTTATTCCTTCTTTTACCTTCATCACATCCCACAAAGAATTCCTGTTCTCTCTTCAAACTGCTGGAATAAGCGCTATTAAATCAGTTACTCAGAGGACTACTGTAGCTCAGATTGTGTGCAGTTAGGTTTGCTTGGGCCCTACTACTGAACAGAATAAAAAGGAGTGGCAGTAACTGATGCTGTGTATCAAAATGGGGAAATCAGGTCCTGCGCAGCATAGAGGTAAGCCACGGTAACAGACAGGAACCAGATTTTTACAGAAAAAAAAAAAACAAGACACCTTAGAAGAGTGAAAAACAGAAAAAAGAATTCCACTTTCAAAACACCCTCCTATCACCTTTGGTAGATATGAAATCGAAAAACAATGCTGGAAGTACGTCTGCAAATGATAGCCCAGTCCTGATAGAAAAGCTTCTGCTAGTGGGTCTGTTAATTATGCATGCAAAAAAAACTAGACCTCAATGGCCAATGAGCAGAAATCTGCAGCCTCAATGTTTTTGTAAGATGACCTTCACACTTTCAGCCTCGTCAATGTTCCACATGTAATATTTCCGAGGTTACGTTCTGAATACTTGCAGCTGTACCACTTCCCAAATGGCCAGCCTTCCCAGAGTTCCTCACAAATCTTGCAGATGTTTCTGCTTTGAAATCAATGAGAACTTAGTGGGGGACTTTGGCATTCTTTGCCATAACAGAAAGTGATACCCCCTGCCCTCTAACTACCACAATAAAGCTGGTGTTAAACTTGCCGAACAACGTTAGACTTAACTACCACATCTTAATCAGGTCAAAACTCAGCTGCCCACTGCTGTATTAATAATAAAGGCTTAAATGATAAACCATACTGTTCCACAACGAGTGCATTATCAGAAACAAGAAGGTATGGGTGGCTAATAAAGTCCTTAAGTTCCCAGAGTTTACAGAATAGCAAAGCACAAAAGCTGAACATAGAGCAGTTAGAACAAAAATGTGCAAGGCTTAAAACCGCCACTCGTCCGTGGGAGACAGTGGCATCTTTAGCCCAGAATAAGGTGGCTGCAATATTCAGACCTGATCAGGGCCCTGGAAGGAGCAAATGGTATCGGGACCTTGGAGGAGAGAGAGAAGGTTTCAAAAGGGATGGAGGAGAAGAGAAAAATGAGAGGGCTGGGGGGGGTGAGAGGAAGAAAGATTCGGGAGGCATGACTGAGGAGGAATGGGTGTGGAGAGAGGAGGAGGAGGAGAAAGAGAAATGGATAAGTGAGGATGGGGGTGCACTCCGCAGAAATACATTCACCATGTACTCTTGCCACCTGACTTTCAAAAGCAATTATTGGGGGGAGCAGAAATACATGGCAAGTATATCCTAAAGGAATTTCAGAATCCCTGCCAACATGCAAGATTTATATACAGCTACCATACTCCCTCACGTCCGAGCCTCACAGACCAGGGACATGACGGAACATAAAGTTACTCCTCAGGCCGGGGTGTCCTACGCCACACCATGCAGTCAAGTCTTCCAGTGCACCAAAGAATTCCTTCAGCAGAGAAAGGAACCACAGAGGACTGACAGTGCAGCCGAACAGTAATAGCACAAAGAGATCTCACGGACAGGTCCCTCTCCACTGCATTCTCTACAACTTAGAACAAGCCCTTGAATTTTCCTGTGCTCAAACTTAAATTGGAAGCTTTACATGCAAGGACTTTGCTACTATGGAAATTTAACTTGTACAGAAATATCTATCCTAACAAAGGTTATATATAAATATCATCAAACCAGCAAAAAGTATTACAATTTCTGGTTTCAAAAGATTAATATTTTGTTTTTCCCATGGCATTCTTCTTTTTCCTAGTTACAACGCAAGGGGGTAGGGTGTGTGAATTACTCTTTCATCTGCACATTTCCCAAGCCCTTGTCCTCTCTCTGGAGGCTCAATGATTTCCTTTCAGTGTACATGGCTGAGCAAGGCAGACTGTGAAGGGAGGTACACTCTGGATGTCTAATTACCACCGGTACCAAAACAACAAACCTCACGTTAAATTATTTAGTAAAAGCAGAGCTAGAACTGGGGGCATGAGCAGCAGGGCTGCTTTTACCTATGGCCATAAACACACAAGGCTCTGCCCAATGACTATATTGGCCAGTACCCCAAATCTCAGTCAGCAGAAATAGTTGTCTGCTTCCTGCTCCAGCCCGTCCTCTCCCAAGCTGCACGGAAGGAACAGGAGGAGAGAGGAGAGGGAGGAGCCTAGAGCCCACAGAGCACAGTGCAAAGCAGATAAAAACCCTCTGCTCCCTTTCTTGTTCCCTCCCTCCTTTCCTATCTGCAAGGAACAGGAACTGTAGGGGGGCAGGACAATGCTGGATTCTGTTTTCGTACGCATATTTCTATTTCTAATTTGTGATCCCTTATTCTGTCTGTGGTCTGTATGTGTGACTAAGGTATTCTGCTGGTTACTAGAGGTTCTGTAGTAGTCTCGCTCGTTCTGTTACTGTCAGGTGGAATATTTCCAGCATTGTCTTTTCATACAGGGTTGTTGCTGTTTTGAGTTCTGGGACTTAATGCTTTGCTGGCAGGGCAGACTTGCTATATAAGTTCTGAATGCTTTTTTTGTAGGGTTCTGTATTAGTTCACAAAGTGCCTGGCAATGGAAGGACTTTGTCTCTGTTACTAATAACATAATTTGAATATTTTTCTTACGATAAGGAGTAATGGTAAACATTCCTGTTCTACGTAATCAGCCATTTCATTGTATGAATTTCTTTTAAATGACAAATTTAGGTATTTCTTGGGATTTTTTTTTTTTTTTGCTGTCTTGCCTAAAAATCACAGATGACACATTCATCAGACACTGTGGCATTATAATGTAATATACTTGTATTATATATAAAGGTATAAAGATATAGACAGACATAGGTATATACACACAGAGTAAAAATATGATGTCCAGTTATAAAATGTTACTGGTTTGTTCTGGTGCGAAGGCTTGTGGTAGGGACATGATGACTGTTGAGTTTAATTATTAACAACTCTGGGGAGGGGGGACCCATGAGCCTAAAAATCAATTGGTGAGGACCCAAGGCTGAAGGACCTAGGGAAGTGGCTGCCAGGACAGTCATCTTTTCAGGACACTGCACTAAATACGTTTGTGTTGGAGATAATAGGGGCTGCCTCAGGGCCTGTGGGTGCATAATAGCTTGCAGACCCTTTGCTGATTTTAAGTTTCTGCAGCTATTGCTGCTGCCATTCCATTCAGATCTACAGCACTGCAGCCCAAAAAGCATAGGAGGAAGGAGAGAAGAAAAAGTGGGTGGGGGGAGGGAAGAAGGCTGCCACTGGGTGGGGGGGTGAAGGGTGGAGCCAAAAAGAGACTCTTGCTGGGAAGGGAAAGAGAGGGAGAATGTTGGTGGGGGAGAGGGGGCTGCTGCTGCTGGGCCGGGATTTGGGGGAAATGTATTTATTTAAAATCATTTTTGAGGGGGGCGCTGTTGCGCACGCGGTGTGGATGGACGTGTGAGACCTGAGCTCCCGAAATTGGGCTCTCTCTACCCTTATTTTTCACGCGTTCTACTTCAACGGGATACTATTTTTGCTGCCCGCTGTTCTTTATTGCACAAACCATGGCTGCAAAGAAAAAAACAACCGATCTTAAGCACTACGGGTTCCACAGGCAACCGCCAGAGTTTTCTGTACCCAGCGAGTCGGGGGATGACGCGGCGCACCTCGAGGCGAGTAGCGGGGATGTGACTGTTGAGTCGGGCCCGACCCTCCCCCTCACTGATTCAGTCGGGCGCGCGGAGCTCCGGGGCTGGTTTATGGAGATACGTGCAGACTTACGACAACACCGCAGTGAGCTCCTGGCTTCCATGGCGGAGATTAGAGAAGATATGGCGGCCCTGGGCAATCGAGTAGACGAACTAGAGCAGACGGTGGAGGCGCAAGCTATCAATATGGCGTCTCATAACACGCAGCACCATGCTTTGCAGGCTGAGAACCAGGCGATCTTAGAGAAGCTTGAGGACATTGAAAATCGTTCGAGACGCAATAACCTCAGAATTAGAGGCGTCCCCGAAACCGAAGCTTATAGTGATGCCCTGGAGGTGGCTCGGAAAATTTGCCTTTTTTTTCTCGACCTGCGCTCAACAGCGGAGGCCCCGGAGACGGTGGGGGACACTCCCTCTGTTGCCATTGAAAGAGCGCACAGAGCACTAGGCCCTCGTCTTCCTAACAAGACTAGAGACATTATTTTTTGCCTTCGTGATTTCCCATTGAAAGCACAAGTTTATGCGGAGTCGAGGAAACAGCCCACGTGGCTTTGGGACAGATTGACAATTGCTCTATTTCAGGATTTAGCTCCCACAACATTGAAAAAGCGCTATGATCTCCGGGAAGCCACAAAAACCCTGCGGGAGGCACAGGTCCGTTACCGATGGACCTTCCCTTTTGGACTTTCGTTCCTAGTGCAGGGAGTCACGTATAGAGTAAAGACCCTAGCAGAAGCGGCGGAGGCCTTTAAAGCGGCGAATCTTCCGTTTTCCTTCACCCTGCCTAAACCAGACTCGGGGCTACCAAAGAAGGCCACCATTGCTCGCTGGCAAAGGGTACCTAATGGGAGACGACGCCTTCGCAGACAGCCCGATGAATCGGGATCCTCTTTTCAGGAGCAGGGTTGACTGTTTATATGGGGATCCGGAACATTCTAACTCTTACTGCGTTTTTCTCATGCAACGCTTGTTTTGTTGTTTCAGATGTTCTACTGTTAACAGATTTCTTTGCTACGCCTGGGGAAGGTGATATACATTACAATTCTTGTGCATGTGCTATATGCCTTCACTATATATCTATTCCTGTTGATGTATTTCTATTTGTTAGTTGGAGGGGGGAGGGGCCCTTTGGGGGGCTGTGTAGTCAGCATGCTGCCACACTCGCCTGCTTTTGCCCCTAGCGGGTGGGCGCTCTGCCGGATAGGTTGGGCAGACGTTGGGTTTTTTTGGGGGTTATTATCCCTAACACCTTGCACTTGTATATATATGTATCTTCTTGATGACAAGCATTTCCCTGTTCTCATTATTAGCTGGCGGACAAGTTTTGTTCGTGCGCTCCTTGCCTTTTATTTGACACACCATGCTTAAGCTGTTTTCTATAAATGTGAAGGGGCTACACACTCACAGAAAGAGACAACTACTATATCAGGACTTATGAGCCCTCCATGTGGACATTGCGTTGCTTCAGGAGACTCACCTGAAAAAGAGACATGAGAAACTGCTAGCTCACTCCTCCTATCCATACCAATACTTTGCTTCCAGCACTGTGCGATCCAAGTATACTGGTGTGGCCATACTGGTATCGTCAAATGTGGTACATGAAGTGTTGCATCAATTCAGTGATCCAGAGGGACGTATATTGGTCCTGGTGTTACGCATTGGATCTGACGTCTTTACATTTGTGAATGTATATGCACCCTGCACGGCGCAAGCGACCTTTTTCAAGACTCTTGAGGATTGTTTGAATTGCACTGCGAACAACCACTTGGTGATTGGTGGCGACCTCAACCTGACGCTTCGCCCTCATCTGGATGCTGTTAGTGGGGGTTCTTGTGCCTCTGGAGCGGCTCGTAGTTCTATCCTTCACCTGATGGATAAATGGAATCTTATCGATATTTGGCGTCAACGAAACCCCCGCTCTCGACAATATACCTTTTATTCGCATCCTCACTCTACTTATACCCGCATTGACTATTTACTAGTGGACAAAAGTTTGCAGAACTCTATAACCAGGGTGGAAATAGAACCCATTACATGGTCTGATCATGCACCCGTGTGGTTCGACTTCAAGGTTCCTGAGGTGATCCCGGGCACCCGGTACTGGAGACTTAACGAGAGCCTTCTGGAGGATGATGACTATATTAAAGTGGCTGATTGCCGTTTATCAGAATATTTCCGGAATCAATCATCTTCAGATACTTCTGTCCCTGTGATCTGGGAATGCTCTAAGGCGTTTATCCGTGGAGAGTTTATTGCCCGGGCATCTTACTGTAAGAAATTAGAAGGCGAAAAACGATCTAAGTTTCTACAGGACATCAGATCTCTCTCTCTGCAACATATGCTTAACCCAACTTCGGCGATATTTAAGCGGCTCAACCATGCCCGCCAAGCACTCCTACACTTGGATGATGCGCGCATCGTGCATGCTTTGAATCTTACGAAACAACTCTAGTTCGAAGGCGGCAACAAGGCTGGTCGCATGTTGGCGCGTAGACTTAAGAAGTCCATGTTCCGCAACAGTGTTGCCAAAATCAAAAACTGTCAAGGTGTTATGCAAACCACCTCCGCTGACATCGGTGCTTGCTTTACCCAATTTTATGCCACCCTTTATAGCGCCCGTGAAGACATCACACAATCCGCTATTGATCAATATCTGCAGACCATTGATCTCCCAGTCCTAAATTCTCGACAACAGCAGCTGTTGGATAATCCCATATCTTTGATAGAAGTTCAACAAGCGATAAAAACTCTCAAATCAGGCAAGGCACCTGGCCTAGACGGGCTAACCAGCAAATATTATAAAACTTTCTCTACAACGTTGGCTCCACATCTAACTGATCTGTTTAACGCTCTACGAGAGGGAATGGTCCTGGGCCCACATTCTAACACCGCTGGAATTTCGGTTATTGCCAAGCCTGGGAAAGACCCCACTCTGTGTGGGTCGTTTCGACCAATCTCTCTAATAAATTTGGACCTTAAGCTCCTGGCTCGTATATTGGCTGAACGCCTTAACACTATCCTTTCGAACTTGGTGCACCCAGACCAGGCTGGATTTATCCCAGACCGCTCAGCTTCAGACAATGTTCGGCGCACTATTGATCTCATCTGGTGGGCTCGCCGGGAACGTATCCCCAGTGCCCTTCTTGCTGTCGACGCTGAAAAAGCGTTCGATATGGTACACTGGCCATTTTTATTTAGCACCCTTTCCAAAATGGGGTTTGGTGTCCACTTCCTCCAGTGGTTGCATCAGCTGTATCACCAACCTACCGCACAGGTCAAAGTTAATGGTAGCTACAGTACTAAGTTTCCCATTGCAAGAGGTACACGTCAAGGATGCCCGCTCTCCCCTCTCCTTTTTGCGCTATTCCTTGAACCCTTCACCGCCGCCATTCGATCTGATGCTGCTATCCAGGGAGTGCAGCTGGGAGAGCGGCAATATAAAGCAAAATTGCTTACCTTGTAATAGGTGTTATCCCAGGACAGCAGGATGTAGTCCTCACATATGGGTGACATCATCCACGGAGCCCTTAAGCGGGAAAAACTTCTGGCAAGTTTCTAGAAGCTTTTAACTGGCTGCCTGAGGCTACTGAGCATGCCCGGCATGCCATGATATTCCCTGCCACAGGGGTCTCACTCCAGTCTTGTATGTAGCAATAAGCATAAGCAAAATTAAAATAATAAAGTCTGAGGCCCAACTCCGCGGGGTGGCGGGTGGGTTCCGTGAGGACTACATCCTGCTGTCCTGGGATAACACCTATTACAAGGTAAGCAATTTTGCTTTATCCCAGGACAAGCAGGATGCTAGTCCTCACATATGGGTGATTAGCAAGCTAGAGGCTGAGTCATTGTCCGTGCAGGTAGCAGTGATGCTTTGTTGAGGAAATGATGCAGCCGAAGTTCATAGCAGGTTGGTTGTAGAAGGAGTTGGGATTAAACTGGAAACAAGTTCTTTAAGACAGATTGTCCATAGGCTGAATCCTGTCGTCCTTCCTTGTCTAAACAGTAGTGAGCTGCAAAGGTGTGGAGAGAAGTCCATGTTGCTGCTTTACAAATGTCAATGATTGGTACTGAACGAAAATGCGCTACTGAAGTTGACATTGCTCTTACTGAATGTGCCTTTACTCGCCCTTGGAGAGGAAGGCCTGCTTTTGTATAGCAAAATTGTATGCAGTCTGCTAACCAATTGGATAGAGTATGCTTTCCCACTGCTTTACCTGGCTTATTTGGGTCATAAGAGACGAAAAGCTGATTGGATTTTCTGAGGGACGTAGTGCGATTCAAGTAATAGGACAATGCACGTTTACAGTCCAAAGTGTGTAAAGCTCTTTCGCCTTGATGAGAGTGAGGCTTTGGAAAGAATGTGGGTAGAACTATAGTTTGATTTAAGTGGAATTCCGTAACTACCTTGGGAAGGAATTTTGGATGTGTTCGGAGAACCACTCTGTCATGGAGAAACTTTGTATAAGGTTCATATGTGACAAGTGCTTGTAATTCACTAACCCTCCTAGCTGATGTAATGGCTATGAGGAAAATAGTTTTCCATGTAAGAAATTTAAGTTCACAGGTATCTATGGGTTCGAAGGGAGAACGCATTAATCCTGTTAAGACCAGATTCAGGTCCCATTGCGCAGCTGGGGGCCGAATTGGTGGTTTAAGTTGAGTTAGACCTCTCATGAATCTACTGACGAGAGGTTGTGTTGAAATTGGTGCATCTCCTATCTTGTTATGATAAGCTGAGATTGCACTTAAATGTACTCTGATTGACGATGTCTGAAGACCAGAGTCTGAAAGATAGTACAGATAATCTAGTAGAGTAGCTGTGGGGCAAGTGAAAGGATCTGTATTGTTTTGCTTGCACCAGGAAGTAAATCGTTTCCACTTGAAAGAATAATTCCTTCTTGTGGAAGGTTTGCGGGAAGCTATAAGCACCTGAGAAACATTAGTTGAGAGGTTAAGTGATTGTAAGATCAAGCTTTCAACATCCATGCTGTCAAGGATAGGGATTGAAGGTTGGGATGGCGCAACCGGCCCTGATCCTGAGTGATGAGAGTGGGAGCTACTCCCAGGCGTATTGGATTCTTGATTGACAGGTCTAGCAGTGTGGGAAACCATACTTGTCGAGGCCAATATGGGGCTATGAGAATCATGGACCCTTTGTCCTGTTGTAGCTTCACCAGCGTCTTGGTGATAAGCGGTATTGGAGGATATGCATACAGTAGGCCTGAGTTCCAAGGGCGAGCAAAGGCGTCCTTGGCTGGTTGGTGCTTCTGGTTGTGTCGAGAACAGAAGCTGTCCACCTTGTGGTTCAGATGCGATGCAAAGAGGTCTATTGTTGGTTGTCCCCAACGTTGGAATATGTTGGTCGCAACAGAGGGATTTAGAGACCATTCGTGTGGTTGGAACTGGTGACTGAGTCGGTCTGCTAGTACATTGTGAATCCCTGCTAGATAAGTGGCCTGTAGGAACATTGAGTGGTTCAAGGCCCAGTCCCAAATTTGTGCCGCTTCCTGACAAAGGAGATACGAGCCCGTACCTCCCTGTTTGTTGATGTACCACATGGCTACAGTATTGTCTGTTTGGATTAGCACAGTCTTGTGTGAAAGGCAGTCCTTGAACGCATGCAGCGCATAACGTATAGCTCGAAGTTCCAGAAAATTGATTTGGTAAGTGGCCTCGAGTTTTGTCCAAGTCCCTTGCGTTTGGAAAGAGTTCACATGAGCTCCCCATCCCAAGGTGGATGCATCTGTAGTTAATGTTATCTGAGGGATCGGTTTTTGGAAGGGCAGGCCCTTGCGCAAATTGTCCTTGAGTGTCCACCATCGTAGCGATGAGCGCAGCTGGTGGGTTACTTGGATGCGAGAGTGAAGTGGTTGAATGGCTTGGATCCATTGTGATCGAAGAGTCCATTGGGTTAGTCGCATGGCAAGTCTTGCCATAGGAGTGACGTGAACCGTTGACGCCATGTGGCCTAGTAAGATTAGAAACTGATGAGCTGTTGCTTGCGGTTGTATGGACATGGAGTACGCCAACCGGGACAGTGTTTGAGCACGATCTTCTGGAAGAAAAGCTTGTGCAAGGTTTGTGTCTAGTTCTGCTCCTATGTACTGTAGCAGATGAGACGGCTGAAGGTGGGATTTTTGATAGTTTATTAGAAAACCCAACCTGTGAAGCAACTGTATTGTGTAACGGAGAGACGTTAGTGCTCCTTGATGCGACTGGCTTTTTATTAGCCAATCGTCTAGGTAAGGGAAGACATGAACACCTTGTTTGTGTAAATGTCCTGCTATTACTGCTAGACATTTTGTGAATACTCTGGGAGCTGAGGCAAGGCCGAATGGTAGGACTCTGTATTGAAAATGCTGGTGTCCCACCTTGAATCTTAGGTACTTGCGATGAGGTGGGAATATAGGTATATGAGTATAAGCATCTTGAAGATCCAGAGAACAAAGCCAATCCCCCCTTTGTATGAGAGGAAGCATGGTGCCTAATGAAACCATCCTGAATTTTTCTTTCCTTAGAAATTTGTTGAGATTTCTGAGATCTAGAATGGGACGAAGTCCTCCTGTTTTCTTTGGAATGAGGAAATATCGGGAATAGAATCCTCTTCCCTTCTGGGAGTGTGGCACGTGTTCCACAGCCTTTGCTTTCAGAAGAGTAGATAATTCCATTTGTAATTGAGGAATGTGTTCGAGATAGGAGTTTTGTGGAGGAAACTCCTGCGGGGAAGTTGTGAAGTCCAGATGGTAACCTTGTTGGACTATGGATAAGACCCATTGATCTGTGGTGATGTTTTCCCATTCGTTGTAAAATTGGGAAATCCTTCCCCCTACTGGTAACTGTGGAAAGGGGTTTGGTTGGCTCCGTTCTCTGGTACTGCTTTCAAAAGCCAGAGGTGGAAGCAGTTTGGGGCGGAGGCTGAGGTCTTGCCGCTCTCTGCTGTCTTTGTTGAGGCCGTTGTTGAGGCCTTGTAGAGCGTGGTCTAGAAGCCTGAGGGTAATATCTCCTCGGCCTTTAGAAAGGTCGTCTTGTATCCCTACGCGGAGGCTTGCGGGCAGGATGAGTTGCAGGATCATGGGACAAAGTGGAGAGCTGCTTTAAAGTTTCAGAGTGCTCTCTAAGCTGTGCCACGGCGTCTTGTACTTTTGTTCCAAACAAGTTGTCACCTTGGCAAGGCAAGTCTACCAGCTTATCCTGGATTTCTGGACGCAAGTCCGAAGCCTTCAACCAGGCCCATCTACGGGCACTGATACCAGATGCTGCCGTTCTGGAGGAAGTCTCAAAGGCATCATACGCCGCTCGCACCTCATGTTTGCCCGCATCCAGTCCCTTCTGCACAATCTGTTGTGCTGCCTCTTGGTGTTGTTGGGGGAGAGATGGGAGAAATTCCTCTATCTGCTTCCACAGATTTCTTTGATGCTGCGTCATATATAGTTGGTACGCAGCAATTTTGCCATTTAGCATCGCTCCCTGGTAAATTTTTCGCCCCATCAGGTCCAGGAATCTGTTATCTTTCCCTGGAGGGATAGAGGCGTGCGTCCTAGATCTGCGTGACTTTTTCTGCGCAGATTCTACAACTAATGAGTTGTGTGGCAGTTGTGGTTTCTCGAACCCTGGGGCTGCTTGGACTAAATATGTAGAGTCCACTCTACGATTTACTCCAGGTGTTGTACACGGGTGCTCCCAAATCCTTTGCTGAAGTTGCAGCAGCACTTCATGCACTGGGATAGCCAAGTTATGCTTTGGGGGATCTACAAACTGTAGTATCTCCAGTGTCTGCTGCCTTTCATCCTTCTCTGCTTGAAGTTGAAAGGGGATGGATTCTGACATTTCCTGCACGAAGGAAGCAAAAGATAAATCCTCAGGAGGGGATTGCTTCTTGGCCTGAGGCGGAGTACCTTCAGATAAAAAATCCTCCGAAGAGTGCTCTGACTGTGTATCAGACCATGAATCTGTTGGGACCTGGTGTGAACGATGGTCTAGCTTTGCAGATGGTGCCATCCCAGATGGTCCTTGTAGAGGATCTTGAGTGTCCGGCTCACCCTCACTGGTATCACTCTGTCCCTCAGGCTGTGCAGGCAAGGAAGCTAATAGATCCTGGTATCTTTTTGTTAGCAGTGCATGCAGTCTTCTGTCAGAAGAAACTTCTGTAGCCTGCAGGGATGTATGTTTAGATTTCCCTGATGCCTTTTTCCCTTGTCCTGGAGTTCTGGACGGGGCTAGGGTGTACCGAGGTGCTACCTGTGCAGCAGTAGGCAGTGCTGTAGTCAGGAAGGAGAACATAGAAATGGGAATCAAGGAGGAGATAGGCCTAGGGGCCATTGCGGACACCGATTCCATCGATGGATCTGACAGCTGTATCGATGATGAAGCTGCAGAGATCATCGGAGTAGCAGGTATCGCTGAAGAGCAGCTGGCCGCATCCATCGGCACAGATAGTGCTGTTTGCGGAGATGCTGCAGTCGTCCTCGGCATCGAGATCGATGATGGCACCGGCAGTGGCATCGATATCGACGATGGCACCGGCAGTGGCATCGATATCGAGGAGGGCATCGACTCGATAGTCGGCATCGATTGAGTCATCGGCATCGGCCCGATGGCCGGCATCGACTGAGTCATCGGCATCGGCCCGATGGCCGGCATCGACTGAGAAGTCGGCATCGACCCGGAGGTCGGCATCGGCCCTAGGGTCGGCATCGGCGATGTCGCCGGCATGTTTTCCTTGAGGGCATCGGTGACAATTTTCTTAATTAACGCCGTTAAATCTGTCACGGAAGTCGATGGAATCGATTCCTCTGTCGGTGCTGCGGAGGTCGATGACAATTTCCGCTGCTTAGATACCGGTTCCTCCGGCGGTGGTAACGGAGGGATGGAATGATGTCTGCGGTGTTTGTGCTTTGTACGCACCTCAGAAACAGATTTTGACGATGCCACTGACGGTGTTGGCGATGAAGCGTCTCCTGAACCCTCTGGAATTCTCGTCTTGAGAAGTATCTTCTTCGATAAACCTACCGGTGAAGATTTTGTCGATGACGAGGGCGACGGCGATGGCCGGATTTGAAAAATCTGGGCCATTTTTTCCTGGCGAAGTTTCCTACCCTTCACCGTCATTTCTTGACACTGGGCACAGGAGGCGATGTCATGGTCTCCTCCCAGGCAGCGGACGCAGTCGACGTGCAGGTCCGTGATTGACATAGTCCGGTTGCAGGCCGGACATTTTTTGAATCCGGAAGTTTTTTCCGTCGACATCCGTCGATGATTCCGGATTCCTTTTTCACAAAAAATTATGTGATGTTTGTCACCAGCCGGTGACAAACCGAGTAAGACCCGAAAGGGGTAAAAATTTGTAATTTAAAGTTTGTCGTGAGGTAACTCACAGGGCTCCTGGAAGCCGCGATGCGGATAGCAGCGCGGAAAAAAGAAGACTGGAGTGAGACCCCTGTGGCAGGGAATATCATGGCATGCCGGGCATGCTCAGTAGCCTCAGGCAGCCAGTTAAAAGCTTCTAGAAACTTGCCAGAAGTTTTTCCCGCTTAAGGGCTCCGTGGATGACGTCACCCATATGTGAGGACTAGCATCCTGCTTGTCCTGGGATAAAATGTCTTTATTCGCGGATGATGTTTTGTTCACGTTAACTCATCCCCAGACATCCTTACCAGCGGTTCTGGCTGCAATCCAACGGTTTAGCTCTGTATCCGGCTACAAAGTGAATTTAGACAAATCGGAGATCTTACCGATCGATATCTCGCCGGACGGCGCTCAGTTATTGCAAAGGGACCTACCTTTTCGCTGGACCACTAAACCTATGAAATACCTCGGGGTTTACCTTTCAGCGGATGTGGACCAACTCTTTCAACTCAATTATGTACCGCTGTTCAAGAATATTGATCGTGACCTCCTACGCTGGTACCAAGACTCTCACTCTTGGCTGGGTAGGATCGCTATCATCAAAATGAACGTTCTGCCACGATTGTTGTATTTGTTTCTTACGCTTCCAATTCATCTTTCTACTAATATCCTAAAACTTACGCAGCGGAAGATTTTTGCATTCATTTGGAGAAAACGTCCACCTCGGATCGCCCGCCCTGTCCTTTTTCGTCCAAAGATCAATGGGGAGCTGAGTGTCCCCAACTTGGCCTGGTATTATGCTGCAGCACAAGTGCGAGCGATTCTCCATATCCACAATTGCTCCTCACAGCCGTTACCGTGGCAGCTTATTGAACAGTACATGTTGGGGGCCATGCCGATCACAGCGACATTCTGGCAACCGAGAACGACTTGGAGGCGCACTATCGTTGTTCCTCCCCCGCTACATACCACTCTCCGAGTATGGTCGCGCTGGAAAGATAAATTAGTGGGCGCCTTTCCTTATTGTCATTCATCAGCTTTATTTCACAATCTGCGCTTCCCTTTAGGATTACCTAAGGCAGCTTTTGCAACTTGGAAGAAGCTGGGACTTACTACTATGGGAACCCTCATCCATCAGAACTCGGTTATACCCCTCTCCGGTCTTCAGGAGCGTTACCCGGGCATTCCTTTCCCATTTTTAGAATACGCTCAATTGGCGCATTTTATTAGAGGGGAGATGGACTCAGCGCATTTTTGTTTCTCCAAATCTCTGTTTGAATCCTACTGTTCGCAACCTAAAGTGGTGAAAGGGGCGGTCTCTCGGCTCTACAAGCTCATACAAGGCGCCTATACAACTAAGCTCCCCTGCGCTCTCAAATGGGAATGGGAGTTGAACATTACGTAGGATGTGGAAAAGTGGGAGGACATTTTTCTCGCCGCACGCAAGTGTTCGCTGTCGGCACACTTACAGGAACACTGCTTGAAAATTCTCCATCAATGGCACTATGTCCCCACTCGCCTACATCGGATGTATTCAACTTCTTCCATAGATTGTTGGCGGCTATGTGGACAGCCTGGATCTTATGTACATATCTGGTGGGATTGCTCCATAGTGCAAATATACTGGACCATGGTGACTGCTTGGCTCTCCCAAGTTCTTGGGCAACGTGTACCTAATGACCCTGCTATAGTTCTTTTGGGGGATCCAGTGGAACACCTCTCTATGTCCCACAACAGGTTCTGTCTACAAGTATTCATAGTTGCGCGAATGGCTTTGGCCCTTCATTGGAAACAAACGACTACGCCTACCTTACAGAACATTGTGCATCATCTACACACCATCAATCAGCTAGAACATATCACGGCACTCCGCCAAAAACGCTTGCAGGCCTACAAGTCTGTTTGGTCCGCCTTTCTCGAGTGGCATGGAACCTCGGACTTGTTACAAACTTGAGTGTGGCCCCCTGCATGCTTCTTAGTATTTCTGCAAGTATGTCCACTGACTTTGAACATCACAATCTGACAGGAGTGGGTGCCTGATGTAGTGTTGTTCTCTTTTCTTTCATTGCCTGGTAGTAGTCCAATGTCCTCGTTTACATTGGCTTGCAAGCTGACCAATTATTCTTTAACATTGTCCTCTTAGGCTTATGGGCTAACAGTTTGAGGCAGGTGTACGTAATGCTTCTTGTTTTTGCTATTGCAGATACTTTACTTATTTTATGTTATTTCTTTCTCTGTGCAGGTGAGAGGGTGGTGGGTGGGAGGGGATGGTTACGGGATGAAAATCCATTATGTATGATAATGTTTCTATCCTACTGTATTGTATTGTTTTTATTGCTGTCATTGTCAATAAAAATTTCAAATCAAAAAAAAAAAAATCATTTTTGTATCGCTAACAGAAAAATATCTTCCTAAGCAATTTACAACATAAAATTATACAATTAATACAATCAGATACAAAACAATAAAGTAAAATACAATAAAACAAAATAAAAAACTATTGAATATATTCCTTCATCAGACAAGTTTTTAACACTTTTCTAAATGTAAGCAATTCTGTTTCTTCGCTCATAAATGGTGGTAAACCATTCCAAAATTTGGGGATCATTCCTGAAAAAGATTTTACTCTCAAGCAAGAATGTCTAAACTTTCTAACATCCTGAGGTTTCAGAAGATGACCCAACAGTGATCTCAAAGATTGATTTGATTTATACCAAGTTAAACGATTATGTAACTGAGGGGAACCTTCTCCTTTCAACATTTTGAACACCAGAACCAGATTTTTAAATTTACATCTGGCACTCACTGGGGTAGCAGGAGCTTCTGTTGCTGAGCAGATGGTTGGAAGCGAGGGAGTGGAAAAGAAGGGGCTGCTGCTGAACAAGGAACGGAGGGGAGAAAGAACGCACGGCAAGGAGTGGGGAAGAGAAAGGGAAATGGAGGTTATGGAGTGAGTGGAGGTAAAAAGGGGGATACAGGGCAAGTAGCTGGGGAGGGGAAAAGTGGGACAGGATGGGGTAGGGAGAACGAGGGGAAAATATAAAAGGATACAGGGCATAGAGTGTTTGGTGGGCAAATAAAAAGCAAGGGAAGGAGTGGAGAAGAGAAAGAAAGATGCTGGACAAAGGGTGGGGGTTCGAGAAAGAGGGGGGGATGCTGGGTAGGAGGGACGAGAGAGAAGGGGTGCTTTGCTGGAGCTGCCTCCCCCAGAGGGAGAGCTATGCCTTTGCCGCCAAAGGAGAAAGCGCTCTGGCAGAACGGCCACAGGTAAATCAAGGGGCAAGAGCATAATTCTGAATATCTGCCCCGGATGCTGAAAAGCAAGGTCCTGGCACGGATTACAAAAACAGAAAAACAGTGGCAATGTGAAAAGTGAAAGAATGCAACAACCCAAAAAAGAGTTACTGTACATAGAACCTCCTATGGAAAACGTTCAAGGACTTACATTTAGGGGCATTCATGCATTTGCTCACCCCTGCTTTATAATCATCTGTCCCAATTCTTTAGTGCTTGATGAAGTGCAAATGTGCACACATTGAAGATGTGGTGCTTTAAAATCTGTAGTGTTCTTGAAAAATGTTAAAAATCACACACATTTAAAAAGTCATTCACCTGTTTTAACAGTTCGTAATATAAAACTTGTGGAAGTTATAATGAAAATATATTTCCCCAAGATGGAGATTCTTCTCCATGTTATTCCAGCAAATGTAGCGAGGAAGCTTCAGCACACCACAATGGGACTATCTGGAGAACGGTCTCAGGGCTCACATTATCCGGGTTCCAGAAGGATCCGTGATTTACGGCCCTTTTGTCAAGGACTGTCGATGCCATGGCTAGGCTGAGCTGAAGTTGGGAAGCGTAGAGGGGGAAAAGGGGTCCCAGACAGTTTCAAATTATTGCTCATGGTCCCAAAAGAGGCTGGGGGTCTCAATGAAAAGGAAGCCCCCAAAGCGCAGAAGGAAACTTCTGGGCCCGCCCCAAAAAAATGAACAGCAAATAAGTCATTAATCAAATACACAGAGTTCATGACAACGAACTTTCAGGTTCTGGACCTCAGGCTGTCAGTGGGGGAGGGGGGCAAGGAATGCCACAGAATAGGCATTTGCAGACCCCCGGTGGTGAGGAAGTATCAAACAGTGGTACCTGGCTAAGGACTGCCATTGCAATGGTTAGACTAGAAGGGAGGGAGGGAGGGGAAAGGGGGTTCAAAACGGCAGGGTGGGGAGGAACCCAGATTACTGCAAATGAAAGTTCACTGCACCATAGTCCAGTAATGGCCAGGTCCGACCGAGCTGGAAGCCCAAAGGAACAGGAGGAAACTTCCTACCAGAAAGAGAAGAGAACTTAAGAAAAAAAGTATGCACTGCTCCTACCTGTCACACTGCTGCATTATGGAGATTTCTTTAATAATTTCCTGAAGATCTGACTCAACGGGGACTTGCTTGATGGCTACCACTTGACCCGACTCCTTATGTATCGCTTTAAACACACTTCCATAAGACCTAAATATTTTAGAAAATGAAACACGTGAAGGTTAGAGACACAAATCTTCTATTTTCTCTCCAGACATTTTGACCGTGTGGTGCGTTCTGTCACTTCCCTTGGCAGATTCCTGGTTGACACCCCACTGCTGACAGCAGCTAACAGATCAGCAATCAAAGACAGTGAATTACTACAGAACCAAACTGCTGCAGGAAGAGATACACAGCTACACTGAATATTTTACTTGATGTTGCACAGAATTAAGTCAATCCCACCTTTGTAAAAATCTCCTACTTTCAATTTCAGGTTCCAGTTATTTGATTCTGCTGTAACAGACTAAAGGAAAAGTCCCTCTCAGACAGTGGCAAAGCAAGCAGCTTTGTAACATTAAGAAGAGGCATTGCCCTTTCCTTTAGTGTCAAAGTTTCCTTAGGATGCTCTTACCCATGGTCCAGTTTAAAAAAAAGTATAACACCGTATACCAAAAGGGATAGTGATTAGAATACCAAAACAATCAAACACGACACCATCGCTTTCTGCAGAATGACCAAAGATCTGTAAAAGGACCTTCAAACATGACTACCAAAGACCACTATCAAGGAAAATGGTGTTGGAATTGTAATCATTGGTCCACGTTCAATGCTCAGAAATGCATGTGCTCTTTTTAAATGTTATATTGCAAAGTAAAGTCACAATGGTGAAAAAACTATTCCACTCAACAATGAATTCAATGCAGTACTTAACTTGTGGTATGAGTGATAAATCTTTCTCCAGCTACAAGCCAACGATGGTATCTCATCCAAGGACACGGTCCCAATAGAACAATGGGGTAAGTAATATCCAGAGCGTATACACCAGGGGAAAGTTTGTTGATACCCTAAGTCACACTTAACCGTCCTGCAACAAAAGCAGAAATCGCTGACTCTTAAGCGTGATTTGATGAATCTACAAACTTTCCCCTGATGCAGACTCTCCGATACAGGGTTCCATGTCGGGATATTAGTTTTTGGATGAGACACCTTTTTCTTCTGGGACAGTATCCTTGGATGAGCTACCATCGCTGGATTATAGCTGGATAAAGATTTATTATTTACAGTGCAAGTTAAGTACTGCTTTGAATTCTTTACTGCATTTTTTTTCACCATTGTGACTGTTTTGCAATATAAAATTTAAAAAGAGCACACATCTTTGAACACTGAATTTGGACCAATGATTATAATTTTGACATCATTTTCCTTGATGGGCTTCGGCAATCATGTATGAAGGTCCATTTACATATCTTTGGTCACTGTGTAGTAGGAGATAGTACTGCATTTGATTGTTTGGCACAATTTAAAAATGACCCACTTTTTAGTGATAACGTTAGCATGCTTCTTAAACAGCCCAGTAGGCTTCCAGTAATATCAGAAATATTTGACCTGCTGCTGATAGTGACTTGTTACTGCCTTTAAAAGTAGTCAGGCTCTAGCACTAGGGTTTCCTTAAATTCTTGTATTCACTTGCTTAGGGAGGGTACCAATGTACTGAAAATCTTAAAGACTGCAAAAGTTTGAATTCACTTTTGATTATCCATGTACGAAAACTCATTTAATATGACTGGAAGGTTTCTAATTCTGTTACACAAGCAGCCCTGAAACTTCAGAGAGCTGAACACAGAATATTTGGTCCTCATTTAGTTGAATCTAAAGCTTAGACACTCAGTACAGAGATTACTCCTGTCATAATCTTCTTTTAGCATCTTTCAGCTTTTGTGTAAAAAGGTCCTTAAACACTTGTTAAATCCATCAATCCATCCATCCACAGGCAATAACTTCTCGCCTCTGGACACATTAGGATCAAATTTGGGGGAGGGGGAAGAGAGGGAAGTGAAGCATGGTCCTTGGTAGCTACCCTACTGAAAATGACCTTGATCTGATAAGAGGTTCAAAGTTGAAATGGTTTTCCTCATATGCTTCTACTATGAAGTTCTAAATGTATTTATTAAAATATTTATTATCCGCCTAGAGCAGACAAACTATGCTAGGCGATTTACAATTTCTTCAACAATGTTTATGTTTTGCTTATTCTTCTCAGGTTATTTCTCTGCATTAACACAGGAGTCAATATGCAAACAGGGTGGACAAACCATGTGTTTTAAACATGCACCCATTCCCACTGATGGGATAGGTTTTAGCCGATTAAGTCTAAAACTTACCTGGATATAAAAGAGGAGCATTTCAGTGGCTGGGTTTCAACTTACTGTAACTAGGTAAATCTACTCAAGAAAGCCAGCAGGTCTAAAGTTATCCAGATAAGTTTAACTAGATAATTTTTAACCTAAGTGGGTATATGCAGCGGGACACTTGTTTGCTCCTGAATATGCCCAGGTACCGTAAGTTGGAAAAAAAATGTAGCAGATTGTGGCAGGCCAAACCCCAACACCTACCCCTCAATCTCCCAACTCCTGCTCCCAAAATTTAAAAAAAAAAAAAAAAAAAAGATGCAGGCTGAAATGGCACAATTACCCATTATCCTTCATGTGAAAAAAAAAAAAAAGTCACTGCCATTGTGTCCCAGCAGCTTTTACCACCTCCCGCAAAGTAAATATTTAAGTGCTGGAACAGCTGACAGTTATAGTCACTTATTCTGAGTGGACCACATTCCCTGGGTGCCGAGCCCATCTACATGAGCTCCCCACTCCAGGGCAGATGCATCCACGGTTAGCACAATTTGAATAGGGAGACTCCGAAAGGAAATCCCTTGTTCCAGATTGGAGAGTACCCACTACCAGGACAAAGAGTCCCAGAGAGACGGGATGACTCAAGATGCAATCCTGGAGGCTCTGAGTGACCTGGTGCCACTGCGACATCAGGGTCCATTGGGCTCTGCGCATGTGTAAGCATGCCAAGGGAGTACGGTCGCGGCCATGTGACCCAACAGTCAACATGTGCCAGGCTGATACCTGCTGGTTCTGTTAAACCTCTGTCACAATGGTCGCCAGGGGGCACTGGGGGCAGCCATATCTAGCAGGGCTCCAATGGAGTCCAAATGAGATGACGGACTGAGATGGGACTTTGGATAGTTGAGAATGAACCCTAGTGACTCCAACACCCGAATGGACAAGCATATGGACCAGGCTGGCCCCTACCTGGGACGCACTCTTCACTGGCCAATCGTCCAGATACAGGAAAGCATGCACTCACAGTCTACAGAGGTGGGCCATCACCATGGCCAGACAATTTGTGAAGACCCATGGGGCAGATGTGAGCCAGAACAGCAACACCCAGAACAGGAAATCCTGTTTTCCCACTTCAAATCAGAGATACTTCCTGTGACCGGAAAAGATCTCAATATGGGTGTAAGCGTCCTTCAGGTCGAAGGAGAATAGCCAGTCCCCTTTTTGCAAAAGGGGGAATCAAGGTGCCCAGAGAAACCATCTTGAACACTGTTTTTTTAGAAACTTGTTCAAGGCCCTCAGGTCTAGGATGAGACAGAATAGTCCTGTTCTCTTTGGAATCAGGAAGTACCTGGAGTAGAATCCTTGCCCTCTTTGCCTTGGTGGTATGGGCTCGACCACTCTGGCCGTTAAGAGGGAGGAGAGCTCCACTTGTCTCACCTCCTGTTGCGCTACCAGTCCCCAAAATGGGCACAGAGGGCAATTTGGCAGGACACCCAATAGATTTAATTGGTACCCCTGGTGGATGATGGACAAAACCCACTGGGTTGCAAAGAACTGCAGCTTGCCCCCGACTGGAGGGTCCATCATCCCGAGTACAGGCAACTGGCTTACTCTCCATATGGGCTAGTCAAACCTCATCCCCGGACTTGACCGAGGAGCTGGTTGGGGCTTGGAAGCTCTCTGCTGCCTGGGACAGCTGCGGGAGCTCTGATGGTGTAGACGGGATTGAAGAGGTGAAGGATAGTACTTCCTTTGGTGAAAGAAAGACCTCCTGTATGAGGAGGACAGGTCCAGAGTGCTGGTGGAGAGTTGTTGGAGGCTTTCATGATAGTCCCAGAGTTTGGCCACAGCATCCTTTACCCTATCTCCAAAGAGATTCTCTCCCGTGCATGGCACATCAGTATGTCATTCCTGTACCTCTGTTCTGAGATCTGAGGCCCGCAGGAATACCAGTCTGCGGGTGCAATTCCCGCTGCAGAGACCCTTGATGCCATTTAGAAAACAATGTAGGTCGCACGGACTTTGTTTTCTCTATACTCCAAACCCGTGTGCACCAGCAACATGAAGATAGCTGAGCAGCTGCCTTAACAGCAGCAAGACATCTCCTGCACCTGCTTCCACATGTCCCGTGAGTATTTGCTCATGTAGACCTGATAGGCAGCAATACAGGCAATAAGTATGGTGCCTTGGAACACCTTTCTCCCAAAAGCATCCAACGCTCTGTGGTCCTTTCCTGGGGGCACAGAGGAGTGGGTCCAAGCATGCTTGGCCCTCTTGAAAGCAGATTTGACCACCACCAATTGGTAGGGATGCTGACGCTTATCGAATCTGGCAGCCTTTTGAACAAGGTAAACTCTGTCCGCCTTCTTATTCACAGGAGGCACTGTGAGGGGTGTTCCCAAATCCACAGCAGCAACTCTAAGGATCTTGTGTACCGGGACCACCACGATTTCTTTAGAAGGCTCCACAAACTGAAGAACCTCAAGCATTTTGTGCCTGGCATCTTCTTCAGTCAAAAGTTGGAATGGGATGGCCCATTGGTCTTCCCACGATGCTCAGCCTGGTGCAGAGGTAGAGGAGGATGAACCCGATGTCCTCGGCCCAGAGGAAATCAACAATGGTCGGTCTCCGCCGCCCCTATCCACGGGCAACCTTCATGGTCCCGCCAATGTCGGTGGCATGGTGTCCATCGGTGCAGCTCCAAAGTCCTCTGATGCCGATGCAAATGACTGATTTCTTCGACCAGAAGAGGTTGTTTATTTTGTCGAGTTGAAGCCAAAGTCCCTTCAGAATCATCTGTGCGCACAAATGACAACTCCGGATGTCATGCGATGCACCCAGAGGATGCAAACATCATGAGGATCAGTGATCAACTTGGTCCTCAGGCACTGGGGGCATCGGCGGAAACCAGAGACAGCTGTGACGGGGAGAAACAAATGGGGAAAAACACAGAATGATGGCAGCGGATAGCGATGGAAGACGGGCACTGCCACCACAGGGGGAACCAACCACGAAAAGAAACTTAACTGAATGTTGAAAACCCTGACTGAGGGCACTACAGGGAGGCACCAAGAGACCCGGTGACAGACCGAAGGAAAAAGATAGCGAAAAACTGCAAAATCAAAGTTTTCCACAAGGCAATCAAACCGTAAGGCTCACAGCTCCATGGAAAAAAAAAAAGACTGAAAGGGACCCCGCATGGAACCTGGGTATAGGGCATGCTGGGAGTGCTCAGTGTACCTAGTCAAAGTTTCTAGAAACTTTGACATAAGTTTTCTGCAATGGGCTCCATCTGATGATGTCACCCATGTGTGAGGTCTACCATCCTGCTTGTCCATGGAGAATTGTCTTAACATGAGTTTGCATAGATAGAACTAAACACCAAGGTTACAGGCAGAACTAACAATTCGAATAGACTAAGAATCAAACTGAAATGAAACTAGTATCTCATATGAAGATATCTGGCCTAATATCATGATTTCTGTTTTACCAAGATTGAGTTGACTGCTTTCTAGCACCAACAGATCACACTCGGGGACCCAGACGCCACCACAGATGAAGGTCTGGAGAGCTCCCTCTTGGAGACTGTTAGACTATGGCTCAGCATACTCAGCATTAATAAGGAATCTTAACGTTCAAAGCAAGATGATGGTCTGAAAATGCTTATCTGCACAAGGGAGACAATACTAGGAGATCACTCATGTTCCAACTGGAGTTGAGGCAGTCAATGCATGCTGTTCAGGATTTCTCATGTGCTGAGCAATCACATCCATCTGTCTGTCTCTGAAGTTCCCCCTCAAAAACGGACCATCTGAATAGATCAAGCCCAGCAGGACTGACCTTCTTTGGAGTGCCTCAAGATAACCCAAAAGTGTGAAACTTATAATCTAGAGACTGAGTGAACACACCATATGAAAGGTAGTTTTCCTCTGACTGCAGCTGCTTTGGGAGTGTGAGAGCACACTCCAGTATTCCACTGTTCTCAGAACCGTGCACCAGTCACTACAGTTTTACATCAATCCAGCAGTACTGTTTCAAACAAAAACTTATTCACATACAAAAAGAACAAAGGCAGGATCTGGCTTATATACTGCTGGTTATTCAGAAATAAAAATCAGGCTTCAGTTATATTACTCATTTTTAGGGACAAAGCTTTAACCATTGCAGAAATTATATCCAGAGTTTGAATACATAGTAAGCCTTAACCAAGAGCACAAATCTTGGCCTCTGAGCCCTTGAATTACTGGAAACATCAAGGTGTTCCCAGCATTCCTTCTTAAAACCCTACGAAGGAATCAGGCTCCTCAGGGGTGGGACCCCTAGATTAACCCAGGCTCTATGCAAGGACTGCTTCAGCCTGAATTTACCTAAGCCACTCTGGAGTTCTCAATAAAAGACACCAGCCTCTAACTGAGCGAAGGGCAATTCAAGGCCAGCCAGAGCACCTTTTGCTCCTACAGCATCAAAAGATAACAGCACTAACAGACCTACTCCAACTAGCACCTCAATCCCATTTTTCCCTCGGCTCTGTGCTTGAGCATTCAGGGCACCATGCTCAGCGCAATCTGGGAGAAAGATGTTTATCATGTTACCAGGACCTACCCTTAAGCTTCAGTGCTGAAAGGGTCTATAATCTTTCTTGGCTTCACTGATACTTTCAGCACTGATTCAGTGAGCCCATACTCCTCAAGATAATACAGAAGGTGCATCTTTTGTATCTTGATGGCCTTTGGCACATGCAGTTCTCGAAACCATAGTGCTGATCACTAATACAATGTGCTTTAATAAACACCTAGGTTTATTGGTCATTCTTGTTTTTATATTTACATAGCAATACATTAAATCGTTTTTCCTCAGTACTTACCCCTCGCCAAGTTTTTCTAAAACATCAAAGACTTCCTCAGGCTGCTTAGTCAAACTGTCTTCACTCAGTTTCTTAAGTTTGCTATCAGAAAACAGAGGGAAAAAAATGTATATTAATTCATAAAATCCAAGAATGTTACTCTGAATCCTACTCAAGCTCTGTTGAAGCCAAAGTCTTGAGAGGCTTAACCCTCTCTATTTGTACGGCCAGATAGTACTGAACGTGAAAACTGACCCTAGCAAAGGCACTCACTATAAAGCATACCGTTAAGGATAAAGCTGCAGGTCTTGATAATATACTTTGCAAGTATCATTACCTCCAAATTAGTGAAGCATTTATAACCTGGGCACATAACTGTCCTTGGTAAATAAACTCCACTGCCTATTTATCATAAGGAAATAGAAATACATTATTTTGCTACCACAGGAATATTCTAAAAGATGTTACTATAGATGACGATAAGAGGGGAAGACCAAGTGATAGGTCAGCAAGAGAATTATTGAAATACAATTTTTCTTGCATGATGCTCCATCTTGCTTTTGAAGTTTACTGAACATTATGCATCCACCATGAGATGTACAATTGCCAAACAATAGCCCCCATTCTAAAGATGCACTAGAGTTTCAGATTAGTTTCACTATGCATACTCATTATGCATGTCACCCTGACGACATTGTGCATATCTGGAATAAGTTTGGAGGGACAAGAACACACAGGCTCATATACTTATTGGAGATGTAAGTATTATTCCAAAAGGTATCCATTTAAATGACTGAAATTAAAATAGGTACCCAGGAAGGGGCAATAAATAATTTATTCATATGAGAGAGAGCAAATGTTGTTTACCTGTAACAGGTGATCTCACAGGACAGTAGGATGTTAGTCCTCACATATGGGTGACGTCAGTGGACGGAGCACTGTTAGGGAAAACATTTCTGTCAAAGTTTCTATAAAGCTTTGACTGGCACTGGCACACTGAGTGCACTGAGCATGCTCAGCCTGCAATTATCCCTGTGACCACAGGTGTCTCCCCTCAGTCTCGTCTTATAGCTAAAAGTGCAAGCGAAAATAAAATAAAACATATGGAGACCCAACTCCGCAGGGTGGCGGGTGGGTTTCATGAGGACTATATCCTGCTGTCTTGGGAAAACTCCTGTTACAGGTAAGCAACATTTGCTTTCCCACAGGACAAGCAGGATGGTAGTCCTCACATATGAGTGAGTACAGAGCTGAGGATGCCAGAGAGTGCACCAAATGCACTCAAAGACGTGCAATAGGCACGACGGGGGTGGAATTTGGTAAGGAGGGCATCCTGAAACCCTTAACGGGTTGGTGAAAGGATGTTGGATAGTTAAACCGAAAAGAAGATGAGTAGACGGACCGGCCAAACATGGAAGCATGCCGGTCAGTCTTAACTAAGCAATAATGGACTGCGAAGGTATGGAGAGAGCTCCAGGTCGCAGCCTTACAAATATGTACAAGTGGCACCGGCCGAAGGTGAGCTATTGAGGCTGGTACGGCCCTAACAGAGTGTGGTTACACACGGTGTTGAAGTGAAATGCTTGCTTGTTGGTAGGAAAAAGAGATACAGACCGTCAATTAAGAGGAAAAGGTCTGTTTGCCCACTGGAACTCGCAGCTTGGCTTTTGCCACAGAAGGAAAGAGTTAGGTGTAATTCCTATGGAGTGTAGTGCGGTCTAGATAGAATGCAAGTGCACTTTTACAGTCCAAGGAGTGGAAAACCCTCTCGCCCTGGTGAGAGAGAAAGGTGTTGGGAAAAAGTGGGCAGAGTATATTCTGAGTAAGGTGAGATGCTGCATCTACCTTAAGAAGGATATGAAGTTGAATACGTAAGACCACTCTGTCACGGAGGAACGCAGGGTCGGGTGAGTATATAACAAGGTGTGGAACTCACTGACCCTGTTGGCAGAAGTGATGACTACAAGAGAAAGAATTTCCCATGCCAGACTGTTAAGTGAGAGGAATGGAAAGGCTCGAACGGGGAACGTATGAGTCTTGTAAGCACTAAATATAGGCCCCATTCTGTAACCAGTAAAAAGAGAGGCGGCTTAATCAGTGGATAACCCATGGTAAGCTGACTCAGAAGGGGTTGACCCGTTAATCGGGTATCCCCACTCCCAAGTGGTACGCCAATTGGAACAGAGGTGTACCCATGTGGAGGATGTCTGGGGAGCAGAATCCGAGGGAGTAAGAGAAAAGAGTGGTGTAGAAAAAAAGGGGGTAAATACCCTTTTGTATGTGCCATGTGGTAAATCATGCCATTTTGAATGGTAAGATTTGTGTGTGGAAGGTTTTTGTGACGCTACTAGTACCTGAGAACATCAGTGAGTCCATGATATGAGACTGACCTGTGAGAAGGCGAATTGGTTACTGGTGTGATAGATTGAGAAGTATGGAAAAGCATACTGGTCTCAGCCAGGACGTGGGTCTGAGAAACAGTGAACCCCGTCCCGGTGCAGCATAAGAGTGCTGGCTATGAGAGGCATCGAAAGAGACACATATAAGAGGCCTTTGTTGCAGCAAAGGTGTCCATGGGAACGCATTCGAGACATGTGTAGGGAGTAGAATCTGTCCACTGTATGGTTCGATTCAAAGGTCGGTAGACCTCAGTGCTAGAAGATTTTTCTCGCTACACATGTAGTCCCAGACCATCCGAGAGGATGGAAACCTGTATGGAGAAGGTCTGCTAGGGCGTTCAGTAAATCTGTTAGATAAGTGGCTCGGGGATGCGTGGAGTGAGCAAGGGCCAAGAGTAGAGCTGCGCAGCTTCCTAGCAGAGCAGCTAAGAGGTTGTGTGTGCTTGTGTGTTGGAAATACCACATCGTCACTATGCTGTCTGTCTGTATGCACAAAGTTTGTTGCAGAGGCAGTATTGTAAGGCATAAAGGCATAACTCATGGCTCGAAGCTCCAGGAAGTTGATGTGAAACTCTGCATGGAGCAGAATAGACGCATATTGGGTTGAGAAGATGTTAGTTCGAACTCTGCAACCTTGAGTAAATGTGAGCATGAGCAGGACCAGCCTAGGTTTTGGTTCTAGATCTGCAATATGGATCAGGAACGAAAGCGGTTTAACAGCTTAGAGCCACTGATAATTGAAATTTCAGTGAATCTTATTCATAGCAAATCTGAACCTATGAGTAAAGTGCATGGTGAAAAAATCCCGTGGCCCAGCAATGAAAGAATTGAGGGGCTGGAATTTGGACATATAGGAATTTGTCAGAATGTCTGCGTGGTTGTTAGACAGGAAGTTCGTTGTGACTGTGGTGTCCAGAAGTGTTCTATATGGGATTTATGGTAGTTAACAGCAATCCCAGGTAGTAGATTTATAGTGAGTCGTGAAGAAGATAGAGCTCCTTGCTTGGATTGATTGTTATGCAGCTGTCCATGCAAGGAAAAGGACTGTACCCTGAACCTTGATACCAAGTGGGATGGCTGCTCTGATATCCAGCAAGTTGAGAGACCAGGACGTTTCCAACTGGCGGGGCTGATGTAATCTGGATATCATGTAATCTCCCACGGGAGCATGAGTGGTAAAAGTCTTACCCGCATTTCTGTGTGCTGTACAAGAAAACGTCAAGACCTGTCGCCAGGCCTCGAGGTGGATTTGCAATTGAGGCAGTGTTTGCTGGATCTTGTATTTAGCAGATCAGCGAATGCATCTGGGATTTCGGTCCTTAATTAGGAACCAGAAGCCAGAGTATTAATCAGTACAGAGTCCCATTGCTGACAACGGGAGGATATCCTGATGCAATCCCAAATGATTGGTAGAGAGGTTCTCTTGGTATTGTGTCCGACATAGCTGGCAATAGTGGTATGTGACACTAATATGGTTCTTGGAAGACAAGACGACCTAGAACCTTTCGAACCATATGGCCCAATTTAGAGAACAGGTCTCAATGGGATTGTTGCTGAAGTGGGATTAGAGTACTTACCATCCGTCGTGGATCGCAGAAGGACGAACTGGTGAAGATTGATGGCTCCGTGGATTTCAGGAGGCATCGAGGGACAGCCTGAAAAACGTAAACGTCTGACTCAACTCTATAACCTGGTATGGTAGCACAGGTATAGAGGAGACAGGCTGAGCATGTCTGGCGCTACCACAGTAATTTGTGGAGGATCAGAACCCCACACCGGTGTCGGTGGGGAATGCCTCGGGTACAGGGGAGCCATTATGACTCATGAACCTGGCCCTCTTTGCAGCAGCTCGATGTATCATGATGCCAGTGCAGAATTCCTCGGAACTCAGTCCGATCATTCTGGAGCACCATGTACTGCCAGCACTGTGTGGAACAGTGGCGGTGGCAGTAGCGATGTTGCTCGGCCTGGGCATTCTCCAGCACCTAGTAGGATAGCACCGATGTCTTGGATGGCGTCGGTGGTGGACGGTCACCGTGCCAGTGACAATGAGTGCCACGGTGCTCGGCCCGGTCTTTCCACTGCGCCGAGATGGATGCCATCACTGTATCGGATGGCGAATGATGACGGACTGTCAGCATGCCTGCACTGCTCCTGGCACTATGTAGTGTCGTAGGCTGATACGGGGCTTTAGTTAAGAACCCAACGCATGGAGCACTGCGTTTAGGTGAGGGTATTGTTGTAGGTGCTATGTCAGTATTGACGGTATCGATGGCGGCATAGAAGCGGCCTCGAGGGTATCGTCAAAAATATAGATGAAAAAATGTAGATAGCCCGGGCAGAGCAACGATAACAGTGACGGAGGCACCGGCGTAGGTATCGATGGAAACGATGTGGCATCGAAGAATCGAATAGATATTGATGGCATCGGGAAATTGATACCGGCATCGACGGAATTGACAGCTGCATCGATAGGAACGACAAGGACACCGATGGAAACGACATGGGCGATGATGGCATCAATGGATGGAGACGGGCGCTGACAGCATCGGCGGCATGGCCACGGGCGTAGACGGCATCGACACGGGCATCGATGGCACCAATGACAAGGTGTGCATCGATGGCATCGATAGAAAAATCAGTGCCATGGATGAAAACATTGATGGCACTGAAAGAATTGATGCGGGGATCGATGGCATCGACGGACCACAGGGGGAGGGGTGTCGATGGCATCGAAAAAGGCAGGATGGCCTGGATGGGGGTACCGACGGTAGCGATGGGGGCATCGACTGCATGAATGTACCGAGGTATGAATTTGACAGAGGCCCTGGCAGCAACAGTACCTGTGGAAGTCCCTATTCCACTAGCGCTAATAACCAGGCAGAGGGTCACAGGAGGACACTCGCAGGCTATGTGGGGCTAATTGTGAAAACATAGGGAGAGGGAAGGCCGCAATTCGGTTGGTAGGCCAGGGAAACCATAGTGAGGTGACAGGAACCGACCGAAAAGCAGGGCATAGTACTCACCGAGCGTCGATTAAATGTATGCGAAGGGAGACCCGTGCAGGGAAAAATAGTTTGTGAAGTAAAAGTTTAAGTGTTTCCGTAAGGAAAAAATTGTGAGAATTTCTCTCAGAGCTCCTAACTGCTATGTTACTGCAGAGCGGAAAAAAGAAGACTGAGGGGAGACACCTGTGGTCACAGAGATAATTGCAGGCCGAGCATGCTCAGTGCACTCAGTGTCAGTCAAAGCTTTATAGAAACTTTGACAGAAAAGTTTTCCATAACAGGGCTCCGTCCATTGACGTCACCCATATGTGAGGACTACCATCCTGCTTGTCCTGTGAGGAAAAAAAAAATATGCAGTCACTCTGCATATATATGCACAAATGAACGTAAATAATTAAGCAGAGTTGAAACAATTAAATCAGCCGAAAATGTGACATCTTTATTAGTCAACTAAGGTCAACTAGGGTCAAACTACTGAAGATTACCCAAATCAATAACAGGAGTATAAAATGTTACAATACACAAGCAAGTCTATACTCATGTTTCACACATGAATTAAAAAATAATGCATTTACATCTTCACCGATTTAATATATAAGAACGACGTAGGCACAGCAGACACTTTCACTAGCCTGACAATGGAAACATGGGACTAAACTGCAGAAGACAAAGACCTCTCTTCCTGGGCTTGCAGAGAATTCTCTCTCTATGCTTCTAGTAGCAGCCCTCTGCTACTAGAGACTGTAGTCCAGATTAGGAATGGCTGGGGATCCAGTACCAGCTTCAAGGCATGGAGGCCAGAACAGAGTTGACAGGTTTTGTTTTGGTTCTTTAACCATGCTCCAGAAAGGGAACGGACAGCTGGAATCAGAAAGGAGCAGGGCTCCAGAGCTTGGAGCAAAAGTTGAGATTCTGAGGCTCTTCCACCCTCTGCTACCTTAAAATAATGAAAGTTTACTGAAAGTAACAAAATGTAGTATGTAATTTATTTCAGAAGAGTAAAACAATCAAACATCATTCTAATTATTTGGGAAAGAACATTTTTATTAATATAATCTTTTTGATGCCTTCCTTTTCTTGGTTCTAGTGTTCATTACATAATTTCAGTTTGTCTGAATTCCTAAACAAGTAGGGAGTTTGGGAGGACATGTGGAAAAAAGCATCAGTAGTATTTTATTGTTCAAGAATGGAAACCGATTCTAAAGGACATTGGTTGCATTTCTTGTTGAGTTCTGTACTCGAAAGAACATTGCAATTTCTGTGTAAAATGTGCTGGACTCCTTCAGCACAGAAAAATGTTATGTGCTGTCATTAACAGTGGAGCCAATGGCTATGTGCCTGCAGCATCTTGAATTTGAAAATGTGCCCTTATTTAGAAATATAAAAACACAGGCCATATGGTCTTTTTCTGCTGTCACATTTGTATCTATTCTACCCATCCACGCCAACTATTCAGCTTTACAATCCTAACCACTCCCTCAGAGCTCCTCTGTACTTATCCCATATTTTCATGAACTGAGTTTCTGTTTTTGCCTCTAACACTTCCACTGGGAGGCTCTTCCATGTATCCACCATTATCTCTAAAGAAATATATCCTTAGATTATTCCTACGTCTACACCTTTTCATCCTCATCTTCTTTTCCGTTGAAAGAAGCCTACCTCTTATACATGGAAACCTTAGTGGTATTTAAAATGTCTATCATATCTCCCCATCCCACTTTTCCTGTAGGGCATATATTTTTAGATCTTTTAAGTCTGTCCCCATATGCTTTAAAATGTAGTTCACTGTGCATTTTAGTAGCCACTCTCTGGACCAACTCCAATTGGTTTATATCCTTTTGAAGGTGTGGATTCCAGAATTGTATACAGTATTTAAGATAAGTTCTCAACAGGGACTTTTAGAAGGGTTATAACACCTACTTTTCTCTGCCCATCATTCCTCTCCCTATGCACTCAAGCACCTTTCTGGCTTTTGCTATCACCTTATCCACCAATTTGCCAAGCATAAGATCATCAGATATTATCACCCCCACATCCCATTCTTCTTTTGTACTTAGAAAAACTTCATAACTTGTACTTTACTGCTCCCTTTTGTTTCTGCAGCCCAAATGTATGTCTATTTTTTACCATTAAATCTTAGCTGTCAGATTGTAGACCATTCCTTGGGCTTTGTTAGATCCTTCCTCCTGTTTTCCATATCTTTATGGCTGTCTACTCTGTTGCAGATTTTGCTATCATTTGAAAAATGACAAACCTTTTTTCAACATCTCTTCCACAATGTGGCTTATGAAAATGTTGAAAAGGACCGATCCCAGTGGCACACCATTAGTAACACCTCTCTCCTCAAAGTGAACACTATTTACCATTACCCTTTGTCACCTCCCTCTCAACCAGTCAGTCACTCTAGGATCAATATCAAGTCACCAAAGTTCTTACTGAAATCAAAGTATACTACATGTAGTGCTCTCCCCTGATCCATCTCCTAAGAACATAAGGCTTGCCATACTGGGTCAGACCAAGGGTCCATCAAGCCCAGCATCCTGTTTCCAACAGTGGCCAAGCCAGGTCATCCAATCAAAGAATTCAACAGATTTATCTGTAAAGATCTACCCCTGATAAAACCATGCTGCCTCAAATCTTGTAATCCGCTGAATTCCAGAAACTGCACCTTCTTCTGTTTTAGTAATGATTCCATTAATGCTTACCACAGATATTTCATTTCATTTATTAAAATTTATTAATCGCCTTTCACAGATATGAGACTAACTGGCCTGTAGTTCCAACCACATCCACCCTTCTCTAGTCCTCCAGAACTACTCCCAATTCTTAAGAAGCAATGAAAATGTCGGCCAGCAATGCCACCAGGACTTCTCTAAGTTCCCTTAATACCCTCGGATGTAATTCATCCGGCCCCATCATTTTATCTACCTTTAGTTTAGCTAGCTCCTCATGAACACATTTCTGAAATCTGTTTGGAGGTTTACCTCACTTCCAATCTGGTTCATTTTCTGTGATCCTATTCCTGGCCCTTCCTCAGTTAAAACTGAACAGAAATATTTGTTAATCAAGTCCACTTTTTCCTTGTCAGCCTCTACATATTCCTCCCTGTCACCTCAGAGTCTCACAATGCCACTTTTACACTCCCCCCTATCACTAACATATCTAAAAAGAGTCTTGTACCCTTGTTTTACCATATTTGCTATTTTTTCTTCCAATTGCATCTCTGAATTCCTGACTAGCTTACCTGTTTCTCTTAGCTTTTCTGCGATCTCTTGTAGTTCATGAATGCTAACCTTCTCTCCTTACCTTTTCAGTTACTTCTTTAGAAAATTATAGCGACTTTTTACCTTTATTCATTTTCCTAGCAGGTTAGTTGCTCTTACAAATATCTCTTTTAGGTTTTTCCCACTGCTCTTCTACTTCCTCTAGATTTTTCAATCCAGCTAATGACTCATAACAAAGTTAGTTTTCCTAAAGTGTAGGGCCTTTGCCTTTGAATGATTGTTCATCTATGCTCTAATACACCATCTGGTGAGCACTGGATCCCAGATGACTGTCCACTTACACCTCTGCCTGCAACAAATATTTTTTTCTGCACAGGGAAAACAAGCTGCATTTGTGAAAGAAATATCTGTAATGTTTGGAAAATGCAGAGCCTTAGCTATACTTTTTAAGAAGTTACCAAGTATTTGGCAAAGCTATGCAAGGTGAGCAGGCTGAAACTGGATCTGAACAAAATAAAATTCCAAGAGACTGTTATAAGATAGAATTCAAGTTTGTCAATGACTGAAAATATGATTCAGCAAGCAGAACAATAGCCCAATGCCAGTTCCAACCAAGAGAACGTGTACAACAGCGAGTATCTATGACCTCTCAGAGTAGTCCTGAAGATGACAACACGGAAAGGTTTCTCTTCTCCTTTGCACAATTAGGTGAAGGTATACGAGGCAAAGAAGAGGGAGCCTCTTGTCCTGCTCTTTAGCCTTTTGGGAAATATGCAAAGATTCACTGCCTTTATTGGCACAACTGGCTCTGTTTCTTTTGTGTGCCAGCAACATCTGTGGAAAGTGAAAGACTCTTCTCTAAAGCAAAAGGCCTAATATCACTGATCACAAAACAAGACAGTTCTGCTAACGTTGAAAAAATCATTTTGATAACCATAACCGGGGGGGGGGGGGGGGGGGGGGGATAATGGGAAAAAGGGACAAAAAATGGAAACAAATCTTTGTTTATGAAGTTACTTTTAGTTGTTTAAATATGAAATTAATGCAATGCAAACGTAGTTTCTGTGCCAGTTAAGTGTTTAAAAGAGAACTATATCATTTTCCCTGCCCTATTCAACCATTGCTGCTGACTTGTTAGATATACAAATAATGGACATTCACCCACAAGCAATCAAAGAAGAGAAACAGGGAAATATAAATAACCTTTACATCTTCATATTCAACTGCTGAATAATATCACCTACCACCATTCATACAACATGATATGTAGATGTATTTTGTCTGTACTGTATGATTTTGTTTTTAATATTACTATGAATGCTGTATGAATGGTGATAAGTACAAATGAGGACAGAAAAGCTGTTTATGGGGGGTGTTTTTATATTTAACTGGTTAAGAGGACCTTTTTCTGTATACCTTTTTGTATATTTCTTTGTATGGAGAATGTTATTTGAATATGGACCAATAAAATGTATGTAAATTGATATTATTTAGCAGTTGCATATAAAAGATATACAAATAAACAACTGAGGTTTAATAAGCAACTTGTTAGTATTCTCTCTTTTCATTCAAATGCATACTTACTATGGATGTGCATTTGTTTCATATGTTTCCCATTACATGCCAATTAGATGTGCATCCGTTTCATACTACATGCTTGTATAGGAAACGGATGAAACGAATGCACATCCCTAATACTTACCTTGGAAAATTCATTATCCAGTCGCATCAGTTAGAAAATGTTAAGCTTATTACAGTATCTTACTTTTCCACATTTTTTCCCATGGCTCCAGCATTGGAGTCTAGTAAAAGCAGCCTAAGCTGGTGCAAGAGTTTGGAGCTGCTCTGCAGCTAGAGCAGGGGTTTCTGAAGTAGTCTGGACCTGAAGCTCTCTCTTGGAGCTGGAGCTAGCTTACCGGAGTCACTCTGGAGCCGCAGCTGACAAACCCAGAACATTGTCAACCGTAGTCCAGATGCAAGACCCCTCCAGCTACTGAAAAACTAAATGCAGGTACAAAATGAAGACAGCAAGCACTATTTTATTCATATTCTGATTTTCAGCACTTCAGATTGCATTCAGGTATTGTAGGTATTTACCCACCCACACAGGGCTTAAAATCTAAGGGCCTAATTTTAAAAAGCATTTAAACATTTAAAATTGGGTTTTACGCGTATAAATGCACTTTACTCGAGTAAATGGCTTTTGAAAATTGCAACAATAGTATGTTACACTTACACGCATAACTCCTTTGAAAATTACCTCACGTTTTGTACCTGAGGCAACAGAGGGTAAAAGTGACTTGACTAAGGTCACAAGGAACAGCAGTGGGATTTGAACCCTGGTTTGAAGCCCACTGCTCTAACCATTAGGCTATTCCTTGTTTGCAAGTGTTAGGAAATTTGTGTTTAAAAATAGGAAATGGGTTATTTTATGAGCTTCTATAAATTAGTATTTGTTTGCCACTGTTAAGAATTGTGAGAGTTTAGAGATAACAGGTTGTAAAATTTCATCGGAGGACATAGAGGTCTTGGTCAATGATGTGAGCTCATAGTTCCCGCAATTCTATGGAAATACTAGAAACACTGACATTGCTAGGAAGCAGATCTGGCATCAAATCCAGCATACTATCAACAATATGCCCCTCAATAGTACCAAAAATATTTAGGAGAAAGCAATTAATATTAATTAATAGCAGTTTATGGATTCTTCCTCAAGGAACTTATCCAAACATTTTTTAAACCCATTTATACTAACTGCTGTAACCACATCCTCTGGCAATGAATTCCAGAGCTTAACTGTGTGTTGAGTGAAAAAGAATTTTCTTCGATTTGTTTTAAATGAGATACTTACTAACTTCATGGACTGTCCCCCTAGGGACACCCAGTGCACTTTAACATAGGCCTAATACCATATGGGAGCCAGAAAACCACCTTGATTACTACGAGAAAGGTAATTTATTAAGTCTAATAAACTATTATTGAAATTGTTTTTTGTTGGGTTTTTTTTTTTTGCAGTGTATGCCTATATAATATATATGTTAAGAACATAAGAACATGCCATACTGGATCAGACCAAGGGTCCATCAAGCCCAGCATTCTGTTTCCAACAGTGGCCAATCCAGGCCATAAGAACTTTGTATGTCTATTTTCCATATGCAATTTGCCTTTTTAGGTTGGAGAAGTTAAATTTTAAAATGGAAAAGAATGCATAAGTTTTAATTATGTGGGGAGGGGAGGGAAAGGGGAATGAAAGGCTGTAAGGTTTGCTAGGGCATCTGATACCCTTGTATCAGTCCTAAGAGAGAGTGTGTCCCACATACAGACTCCCACATTCACCAACCTCTCACACCCCCAGGGGCAGATCCTGGAGAAGGATGGGAGGCAGACAATAGGGAATGGAGGAGTTCTTTTTGTAGACCCAGGAGGTGGGGCGGCCAAAGACCACCCCGTCCCATTAAACATTTCTCCAGCGCCCCCTAGTGCGGACGACAAAGACTGAGAACAAAAAAATAACAGGCCCAAAAACTGAGTGGCTAGAGCAGTGAGCTGCAAACAAGGGAAGCCAGAGTTCAAATCCTACTGCCATTGCTTGTGTCCTTGGGCAAATCACTTCACCCTCCATTGCCTTCCTCTGCCCTGGCCCTCGGTGATTTCACCTGCACCGGGCAGTTGGGAGGGAGGCGCCATTTCATCTTTCGCTTCAGGCAGCAGATTGCCTTGAGCCGTCCCTGTTGTACATCATGAATTTTGGTTTTACAAGTCGCTCTGAGCCCCTTTGAGAAGTGTGGGGTATAAATTAAAAATAATAAATATAAACTACCACTGATAATCATGCAACTTTTTTTTTTTTAAAGCTTTATCAGCAGGTCACAAAATGTCCTGAACTACATTCCAATCTCAATCTTATGGCGTTCCAAGAGGCTCCCCTCTAGATCAGCAAAGAATAAAGAGTCAGTCTACGCTCTGCGACCCAGTTCTCAGCCTGGAAGATGCCAGTAAGCATCCCTCTGGTGGTTTTATTTTCAGTTCTCAAATTGCTTTAAAATGTTTATCTTCAAAAAATGAAACTTTGCATCTCTCTTACTCAAGAATAAAATGGTTATACAAAAACAAGGTACTTTTTATGGAAAACCAAGATTCCTGACCAGTGACTTCTATTATGACTTAAATCAAATCCACCCTAAAAAGAGAAAAGCTTTTCAAAGAAAATTAAAGTACATCAAGAAGAAAACATATCTGACATCCTCCTGAATTTCTGCCTGACATGCAAGAGAATAAATGACATGAAATACAGCTGCAGTAAGCATCCTGCACAAGAAGGGATTTTCATGTCTTTCCATTAATCAGGTCTTAGAGCCAGCTGTTTAGCAAACGGCACTTCCCATCTCATCAGGGACTTAAATTAATAATGTTTTAACTGAAGAAAACCCTTATCTATCATTTTGTGCCAATATATAATTCAAACAGTCTTTATGCTTCAAAACTGCTCTGAATCGTATGCTCATTTAATAAATGTCACAGATTCTGCTGTGCATACCTCTGTCCACTACCGTTATTGCATGCCATGCTGGCCTTCATTTTGCCAGTTCAATGCATTACACTCTGTGTTCATCCTGGGTGTACAAAAAGTGCTACCATCTTGGCAACTATTTTCTTTTCCTCCCCAACTTGCCTTGTGCTTGATGCATTCCAGTCTGAGGGCAGAGCACAGAGGAACAAACACTTGAAGTAGAGAGGAAGTGCAGAGGAGCTTAGAAAAAGACGGCAAAGGAAAGCCATCATGAGCTAGTTATTTACAGCCGTAAACTGAAATCACACATACATGTTGGGAGTCCCTGCTCAGGATTCCTAAAATAAATATAGCAAATAAAATACAAACCAAAAATTAAAGTATTTTTCTGGGGAATTTAGAAATCACTTTTCTTTATTAGGCACCCTCACTTTGGAATTCTCTTCCATTTGATATCTGTTCTGTTTCTACACTTTAGGAAGGCAGTGAAAACCTAGTTTTTTTGGCAAAGTATTCAAAAATACTTAAACAATCAGTACAGAGATGTTATTCAGTTGGTTAAAATAGCTTGTTAGATTATAATTCTGTGATACACTGAGTTTTGTATAATGTATGGTCACTATTTGTTATATGTTTTAATTGTTTTAGAATTTTAGGTTTGATTAGGATGCACATTTTAACTTCATTTTTAATTGTTTTATTATTATAATTAATTTTATGTTGGATTTTATGTATGTAATTTTTAATTGTACCACTACTTGGATAACTTGCTTAACACAAGTGGGATATTAAGAACAATAAATGAATGAATGAATATTTATTACAAGAACAATAGGAGAAAATCAGTGTAAAAAGAAAAGAAAAAAAAAAAAAAAAGACCCATTTTCCTAGGTATCTACTGAAGTTTATTTTGGTGGACAGAAGCCAATATAGAAAAAATAAATAAATAGATTAGGGATCCTAAAGCAGTTTCATAAACCTTTTGTGAAGAGGGCCATAAAACCTTTAAAAATTACCAACAGGGTTAGATTAAACTTTTTGTGCCCTCCAAGCGTCTGCACGCTCCATCCCTCCTTCCTCGGCATCTCTAAAATCTCCTCATAAACCTTCCCATCCTCCAGTGCCACCCTTTTCCCTCTTCCCAGTGTCTTCCCCCAGCATCTTCTCATCATCCCTCCCAGCGTCCCCTTCTCCTCTCCTTCCAGAGGGGCACAGTTCCCTATGCCTCCCCTCTTGGCAATGACAAATGTCACAGCTTTGGCTTTTCCTTCCCAATGGCAACTCTTGAGAGACTTCATCCAGCCCAACTCCAGCGACTACTCCAACCTCCCTCCCCAGTGGCAGGGATGGAGCAGTTTTAGCCTCCCTCCTCCAGTGGTGACCCTGGCTTTTGTGGTAGATCTGGTCTCCCCCTCCACCAGCAACTTCCCTCTATGGCAGGGCTTCCCACACCTTTAGCCAATATGACCCCATTTTAGCACTTGAAAATTCATATGACCCCCAAAAATGACCAAAACAAATTGGTAAGGATGTAGTCCCCCTCGAATGATCACTGCAACCTCCCTGTACTCCAGCTGACTCTGCCTCTCAACCTCCATCCCTTCCAGAGGACTTTAAACCTCCTCCCCCTCCAGCAGAACCCCTTTTTCAAACTCAGCCCCTCTTACATCTCCCACCTCCCCAACCCAGCCCTTCTCACCCTCTCCAGCCATTTTCATATCCCCCTAGCTGCTTCTCTCTCACCCCCAAGTCCTTTCTAACCACCTACTGACCCTCTGTAATCCCCTCTCGCTTGCCCTATATCCCATTCCCTCCTCAATCTCATCACCCATCCCCACATCAGAAAATGTCAGCACCTTATCACAGGTTTTACAGATTGCTGGGATATCATACAATGAATGGACATCAATTTCTCCCACTAATAAACAGTGCCTCAACTGAAGTCACTTAAATCTTTAAGAACTTGCCAAAGTTCAATTTCATCCTTATTTCTTGGAAGGTCATAAGCTCTTGTCCTTTTTAATACCTGATCCAAAATCAATATGTTTTGTCTTTGCTACCCAGACCAAGTGAGTTTTTCAATTTAAACAAAATGTTGTACCACAAGAGCATTTTGGCAGTGTCTTTCCATTTCATTTTCAAAGAATATATCAGTTCTGAAATGCTCTACAAGTTGAATTTTTCTTAATTTTTTGTAGGAACCAAACCTGTAATATGAAGGGAAAAGGAAAAAAGTAGTACTTTCTCCATCTCCAGATATGGTGGGTCACTCTCTTCCCTACAATTTTGTAACCACAATCCGCTTTATCCCAAGATATACACATGATTTATTTATTTATTTAGATTTTTTTTTTTTTTAATATACCGTTAACTGTTTGCATATCGTATCGGTTTACAAATAACTTGTAACTTTTCGGCAATGCCTTTACAGAGAACAATAACTATGTATACAGGAACTAACAAACTAATAAAGAAACAGAGTAACAATTTACAAGGTTCGATGGCATATAGTCGATAAACTGATTAGGGAGCTGGGTAGTCAAAAGGAAAGTTACAGGATTTTCGACAAAACATTAGGGTAGTAAATATAGGTTTCAAAAAGGAGTGTTGGCAGCAGGGGGGAGAATAGAGTGGAATGAGCAGTTTAACGAAGTGTTAGCCCAGAGGGGAAGTAGAGGCAAGTTGTACAAGGTTATTCATGATGATACAGAAGAACATTTGGGAAGTTGGTGTCATCTTTCTCTTGGCACATTTTAACTTTCTTGAGAGCTGTGTGTGATGATTTCTTTTTGTAGAAAAACTCAGAAAACATGCGAATACCATTAACATTGAAACCAATAATTTCTTTAGTTTGTCTAATGGGAACTGGAAAAAGTTCTAGCACTAAATTTAACAGAAACGAAGATAAGGGTCACCAATAACCTAGCCTTAGGCTGAAGTACCCATCTCATTAATTAACGTGAACTGTAAAATTTATGCTGTGATATTAGCTCAAACATTAAGCATAGTCATGGATGGATTAAGTCACATGGATTCATCAGGTTACTTACTGGATTGTGACAATGCATGGTTATTAAATTATTTAAAATCCTGCACAAAGCTAACAAAGTGGAGGGTCTGGTTGTGACAATTTCATAGGAGGCTGAAAGACTCAAGTAGGATGAGTGGGAGTATTTCAGATTGCTTTGGTTTGGAAAAGCCTTTTGTGCAAATGATTTAAAAACTTTATAAAACAGAACAATTTAAAATAATCTCCTGAGTCTCAAAAATTGTCTGATCTTATTTACAATGACTTTCCTTCTTTCTGGGTAGAACAATCTCAACATTGCTTTCAAATTTCTTAGCTGCTCTCACATTACCAGAAAATTCTTCTTTATCTGTGCTGTGACTATTTACATGCACAAGCACTGAGAAATTACTACTTACCTGATAATTTCCTTTTCTTTAGTACAGTCAAATGAATCCAGAACAAGTGAGTTATGCACCTCTACCAGCAGATGGAGACGTCACATCACCGTACATATACCCCTGCAGTGACATCAGCCTGCTAGTATTGTCTTCAAAAGCAACTGGGGACAGACTAGCAAAATTCCTGATTTAAAAAAGTAACCATTTCAATACTCAGCTGACAGGCAACATAGAGTTCAGACAAGAATGTATAAACATACCAGTAAGTCTAGGGATTGGATTAATACTTACTAGTAATCTCTGTAACATGCAGTCACAGAAGAGGACCATAATGCAATCATTCGGCAGCCACGGGAGGGGAGCTGAATTCATCTGACTGTCCTAAATAAAAGGAAATTATCAGGTAAGTAGTAACTTCTCATTTCTTAGCGTCCAGTCAGATGAATCCAGAACAAATGGGATGTACCCAAGCTACTCCCAAATAGGGCGGGAGGCTGCCCGTGGTCCAGATCAAACTGTATGTGCAAAGGCCGCATCCTCCTGAGCCTGCACATCCAGGTGATAATGCCTGGAAAAGATATGTGAGGAGGACCCTGTCTCAGCTCAGCAAATGTCGATGGGAGACAACAATCTAACTTCTGCCCATGACACTGCTCGAGCCCTAGTGGAATGAGCCCTAATCTGACTAGGTAACAGCTTCCCTGCATCCATGCATGCAGCCGTGACTACCTCCTAAATCGGCAAGCTATCGAAGCCTGCCAGCCTGGCTCTCATTATTTAGTACCGCCATGAAGAACAAACAGGCAATCCAGCTCCCAGAAAGGCTTAGAAACCTCCAGATACCTGACAATGTGTCTCTTGACATCCAAGGAATACAACAGACGATACTCCTCTGCATCTCTCTCTCTCTATTCAGAGACGGCAAGGAGATGGACTGATTCAAGTGAAACTCAGTGACCACCTTCGGTAAAAAGGAAGGAACAGTACACAGCTGTACTGCTCCTGAAATCACCTGAAGGAAAGGCTCATGGCAAGACAAGGCCTGGAGTTCAGAAACCCTATGCGCAGAGCAAATTGCCACAAGGAACACAGTTTTAAAAGGTCAGTAACCTCAAGGACAGGGTATGCAGAGGTCTAAACATAGGGCCTGCCAAAAAATCCAATAGCAAATTAAGACTCCAAAGGGGCAAGGGAGGACGAAGATGGCTTACTCCTTTCAGAAAAACGGGCCACATCAGGATGAGCCGACAAGGATCCACCATCTACCTGACCCCTGAAACAGGCGAGAGTCACTACTTGCACCTTCAAGGAACTGAGAGCCAAGCTTTTATTAAGCCATCCTACAAAAATTCCAAAATGAACCCGCACATAGGCCAAGGAAGTGGAGAACTTTCTAGCTCTCAGTAAGGTGAAAATCACTGCCGCAGAGTATCCCCGATTCAGCAAGTGAGCCCTTTCAAGAACCATACCATAAAACAAAATCGGGTCGGATCTTCGTGAAGGACAAGCCCCTGCAGCAACAAGGTCCTGTGCACCGCAAGTCAGAGGCAAACCCACCAGGAGCCTTCACAGATCTGCATACCATGGTCTCCTGGGCCAGTCTGGAGCTACCAAGAGCACCATCCCTCTGTGGTGCTCGATCTTCTGAACCAGTATGCCTAACATGGGCCATGGAAGAAAGGCATACAGTAACATGTCTTCTGGCTACTCCTGCACTAGGGCATCAATCCCCAATGACTTCGGATCTCTCTTGTGACTGAATAATCACAGAACTTTTGCATTGCACAAAGTCGCCAGGAGGTCTAGGAACAGAAGACCTCTGCCAATTGATGTAAGCCACAGTCTTGCATTGTCTGACATTATTCTGACCGATCAATCTTGCAGCCTGTTACCGAACTGTAAACATGCCAACTGGGCCGCCCTGGCTTCCAGCCAATTGATGTTCCAGAGAGACTCTTCTGCATTCCAGCATCCTTGCATTGTCAGCTCCTGACAGTGCGCTACCCCAACCAAGGAGACTCGTGTCCGTTGTCAGTACTAGCTAGTCCGGTGGGGCTAGGGAGACTCCCCTCCTTAGATGATCCACCTGAAGCCACCACTGCAGTTGAGAGGAGACCTCCATTGGCAAGTGGAGCTGAATCATATAGCCCTGAGACTGCAGGTTCCACCAAGACAGCAGGGAGAGCTGCAGAGGACGCATATGCACCCTTGCCCATGGTACCACTTCAGGGTTGCCACTATTAAGCCATTTACCTGCAGGTAAGACCACGTTTGGCAAAGAGTGTTCATCAACAGATGGAGCTGCGCCAGCAACTAAATTTGGGCTTCTGGCAGGAAAACCTTGCCCAGCTTTGTGTTAAACCAAACAGATGTATTTCAATGAATGAGCAGGCTGACGACTACTCTTGACGAGGTTCAGTACCCAGCCGAGCTCCCACAGCAAGGAAATCACCTTGCAAGTCACCAGGCATCTCTCTTCCAGCGACTTAGAAATGATGGCAGAAAAGTACCAAATGGTCCATCCAGTCCACCCAGCAAGCTTATGGTAGTATCTGTCATGCCAATCAAGTATCTACTACAGCATACAAGTCACTCCTATACTATCAGTTTCCCAGACCGTCAAAGACAGGACCCTTGTTGGTTGCTGTTTGGGTCCAATTCCCTGTTACCTCTTGCCGTTGAAGCAGAGAGTAATGTTGGAGCTGCATCAAAAGTATCAGGCTTATTGGTTAATGGTAGTAACGGCCACAGAGCAGTGGCCAGGCCAAAGGGCAGCACCTGAAACTGGAAGTGGCATCCCAGAACTGTGAACTGCAGGAATTGTTTATGTTCTAGTTGGATAGGAATGTGGAGATAAGCCTCGGACAGATACAGAGAAGTCAGAAATTCCCTTGACTGCATGGCCATTATCACTGAGCACAATGTTTCCATGCAAAAAAAGATTCACTCGCAAACGACAGTTGACACCTTTGAGGTCCAGGATGGGATGAAAAGAGCCCTCCTTCTTTGGCACAACGAAATAAATGGAATATCAGCCTGTATCTTCTTAAGACGTGGGCACTGGTACCACACCCCTCAGTCTGAGGAGCCTTGCCAATGTACCCTCCACTGCCTGCTTCTTCTGCAGGGAGACTCCATGAACATGTCCTGAGGAACACTGCGAAACTCTATCGCATATCATTCTCATATCACCTCCAGGACCCACTGGTCCAATGTGATCTCAATCCACCTCTGACAAAAGAGAGAGGTGTCCTCCTTTCTCCTAATCCTGGGGGTGGGTCGGCAAACCTTCATTGGGAGGCTCAGGAGGTTCCACTACCTGAGCCTGCACCTCTTCTGGGTTGTCTGGGACGAAAGGACTGAGTCCTACCAAGGGGTCGAGTCCTCTGAAAAGTCACTCCTCTATACGGTCGAAAATGCTTGGATCCTCTAGCACAACCTCTCATATTAAAGGAGTTGTGCACCTGCTTCTTATTCACCCCACTTACTGGCCAGTTTCTCCAACTCGCTGCTAAACAAAAGCAAGCCGTCAAAGAGCAATTTGGTGAGATTAGCCTTGGAGGTCACATCAGCTGACTAATTTCTCAACAATAACAGACGCCTGGCTGCTACTATCGAAGCCAGACCTCTGGCTGAAGTGCGGACCAAATCACAGCCCGCATCTGCCAAGAAGGCACCAGCTGGAGTTTACCCCAGAGTCATCATTCTCCTGGGAGAGAAGCAAACAAGAGCAAGCCACCAAGGAACAATAAGAAACAATCTGCTAGGTCATTGCCACCGCTTCAAATGCTTGCTTAAGGATAGTCTCAATCATTTTATCATGAGCATCCCTCAAGGCCACGTGTCCTTCCATGGGAATAGTGGTCCACTTGGAGACTGCACACACAAAAGTGTATCTACTTTCGGAAAACATAAGCACTCTCTTACCACTGGATCCAGAGGATACAGGCCTTCCAAAACCTGACCCCCTTTGAAATTAGCCTCAGACACCCCACTCAAGATTAATCAATTCTTTTTTTTGTATTTAAAATTTTTTTTATAAAATGTTAGCATAACAATGACAACATATGCAGTAGCCATCAGATAACATCATTTTGATATCATCAACAATTAGCATATTCAAGCCAAAACACGTATAAAAGTACTAACATCAATCGTTTTCCCCAAGTCTTCATTCGGGAACTGACCTAAGGTGTGAGAGAATTTAAGGTCATGAATACATTGCTGACCGCATAATTACCATCACATGTATCGTGCATAAACCACCAAGATGAGACAGAATACAGCCATTTAAACTCTGTTCCCCTTACAGCACAGCTCATACATCATCTTATCATTTATACCATCTCAAAAAAGGCTCGCCATGTTCGGATATGGAACAACAGTGTCCCTCTGTATGGCAGTAAGGTATGACCCAACAGGGAATTTGCCACAATCTACAGATTTATGACTCTTTCATAGGAAGACATTCACAGTTCCAACAGGCTGCCAATTCTTGATGGGCCCCACACAGTATATGGTTAACTAGAGCAGACAAGATCAATCAATTCTTGATTAGCCTCCATCACGGGGAAGAAACAAGAGGCTTTAACCAGGGAAACCAAAATGGGATTTCTCTTTGGCTCAGACACTGAATCTGCCCCAGGAACTCGAAGCATTTACAAGGCCTAGGAAATCAGAGCTGGCAGATCATCTTATGAAAGAACCGTAACATATTTCTATACGGTTCTAATCCAGGGGAAATTCCACCATCCTCAAGAGAATCAGGATTGGCGTTGTCATGCCATCCAGATCTCTATCCAGAGGTCCTGCTGCGACTCTAGGAGTACTCTAGCACTTGACAGAAGGCCCAGGCAAGGATCCTACCTACACTTCTGCTCTGGGACTATTGGACAGGGCTGAGGACTACGCCTGATGAAAGGATTGCAGCCCCTGGAAAAATTCTACCCATGAAAAAGTAGAAGTATACAGCCAGGAGTTACCTGAGGTGTACTCAGTGAACTACCTTCCCCTGCTGAGAAGCCAGTTAGGGGAGTTCCAAAATCAGGCACCCCACCTGAGTCGCCTTTACCCAGTCCCACATCCGGCTGGGAAGAACCAGGCTCAGTGAAATCAAAAGAAGACAATTTTCCCTGAGCCTCCAAACAGAGCTAGCACAAATTAGTGGGCACTCTTGGTTGAGACGCCCAAATATGACAAGCAGTGCAAAGAGAAAGATGCTTAGGCTTCTTAGGTTCAGGTGCCATTATGGCACAGTGCACTGAGCGGCAGCCGGAGGTGTGCATCTAGCTTTTTTTTTTTTTTGGTTGTTTTATATTCACACTCAACCTAGGCACTCAAAAATTATGCATTCAACACTTAGGCACACACCTAGGTGCCCAAAAATAAGTGCACAAAACATGTAAGCGCACAGTACTACTTGTGCGCAGAGAAAGGTGAGCAGCCACTATGGCATCGCTTAACGTGGACGCACAGATTACAAGGCCCAACTGTGCGTAAAATCTGGGCGCATAGCTAGACGCACACGCAGGACCAACAATCCTGTAGAGGGCAGCCTTAGAAAGTGCACAAAATATCATTGCAGCCTAAAAGCCTCGGAGTGGGGCCTAGCCTCAGGAGGCTGTTCAAATCGCTAGGCTGCCCACGTCCCTCGATCCCCCATGGAACGAGACGAACGTCAGACTGGCACACCAAGTACAGAGACCGGGGGAAGGAGAAAGCCCTACACAACAAAAACCTCCTTCTAGGTCTCTGTATAATCCTTTTTCTTTTTAATCTTACCAGAGCTCAACCTTATCTGGCTGAGTACAGAAAAGGTCTCTGGCTGTGGGGGAAGAGGGCATATACAGTCACCGCTTTGCTTGGCTTCCTGCACCTACTGCTTTTCAGCTGCTCAAGCAGCTACGTCCATGCTGGCTGAAACCAGCTACCGGACCAAGTCGCTCGTCTGAGAGACCATGAAAATCACCTCAGGAATTCTCAACTGTGGAAGAAACCATTTGGTATCACCACAGGAGAACAGGGCAAATTTATTTCCTTAATTCTCCTTTTCTTTAAAATGAAGCAATCCCCAGTGCAGAGATGCACGACCACCATTTAATGGAAACAGAGAATACTGGCAGGCTGATGTCACTGCAGGGGTTTATGTACTGTGACGTCAGTTTGCTCCATATCCATCCTCTGATAGAGGTGCATAACCCATTTGTTCTGGATTCATCTGACTGGACGCTAAGAAACAACATTTTCTCTTTCCCATAACTATTTTCTTTTGGATTTCCAATAATCAAAGGTACCTAGAGATACGAATCATCATTGGTCTCGTGTATTTTTTGTTGCTGGTATGACGGGAAAACCCTCTATATTTTCTTTCAATCTTGAAAACCTTCATAACTGAACTGCCAGTAGCTTTGCCAGAAATATCTCCATAAAGTTCACTGGATCATCACTTTCCATTCACTCTGGAATCCCCAAACTTCCCAAATTGTTTCTCCAACTCCTATTTACATCTCCAAACACCCTTTTGAGTTCAGCAATGATTTTTTACTTGTCCTATAGGCGTGTCACAGAATCTTCCAATAAGGAAGTCCTTTCCTCCAATTCATCCACTCTCTTTTTAATAAAGAGAACTGTGCAGGAAGGGAAGCACTCATTTTAATCCCTTTATTCACATCATGATTCTCTGTCTTTAGTACCCTTAGCATCTCTTTCATGATCATGGTATAGAGAGGTTATAGTTTCAGTTTCCTTGCCAGCAGCTACTTTCTGTGGTGATGGAGGGCCCTGTTTCAACTTTTTAAAACATCAGGAAAGAAACTTCTATTTTGTCCAATTTACCTCTGGCTAGAACAGTTCTCTCTTAAGATGAGTATATGGAAGAGGCAGCAATCTTACAATCAGGATTTACTGATTTTTGCCTTGCTCCACAGAGCAAATTTTTCAACCTCCGTCTGGCAGCAAGCTCTCAAGTGCAGCACAACCCCTTTACCCTCCAACATATACGCACTTGTTTATTAATTCTACTACAGAATCCTCAACACTGCTGGTATCTCATTGCGAGTGTGACGAATGCTCGCACCTTGTGGCCTTTTCCACTGTTTTACAGGGCAGAAGAACAATACAATCGCAGACAGAATATTTGCACTATTAATGACTGAGATGGAAAGGCTCTTTCATCCCATCTACTGGTCACCAGGTTTTTCAGATGAATGAAAGAAGAAGCACCATTGGACTTTTTTCCACAAATACCAATGATTACTAGATACTGAGAACCCCTCAAATACAGCAATTTCGAAATCCATAATGCTGTAGCCAGATCTCATTTTACTTTAAAAAAAAGAGACCAGGAAAGCTTTTAAAAATATCTTAACGGGTGATTTAATTCTCCTGTATTGGCAATGATCTCGAGTCCCCTATAGGGTTGGGTGGCAGATTGTCAAATCCCCCCCAGCCCAACCCAGTTATATAGGTTCTCAATCCCAGTCAAAAGACCAAAGAAGCACCATCCTCAACTCACAGCTCAGATCCTGTGCTTGAATCTTACAAAGTATGCTAGTCTCCCTCCGATAGAAACTCAGCCACTTGGCAGTTTTTCAGACCACAATGTAAGAATACAATTTTGGTGACAGGGAATCACAGTAGGTGAAAAACAGATTAGGTCAGGGAAATCTGGATGTTTTATAGCCTTGTGGAGAACCCTTTCTGGAGACAAATAATATAGTCAAAATATCCTGCATCAGTATTTATTAAAGAATTACTTTTTGTCTGTTCCTTAAGATGTAGATAAGGTTTGCGATAGTGTCTTATAACTGCAGGTCCCTGATTTCCTGCGATTGTGTCAGGACCCCCCCCCAGCTGGGACCTAGGCAACCAAGAACCCATGGCCTATTCTGGAATCTCATAGGTGAGCTGTAAGCAGCGGACACAGACAGGAGACAGATCCAGGAAGTGGTGGCAGGCAGAGATTAATGTAAACAGGCTCTTCAGAGTACAAGTAGTAACACAGCACGTTCACCAAGCCAAAACAGTCTGCACAAAAGAGCAAAACACTATCAACACAGGAGGCGAGTCCACAATGCTAAGCAAAAGGTATAAACCCAGTAGTCCAGGCAAGCAAGTAAGACAAGGATAAGGCATGGTCAGGATCCCAGGCTGGATGCACAAAGACAAGGTACAGTTCAGGACTGGCATCAGAGTCAAAAATCAAATGAAGAGCAAGGAGCCCAACTAATAGAAGGAATGAAATATTCTGAGTATTAGGGACTGGGCTCTTGCAGGACCAATCCGGATGCAAGAGAGACCTAGACACAAATACAGAACAAAGAGGCAATTAGGGAGCAGCAAACAGATCTAGATACAAACTCAAAGGAACCCAGGTAATGTGGAGCTGTCTGAGAAGCACTCAGTAATATCTAGTAGCCAACTCATCTGATAAGGGGAGAGACCCAGGAACCTCAGCGCACCAGTTCAAGTCTGGCAAGGATTGCACCCTGATAGATTCTGCAGATAAGAGCTGTAACGTTCTATGGCACCGTCTTTGAGCTTCTGCAACAATCTGCATCATATTAGCATAAATTTATTTATACTCGCATAGGAAAAAAAGAAATCTTATGGAATCCCTTCATCTTAAGACTATATTTAAAATACAAATCATCTTCAACCAGTTTTCTCCTATCCATATTTTTCTGTCACTTCTCTAACTCTTTTTTGCTTCTTACCTTTCTTTCTCTTCTCAAAGCACCTCTACCTCCCAACTGCTTCTCATCTCCCACTTTCTATTTAATCCTCACTCTTCAAGACTTCATCCCATCCCTAACCAGGCTCTCCTTTCCTCCTCACCTCTCTTTTGCCTATTTCCTTTCAGTTTCTTCCCCACTATCTCGACTCTCACTTTTCCTCCCCAACTCTTCTGCTGGTTGTCTTAACTTTAAATTTATGCCTGGTTTACTCCCTTTATTCCTTCTGAAATATAGCATGTACTGCAATATACTATGCACAACTTAAGCTGAAAAACAGATTAAAGAAATTAGCAAAACTTGACAGTGACACTTTACTCTTAGTTAAGTGCAAGATATATAACATAACCCTATTATCAATAGAATCCAGATATCTGCACTTACAATACCAGATTTATTCAACTATGCTTCAGGATCTACAGATCCATCTAAATAAAAGTTCTCTTTTATAACTGCAAAAAGAAGAGCCAGCTAGATATTACTACCTTAAAAGAAACAAGATAAATATATAAAGATGACATACAAAAAGGTGAATGTATCTAACATTTTATTTAAATATGGCAACTGAAGTAGCTTTTTAAACTAGGTTACACTGATCTTCAGATTTAGTCTAAAAATTACCAGTAGATACAATCTTAGCAACAATTAGACTTCTCTGTCTACAAGCTCTCCTTGCCTAGTATTCTCTACGTGTATGTGTGTGTCGGGGTGGTGTATGTGTGTGTTATGCTTCTGCTGAGTTTCATACTGTTTGCTGCATTCTGAGCTTCTGCAAAACCCTATCTGAGATACATTCAAGAAGCACAATCTCCCTAACAGGACTTAGTTTTTTCATGATAAATACATACAGTGTTATGAATTATTTCTTTAACCACTTCTGAATCTGCCTTTTAAAGGGCTACTTTAAAACAAGCTAGTTTTGCTGTTCCTACATCTAATAATAATTTATTTATATTCCACTTTTTGTGACACTTCAAAGCTGATTATGTTCAGGTATTCCCCTAGTGAGTTTACAATCTAAGGCCTGGATTCACCATTCTATCGCAGAATGGTGAAACCAGCGAAAACGGGGGGCGGGCCTGTGAAAGCCGGCAGCCTTCGCACCACCGCGGTGTTTTCCCTGCCTGCTTTCACACCCAATAGCGCCACCGTGAAAGGTAGTGCTATTGGGCGTGCTACTGGCGACGATAACGAGTCCACCTCCTCGCCGCCCTGACTCCACCCCCAGCATGCTATCGCACATAAGCATTTGAAAATGACCCCATAAGTTTGTATCTAGCATGTAAATGGCATATTTATTACTAAATAAAAAAAAAAAAAAAAAAAAAAGGCATAAAGTCTTTTTACAAGAGGACCCATAACACTGGAGCAGGTACTTTAATTTTTCCCTGCCAGCCCAGTCATATTTAATCATCAGTCCAGAACATTGTATACATTTTAAATGCTTGATGTGCACCACATGCAAAAAATTGAATTGAAGAGGCTCAAACGAGTCCATATATAAAATGCTGTCCATCCAATACCTGCACACACCCAGTCACTGTGCCCAGTAACTTATACTGACAACCAGAGAGTCCAAGGCTAACAGTCCTCATAAGCCCAGAATTTAAACAAGCCCGACATGGCACCACAGTTTGAGAGTCTGCTTCAGGGGCCAAAATTGCAAGAGCACCTGACTCCACAGTTAATAAGGGTATGTGTGTAGAATCAAGCAGTAGAAATGCCAAAAAGTGCTTTTAGTCTTTGAAGAGGACAAATCTTCAGCGAGAAGCGTGATTCTCCTATGGTCTCCTATTTAGCATTCATACAATGTTCTGGACCAATGATTAAATATAACCCGGCTGGCAGGGGAAAATTGAAGTACCTGCTTCGGTGTTATGAAGGCCCTCTTTTGAAAAGACTTTATTCCTGTTTTTGAATTTGGTGCTGAACCAATTTGAATTATTTATTTGTGAGAGTTTTTGTGCACACGCTTTTTTTACTCATATTTTTGGATTATATTTGTTTGGAGTTATATTTATTACTAAAACATTATTAAATTTGAATTCCATAAATACATCAGGAATATTTAGTTGATTTTTTTTTTTATAAAGCAGATTATCCTTTTAATGGAACCAGTTACAATCAAAACAGGCTTGATTTGACTTCTGTTTGAAATACATTTTATTTTAGGCTGAGTAAGTTCCTGGAGTTCTAAAGGTACTTCCATTTGAAACTGCCAGCTGGGAAAAAAAAAAAAAAGCATAGGCAGACTTTCATCTTAGGGCTCTTCTTTGTTTAGTGTGCTAAAGTATGCTTCAGATCTGTGAAGGGGTACAAACCGTATCACACTGAGATTTGCAAAAAGCATGTAGAAAGAAAGGTCAACAAGCAAGCTGCAGTTGATGTTTTTATTTATTTTTATTGGACTAACACATGTGTCTAGTTTTTGAGAGCTATGCTCCATTCATATTTTTAAACCATCTTTCCAATTTTAACTCAAGGCAGTTTACAAACTCTTTCAGATATGATATTTGTTTCAAAAATGCATATTCTGCTCATATCTGAGATTCATGGTGAATTACAACAGCACATCCATAATAAAAGCCTGGAGCAAACATTACAAAAATAACAAAAGAATCAGACATAGAGTCATAAAATACATCAAACAAAATCCTAAAAAATAAGCCACTAAACATACACATAAAATATAACATGAACTGCTCAGACTCATTATAAGCTCATGCTTCTAATACACAACATGCTTCCTGATTTAAAAAAAAAAAAAAAAAAAAAAAAAACCCACAGCAGAGGCTCTAGTTTTTTTGTTTTTTTATGGTAGTAAGAGGTAAAAAGCTCCTGTTACCCAGAAAACAATCTCAACCTCACCAAACGTTAAGGCCGATCAATGTTCTGCATCACCAAATGCTTCCTTAGGACAAAAAAGTGTCTTCACTGCCTTCCTGAAAGTAACTGGACAAGTAAGGTTCCTAACAGCATCAGAGAGGGCATTCCATAGGGATAGTCCACGACAGAAAAAAGCCTCTTCGGCTTCATCCAGGCATACCAATCTAAAAGAAGAAACCTCCAAAGACTTTCCAGCAGATCACAGAGCACATGATGAAGTATAGATCTTAAGAATAGCATTGTTCTTAGATCTCAGCTTGTAGAGCAATGTTTAATTTAGGTGGGAACAATATTAAAGTTTCCTCAAACATCCATAATTTAGGATTTAATTTAGACTCAGATGTATCAGTGACGTATCAGATTAGCTCCCTTGCAAGGTCCTCATCTGCAAAGTTACATACGCTACAGAGACTTAGGCCTTTGCTATTTTAGCAATATTTCCGTTCAGTTTCGCAAGCATTGGTAAAGGTTTAGATTATTTTAACTCCCTATTGGTTGGCCTCCCCAATAATCATTTAGGCTCTTTGCAGATAGTTCAGAACTTAGCGGCAAGGTTAATATCTGGAGTTAATCACTACACTCATATAGCACCAGTTTTGAAGTCTTTTCATTGGTTGCCCTTAGTCTGGCAGATCAAATTTAAAATTGTAACATTAAAAGGATCATCAAGTGAAAACCTACTCAAAATCCGAATTTCATTTCTTTCAAGGTTTAGCACAAGATAATTACGCATCAACCAGGTTTGAACCGTCAAAAAACAAATATTAAGCAATTTACTAGTTTCTGCCCAGGTATAAAAAACTAAATTTATTCTGCACCAATCGACTGGGAAGAAGTGACTCGAGCAGCAGGCTGCAAACCAGGGCTCAAATCCCACTTCTCTCGCTGACATTCCCTCCGACCTTGGACAAATCATTTTATGTTCCATTGCTTCAGGAACCCACTTAGACCCTTTGGGACATGGACTTATACATTGTAATGGCAAAGATCTGTTTACCAATCCTGATCAATATGATAATTTTGCAAACTATTTTACTGAGAAAGTCTCAACGTACAAGAGATTTGTGGGGAGGCCGGTTTCTGTGATTGTAGATTCTGACAATGCTCTTTCCTTATGGGATTCTCTCTCTGAAGTATCTAGGAAGAACATCCGACAAATACTTGCCAGACAATCCATCTATTGTCTTCTATTTATGTGATCAGATGTGGATTTGACAAAGGAACATCTTACAGGATGGTTTTATTAGATATTACTGTGACATTTTATTCGTTTAACCATGATATTTTACTTAATCATTTTAAAGAGACTGGTATTGCAACAGTTTTTAATTGGTTTGAATTTTAACGGTCTAATAGAAAGCAGAAAGTTACTATTGCTACATCATCATCACAATGGCATTGTCTGTCAACTGAGGTACTTACTGCAGGGTTCCATACTCTGTGGCATTGTTCAACATTTACATGACTCTGCTTTGCAAGGTTTTGAACTGCTTAGGTAGTTTAAGACTTATGCTGATGATTATGATGCCTGCAAATGCAAGCAGATTTCAGGGTGCATTATAACAGAGGTGTTTGTTTTCAAAACTCAACAGGAGCTCATGCTGCACTAGCCCGATAAAGGGAACGTGGCTCTCAAAAACTAGTCACATCAAAGAGAACTAACACGGCAACTGCACTACTTTAAAACAGAGCATGAAAATGCACTAGTCTTAATCATTAGCTGTCGCCACACAAAGATACTGTTAAAAAAAATTTATATTTTTCCCCATCTCAACTGAAGGTACATTTGTGACAATGACATTTAAGTAATAAAGTTCTTACATAACAATGCAATTTCACTCCATCATAAAGTGTACACATTTTCATCCCAAATCCTTCCAAAAAGTAGTCACCACTATGGAGCTACTTCATGCTGGATGTAAAAAAAATATATATTTATAAGGTGGTATCTGCCTTGCAGGCTGAACAGTTTTGTTTTTTGGTTGGTTTTTTTTTTTTGGTTTTTTTTTTTTAACTATGAACTTAAAATCACTCTTGGATATCCTGCTCATATGATCTTCATTGATTACAACATCTGGGATTACAGCAGTCAGAGCTTAAGGAACCAAAAAAAAGAAAAAAGCACAACAAACCAAAAATAAAAAGAACCAGATCTAAAATGCCAGACCATCAATCTGCCACTGGTGGTAACAATTTGTTCCTGGACGCAAAGCTTTATATGAATGCCATGCAAACAACTGTCTACAGGAAACATAAGCCCTACATCTACTTGAGCTGGAGTGGGTCACTGCAGGAGCTGCCCTAGACTTGATTAAATGCAATTTTCTCATTAGCTGGGATCAGTTCCCACAGGACTGCACCTTGCTCATATCCTTCCGTTGCTACCTAATGCTTTAACCAAAATGCAAGCATATGATGGAATAAGCTGAATTAATACACTAATGAAAGGGAACAGAAGGCCGTATGTAAGAATCTGGGCTGTCAAGAAGGATGGAAGCAGTCAAACCTACAGAGACAGAAGGAAATGGATAGCTTTTTGCAAAGTGATAGCACAGACCTTATAAAGCAAGCAATCGGACAAAAACCGTACAGTAACATCACGATCATACACATGTTATCAATCAGTGTAATACAGTACATTTACTCTGCCCCCCTCCCCTGCAGTGGCTGTTCAAGCAGATTCCAAACACATGCAATCATTATTTCTTTTTCCATGACAAGCAGTCAGTTCAACTATGATTTTTTGCCTTTATGCTTTATGACAAGGCAGAAAAACGTTTTGTTACTACACTTTTCAAGAAAGCCAACCTTTCCAAACACATGGAACCCTGCAACTCAAGTTTGAAGGGGGGTCACCAGCAACACTAAAAATCACTTTATTAAAATCAGATCTTCACGAGGCTGCTCTAGTACTTGCAGCTCAAATCCTTTCAGAGCCGAATAAAAGTGTTTCTCTTACACATTCAGGGGGGCCAATGCAATAAAGTGCGCACAGGTTAACGTGGCGGTTGGACGCACATTTTGGATGCGCTAGACTAACACCCGATGCAAAAAGGGGGCTAGCGCATCCAAAACGCACGTCTAAAACAAACGCGTAGCTAACAGTGCTCATTGCATATAAATGCCATGTAGATGAGGCAATTAGCTATTACCCTGGGTGCAGAAAAACACCGGTTGCCCAATGCACCCTTTTTAACACGGCAAATTTAATGCCAGCCCCGGAGATGGTATTAAGTGAGCCAAGGGCGCGTAAAAAAACAAAAACGCTGTCTTTTGTTCCTCCTACTTAGTATCGTTGCGATACTAAGATCTACTACTTGCGGTGATGAAAATAAAGAAAATGTATTGGGCTGATAACCAGAAATAAATTTCTGAGGGCACCATGTACATGCTCCAGGACGATGCTATTGTGCATATAAATTAACTGCGCAGTGAGAAAACTGAGCGCCCATTTTCCTGATGTATGCACCAGATGCTTTTGAGTGCTTAGGGATGCACAATTTCTACCCAGCGTATCCTTTTTAACGCATTTGCTCATTTAAATATAGCATCGGGCACCCAGGAGAGGTGGATTTGCGCACAATAGGAAAACGGGTGCTCAGTGTGAATGCTCACTTTACTGCGCATGATATTACATAGGCCAGTCAGTTATGACATAGGAGAAAAGCACAGTCCTCAGATGATCCTTACAGAATTGCACGCTGCATTAATAAGCCCTACAGACTCACAAATCTGGATCTAACTAAAAATGATTCTTGCATGTAAATCCAAAAAAGCTTTGTAGATAGTCAACTTCCCGTCCCTTCTGTAGTCGCAGCTAAAGAAAGGAAACAAGACTGCATAAGCATACACAGCCCTACTCTGTGAATGAGTTGTACTGTATATGTCTTCTACAGCATGGGTTTTGAACTCTGGGTCCTCAAAGGACACAAACCAATCCTGTTTTCAAGATTAACTAACTGTGCTGCCAATGTGTGTCTTCGTACCTCATTTAGTAAAAAAGCATGAAACCTCCCCAGTGGAGACAAAAAAAAAAAAAGGTGCATGGAACAAGCACAGAAAATAGTTAATAGCAGTTTGAAGTATTTCAATAAGTACAGCAAATGGACAAACCAGAAGAGCTTGGAGATCTTTAATGCCATCATATTCTAGGTTTTTAAAAACACAAAAAATGTTTACAATATAAGCTGCATCACAATAGTGCTGCCCGACAGATGAACAGGTATGAAAAAGCTTTGCCAGGTTATCAGCAGTCCCTTGCCTAATAATTAAGCTTATTCTGAGATTCTTTCATTCTCTGGCATTAATGATATTCAGGCCAATAAATTACAACAGAGAAAAATGTGGCACATGAGGAATTCCTGGAGCAGTTAACTCAAGTAGCCAAAAAGGCTATTTAGAACTCCCATTTGTGGGATCCACCTGGCGTGACATTTGGGCCACAGCACAACACAGGCACTGGATCATACAAAGCAGCTTCTTGGGGGTTCTCGGAGAGCTCACCTGCATTTTGGGAACAATGGACCAAAATTCTTCCACTATGCCGAACGACTGTCCTTGATTGTGCATTGGCTCTGTACCATAGTTGCTAATTCTATTTCCTTGGTTTGTTAAATTACAGTAAAATATTCTTAGCAATTCTAAGTGTAAAAGCACGCAGGGGAAGTTCTGGGTTTGGAAGTGAGCATTTTGTACGAATTATTGTCTCTCTTTTTCTTCTTGCCAAGAAAAACTACTTAAAAAATGAATAGCAAGAAGAGGGCTGTCTCCCAGTCTGAGCAAACTCACTGCCTGCTTCAATACAAACCGTAGCAGACATTTCAGGTATGTGACAATGATATCTTGCATACATGCAAGGATTATTTTATCCTAAATATTTTTGTGTAGCAAGTTTAAAGTAAAAAAAAAATCATTAAATGTGTTTCTAATCTTCCTGTGATGGCCTTTTTCCCTCCATCACAATTCTACCTCCTTTTCTTTGTCGGTGCTGGCTTTCTTCTCAGCACTCGTGTCTTACTGCCTTTTGTCATGCCATCTGCCTTTCCTAATGCTCCCTCTAATTTTTTCTCTCCACAAACTTCTCTCTCCACCTCCTTTCTTCCATCCCCTCCATGGTTTTCTCTAGGCTGTCTCGCCACATCTCCCACCACTTGATCCTTGCCTCTCTCCCTTCGTTCTCAAACATTTCTCTACGTAATCTCATCTCTCTCTCACGCCCATCTTTCAACAGTCATTTCTTTTTTTTTTTTTACTGCCCCAACTTGTCACACTATTATCCTTCCTGCCTTCCCTCCCCTCACAACTCCCTCTTACTCTAGTACGCCTCTTCTCTCCTGCAGCTCTGAGCACAAGTGCCCAATCTGGCGCAGGCTGTGCCTTTACTCTCCAGGTGAAGGCAAAGAGATCCCCAGACCCCCCACTGACGCAGCGCCACTTCTGGGGCCACAGGAAGAAGATCACCCGGCTCCACACTGCTGCTCCCACTGCTTCCATGGCCGTGGTAAGGCGATCCCAGGGCCCCATGCTCCTAACGCCTTCACTCCCGGAGCCACAGGGAAGAGGATCCCAGGGCACTGCCCTGCAGCTTTGTTTTCTCCTGCCAATCTGTTTCGTGGGTCTGGGAGTGAGATCCAGAGCCTATGGGGCGGATTTTCAGAGCCCTGCTCGCCTAAATGTGCCCGGATTTAGGCGAGCAGGGCCCTGCGCGCCGGTGCGCCTATGTTCAATAGGCCTACCGGCGCGCGCAGACCCCGGGACTCGCGCAAGTCCCGGGGTTTTCCGAAGGGGCGTGTCGGGGGCGGGCCCGATCCACGCGGCATTTTCGGGGCGGGATGTAGCGTTTCGGGGGCGGGCCCGGGGGCGTGGCCGCGCCCTCCGGACCCGCCCCCAGGTCGCGTCCCGGCGCGCTAGCGGCCCGCTGGCGCGCGGGGATTTACGTCTCCCTCCGGGAGGCGTAAATCCCCCGACAAAGGTAAGGGGGGGTTTAGACAGGGCCGGGCGGGTGGGTTAGGTAGGGGAAGGTGAGGGGAGGGCAAAAGAAAGTTCCCTCCGAGGCCGCTCCGATTTCGGAGCGGCCTCTGAGGGAACGGAGGTAGGCTGCGCGGCTCGGCGCGCGCCGGCTACACGGAATAGATAGCCTTGCGCGCGCCGATCCCGGATTTGCGCGGCTACGCGCGTATCTTCTAAAATCCAGCGTACTTTTGTTGGCGCCTGATGCGCCAACAAAAGTACGCCAAATCGCGCTATTTGAAAATCTACCCCTATGCCTTGCAGTATCTCTTCCTTCAATGGCCACTGCTAACAAGACTATGCCGCCATGAACTGTCTAAATTTCAGGCCACTGCTCTCTTTCTAAGCAGACATCACTGTGGCTGGTCCGAAGGTGGTGGGTTCTCTCTATTGATTGTTCACAGTCAGTTAATATGCCAACCGCATACTGTACAGAAAAATAAGGTTTTCTTCATTTTATGCAATGCCGGGAAATGTGTTCCTCTGTGTATGGGCTCTTTTCCTTCAACGAAATTAGAAACTAGAGAGAAAGAAAATCAATGAGTTGTAACTCACGCCATTATGCATATTGTTTACTGAAGAATAAACATGGATTGTAAAATCTATCATCAACAGGCCTTTAAAACCCACAATCTTGAGACAGCAGTGAAAGACTAAGCTGCTTACACTAATAGGTTATATTTGCCCTACTCCAAATGCTGCAACAGCTAGGGTCCTTTCATATTCATTTCTCCTGACCTTTGAGCTCTTTAAAAAAAAAAAAAGGTTTCAGAACTGCAGCAATATTCAGAGCAGAGAAAAGTGATGCAATAAGAGCCCAAGAGAAATGCGCACACTGGTGATTAACAAAAGAGAACTGATTCAGGGGTTGGGAAAAATCCCTGGCACCTCTCTGTTCCATCAAAACATAACAGCTGCAGCCTACACACAGTGAAGGAGACCACTGCAGTCCCACACAGAGCAGGAAAAACCAACGCAGCCCCTGCCACCGGTGTACAGGCAACAGAAAAGGGCACAAGAGCAGGCAGCAGAGCTTGAGACACTTGGGAAGGAAAGGAGAGAACAGAAAGTAAGCGGCCAGAAGGAGTGGGAGGAAAATCAGAAAACAAAATGAGCAAGAGGGTAAAGGAAAACAAAAACAGCTCTGAATGTTTTAACCGGCGTCCAGATTTTTAAAATATTTCTCCATCCCTGACGGAGGTAACAGAAATAATGAGGAAGACTGGAAGTCGAAATAAATCACTTGTATACAGAGATGGAAAAGTCTCAGTCACCTGGTTGCTTGGGCAAGCAAAAATGTGTTGCCTGCACCTGCCTAGGTAATGCAGGGAAGGAAATCTCACTAGGGCCTGGAATCAGCTGCTGCCCGAGAGGGAGAGACCTGCAGGTCTTGTGGCCAGGTCATGCAGGGAGGGAGAAGCAGCAGAGGCCTACATCTGCCCTTTCCTAGTCCTCAGAAACCACTCCTGCCACCAAAGAAATGTTGAACAGAACAGTCAGTGGAGCAGCCAGAACCGCTTCGGCTCCCTTCGTGTAGAGCATCTGGTCCTTCTGCCTTGTCTACTTTCAGTTTTGCTAAGTGCAAGCAAACCCTCTGCCACCTTTTAAAGCCCCTTCTTTGGTGAACATTTAACAAAAATATTTTGATAGATTTGTTTCTCTATTTTCATCCTCCACACTTTTCCCCCTTTTTGAAGGTAAAATGTAATCTTACTTGATAATTCCCTTTCCTTGAGTCCTGCTAGACCAATCCTTACTCATGGGATTTTGCCCTCCACAGCTGCCGGAAACAGAACACACTTTTTTTTTTTTTTTGACACATCACATCCAGCTGTAAGGGAGGTGTGGCCTTGGGCGGCTGGCAATAGTCTTCTGTCAAAGCAAAAAAGGGGACAACTACCCTATACAATTGGAGGTAAAAAAGCAATCACCAAGAATGCACAAGGGAGAGCCCCTGATTTGCTTTCGCTGTGCTTCTTTGTTTAATGGAATGAATATATCTGTCCTCATTGTTTTATTTTATTTATTTAAAACCTTTTATATACCGGTGTTAGTGTGAACATCACATCGGTTTACATCATAACAAAAGCTTGGAAAATACATTTAACAGGGAATAACATGGTAATGGCCGGGTGAACACAGAGAAAGGCATGGAAAATATAGAGCAACTGGTAGATGGTTTTGAACATAAGTAATTATAGGTTTTGTAGGAACAGGGCAGAGCCTGGAACGTCTAATCCCTTGAGGGGGATAGGCATAGAGTTTAAAGGTAGAAGGGATGGTGCTTAGCTTCCACATTGTGCCAGGATCTGGCAGCATCATATTTCCGAGTGGGTCTTGGATTAGTCTAATGGAAGTCAAGGAAAGCAAAATTGCTTACCTTGTAATAGGTGTTATCCCAGGACAGCAGGATGTAGTCCTCACATATGGGTGACGTCACCGAACGGAGCCCAGGCGGGAAAGCTTTCTGTCAAAGTTTCTAGAAACTTTTGACTGGCCCTGTGAGGCCACTGAGCATGCTCAGCATGCTATGATATTCTCTGCCACAGGTGTCTCTCTTCAGTCTGTTATATAGCATGAAGCGATAGCAAAAAATAAAATAATAAAAGGTATGAGACCCAACTCTGCGGGGTGGCGGGTGGGTTCTGTGAGGACTACATCCTGCTGTCCTGGGATAACACCTATTACAAGGTAAGCAATTTTGCTTTATCCCAGGACAAGCAGGATGCTAGTCCTCACATATGGGTGAATAGCAAGCTAGAGGCTGAGTCATGTGGTTACAGTGAGTATTGTTGTTGAATGAGTCAGCCGAGGATCCCAGAACATTGGATGTAGGAGGAGTTGGGATTAAACAGGAAACAAGTTCTTTAAGACAGATTGTCCGTAGGCTGAATCTTGTCTTCCTTCTTTGTCTAAGCAGTAGTGAGCTGCAAAGGTGTGAAGAGAACTCCATGTTGCTGCTTTGCAGATGTCTAAGATTGGCACTGAACGAAAGTGTGCTACTGAAGTTGACATTGCCCTTACTGAATGTGCCTTTACTCGCCCTTGAAGAGGAAGGCCCACTTGTTCATAGCAGAACTCTATGCAATTTGCTATCCAATTGGATAAGGTATGTTTACCCACTGCTTTACCTGGCTTGTTTGGATCATAGGAAACAAAAAGTTGAGTGGATTTCCTATGGACTGCAGTACGGCTTAGATAGAAAGCAAGTGTACGCTTACAGTCCAGGGTGTGCAATGCTGTTTCCCCTGGATGGGAATGAGGCCTTGGAAAGAATGTGGGTAAATTTATGGATTGGTTCAAGTGAAATTCCGTAACTACTTTGGGAAGGAATTTTGGATGTGTACGGAGAACCACCCTGTCATGTAAGAACTTTGTATAAGGTTCGTATGTGACAAGTGCTTGTAACTCACTAACCCTTCTAGCTGAAGTAATGGCTATGAGGAAGATAGTTTTCCATGTGAGGAATTTAAGATTACAAGAGTCGATGGGTTCAAAAGGGGAGCGCATGAGTCTCGTTAGTACCAAATTCAGGTCCCAGCTTGGGACGGGTTTTCGAATTGGTGGTTTGAGGTGAGTTAGACCTCTCATAAATCTACTTATGAGAGGTTGTGTAGATATAGGTGCATCTGCTATCTTGTTATGGTAAGCAGAGATTGCACTTAAATGTACTCTTACAGATGAAGTCTGGAGACCAGATTCTGAAAGATGGTATAAGTAGTCTAGTAGAGAAGTTGCGGGGCAAGCAAAAGGATTTATATCCTTTGTTGAGCACCACAAAGAATCTCTTCCATTTAGAAGCATAGTTTTTTCGCGTGGAAGGTTTACGTGAAGCTATAAGCACTTGAGATATATGAGAGAAAAGATTGAGTGGTTGTAAAATCAAGCTTTCAACATCCATGCTGTCAGAGACAGGGACTGGAGGTTGGGATGTCTCAACCGACCCTGATCTTGAGTTATGAGAGTGGGAGCTACTCCTAGACGAATTGGATCTCTGACTGAGAGGTCTAGAAGTGTGGGAAACCATACTTGTCGAGGCCAATGCGGGGCTATGAGAATCATGGCCCCCCTGTCCTGTTGTAGCTTCACTAGAGTTTTGGTTATGAGCGGTATTGGAGGATACACGTATAGCAGGCCTGAGTTCCAAGGGCGAGCAAAGGCGTCCTTGGCTGGTTGGTTCTTCTGTATGTGTAAAGAACAGAAGTTGTCCACTTTGTGATTCAGAGGTGATGCAAAGAGGTCTATGGTTGGTTGACCCCAGCGTTGAAATATCCTGGTTGCTATTGCAGGATCCAGGGACCATTCGTGTGGTTGGAAGTGACGGCTGAGTCGGTCCGCCACTACATTGTGAATGCCTGCCAGATAAGTGGCTCGTAGGGACATTGAGTGATGCAAGGCCCAGCCCCAAATCTGTGCTGCTTCTTGACAAAGGAGATAGGAGCCCGTACCTCCTTGTTTGTTGATGTACCACGTGGCTACTGTGTTGTCTGTCTGAATGAGAACAGTCTTGTGTGAAAGGCAATCCTGGAACGCATGCAGTGCGTAACGTATCGCTCGAAGTTCCAGAAAATTGATTTGATATGTTGCTTCGAGTTTTGTCCAAGTCCCTTGTGTGTGGAGATTGTCTACATGAGCTCCCCATCCCAAGGTGGAGGCATCCGTAGTTAAAGTAGTCTGTGGGACTGGTTGTTGGAAAGGTAGGCCTTTGCACAGGTTGTCCATGTTGGTCCACCAAAGTAGAGATGATATTAGTTGGTGGGTCACTTGAATTGGATAGTGTAATGGTTGAATTGCTTGGATCCATTGTGACCTTAGAGTCCATTGAGTTACTCTCATAGCTAGCCTTGCCATAGGAGTAACATGAACTGTTGATGCCATGTGGCCTAACAGAATCAGAAACTGATGAGCTGTGGTTTGTGTCCGTAAGGAGATGGACCTTGCTAGCTGAATAAGGGTTTCTGCCCGTTCTATGGGTAGAATGGCCTTTGCTTGGATTGTGTTCAAATCTGCTCCTATGAATTGAAGCAGATGAGTTGGAGTGAGATGGGATTTTTGATAATTGATGAGAAATCCCAGGGAGTGAAGGAGAGCAATTGTTCGGTTGAGAGAAGTTATTGCTCCTTGTTGAGATGGACTCTTTATGAGCCAGTCGTCTAGGTATGGGAAGACATGGACACCTTCTTTGTGTAAGTGTCCTGCTATTACTGCTAGACATTTGGTGAAGACTCTGGGAGCAGATGCCAGTCCAAATGGGAGAACTCTGTATTGGTAATGTTGAAGACCCACTGTGAAGCGCAGGTATTTGCGATGAGGAGGGTATATTGGAATGTGAGCATAAGCATCTTGAAGATCCAGAGAACAAAGCCAATCCTTTGCTTGAAGAAGTGGAAGCATGGTGCCTAGAGAAACCATCCTGAACTTTTCTTTCTTTAGAAATTTGTTGAGATTTCTGAGGTCTAGGATGGGACGTAGGCCTCCTGTTTTCTTTGGAATGAGGAAATATTTGGAGTAGAATCCCCTGCCCTTCTGCTTCCGAGGCACTGGTTGAATGGCCTTGGATGTCAGAAGGGTGGATAATTCTGTTTGTAATTGATGAAGTTGAGATTTTTGTTGTTGGCATGATGTTGGTGGAAATTCTGGAGGAATTGAAGTGAAATTTAGTTTGTAACCTCGGGCAACTATTGAAAGAACCCATTGATCTGAGGTTATGTTTTGCCAATTTTCGTGAAAAAGGGATATTCTGCCTCCAACTGGTAGGTTTGGTTTGGGATTGCAAGGTTGAATCTGTCCTCTGGTGTAATCCTCAAAAGCCTGTTGCAGGCCCTGTTTGCGCAGGTGGTTGTGGGCGGGCGGGTCTGGATTGTCTGGCTTGAGAACGCTGAGTTGGCCTAGTGGATCTACCTCTATTTGTTGGTTGGTAGTATTTGCGTGGCCTATAGTAAGAGCGTCTTACATCTCTCCGTGGAGGACGACGAGAAGGCTGACCAACAGGTTCTTGTGGAGTCTGAGACAGTTGTTTTAGTGTCTCCGTGTGTTCCTTGAGCTGTTGAACCGCTTCTTGAATTTTATCTCCAAAGAGATTGTCACCAAGACAGGGAAGGTCAACAAGCTTATCTTGAACCTCAAGCCTGAGGTCAGATGCCTTGAGCCAGGCCCACCGGCGAGCAGTGATTCCTGCTGCTGCTGTTCTTGAAGCAGTTTCGAAATTGTCATAAACTGCTCTCACTTCATGTTTTCCTGCTTCAAGACCTTTTGTTATAATTTCTTGAGCAGGCTCTTGGAATTGAGTTGGCAAGGAAGTGATGAATTGTTCCATCTCTTTCCAGAGATTTCTTTGATGTTGAGTTATATAGAGTTGATATGCAGAGATTTTAGTACTCAGCATGGAACTCTGGTAAATCTTCTTACCCAATGTGTCCAGGAACCTGTGCTCCCTGCCTGGTGGGATGGAGGAGTGTGGACGCACACGTTTAGATTTCTTCTGTGCTGATTCCACAACGACAGATTGATGGGGCAATTGTTGTTTATGGTACCCAGGAGCTGGTTGAACAATGTAAGTAGTTTCTACCCTTTTGTTCACTGCAGGTATGGAAGCTGGGTGTTCCCAGATTCTTTTTTGAAGTTCCAGTAACACCTCATGTACAGGTATTGCTAGTACCTGTTTGGGTGGATCCACAAACTGTAGTACTTCGAGCGTTTGTGTTCTGGTATCGTCCTCAGCAGCCAATTTAAATGGAATGGAATCAGACATAGTCTGTATGAAGGATGAGAAGGAAAGATCTTCCGGAGGTGATTTCTTTCTTCGGTCAGGAGAAGAAGGATCGGACATGAACTCCTCTGAGGAAAATTGAGAGGGTTCATCATCCCAGGAGTCTTCTGATTCCTCCCTATAAGTTGCTGGAACTGGAGGGGCTTGCAGCCCGGAAGGTCCAGGTTGTGGATCATCGAGGAAAAAATCAGCAGATATCTTCCTTTTTGTAATAGGTGGTAATTTGTCGATGACCTTTTGGTATCTTTGTAGGAGGCGATGATAAAAAGCTTCATCGTGGATCTCCTCCGATGGAATAGGCTGCTGCAGGGATGCAGTCGTTTGATTCGTCGATGGAATTTGAAAAATCATCGAAGTAGATTGAGTCAGTAGCCTCGGTGTAGTGGTTATAGTATCCGCCGAGGATCTTGAGGGAAAAGATGCTGTTGTCATCGGTGTTATCACCGGCATCGATGGTGTAGGCAGAAGCATCGGCATCGATACTGACGGTGAAGGTATCGGCATCGATAGCATAGCCATCGGCATCGATGCTGGAGGCATCGGCATCGATATCGAGGGTATCGGCATCGACTCGGAGGTCGGCATAGACAGGCCTGTCGGAAGTTGTTGCTCTTGAAGAGCCTGGAAAACAGCTTGTTTAATCATTGCAGACAATTCAAGCTGTGGTGTGAACGAGGGAGCCGATGGTGTATGCGATGGAAGCGCAACGACCATCGATGACGGTGTCGGTGACGGCGAAGGCCCAATCACCGGCGTGTCTTGATTCTTTGACCGCTTTGGCATAGACTCATCCTGGGACACTGTTTCAGAGGATGATCGATGGCGATGGCGATGTTTAGCTTTGGATCGTTCTGTTGACGTCGCAGAGAGTACAGAAGATGGCGAGGATGAACGGTCCCCCGATCCATTCGGACGCGGTTTTTTAAGGAGAACTTTCTTTGTTGCTCCAGCCGGAGACAACCTCGGTGCTTTTGAGGGAGAAGGAATTAGTTGAAGAGAAAAAAGGTGTTCCATCTTCTCTTGCCTGGCCTTTCTTCCCTTGACTGTCATTTCTGCACAATTCTCGCAGGAATTGACATCATGTTGTTCCCCGAGGCACATTACACACTCCGAATGGGGATCGGTAATAGACATAGTTCTGTTGCAGACCGGGCATTTTTTAAACCCGGTCGCCATTTTTGATCGACGGCCGTCGATGACGAACGTGTGTGTGTGTGTGAAAAATTTTCAGCCGAAAATTTTTTTTTAAAACAGAGAGTACTCACCAGCCGGCGAGGCAGAGATCTTCCCGTGACAGAGAATATTTAGAAAAAAAAAAAAAAAAGACTTTTCAGTCAAAAACGAGATTCCTAACGGTAGAGCTATCGGTCCGCGGTGCGAACGGCAGCGCGGAAAAGTGAAGACTGAAGAGAGACACCTGTGGCAGAGAATATCATAGCATGCTGAGCATGCTCAGTGGCCTCACAGGGCCAGTCAAAAGTTTCTAGAAACTTTGACAGAAAGCTTTCCCGCCTGGGCTCCGTTCGGTGACGTCACCCATATGTGAGGACTAGCATCCTGCTTGTCCTGGGATAAAGGACGTTATCAAGCAAGATTAAACCTCACCTTCCTTGCCTTCCCGCTAGAGCAGTCCTTACTTGTGGGACACACCCAAACTGCTACTCCTTCGGGCGGAAGAGTGCGCTGCCCTAGGGACACTTGCTCCAAAGCCCTCTGCCAGCAAGTCTAGTCTGTAATGTTTAGTGACGGAATGCAGGGAGGCCAGGTGACTGCCCTACAGATATCTTTTGGGGCCACCGACAAAACTTCTGCCCATGCCACCTGTGCTCTGGTAGAATGCATCTGGAATATAGCTGGTACTCCTTTACCTCCGAGTAGGTAAGCTTAGGCAATTACTTCCTTGATCCCTCTGGCTTTTGCCAGCTTGGAGGCTCCCTTCTGCAGGCCTCCATGTAGCTTGAATACTCATCAGTCTTCCAGAAGGGGTTTGTGAATTTTAGATATTTTAAGAGTCTGCGCTAATGTCCAGTAAGTGAAGTTCAGAGTTTCTACTTTGCAACTTCCTATCCTTAAAAGGCCAGAAGGGATACCACCTGATTCAGGTGAATGGGGACATAACTTTTAGTCCTGGGGGAATTCTGTGCAGAATTCCCCCCCTGCGCGGAATTACCATTTTATTTCTTTCTTGGCAATTCTGCACAGAAAACTGAAGAGGAGACCCTACCATGCCATGAACAGAGCGCGCGAAAATGAAGGCCCCCAGTGCCACGGGGCGCGTGCCATTCACCGCAAAAATGAAGGCCCCCGGTGCCGCGAATGGAGTGCGCTCTGCTCACTGCAAAGATGAAGGTCCCTGTGAGTGTGTATGTGTGTGTGTGTGTGTGTGTGTGTGTGTGAGGAGAGAGAGAGGGTGTGAGAAAGGGCAAAGGGTGTGAGAGAGGAGAGGGAAGGGGAGGGTGAGAGCAGGAGAGGGGTGTGACAGAGGTAAGGGAGGGAATGCTTGAGTGTGGGTGCTAGAGAGAGGGAGCCTATATGAGGAGATTGTGAAGGAGTGTGTATGTGTGAGAGAGATTGGGAGCTCGTGTGTATGAAAAAGGGATCGTGTGCATGTGAGGGTGCTAGCCTGTGTGAAGGGATTGTGTATGTGTGAGACAGAGCCTGTGTGAAGGGATGCATGAGAGAGACATAAGTAGCCTGTGTGAGGATATATGTGTGAGAGAGAAAGGGAGCTTGTATGGGTGTGTATGGAAGAGAGAGGAAACCTGTATGAAGGGATGTGTGTGTGCCAGAGAGTGAGAGAGCCTGTATGAGGGTGTGTGTATGTGTACTAGAGAGAGGGAACATATGTGTGAGAGAGGGACGGACAGAGAGCCTGTGTGAGGGGCAGAACTGAGAACGGGGTCAAACTCTGGGAGTGGAGATAAAGTGGAAGAGGTTGAGCTTAGAGGTGGAGGGGAGAGATACCAGCAGGTGGAGGAGTTGGGGCCTGAGAGGGCAAAGTGGCCAGGGGAGTAGGGAGAGCGAGTGGAAGGAACACTCACAGTGAATTTCTAGGGAAATTCTGCTCAAAATATTTAAAATTCTGCATATCTAAGTAATAACTTTTCTGTATTAATTTAAAATGTAATAACTTAAAGACTGTCATGTAAATTGTTTTATTTTCACCAATATAAAGTTTGCAGATTTTTAAGTTTTTGCGCACAATTCCCCCAAGAGTAAACTTTGCACAAAAAGGAGAGGAATAGTCAGAAAGTGACAGAGTCTGGTATAAAAACCAAGGAAGAACATAAGAACATGCCATACTGGGTCAGAACAAGGGTCCATCAAGCCCAGCATCCTGTTTCCAACAGTGGCCAATCCAGGCCATAAGAACCTGGCAAATACCCAAAAACTAAGTCTATTCCATGTTACCGTTGCTAGTAATAGCAGTGGCTATTTTCTAAGTCAACTTGATTAATAGCAGGTAATGGACTTCTCCAAAAACTTATCCAATCCTTTTTTAAACACAGCTATACTAACTGCACTAACCACATCCTCTGGCAACAAATTCCAGAGTTTAATTGTGCGTTGAGTAAAAAAGAACTTTCTCCGATTAGTTTTAAATGTGCCCCATGCTAACTTCATGGAGTGCCCCCTAGTCCTTCTATTATCCGAAAGAGTAAATAATCGATTCACATCTACCCGTTGTAGACCTCTCATGATTTTAAACACCTCTATCATATCCCCCCTCAGCCGTCTCTCTTCTCCAAGCTGAAAAGTCCTAACCTCTTTAGTCTTTCCTCATAGGGAAGCTGTTCCATTCCCCTTATCATTTTGGTAGCCCTTCTCTGTACCTTCTCCATCGCAATTATATCTTTTTTGAGATGCGGCGACCAGAATTGTACACAGTATTCAAGGTGCGGTCTCACCATGGAGCGATACAGAGGCTTTATTTATTTGTTTATTTATTTATTTAGGATTTTTATATACCGACATTCTCGATACAAATATCAAATCAGGTCGGTTTCCATAGAACAAAACTGTCGCGGTTAAGGCGTTAAATTAAACAGAGTTTCTGAACATAAGAACATAAATATTAAATATTAAATAGACAACAACAACTCGTCAAAATAACGTGAATAAATGTAGGGAATAGCTAAAAAAGAGGGTAGGCTAAATTGGGATATACAGGTAACAGAGAACAGTGTTGATGGGCATAAACATGAGTAATGCATGAGCTAAAGAACTAATGCATCAACAAAGGAGTCTTTCAAAACAAGTGGGCTGTCCAGATAAGGCGTAATCGGGCCTTGAGGGGATATGGGAGGTCATGGAACTTATAGTGGACTATTTTGCTCTTTGACCGGTGTCGGAGTGTTCCTGCGATTCTGGATAGGCTTGCCGGAAGAATCGCAAGCCTATCACCAAGGGAATGGTGAATAAAACGGAAAATTATGACATTTTCCGTTTTATTCACCATTCCCTTTCTAATAATTCCCAACATTCTGCTTGCTTTTTTGACTGCCGCAGCACACTGAACCATCAATTTCAATGTGTTATCCACTTTGACGCCTAGATCTCTTTCTTGGGTTGTAGCACCTAATATGGAACCCAACATTGTGTAATTACAGCATGGGTTATTTTTCCCTATATGCATCACCTTGCACTTATCCACATTAAATTTCATCTGCCATTTGGATGCCCAATTTTCCAGTCTCACAAGGTCTTCCTGCAATTTATCACAATCTGCTTGTGATTTAACTACTCTGAACAATTTTGTGTCATCTGCAAATTTGATTATCTTACTCGTCGTATTTCTTTCCAGATCATTTATAAATATATTAAAAAGTAAGGGTCCCAATACAGATCCCTGAGGCACTCCACTGACCACTCCCTTCCACTGAGAAAATTGTCCATTTAATCCTACTCTGTTTCCTGTCTTTTAGCCAGTTTGCAATCCACGAAAGGACATCGCCACCTATCCCATGACTTTTTACTTTTCCTAGAAGCCTCTCATGAGGAACTTTGTCAAAACGCCTTCTGAAAATCCAAGTATACTACATCTACCGGTTCACCTTTATCCACATGTTTATTAACTCCTTCAAAAAAGTGAAGCAGATTTGTGAGGCAAGACTTGCCCTGGGTAAAGCCATGCTGACTTTGTTCCATTAAACCATGTCTTTCTATATGTTCTGTGATTTTGTAGGGATCCCTGCAAGGCAGGGCTTGTATCTCTGAAATATGTATAGCCGAACAGAGAGTCACCAAAAACGCCACCTTTAAGGAGAGATCTTTTAGAGATGCTTGTCTTAGTATTTCGAAGGGGAGGCATGCTAGGGCCCTAAGAACCAAACTGTGGACCTATTGTGGAACCACTGGTCTAAAAGGGAGTCTAAGTAAACAGCCTATATCCAGGTGTGTGCCTACCTGCAAGCTCTGGACTGGCCCTCTGTAGCAGGATATGGTTGCTACCTATATCTTCAAAGAGCTAAGAGATAACCCTTTATCCAGCCCTGTTTGGATAAAATCCAAGATGCACGCAATGCAAAATTATTCTTACCTGATAATTTGCTTTCCTTAACACCTGCTAGACCAGTCCTCACCATAGGGATTTCCTCCTCCTTAGCTGGTGCAGGAAGAGAGCATGCCTCGAAGCTGTTTGCTGTGATGTTATTTCCCCTATAAGGGAGGCTTGCCCGAGGCAGTCCCCAGTAGCCTTCTTCCAAAGCTGATCTCTTTAGCCGGACTGCCCTATTTTGAGTAAATGCTAAGAAATACATGCATTTTAGCAAGAAAAAACACACTTAGAATTGACCCCAGAAGACTCATTCAGCTCCTTGGGGCTAGGGTACTCCGCCACCCCATCACTTTTGGATAAAACGATGTCTGTTCTGGCTTCCTTCATGTCGAGAATCCCTAGATCCTGCGAAAAGGCAGAGCAACCAGTGTAAGTGCAACAAAGAATAACATGTTGCGTCTCTGTAAAACAAATTAAAAAAAAAAAAAAAAAGAGAGAGAGAAAGATTTCTAAGTACAACCAAAAGAGTGGAGGATACCTTTGCCTCTGACTGCTGGTAGAAGCTAAGTTTCTGCCCATTCCCCCCCCCCCCCCAACAGGGTGGGGCAGAGAAATGAGACAGGGACATCGCAGGAGAAGAAATACCTTCTTCTTCTGAAAGCTCCTTTCTTGCGTTTCCGTTATTCCCTTTTATTCTTCATTCACACCGGGCAGGAACCGGACTGGTCTAGCAGGTGTCAAGGAAAGCAAATTATCAGGTAAGAATAATTTTGCATTTCTTATATCCTTGCTAGACCAGTCCTCAGCACAGGGATATACAAAAGCTATCAGTCTCTAGGGCAGGAGGCCTCTGAGCTAGCCCAAACAACCACTGTATAGTGCTCAGTGAAGGAGTGCAGGGACGTCCATTTGGCTGCCCTGCAAATCTCCTCTGGGGGACACCCTCAACACCTCTGCCCATGACACTGCCTGGGCCCTAGTGGAGTGTGCCCGAAAGCCTGGTGACACCCTTTTGCCTTTCAGAGCATATACTGTGCTAATTGTCTCCTTGATCCATCTGGCCAGAGTTGCTTTAGAGGATACTTTCCCTTTGCATACGCCAAGTAAGACGAACAGTCTGTCAGTTTTCCTGAACGGGTTTTTAATTTTGAGATACCGCAATAATGTCCACCTGACATTCAGCGAATGCAACTCCATCTCCACCTGGTTTGGCTTAGTCTTCTTGAAGGCCAGCAGGTTGATAGTCTGGTTGAGATGAAAGGAAGAGAGAACTTTAGGCAAGGACAAAGTGTATTTTTTGCCTACTCGCGCTAATACGCAACCTCAAGCCTTCCCTCTTGATTTAGAGAATTTAACTATTTTTCTAGAGTCATCGAATTGTGAAATAGTTGAAAGAGCTACTCTTTTGATATCTTTTTTCACTGAGGAAGATTTGAGTGATGTAATGAAAAGTTATTTCAAAAAATCTAACACTATTTATGGGTCCAAAAATCAGGATTTTTCCTGATCTGACTAAATCTGCCCAGTTGAGAAGGAAAGGTTTCTTGGCCTTGTGCCAGGAACTTTAGCTCTGGGAGCAACTTTTTTTCTGAGGTTCCTTTGTAAATGTATTATTAATACAACAGAAATAATTATGGGGTTTTTTCTTCCAGAACAGTTAAAGAGTTTCATTGATTCCAAGAAGGTTATGCTACAAGCTAGCTGTATCTAGGTTAACTCATCATATTGAAGATAGTGCAAGTCATATAGAATTAAGGATAAGGATTTCCTATATTTTTAGTCTCCTTTAATTTTTCAATGCTACCTCCCCCTTACTATTGTGGTCTAAGGTGTAGTTAAGATAGAAGGGATAAGTTGTAATTTTCTCATTTTCTAGAATTTTCTTTGTGAATACCATATTGCTGTACAAAGTGGATGCTTTGTTAGAAATTGTAAAAACCAATAAAGAATTAAAAAAAAAAAGTTATCTAGGATTCCTCCAGAGTTGGAGACCAACAACAGATTGTCCGCTTACAAAATATGAAGCCCGGGAGTCTTATATAACAGCATGTCACAGATGTAAAACAGTATTGATGGAGGTTATATCTTGCAGGACCCTAGGCCAAAACAAATACAAAGTATAAACATAAGAAAGCGTCATCTAGGATAATCGGTCCATTCCAAACCTTCCAATTAGTGAGTATATCAATATATCGGCTGGTAATAGGAACTACGTGGGATTTGTAATCCACTTCATAAACGGATTCCAGACATCTTGAAAAGTGAACAAACGGTTGTATTTCATAGCTGTAAAGAAGTCAATGTTTTTCATGCTTTCAACATGGTCGCAATAACTATGAGGAAAGTAGCCCTTCCTATGCAGGCCTTCGCTTGCAAGGGCCAGGCCAACAGACAAAATGGAGAAGGGTCTTCCATTGAGCCCGGCCATAAAACGCTGCAACTCCCTGGGAAGACGTACCATGGTTCCCCCCACCACTAATCTTATCAGATCCACATACCACAGCCTCCTTGGCCAGTCCAAAGATATCAAGATCATGCATACATGCTAATCTTCTATACCATTCAGAGTCCCTTGCTATCAGGGACCAAAATGGAAATACATATAAGATGTCCATTAGCCAAGGTCTTCTCAGGGCATCTATTACACTAAAGCCTGGTTCCTTCCACCAGCTGAAGAAACTGTCCTGGCATTTGCTAGAGTTGCCATCAAGTCCATTTCCAGCTGCCCCCATTGTTTTGCTATCATCTGAAATGTCTCCCGGCTGAGTTCCCAATCTCTGGGATCTAGCCTGTTTCTGCTGAGGAAGTCAATTAAAAAAAAAATCTCAATTCCCGTAATATGGGAAGCAGATAGGAGCCACAGAATTAGTTCTTCCCACCTTCATAGTAAGATTGCTTTGGCTGCTAGAATCTGGCTGAGGGTGCCCCCTTGCTTGTTCACATATGTTACTGCTATGGCATTGTCTGATAGGATTTTGACCAGCCTCTCTCTTTTCAGGGGCAGGATAAACAATAGGCTCATCTGATGGCTCATTTCTAACCTATTTATCGACTACGTTGATTGCTACCTTGACTACTTCCCTTATGACACCATAACTATGGTGTGCTGGCATCCATAGTTATGCTGGCACAAGGAGGTGGTTCTAGATTCATGCTCTTCAATATAGTGGAGGGATCCATCTGCCATCTTAAGCTCTTCTTCATCATTAGGGGTGAGGGAAGATGAGACTTGTAATCTTGTGACCCTAGAGACCATCGAGACAGAAAAGTCTGTTGCAACAGGCAGATATGGGGCTTTGGCCCATGGGACTAATGGCTGTCATTAGTCCCAAAAGATGGAAATAATCCCAAATACTGGGTGCATTTTGAAACCAGAAATTTTGTACCTGAGATATTAGTTTGGTCATCCTCTGAAGTAATGGTAACCCTCCCCTCTACTGTATTAAAGAGAGTCCCTAAACATTCCAGGGATTGGGTAGGATACAAACTGCTTGTCACATAATTTACTATCCATCTAAGTAGCTCAATGACCCATAGCACTGTATTGAGGCTAGCTGACTTTTCTGGAAGGACTTGGCTGTGATAAATCAGTCATCTAAGCAGTGGTAGAGCAATATTCCTCATTTGTGTAGTATCACAGCCACTACTACCATCACCTTGGTGAAGGCTCTTGCGGAATTTGCCAGACCAAAAGGCAGGGCTTGGAATTGAAAATATGTTTGCCCAGGACACAGAAGCAAAGCAGATCTTGCTGGGAGTTTCATATCAGGATATGAAAATAGGCCTCCGCCAAATCAAGGGATGCTAGGAATTCTCTTTTCCGTATGGGATATAATGACGGAGTGGAGTGTCTCCATATGAAAGTGTGCTACCTTGAAACACCTATTGACCTCTGAGGTCTAAAATGAGATGGAAAGAGCCATCCTTCTTTGGGATCATGAAACAGATTTAGTATGTACCCCATCTCTATTCCACCGCTGATACTGGGATAATAGCTTGTAGATCTTGTAGTCTTGCCAATGTGCTCAAAGCACAATTATAAAGATTCCTCTCACATCAAAGCATATACATATAGCGACAAGACTGATTGTCAAACTGATACCACATCACTGTCCACTGAACTGCATGTATGGTATTTTAATCATAGGTCAGACATGCACCAACATTTGTTTGATTTTATAAATATGCAGGTAAAGAACAACTTATCTTGCATAGAAAACTACTTATGATAAAGCCTGGAATAGGTATAGAGATGACACATTCTGCATCAGGGGTATTACTTTGCTCATGGATGGCAAACTATAAAAAGGACACAAACTGCCATTTTAAAATAGAAAAGATGCAAAAAAAGAACCAAAATCAAAAGAACCGTAGAGTGATTGAATTAAAATGTTCAAGAGAATAAAATAAAAATTGTTTAAAAAGGTATGCTATTGGATGTTCCCATTCATGCCTCATGGTGATACCATATTGAGAGTGAAAGGCCAATAACGATCTCATCAATGTAATAAAACGAATATTGCCACCTCTCAGAGATATATGAGCTTTCCTATCACAGACCATTTAAGCTGATCAAATGAGTAGTTGTAAGAGATGCAGTGGTGAACTAACAGCGCTTGTACTTTTGCTGTCCTGACTCAGCTCTGATGTTCAATAAGTCAAGTTCAGATGGATCACTTCATTTGACCTACATAGACTAAAGGGCAATGGCATTACACAATGTTGATCACAGAGCACGATGTGCAATCTGTACCACTTCTTCAGTTGATACTAAACCTGGCAATAGGATGTGTTCATTGTTACCCTGATATTGTACTAACACACAGGTCACATTTGCCACAATGGTAATGCTCTGTGTGTGCATCTATTGGCATACATTGTCTGGGATATGCTCAAACCACTTGGTCTCTTATGTTCTGCCCTCTCAGAGGAAATCCATGGAATTTCTGAAAATATCGAATACATGGCAAGCATTTTCCATTGTTTCCTGACAGCAACTGCAATATGATGAGATAAATTAATATATTAAAGAAAGTGTGTATAATGCTCTTCTGCAGATGATGATCTGTGTTTCAGTAATGAGGAACATTCTGCTTAATGAGCATAATGGTATGGCACCTTGATAATGTGCCAAGAATAGCCTCTAAGGACAAAATGTTGAATCAACTCTTTAGTTTTATGTTTAAAATATTCTAATGATAAGCAAAGCCTGCAGTCTAAAGAATTGTCAGACTGGTAAATCACTTTTCAAGCACTGGGAGGATGACTTTGAAAGTGAAGTAAATTGTTATGGCCAACTTCCTTATAGTAATTGTGGTAAAAAGCAATAAGCCATCCTTGATAACTAATATATCTAAAAAAGAAAATTTGGTGCAGATGGTGATGCATAGTAAGTGCAGGTTGCGATCTAGTGTGATAAGCAAATCATAAAACTGACAAATTATTCTCCATTCTTGCCCAGATAAAAAATTTCATCTATACAGAGGCTCCAAAATGTGACATATTGAAAATAAAAAGGAGATATAGACACAATCCTCTTCGAATTGGGAAACATACAAGTTAGCTATTTTGGGAGTAACTGGAGAGCCCATAGCCAGGCCATGTGTTTGAAGGTAAAAAATACCATCAAACATGAAATGGCATAACAAAGGTAGCCAGTGTGAACAAAAATAAGTAAGGTATCCTATGGAGAGCTGGACAATTTTAAAAAGCTGACATCACTAAATCAAGTGCTGTGTTATGGGGAACGATGGTATATAAAGACTCCACATCTAAGACTGTCAAGATAGTCTCGGATAGTCATTTTGTGGGTCACTGCTGAAACCAGGGCATCTACCCTAGGAATCCAGTAGATTATTCTTATCTTATAGTGGTAGTGGGGAGATCGTATTCATAAGTCTGCCCCTTTTCAACCCCCCTTGAGGGGAAACCCATTCAATTAGCATCATACTCTCCAGAGCAGGATGTAAAGGGAAGGCTTCTGGGGGCCTCAAGAAACCTTGCAGGATCAGGTCCCCTTCCATCTGGTTGTCTTCCTTGAAGCTAGAGATCTTAAAAGCAGCCATCACATTAGTAATCAATGCAGGCAGTTCTTCCCTGCAAAATAACTTCACCACAGAGGTCTCTTCTTTCAAGGAACATTCTCCTTCCTCTGGAGAATCTATGAGGACAGAGTGATCAAAGTCTCCCCTAGACATGGAGCCTTCCAAAGATTCCTGTGTGAAAATCTGGGTGAAGGAGGCTGCAAAGGTTAAAAGTATTCAACAGGCATGGACATTGTTTAAAAATATAACCCTAGAGGCGCAGTCCATATGTATTCCTCACATTAAGGAAGGCAAAACGATTACCAACATGGTTAAAAGGTGATGTGAAAGAGGCTATTTTAGCCAAAAAAAATCCTTCAAAAATTGGAAGAAGGATCCATCTGAAGAAAATAGGATAAAACATAAGCATTGTCAAGTTAAGTGTAAAACATTGATAAGACAGGCAAAGAGAGAATTTGAAATGAAGTTGGCCATAGAGGCAAAAACTCATAATAAACCATTTTTAAATATATCCGAAGCAAGAAACCTGTGAGGGAGTCGGTTGGACCATTAGATGACAGAGGGGTTAAAGGGGCTCTTAGGGAAGATAAGGCCATTGCAGAAAGACTAAATGAATTCTTTGCTTCCGTGTTTACTAATGAGGATGTTGGGGAGATACCAGTTCCGGAGATGGTTTTCAGGGGTGATGAGTCAGATGAAATGAACGAAATCACTGTGAACCTGGAAGATGTAGTAGGCCAGATTGACAAACTAAAGAGTAGCAAATCACCTGGTCCGGATGGTATGCATCCTAGGGTACTGAAGGAAATCAAAAATGAAATTACTGATCTATTAGTTAAAATTTGTAACCTATCATTAAAATCATCCATTGTACTTGAAGACTGGAGGGTGGCCATTGTAACCCCAATATTTAAAAAAGGCTCCAAGGGCAATCCGGGTAACTATAGACCAGTGAGAATTACTTCAGTGCCGGGAAAAATAGTGGAAACTATTCTCAAGATCAAAATCATAGAGCATATAGAAAGACATGGTTTAATGGAACACAGTCAACTGGATTTACCCAAGGGATGTCTTGCCTAACAAATCTGCTTCATTTTTTGAAGGGGTTAATAAACATGTGGATAAAGGTGAACCGGTAGATGTAGAGTATTTGGATTTTCAGAAGGCGTTTGACAAAGTCCCTCATGAGAGGCTTCTAAGAAAACTAAAAAGTCATGGGATAGGAGGCGATGTCCTTTCGTGGATTACAAACTAGTTAAAAGACAGGAAACAGAGTAGGATTAAATGGTCAATTTTCTCAGTGGAAAAGGGTAAACAGCGGAGTGCCTCAGGGATCTGTACTTGGACCGGTGCTTTTCTATATATATATATATATATATATAAATGATCTGGAAAGGAATACGAGTGAGGTTATCAAATTTGCGGATGATACAAAATTATTCAGAGTAGTTAAATCACAAGCGGATTGTGATACATTACAGGAGGACCTTGCAAGACTAGAAGATTGGGCATCCAAATGGCAGATGAAATTTAATGTGTACAAGTGCAAGGTGTTGCATAGAGGGAAAAATAACCCTTGCTGTAATTACACGATGTTAGGTTCCATTTTAGGAGCTACCACCCAGGAAAAAGATCTAGGCATCATAGTGGATAATACTTTAAAATCGTAAGCTCAGTGTGCTGCAGCAGTCAAAAAAGCAAACAATGTTAGGAATTATTAGGAAGGGAATGGTTAATAAAACGGAAAATGTCATAATGCCTCTATAATTGCTCCATGGTGAGACCGCACCTGGAATACTGTGTACAATTCTGGTCGCCGCATCTCAAAAAAATATATAGTTGTGATGGAGAAGGTACAGAGAAGGGCAACCAAAATGATTAAGGGCATGAAACAGCTCCCCTATGATGAAAGGCTGAAGAGGTTAGGGCTGTTCAGCTTGGAGAAGAGACGGCTGAGGGGGGATATGACAGAGGTCTTTAAGATCATGAAAGGTCTTGAATGAGTAGATGTGAATTGGTTATTTACACTTTCGAATAATGGAAGGACTAGGGGCATTCCATGAAGTTAGCAAGTAGCACATTTAAGATTAATCGTAGAAAATTCTTTTTCACTCAACGCACAATAAAGCTCTGGAATTTATTCTTGGAGGAGAAGTCCATTACGGCTATTAATTAAATTTACTTAGGGAATAGCCACTGCTATGAATTGCATCATTGGCATGGGATCTTCTTAGTGTTTGGGTAATTGCCAGTTTCTTGTAGCCTGGTTTGGCCTCTGTTGGAAACAGGATGCTGGGCTTGATGGACCCTTGGTCTGACCCAGCATGGCAATTTCTTATGTTCTTAGGTATTTATGGCAGCCCTAGGTCACTTATGGGGTGATCCCCTATAGTTGGAAGCATGAGAATGTATGGGTAGGGAAGGAACTGGTCCCATCCCAGGCTTTTGCACAGAGCAGAAGAACTGGTGCATGATGAGCACAAATTCTGGAGAAAATGCCTTAGTGACGCCTGAAGGAATCTCACCTGTGGGTCCTGATGGCCTGTGTCTACCCTGGACTGAGACTTCACACCCTTCTTTCCTACCTAGGAGGAATCTGAAGTGGGGCCTGAGAACCTAAGTCCACACAGGACCTGGAGGCTTTCTGGATCTGAGGTACTCAACCCTGGAGTCACTGCTGAAATTGCCCGAGTGCCTATTCCCAAAGATGGCCCTGCTAACTCTTCCTGCTCCTCCTAGGTTGGGAGGGGGGAGGACAGGAATTTGCACCTGCCATCTCTTGCAATAGTTGTTCCATTTCCCAATCACAAGCAGGGCAGAGGAAGCCTGCTACAATGGGGAGCCGTCTGTTATCACAGATGGCTCCCCATTGTAGCAGGCGGTATCTATTCTTTTTTTTTTTTTTGTGCTCCCACTGTGTGGAATGCTCATCTGCAAGGGGAAGGACAGGCTCTGCATGAGAAAGGCTGCCATGACCCGTCAGGGCCACCATGAAAGTTAAAAATAAGTCCCTGTACTTCTGGGCCCTATTAACCTTATTCTGCAGGATTCAGAACATTTCTCACCACCTCCAGGGCTGGCCCAGTAGCTGTGCCTTGGGGCCAGGATGCTGCATTAAGTCCTTCTTCCTTTCGTTCCACCCCTTTTAATGGTTCATCTTGGGTTTGTTTTTTTTTGCAACTTTATGCCACTAAACCTAAAGTAAATAGTAGGAAACAAGGAGAGAACGAGAAGGGGAGTCTAGCTCTTGCCCTGCTACTCATCCCACTTCCCTATTGCTCACAAGAGATGGGAACCCCCTTTCAGGACTGCTCAACTCCAACCCCCCCTAGGGGTACTGGAAGCAAGCCTAAGGGAAAGCTCTATTAGAATAAAAGGAAGGTTGATTGTTTTCTTCTCTCTCTAAGAGTGAGCTTCTACTGAGAAAAGCAGTCCCTAAAGACTGCTGACCCAGAAACCGGTAGGCTCAACTGGGCCGAAGACTAACCAGAACCCTGGGAGCGGATTAGAAACTTGAACTCATAAATTCACAACTGCTGGAGATAGAGACTACTAGCAGCTGCCTAAAGCCACACCTCCCTTATAGCTGGATGTGATGTCACAAGGGAAAAAGGTATGTCCTCTGTATCTGGCGGCTGTGGAGGGGGTAAACCAATGAGTAAGGACTGGTCTAGATGGAAGATAAGAAATAAAGTATTAGCTATGTTTTATTCTGCAGTATTTAAAAAGTTGGCATGCAAGAGGTACACGGAAGGCTTCATCGCTAGGTCACTATTTCAATTCCAGCTCATATTGGTAAGTACTGTATTTTTCGCTCCATAAGACGCACTTTTTTTCCCCCAAAAGTAGGGGGGAAATGTCTGTGCGTCTTATGGAGCAAATATTAAAAAACAAAAACAAAAAAAACCCCTACAAACCCCCCCCCCCCCCCCCAAGACTTGCCAAAAGTCCCTGGTGGTCCAGCAGGGGTCCGGGAGCGATTTCCTGCACTCAGGCCGTCGGCTCCCAGTATTCAAAATGGCGCCGATAGCCTTTGACCTTACTATGTCACAGGGGCTACCGGTGCCATTGGTCGGCCCCTGTCACATGGTAGGAGCAAAAAATACTGGTAGCCGACGGCCTGAGTGCAGGAGATCGCTCCCGGAGCCCCGTGGACCACCAGGGACTTTTGGCAAGTCTTGGGGGGGGGGGGAAATCAGGAGGGTAAGAGGTTGTAGTTAAATTTAAAGGGTTGGGATGGGGGAATGGGGGACAAAAAAAAAACAATTATATGCCCTCCCCTAATTTGCTCCATAAGACGCACAGATGCCCGGGAACAGAGCCGGTTTAGCACACCATTATTTATTTATTTTTTAATTTTCCCGCTCTGAATCCTAGGTGCGTCTTATGGTCAGGTGCGTTTTATGGAGCGAAAAATACGGTAGTTAAAAAGCTGGCCTACATGATATCAGCTGGTGGTCTCAGTCCAATTAAAGGAGCCAGAGTTGAAGCTTTCCCTTCATATCTTTACAAATAAGGATCTTCGGAGATTATCCCATGCTGTCCTGAATTCCACTACTGTTTTTGCCTCCACTGAATCCCCTAGCAGGCTGTCCCATGCACCCACTACCCTTTCCATGAAGAGATATTTTTTGATGATTCTCCTGATTCTAACCCCCTGAAAGCCTCATATCATGATAGCTTGTTCTAAAACTTACTTTCCACTAAAATAGGTTTGTCTCTTGTGTATTATTTATATCTTTTGAGGTATTTGAATCTCTCTATCAAATCTCCTGTGTCTCTTCTTGGGTTCCAAGTCTCATGTCATAGGGCTTTTAGTGCTGACACAGCACCATTTTGGTATCCCTGCTCTAGACCACCTCTATAACCTTTTGGATCAATGTTTTCCAGAACTGGACACAATACCCAAAGGGGCCGATGTAATACTATCCACACTAAAACAGGAGTTACATTTTAGCATGGGTTTTGGTTAACGCGTGCAGCAGAAACCAGCTATACCATGGGATGCATTAAACTAATGGCATGGAAATCCAGCATGAGTTTAAAAAAAAGTGCATTAAATTAAAAAAAAACAAAGTAGGAGTGTGCTTTAAAAACAGGGAGTAGGGAGGTAGGTGCTTAAAGTTGGAATGAGTGTGCCCAAAATGGTCTTGCATACAAAACTAGTGCTGTGCATCCCACCTTGGCCACAATCTTGCATACGAGGCCATTTGAGCAAGGCATGCCGAGTGAAATCAAAGGGAAAGCTCTCTGGGGCATCCACCTAAAGCCAAACAGTATGCTCTTTAGAGCTGTGCATCCTGACTAGGGCACAAAAGAGTATGAACTGTAAGGTTGTAGCTGCTCACTCCAGAGGACTTACCCTATTATTTCATTTGGCATGTCTTGCCCAAATGTCCTTGTGCATGAGAATGTGCCCAAGTCAGGATGCAATCTTGCATGCAAGATCATTGTACCACAGTGCCAGTGCATATTGTTCATTTGTAGGCACTCATTACAGAAAGTTTACGCTTTGATTTTACTTGCCATGGCTTGCCATAATGGGGCAGGCACCTATAGCTGAACAGTACACACTGGCACTGTGGCACAATGGTCTTTCATGCAAGATTAGCATTGTTCATCAGGGAGATGTGGAGGGGTGTGTATGTCCTTTCCCTATCCACTTTGTAGCCCTGTCCCCCCACCCCCAATGTGTGTCTGTGTTGGGGGGGGGGGGGGGGAGAGAGGGGGGTTAGTGTGGTAAGTGGGCTGTGTTTGGGGATGTGAATGGTGGGTGTAGGCAAAGTGTATGTGAGTACGGCTGGAGACAATTGAAATTGTTTCTGCTAGTATATCACTGGAAATTTAGCTTCTAAGTCTGAGGTGAAGTAGAAGTTAACTTGCATTTCTGGTGGCCATGTTATTCTATTGCTCTGCCCACATGTAGTGGTCTAGCTGTTTCTACCACACTGGCCACAAGAAATGTGAGGTCACTCTGCCCCAGACAAAGAAAGACATTACATTTTCAGTGTAAGCTCTCTGGGGAATGCAACGTCAGCTTAACAGTGATGCTGTGCAACCTGACTTTGGCGTACTGTTCAGCTGCAGGTTCCTTTCCCAGAGAACTTAAGCTGAAAATTTAACTCCTTCCAGGGGCCGAGGTGAAGAACCACGCTCCGCACATTACCTATCAGAAATGGGAGTTTACTTCACCTCAGACGCAGGAGATAAATTTCCAGTGTAAGCTCTTAAACACAGGTAGCAATCACAGCTTTTCTTGCTTTTCCCAAATAGCTAAACTATACGCACACAGTGGCTGTAAGTGCCTTCTCCAAAGAGCTTATTCTATGATTTCAATTGCCGTTCCTTGCCAAAACTGCCTTGGATGTGAGAATGGGCCTAAATGTTGAGATGCATAGAGCTAATCTCAGAGGGAAGGCATGACAAGTAAAATCAAAGCATAAGCTCTTTATGTAGTGCACCTACAGCTTAGCTGAACAAATTGTAAGCTCTGTGGGGTAGGCAGGTTAAAGAGTACACCAAAGTCGGGATGACCAGCAGTGGCGTACGGTTCATAACAGCTTCTGCTAGAAATTAAACTCCTGTGTCCGAGGTGGCAGAAACTCACATTTCTAGTGGCAGAAGTTATTCTATTGCTGTGCTAAGTTTCACAGAAGCAGCTAGACACTACCACACTGGTCACAGCAATAGAATATCATGGCTATCAGAAATGTGAGTTAAGTTTTACTTCTGCTCTGACCCAGGAGTTAGATTTCCAGCATTAAGAAAGAAATTATTCTTAACCTGATAATTTTCTTTCCATGAGTCCTACTAGAACATGGGATTTCCCTGTTCCTCAGCTGCTAAAGACAGAGAGCACACCCTTCCTGACTTCACCTTTTGTCATAAAGGGGGAGTGCTCGTAGGCTTTGCCAGTAGCCTCCTGTGAAAGTGACCGGACAAGGACCCTACTTCTGCACCCTTTATATATACTGTACTGTTTGAGTGTGGCTCCTTGCATGATTCCACTATGGCCCTTGTCTTTCTGGGTGGGACTTGGACTGGTCTGATAGCACTCAAAAAAATTATCAGGTAAGAATAATTTAACTTTTATGCTCCTTAGTGGACCACAAAAGAGAAGGGCAGCCTCCCATGCCACAATAGCAAGACAGATCAATACATCATCTCCTCAGCATATACTCTCAATGCTAAGCGGGCACCAGCGGTGCAATGTACACACTCCACAAGAGCACAGATATCTTCTAGGATAAAAACATCATTAGGCTCCCCAGGGGAGATTTTCACAGCCGCCACTTGGTCATTCCTGCACTTATTCTCCAAGCATTACAGACCAGACATTCAAGTGGACGAGGCTACCTTCGGATCTGGGGTTCTCAAAGCAGCACTGTCTTCCTCCTTCCCTGCCTAGGGGTAGCAGCCATATCTCCCAGTGTAATGAACTGGCCTAGCAAGCAAAAAGGAATAGCCTGTTGGATTTCCTGAATGAATTTGTTACCTTCAGGAACCGTATTATTACCCGCCGAACATCCAGTAGGTGAAGGTTACTCTGCTTCCCTTAACATTCCTTCCTCCTGAAAGCTGGAGAAATGAGGGCCCAAATTTAAAGGTGACCAAATGAGGGGATATCATTAAGTAGGGCTCTCTACATGCGAGTGCTTACAGCTCTGAGATTAGTTTGGCGGAGCACATTGCTATTAAAAAAAAACAGCTTTTAATGAATTTTCTTTAATGGATGCTCCCTTCAAGGTTTCAAAGTGTGGATCAGCTGGTGTCCTGAAGACTACATTAAGGTCCCACTGAGGAAAGACAGCCTGAACTGCCGGTGAATCCCCTTCGCCCCCTTACAAAGTGCACCACATCAGGATGTGCAGCTATTTGGGTGCCTTTAATGCAGCCCCTGTAGTATGAATTGGCTGTCACCTGTATCTTCAATGATTTGAAGGCTAGACTCTTGTCTAAGCCCTTCTGCAAGGAATCTAGGATTTGAGGACTACGTGCCTTTAATAGTGCAATTCCTATTTCCTGACAAATTGCCTCAAATAGCTTCCAGACTCTGACATAGAGTAATGAGGTTGATACCTTATGGGCCTTCAGCATAGTGGCCATCACCACCTGTGAACATCCTCTCTTCGCAGACATGCTCTTTCAAGGGCCAGGCATAAGACAGAATGGAGCTGGATCTTCCTTTGGTACTGGGCCCTGCCACAGTAATTGATGCTCTCTAGCAAACTGTAATGAGGCCTGCTCTCTAGCAAACTGTAATGAGGCCTGCACTAAAAGTATGACCAGGTCTGCATACCAAGACCTCTTTGGCCAGTCCAGATCTATCCATAATGCCTTTGACAGGTGCTTTTCCACCCTCTATTACCTTGCAAATCAATAACAAAGGTGGAAACACATATAGAAGTCTGTCTTTGGGCCAGGGGAGGATTACATTCCAGAGGCATAGATGCTATATTTCCTTGTGGCAACTGATGAATCAGTTTGTTTTTGCATTGACTCAGGTTTCCATTAGGTCCATCACCAGGAGTTCCCCAGCACTCCACTATCATGTGGAATGCTTCTTGGCAGAGTTCCCACTCCCCTAGGTCCAGCTTTTTTTCTGCTGAGAAAATCTGCTTGCACATTTTCCCTTCCTGCCATATACACTGCTGCTAATTGGGAGAGGTTTCTTTCTGTCCAAATGAGTATCCAGCTCATCAGATCTGCCAGTCTGGGGCTGCACGTTCCTCTCTGTTTGTTCATGTTTGCCAATGCAAAAGCACTGTCTGAGAATATTCTGACTGCCTTCCCTTCTAACAAAGTCCAGAAGGCCTGCAATGCCAGGCTGATAGCCCTTACTTCCAACCTACTGATCAGCCAAAGCGCCTCTTAGTTTGACTAGGTCCCTTGGGCCAGGTGGCCTTGACAATGAATTCACTACTCACTCAATCTGACATCTGTGGTGGCTCCAGACGTACGCTCTGCCACCTATCAGGAAACCTGCAGGTGACACTCAATTGTGAGAAGCTGGGGACCAGTGAGCTAGCAGCATATGCTGTAATGAGCATATATGTGCTCTTCCCATGGGACCTTCTATGGTTGCTGTCATAGGTGGATAATCCAATACCCTGGAAGGATTTAGCAAGCAAAATAACCTTACTTGCTCCATTATCTTTGGGGGGGGGGGGGGGGAGATACACCCATCCTTCTCTTGCATCGAACAGAGCTCCTAAGAACTCTAGAGCTTGCGAAGTCTCCAGGTTGCTCTTTGTGTACTTTACTATCCAGCCCAGCCTTTCCAGGAACTGGATCAATGTGGCCAATACCTGTCCGTTCTTGCTCTGATAAGCCAGTATTCTAAATAAGGATGTTTCTAATTTCCTGCCTGCATAGAGCTGCTGCTACTACAACCATGACCTTGGTGAAGGTCCTCATGGTGTTGCAAGTCTAAAGGGTAGGGCCTGAAACTGAAAATAATGACCCAACAGACAAAAACAAAAGTAATTTTTAAGAGGAAACCCTCAAAGGAATGTGGAGATAAGTCCCCGCCAGGTCCAATGATGTCAGAAACTCTCCATTTATTATGGCTGCCACGACCAAGCAAAGTCTGAAATGGGGTAACCTCAGGCACCTGTTGACACCCTTCAAATGCAAAAGAGGATGAAAAGTGCCATCTTTATTTGAAACAAAGTAAATTGAATATGCTCCTTCCTACTGTTTCTAAGTCCTGCAATCTTTGCAGGGTTCCCTTTTGACTTGCGACATACAGGGAGAAATCAAACATATTCAGAATTGGGAAGACGCACTCTGGTACATAGCCTTTTAAAATTATTTCCAGGACCCACTGGTCCGATGTGATCTGGGCCCACTATAGTTAATACCTCGATAGGCCTCCATCCATTGGGAGTACTGGATATCATTGCTGGGAGCAACTTCCCCCTGCGACTACAAATGGGTCTGTTCTCGGCCTCTTAGCCCCACCCCAACCAAAAGGACTGGGACCTGCCTCTTGCCTCTCTGAGCCACCAATGTTCCCAATGCTTCGGTCTTACATTGGTACCTAAATTGTTGGTGTCTAATCCCTTGAGTGAATGATGGGTTTTTATCTTCTGGGAGTCTCTAAGTTTTGACTCCCCCCCCAACTCCTTCACTAAATTTCTCTAGTTCTACCCCAAAGAGTATTCTCCCTTAAAGGGGAATTTGCACAGCTGAGCTTTGGATGCTGAGTCTACTGCCTAACTGCCTAGGTCAGAGGAACCTAGGCACCTGATCCACCAGAAAGGCAACTGCTGACTCCAGGAGTGCAATTTACTGGCTTTGGGAGAGTTGCAGGATACAGCATAAGGTTACACATGCAACATATCCACCACAAATTGAAGCCTGCATCGCCATGGTTCCTGTGAAGAAGGCTTGCTTCAGCACAGCTTCTATTTTCCTATCCTGAGGATCTGGTTAAGGCTGTACCACTCTCTACAGAGATGGTAGTCTTGCTAGCTACTGCCAAAACTAAGGCATCCACTCTTGAGATCCGCAGTAGACTCTTATCTCCTGCAGATAGGGGGTATAAATTTCCCCATAAACCTGCCTCCTTTGAAACCTCCTAGTGGGAAGTCCCATTCTTCCAGACCATTTGCTTTAAGGCATCATATAGGGGACAAGCACTTGAATGCTTTCTTATGCCTTGCAGGATGGGGGTCTCCCTCTGTGGGGTTTTCTGCCTTGGAGCTTGATATCTTAAGAGCTCCCTGCACCCCCACAATGAGGGCTGCAAATTCCTCCTTAATGAAGAGACTGACCATCAAAGAGCTGCACTCTTCTCATGAGCCCTTCCCCTCATCTTGTGAGGATAGGGGTCCACTTAGCTCTCAGTCATAAACTGACCAGTCCTTTTTGCCAGATTCTGGCATGGAGGTGCTAACAGGGGACGATCTGGGGCTCAGAATATCCTGCAACCTTACAGAAGTCCAATAAGGGGGCTGAGGCTATCACTGAACCAGGCTTCTGCACAGTGCAGAAAGCCTGGTGTATGAACAAAACAAAGACTGGTGAAAATCCTGTGGGACATACACCAGTGAGGGTTCCTGACAGGATCTGGCCCAATGTCTTGCCCTACAGCCATCCTGCTACTTGGCCATTCTCTTCCAAAAGAGGGGGAAACGGCCTGAGTCGCCCCAAGGGCAACTGCTCATCCTCCCCTGGGAACAATTCAGCGGCTGTCCCAGCAACCCCCTATGGTACTTCCACCACAACTGGGGAATCTTCCTAGGGCCTTTCAGAAGAGAACTGGCCTATATCTGCATCGCAGGCCAGGCAAATTGAGTCTGCTGCCATGGGGAGCCTCCTGCTCCTGCAGGAGAGGTACCTGCAGTGCTGCAACATTCTCTATAGTTTTTATTGCTAACCGCAACTTCCTGCAACTACCTGGCCTGCTTCCATACAGTACAGTGCGCTCTAGGCCTTCACTACCCAACTGTTCCCTTCCCCAGTACTCACCACCGCCAGGAGCAAGGCTCGCAATCCATAGTCACTCAGCTGCATTGCTAGCTACGGCTCCCCTTCAGCTGAAGACTTCTTTCCTGCCTCTTTTTTTTTTTTTTTTTTTAAACTTTATTGCTCCCTTTACTCCCTAGGGAGTATGGGTCTTCTTAGGAGGATCTTCAGTCCTAAAGAACAGGGGTCCTAGCCTAGGAGCCTACAACTAGGGGAGGACCCACCTGAGAGGCAGATGCACTGGGAAAAGTTACCCCAAAGGGTAGTTAATATAGGACCTCAACAAGCTGAGATCAGGCAAGGGCCGAACCCTGACTCTGGGAGCTTCAGCAATCCACCCACACTTGTGCGCAGCTGCTTATGGCAGATACTACTGGCAAGGTCTATGACTAATCCCCCTTTTCTAACAAAGAGTGAAGTCATGAAGGGGGTGTGCCCTCTGTCTCCAGCAGCCGAGAAATGGGGAAATCCCAAGTTTAATGGACTGGCCTAGGAGGCAAAAAGGAAATGTGACTTAAGCTGTCTAACCTTTAGTGCACCTCTTTGCATTGCTGGGAAATAGCTAATGCTTTCTTTTACATGGATTCTGCTTGCACCTGCACTAATTTTAACACTGGATTTACTCCTGTTTTAGTACATTTTTTTTCTGAGTTAAAATCCCTATTAAATACCAGGGTAAACAACACAAAAAATGCATGCTGAAGCATGAGTAGAAACCAGCATTATCATCATCACACCTTATTACATTGGCTCCAAAGTGAAATCTCACCAATGAACTACACAACAGCATGGTCACCTCTCTTTTTCCACTGGTGATACCTCTCCCTAGGCACCCTAGGATTCCTCAGGCTCCAGCCACTGCCTTAATGCACTGTTTCATTACCTGGAGATCATCAGATATCATCAAGGCCTAAATTTCTTTCCTGCCTGGTGCACACAAAATACATGACCCTGCACTATTTTTTGTATTAAATCATTCTGCCTACTACCTCAGGACGGCCCCTCTGTTACAGACTTTAATGTCAAATACACATAAATAATCTTTTCCTCCACAATATCACCCAGGAAGCCACAGGACCAATCCTTATGGCACCCCTCTCATCACCTTCGTGCCGTACCAGTACCCTCTGCTGTCTATCACTCAACCAGTTACCAATCCAGTCCAATACCTGAGGACCCACCCCCAGGCTGTTCAGTTTATTTATGAAAAAGACAGTATCAAAAGTTTTACTGAACTACAAATATAATCACATCTAGCATATGCTCTTGATCTAGTTCTCTGATCACATAATAACTTCATCAGATTTAACTGATATAACCTCCTGGTTATATCAGTTATGTGCTGGTTTAGATCATGCAACTTTCTAGATACTTCACTACCCTTTCCTTCAATAGTCAATTGTTTTAACCATCACCAAGGTCAAACTAACTGGCCTAAAAGTATCAACATCATCCCTATTCATTTATTTTGAAGCTGCACTTTTATGAAACAATCCAACATCTGCTCTTCTCTATTCTTCTAAAGCCTCTCCTATCTCCAAATACCCCACCCTACCTCAGAGCTATCAGACGGGGTGGATGAAGCAGGTGATTACCAGGGTGCCAGGCACCTCAGCAGGAGATAGGTTAAGGCACCTGAGCTACATCTTTCTGCTAAATTGACAGGAGCTCGCCAGACTTCCTAAGTGGCAGCATCATCAAATGGGGACCAGGCCAGCCAGCCAAATCATCAAGAGAGCCCAGGCCCCTGCAGCCAGCACCATATCCCTGGACTGTGCAAGTTAATGCTTGGCCAGAGGAGCATGCATAACTCCACACAAACCCTTTCTTCTGTAAAGGGTGTGGCATTAACACCACTACCATATGTACCCTGCCAACATGACTCTGCCTCTCCCATTGTCTACTGGTGTTAAGATAGAACTGTGGGCCTTTATGGGCACATAGTTAAGGTAAACATTATCAAACCTCTAACAAGCTTACCTCTATTTGACTTGCAAATGAACCTTGTAAAAAGCACCCTTCAGTTTATTATTTTTAAAAAAAAGTCTCAGCCTCAAAATATGAACAAATAAGTACCTAGTATAGCTCTACAATATCTCTGTTTCTATAGACACATAAAGAATAAAATATTGTAAGGTACTGGGCGCTTGTTATCCGTTCCTATTTTATAAGAAAGGTAGGCCACATAGAGATTTGAGTAACAGAAGACCATAAGGACAACTTGAGTGCCCCACTACTTCTCATCTAGAAGGGATCCGATTATAAACAATTCCCACCATGGGTACTCAATATATACTAGAAGATCCCATTCAGGAGAAAAACAATTTAATTGATCAATCATAGAAGGGGGGTTTCTGTGGGAGCCTCCTTTACTCTGCTTACCAAAGGCTGCCCTGGGTTCACGGGAAGAAAGCGAGGAGAGACGACCTCTGAGCTGTGTTAGGGGCAGAGGAAGCACTGGAAGGGCAACAACCAGGAGGCAGCAGAAGAGGATGGGCCCCGGCTCCCTTCCAAGCGTCAACAGAGGAAGAAGTCAAAACATTCACCACCCAGAGCTTAAACGCAATCCAGAAGGCACGGCCTCGGAGGCCTCCCCGCGCACACCCTACCGCACCGCACTGTTACCTCTTAGGCGCCGGCTGGTCCATGTCTAGTTCGGGGGCTTTACCATTCGCCAGTCCGCCAAACTTCACACTACTTCCATGCCGCTGCCACGAAAAATCCCACCCCGGGGACAGCACAGACGCCACCGGGAGAAGCCCGCCCACCAACCACCGGCTCATTGGCGGACGCACTCGGATGCTGGCGACGGATTGGATACTCAGGAAGTCAAGAGCGAGTTGGCCGAAAACAGCCAATCGGCAGCCCTCTCGGGCACAACACAGACGCGCAAGTGCATGCCGGGAAGAGAATGGGCGGGAGAGCGGGGGCGGGGTTAAGGAGGAAAACTGGAAGTGAGCGTGAGAATCTTGAATGGGATGGGCTTGAGAGTAGGATGAGTTGTTGCTGTCGCTGAAAGTGATAGAGGTTGAGGGCCGGTCCTTCCTCCCCGGTAGGAGGAGGTCGGCGCTGCCGTTCATATCTATTTGAGCTTTGTCTGCAGGCTGCGTTCTAAAGCAATAAAAGTAGGGCTTCTCTTCGCCTGGTGGGAGGGGGGACGGGAGAAGGATTGGGCGAGGAAGGGCCATGCAGTAGCATTCTTCTCAGGCCAAAAGAATTCAACCTGAAAACACATTCGTTGTAATATAGTTAAGCAAACGATATAGAGTGAGTGATCTAAATGAAGATGAATCGAACGATGTGTACAGAGACATGTGACAAATACAGGTAACTGTCTTAGATCTTGGTAAAGAGTTAAAATGTCCATTAGGGCCTGAGGTTTTGAAAATTGCTGCAATACACTGAATTGTCCATACGATTTTCTCCAATAGTGCACTTTACTCGAATAAATGGCTTTTGAAAATTGCTACAATAGTAGTTACATTTATGTGTGTAACTCCTTTTGAAAACTATCCCTCAACTTAATCATACACAATATATTGTTTACCACTAGCATTTTGCCAACATTTAGTATTTGAATTGACATTAAAAAATAAATAAAATAAAATAAAGATCAAGGGTATCCAAGAAGATTTATTGATAAGTGTAGATGTTCTTGATAACTGTTCATTCCTTATTCAAACACAGAATGCTGAAATGGAAGTGGTCTACTGGTTAAAGCAAGGATCTGAGAACCAGGAAAACCAGGGTCTTGATCCCATGTCCCAGTTCCCCAGCTGGAGTCTGCCAATCTTTGTAACCTTAGACAAATCACTTTATCTCCCATTGCCTTCGATACCCCTGAAATTGTAAATTCTATGTCGCAGGAACTTACTGTACATGAATTAAGGCTGTAGCCACCTTTAGCATTATTTGGCAAGGAAGGCTGAAATCCAAACTCTTAATTTGCCCTTTGCATGAGATTTATTTTTTTTATCCATTTTGGTGATTTCAGATTACCTACATTTTTCCAACATGACAAACTGATTTAATTTTTTATTTCTATTCTGCCTTTTGTGACACTTCAAAGCAGAATACATGCAGATATTTCTCTGTCCCTAGAACAGTAGTTTCCCGTCGATAGCAGGGCTGAATTAGCCATGCTGCCATGGGAACTGTCAGTCAGGCCCAGGAGGCAGAGCTTCCAAAGCGATGTCAGAGCTTTGCTCTGAGGCGTGGTTTCCCGTGCTCGGATCAACTCTCCTCAGTCTGTTTTATCAGCGCGTGGGATCGCACGCGGAGCTCCAGACCTCCAGTTTTTGTCAAAAAAAAAAAAAAGATGAAAGAAAGAAAGGACCCTCATCCCTCCGGATTTAAGCCTTGCGCCTGTGGTAAGGTGATGTCCTGGACGGATGGACATGACAAGTGCTATCGATGTCTGGGCCCAGACCACCTGATAGCCACCTGCTCCCACTGTGGTAAGATGTCCCCACGGGCACGTTGGCAGAGAGCCAACAAAATCAAGGCCTTAAAACTAGGCCAGGGTAGATCGTACACCCCCCCCCCCCCTTCCGAGACATGATCATCGCTGGGACCGGCCTCAACGGCGCCTCCCCAGCCGCACTAAGTGGTCTCTGTCGATCCCTCTTCCTCCAGGCCTGGAGACCATCATGGGCAGGAAAATCATCCGGAGATGTCCAGAGGCAGGGACTCTACTCGGGACCGAGAAAGGAGACGTCAGCGTCGACGAGGCAGCTGTCAATTGAGCCCGGTGCTCAAAGGCCTTCGGCGCAGAGTACCACGGCGCAGACCGTATCTACCCCCTCGGTCGACGCAACACAGACTACGCCGTTTGTAGCATCGCGTCCACTGGTGCATGAGTCAACGGTGCCAAAAGGACTGAAATCGCACCATGTGTCGATGCCATCTACATCGGCACAATCGCATCTTACCGCATCGGCGCAAAAAGAGGCCTACGAGTCAGCATCAAAAAAGACCACGACGCAATTGTCGCAGGTGCCGACGCACACCACCACTTCTTTAACACCACAGACACAAGTACCTTTTTGTGGCCACTAAGATGAGGAAGAGGGCTGGGGATCGACATTCTCTTGCCCCTCAACCTCGGAAGAGACATCCCATGGAGAGGGATTTCTGCCCTTAGAGTTCAGTGCACCTTCCTCACCAGACTCCAGTGAAGAACTGGTTCAGGTGCTGACTCCTTGCTCTCCCTCCTCATCCTCCTCATCTCTCAAGGTCTACTCGGACATGTCGTCAATCTCAAAAACCCGCATTAGCGGGACCGGTTTACAAGAACCGCTTTCAAAGAAACGGAAGGTGTTGGATTCCCCTCACACCCGAAATACTAAGACGCCCTCTCCGGACTCTGATATACTATTAGCTGCATTGCCGCACCGAGGCACAACACATCGACCAGCCATGCCTCCACAGACACAGGAGGCGTTTTCCACTTTATCTACTGCTCTGGCAGGGTTCTTTGAAGTCATGCAAGCCTCCTACAAGTTGCCAATTAGTTCTCCAAGTACTACACCGCCATCTCCGCAACAGTCGGTCCAGGCCTCACCGACCCCTTCACCACCAACTCCAGTTCACATTCCAGTCCCCATTACAGTACCGACACCTCAGGACTTTCCTTCCCATCCCACGTCACCTACGGGTCACACTACAACTCCTGACTCGTCTACGGGTTATCCCTCAGAGCCAGAGGAGCAACCTGCTGAACCGTACTCTCCGCCTGAGGACCTTACTTATCCTAAATTCTTGGAAAAAATGGGAAAGGTACTCAATCTCGATATACAAAAGGTACCAGACCCTAGAGCTGACACCCTAGGACTGCTCAAAATCTTCGACCTTCCAGCAGAACCAACAACATTGCCAGCACATAAGGTTCTAGTTTCGGTTCTCGAACGCTCGTGGGAGTCACCCTTCACGCTACCGGCAGTCTCTAGGAAAACGGACCTTAAGTTCAAGATGCAGAAGTCATCCTACTACACGGCTACTCAATTACCCCATGCCTCTTGTGTTCATGCCTCTTCTCGTCCCTCACTCCACCCTCTCTACCTTGGGAGCGACTCCCTTCAGCTCTGACGGACAGATGTAGCTGCGGCTTCTCCCTGCCTCTTGGTCCCGGTGTCCCCGGGCTGGCGTGATGCTACGGATCTGCTATGTTCCTGATGACATAAGGGCATGCGCTCCACACTTTGTACCAGCAAGGGCGTGAACCTCGGGGGTGTCCCCCCCGTAGTGACATCATCCATTTCCACTTTAAAAAGTCTTTGTTTGCTAACCTCTAACGAGTTAGCAAGGAACTCCTACAGGACTTGCTTCGGCAGTCCACGACACTTGCAACAATAGTCCGAGTCAGCGAGGGGAATCCTTCTTCACTGCTCGGCCTTTTCAAACTTATCAGGAGTACCCGCTCCACGGGGACTTTGCTCTCACTTTTTAATTTCAGATTGCCAAGACGGGATCCGGTACTCGCTCCTCGAGGGCCTATGTCCCTGAATACTCAGACTCATTGCCTGGAAGCGATCGCAGACGTGAACACAGTGAGTTCTATTGTAGATAGGAATCGGTACTCGCTCCATGAGGCCCTACATTCCTATAGCTCTGAAGACTCCCTTCCGTCCAAGACATTAACGCAGGTAATGGAGATCGAGAGTTATATTGGCAAGATTGCAGATAGGAACCGGTACTCGCTCCACGAGGGCCCATATTCCTAGAATCTTTTATAGACTGTCTTCTACTCTAGAAGCCATATCATACACAGCTATTGTGAGTTCTTATTACAGACTGTTTGTGGGAACCAGTGCTCGCCTACGGCTCCTGTTCCTGAATATACTGAAGACTCTCTGTGGCATAGAGACCATTGCAGACATTTACTATTGTGAGTGTATCATCTTGTATCCAGTATACCCTGTCTACTCACTACTTCTAGTCTCTCTCTACATCTCAGCAACCCAGAGATTATATTCCAGTATCAGAAGGACTTCAGCCCTGCCAGACACATCGACTCGCTACTGCCACCTTTGGTGGTCAAGCTTCCAGCCTAATAAAGAACTATTTGTGTTCATTTCATATTCTAGCCTAGCCGGTGGTTCCTCTCAGGATCTCCTCCTGTGGGCGCTGTCATCTGCCATCGGCCCAGGGATTCACCATTTCCTCCAAGTGGTCATTCCTTACACTACTGTCACTCTGTGGGAGCCAACCACTACCGACCACTAACACCGCTTACGGAAGTATTATATAGATAGCTAACTTCTCTTTCTATGGGACTTGCCAGCAGCCTATATATAACAGATTGCTGCTCCATAGCGGAAGCATGATCGATTGCTATCTCAGTAGCGAAGTATAATATATCTATTGTTAGCTCCTTTCCTCAGAAGAGTATCATTGAAAGATTGCCAACTCCTCTTCCTGGGGAGTTGATCCATAACAGATTGCTACCTCCTTCCCTTACAAGAGCATCTAACAGCAGTTCGCTAACAGATTACTAACTCCGCCCTCCTGGCAGGGTAAGCACCACAGATAGCTAACGCCTTCCCTCTGGAGGAGCAGATCATGACAGATTGCTACTTCTCCCCCTTTCAGGAGAAAAGCAGAACAGATTGCTAACTCTGCCCTCCTGGCGGGGTGAGCGATAACAGATTGCTAACTCCTCCCCTCTGGAGGAGGAGAGCGTAACAGCCTCCTTGGTGGTAGAATACGCCATGGCGCGGGCCAAAAAGTCAAAAATTCACTCATCCACTTAAGAACATAAGAAAATGCCATACTGGGTCAGACCAAGGGTCCATCAAGCCCAGCATCCTGTTTCCAACAGTGGCCAATCCAGGCCATAAGAACCTGGCAAGTACCCAAAAACTAAGTCTATTCCATGTTACCATTGCTAATGGCAGTGGCTATTCTCTAAGTGAACTTAATCTTTGGACAACTTCGCTAAGAGAACCTTTCAGGCCTCAATGTTAGCTGCCCAGATCAGCCATCATCAATTCTATATCATTCAGTATATATATGAATGCGTACAGTGCCTTAAACAGAATTCAGAATCGCAGACTCTGACGCCTGCGGATCCCATCTTGATGCAAGACGTCGAAGAAGCCATACGGCATTTACTGTGTACCGTGTACGAGGGCTTTGAGGCCTCCTCCAGGGTTTCGGCGGCGGCTATTGCGGCGCGCAGTCGCATAGCTTCGCGCTAGCACCATCAGACCAGATGTACATGAAAAACGCCAATTTGCCCTGCAAAGGAGACAATCTCTTCGGTTCACAATTTCAGGAGACAATCGCGCAACTCAAAAAGCAGTCAGTAGCGGTACAATCTCTCACCACTTCACAACCCTACCCTGCGTCCAGGGGCTACTATATCCCGAACAGAAGACAATCCTTCCAGCGACGCCTGTACCATTTGTATACCTCATACTGAGCGCCACCGTAACAGCCTCCTCCACGGCAACAAACACAAGCACCCCAAAATCACAGAGGTCGTCAGCGACCTCAATGTCCAGCAACACAACAACCCGCTACCGCAGCGAAGTCTAACCCCTCTTTTTAGACTTCGCTCTGCCACCATCACACCAGGTACTAGCAGGAGGCATAACAACTCACCTTCAGCAGTGGGAGAGAATAACATCGGATCAGTGGGTTCTGGACATTGTCCGTTGGGGATATCGAATCCCTTTCCTGAGCCCACCACCCCTACCTCACCTCACATCCAGGGGGCCCAGATCCAACCTCATGCAGTTGCAAAAGGAAGTGTCTGCCTTACTTCATCAACAGGCAATTCAACGCTTCCTTCCATCCAACCAGGGCACGGGGTTCTACTCCCCATACTTCCTCATTCCAAAGAAGTTCGGGGATCTACGTCCTATATTGGATCTCCGAGACCTCAACAAATTCATTGTCAAGGAAAAGTTCAAGATGATATCTCTCAAATCAATACTGCCTCTGATTCCACCCACAGCTTGGAGCTTGGATGAGTTCAATAGATCTCAAGGATGCGTACACTCATATTCCAATACATCCTTCCTCCTGGCAATACCTCTCCTTTCAAGTTCATGGCCAGCACTTTCAATACAAAGTACTCCCCTTCGGTCTCTCGACAGCACCCAGGGTATTCACCAAGTGCGTGGCAGTGGTGGTGGCGTTCCTTCGTCAGTGGGGAATTGTAGTTTTTCCTGATAGCGTCCAGCCCGCAGATGCTACTACAAAACCTTCACAATACGATTCGTTACCTAAGTCAGTTGGGCCCCAACATCAACTACCAAAAGTCCAATCTGCAACCTGCCCAAAGGATTCAGTTCATAGGAGCCATCTTAGACACAACACAGCACAGAGTTTTCCTACTACACGACAGGAGAATACGATGCGTCAGCTCTTCCGGCGTCTTCATCGCACATCGACGCCTTCGGCTCTTCAAATTCTCACAGTGCTGGGACATATGGCAGCAGCCGTTCATGCAGTGGCTACTACCAGACTTCACATGCGCCACATCCAATGGAATCTCAAATGGCAATGTCGACAACATTCCCAACCCCTGACGACAGCAGTATCCCTAACACCAGCCATGTCCAAGGAACTAGACTGGTGGCTACGCGCACGGACGCTCAGCAAGGGTGCCCCATTCTTGCTGTTACCTCACAATGCGGTACTCACCACAGATGCCTCCTGCAAAGGCTGGGGGGCACATCTCAACCACCTGCAGACACAAGGCCTGTGGACCCAAATCAACCTCCTAGAACTCCGAGCGCTACGCATTACGGACCTTTGTCTCCCACCTTCAGGGTCATCGGGTAATGGTCTACACGGACAACCAGGTAGCCATGTTTCACATCAACAAACAAGGTGGCTTGGGATCATGGGTTCTCTGCAAGGAAGCCCTCACCTTCTGCTATGGGCCAGCCGCCACTCAATTCAGTTGCAAGCTACCTACCTACCGGGCATCTCCAACACCAGAGCAGACAAATTGAGCAGGGTATTTCACTCCCACGAGTGGTCTCTCAACCCAGTAATAGCAGAAGAGATCTTCCAGAGATGGGGAAAGCTGACAATACATCTCTTCGCCACGGAATCCAACCGAAAGACAACTCGTTTCTGCTCCGTCTGGCCAAGTCCGTACCAGACCACCCAGGATGCCTTTCTAATTCCATGGACGGAAACCCTAATGTATGCGTTTCCCCCCATTCCTCTCATTACCAAAATACTACAAAAGTGTATGCAAGACGGCGCACAATTAATCCTAGCGGCACCAGCTTGGCCACGTCAACCGTGCTACACACACCTCCTCCGGCTTTCGACAGCGGAACCCTTTCAATTACCAAATCGAGAAGACCTCCTGTCAGAAGAGGAGGGTTCCCTCCTATACCCGCTCCACGCCTCCTTACATCTGACTGCGTGGAGGTTGAGCGGATCCTTCTCTCTGAACACGGATTTTCCATTTCTGTACAAAACGTAATCTTGGCCTCCAGAAAGCCATCCACGAGACACAACTATCAGCTCAAATGGAGAAGCTATGCAGTATGGTGCATGTCGAACGGAGCAGACCCGCTCACCTGCAGCCCCGACATACTCCTGACATATCTACATACATTATACGGAGCAGGTCTTGCCACGGCTTCCGTCCGGGTCCACCTTAGTGCCATAGCTGCCTTCCACCGGCTCCATGAAGGGCAACCAATCTCCCATCATCCGATGGTTTCGTGATTCCTCCGAGGGCTTACTCACCTTCGCCCTCCAGTCACAAAACCCCCCGTACCATGGAACCTCAACCTGGTCCTTGAACAGTTAATGCTACCCCCATTTGAACCAATGGAAGCGGCGCATCTCAAATACTTGACTTGGAAAGTAGTTTTCTTAGTTGCGGTTACATCCGCTAGCGATTTACAAGCCTTGGTACACTATACCCCATATCTACAATTCTACCACGATAATGTACTCCTTCGAACCCATCCCACCTTTCTGCCGAAGGTGGTATCACAATTTCATCTGAACCAATCCATAGAACTACCTACATTCTGTCCAAAACCCCATCAGAACGAACGAGAAAAATTTCTGCACAAATTGGACTGCAAGATAGCGTTGGCTTACTATAAGCAACGAACACACTCATCTAACAGAGTTTGACAACTATTTGTATCTTTCAATCCAAATGCTCCGGGACTTCCAGTAGCGAAGCGGACTAACTCTAGCTGGATTACTCAATGTATACTCTTCTGCTATGAAAAACGGCAGTCCAAGTTGCCTTACCTTCTCACCGCTCATGAAACCAGGGTGGTGGCAGCTTCATTGGCTCACTTAAAACACGTTCCACCACTGGACATTTATAAGGACACCACATGGGCATCTCTTCACATATTCACTTCCCATTACTGCTTAGACCAGCAGACGGTGGATGATGCAAAATTGGGACGAACACTGTTACAGTCCTTGCATAAGCCACCGGTGAGGTCAACTGGCACATAACTACCAGCACGCCGCACCCATTACATGAACTAGAACAATTCAGTGCAGCGTGCTAGGGAGTTTCGGACTCCCATGACTGCATGGCTAATTGAGCCCTGCTATCAACGGGAAAAAGCAAGTTTGCTTACCGTAAACGGTGTTTCCATAGATAGCAGGGTGAATTAGCCATGCTGACCCACCCACCTCCCTGCACAGTCGACCATCATTATTGTATGACCACGCTTGCTTTATCACAGACTGAGGAGAGTTGACCAGAGTGCGGGAAACCACGTGCAGCCTCAGAGCAAATCTCTGACATCGCTTTGGAAGCTCCACCTCCCGGCCCTGACTGACAGTTCCCATGACAGCATGGCTAATTCATCCTGCTATCTACGGAAAAACCGTTTACGGTAAGAAAACTTGCTTTCTCAACCTTTTTCCCATGTCCCGTGGTGACACACCCGATGGACAATGTTCACATATATGACACACCGCTCATAACAATCCACAGCTAAATTAAAAAAAAAAAGCCTCGGTATTACTTTTATTGGTAAGAATGACCAAGGGAAAGATAAGAGTACTCTCTCTGAACAGCAATAACAAATTTTTGTACAAGCTGTGTTCTCTGTCCACTGGGGGGCCACCATTTTTTCTTCTTCACTTTTGAGTTGAGCAGGGGAAGATAGAATCAGTTATCACAAGCCTGGAAGAGAAAGAGAATTACCATCTCTTACTGGGCTCCAACACGAATGGAGGACAAGAGCTGTGGCCTACTGGGCCTAGTACATCAAAATGTCTACCTTGTGAACTGTACAGCCTTGCACACCCTTCCCTCCCCACACAATTCAAAATTGTGCATTTATAATAGATTTTATATGAAAAATTACATTAAAAATAGAAAGACTAGGGGGCACTCCATGAAGTTAGCATGTGGCAAATTTAAAACTAATCGGAGAAAGTTCTTTTTTACTCAACACACAATTAAACTCTGGAATTTGTTGCCAGAGGATGTGGTTAGTGCAGTTGCTATAGCTGTGTTTAAAAAAGGATTGGATAAGTTCTTGGAGGAGAAGTCCATTACCTACTATTAATTAAGTTGACTTAGAAAATAGCCACTGCTATTAAAAGCAACGGTAACATGGAATAGACTTAGTTTTTGGGTACTTGCCAGGTTCTTATGGCCTGGATTGGCCACTGTTGGAAACAGAATGCTGGGCTTGATGGACCCTTGGTCTGACCCAGTATGGCATGTTCTTATGTTCTTATAATCACTTACATTATATTTACATGCACTGTTGTGATGCAAACCAGAAAACCCTGCAAAAAAATAAAGACAGTTGGAACCCATATAGCATTAAGCCTATTTGAACATGTGCAGTGTGGGCTTAGCACTCAGAAAGTCATGAGTAAAAGAATTATAACAACAATATAGTAAAACCTCCATACTAAACACTAACTGACAGCACGCAAACAGTAACAACCCTACTTATGAAAAGGTAAAAGTATTAATATTACACTAGGCCCTAAAACACCAATACACCTCATATTAGGAAAACAGAACGAGCCCGGCTGCTATAGATCCCTACACAGAAACTACACGCTGGGAGAATACCTCATCTTGGTCATACATAAGAACATGCCATACTAGGTCAGACCAAGGGTCCATCAAGCCCAGTATCATGTTTCCAACAGTGGCCAATTCAGGCCATAAGAACCTGGCAAGTACCCAAAAACTAAGTCTATTCCATGCTACTGTTACTAGTAATGGCTATTTTCTAAGTCAACTTAATTAATAGGTAATGGATTTCTCCTCCAAGAACTTATGCAGTCCTTTTTTAAACACACCTACACTAACTGCACTAACCACATCCTCTGGCAAAAATTTCAGAGTTTAATTGTGCATTGAGTGAAAAAGAACTTTCTCCGATTAGTTTTAAATGTGCCACATGCTAACTTCATGGAGTGCCCCCTAGTCTTTCTATTATCTGAAAGAGTGAATAACTGATTCACATTAACCCGTTCTAGACCTGTCATGATTTTAAACACCTCTATCATATACCCCCTCAGCCGTCTCTTCTCTAAGCTGAAAAGTCCTAACCTCTTTAGTCTTTCCTCATAGGGGGAGCTGTTCCATCCCCTTTATCATTTTGGTTGCCCTTCTTTGTACCTTCTCCATCGCAACTATATCTTTTTTGAGATGCAGCGACCAGAATTGTACACAGTATTCAAGGTGCAATCTAACCATGGAGCAATACAGAGGCATTATGACATTTTCTGTTTTATTTACCATTCCCTTTCTAATAATTCCCAACATAGTGTTTGCTTTTTTGACTGCCGCAACACACTGAACCAATGATTTTGATGTGTTATCCACTATGACGTCTAGATCTCTTTCTTGGATGGTAGCTCCTAATATGGAACCTAACATTTTGTAACTATAGCATGGGTTATTTTTCCCTAATTGCATCAACTTGCACTTATCTGCATTAAATTTCATCAGCCATTTGGATGCCCAATTTTTCAGTCTCAGAAGGTCTTCCTGCAATTTATCACAATCTGCTTGTGATTTAACTACTCTGAACAATTTTGTATCATCTGCAAATTTGATTACCTCTCTTGTCGTATTTCTTTCCAGATCATTTATAAATATATTGAAAAGTACAAGTCCCACTACAGATTCCTGAGGCACTCCACTGCCCACTCCCTTCCACTGAGAAAATTGTCCATTTAATCCTACTCTCTGTTTCCTGTCTTTTAGCCAGTTTGTAATCCACAAAAGGACATTGCCTCCTATCCCATGACTTTTCAGTTTTCTTAGAAGCCTCTGATGAGGGACTTTGTCAAACGCCTTCTGAAAATCCAAATACACTACATCTATCGGTTCACCTTTATCCACATGTTTATTAACCCCTTCAAAAAATGAAGCAGATTTGTTAGGCAAGAAAGAATTCATTTAGTCTCTCTGCAATGGCCTTATCTTCCCTAAGAGCCCCTTTAACCCCTCCATCATCTAACGGTCCAACAGACTCCCTCACAGGTTTCTTGCTTCGGATATATTTTAAAAAGTTTTTATTATGAGTTTTGCCTCTACGGCCAAATTCTCTCTTCCCCTTTCTTATTTATTTATTTTATTTTATTTAACACTTTTTTTATACCGACCTTCATAGTAATAACCATATCGGATCGGTTTACATAGAACAAGGATAACTGAAGCAATAAATAAATTGATAAAAACAATAGAGGTGGGCCGCTTGCTTTTCCTTTCCGGGTTCCAAGCAGCGAGGGCCCTTTTTGAATTTCCCGCGATATCAGCCCAGGTCCGAGGACTCCAACGAGAGGAGGAGGGGCCGGAGGAGCGAATAAAAATCTGCCTCTGCCGGCGTATGATTGCCGCTTGCTTTTCCTTTCTGGGTTCCAAGCAGCGAGGGCCCTTTTTGAATTTCCCGCGATATCAGCCCAGGTCCGAGGACTCCAACGAGAGGAGGAGGGGCCGGAGGAGCGAATAAAAATCTGCCTCTGCCGGCGTATGATTGCCGCTTGCTTTTCCTTTCCGGGTTCCAAGCAGCGAGGGCCCTTTTTGAATTTCCCGCGATATCAGCCCAGGTCCGAGGACTCCAACGAGAGGAGGAGGGGCCGGAGGAGCGAATAAAAATCTGCCTCTGCCGGCGTATGATTGCCGCTTGCTTTTCCTTTCCGGGTTCCAAGCAGCGAGGGCCCTTTTTGAATTTCCCGCGATATCAGCCCAGGTCCGAGGACTCCAACGAGAGGAGGAGGGGCCGGAGGAGCGAATAAAAATCTGCCTACGCCGGCGCGATGCCGCCGGCGCGACGGTTAAGCCGCGCGTGGTAAAGGGGCGTGCGACTTTGCCCGACTTAGCCCGGACTGGAGCCCGGCCTGGAGCAGATTGAGTAAAAACCTACTTGTAAGCGGTCAGATCGGGATCTGGGACAACAATTTGTGAGTAAACTTGCGGCTTAATTCTGAAAGCATTCATAGTTATTGCTTTATCTTTCATCACATTGCTATGCCTCATACGAAGAGGAAAGCAAAGTTGAGAGAGATGTCGTCAACTAATTTGTTACAGCCTGCTATTACAGACTGTTTTCAGATAAATCCCATGCAAACACCCGGAAGAGCCGCTAGTAGTCCAACCCAGGAGCAGGAGTTGGCTACTTTGGCATCAGAAATATCATTATCCCCGGGTGCCCCAGATACACCTACTCCTCCGTCTGCTAAGATTGATGTGGACTTAAATGTATTGCAAAGTCTGTTGGTTTCCCAGAGAGAAGTTGCGAAGGCGACAAAATTCTCGGAGGACTTAAAAGACTCTGGTCCCAGGGAAACTAAAGATATCATGAAGAATGCAGACCAAAATGATGAGGAACTGCAACAGCTAGGAGGAAATGATGTACAAATCTGTTTAGATGGTGGTGAAAATGTTTCTGTTATCCCAAAAAAGTTTTCAATTGAAGAATTGGGTTATATGATGATTACTATGCAAAAATCTATAAATAATCTAGTTAGTAACGTACAGGAGGCTTTAAAAAAGAATACCCAAATGCAGGAGAAAGTAGACTCTTTAGAAAAGAATTTAAATAATATGGAGGTAAACTTGGGGGAAGTTCAATTAATTCAGTCTAATTTAATTAAAACAGAAGCTGAATATAAGATTAAGATTGAAATGATAGAAAATCAGATGAGGAAATTAAACCTCAGATTACTAAATTTCCCAAAGACCCATCTTGTAACACCTTTAGATCTTTTCAATAGTTATCTTAGGAATATCTTGAAATATACAGAGTCTAATTTACCCAAGTTGAATAGAATTTATTATTTACAACAAACAGCAGAGGAGGGAAAAAGTGATAAGGATGGAGAAATGTTACAAGACCTGAATTTGACGGATTTTTTAGAAAAATCCTTTGAATCTAAAATCAGTACTACAGCAACGTTAATTGTACAATTTATAATTCAATCAGATAGAGATACAGTACTGAAGTTGCATTTCAAACATCAGAAGAGTAATTTTTATGGTCAATCCATAAGAATTTTCCCGGATATAGTTTATCCTACTCAATTAAGACGTAAGAACTTTATAACTATGCGATCTGAAGTGTTATCTCTAGGAGCACAATTCTATTTGAGATACCCCTGTAAATGTTTAATAAGACATGGTGATAATAGATATATTTTCACCCAGCCGGAACAACTAAGAACATATTTAGATACACATTCTTAATATGCTGTGCAATGTGGGAAAAGTTAGTTTTTGGTATGGGATAGATTAAGCAACAAGTTTATGTAAATTGGTAATTTTCTATGTTGTGATGCTCCAATTCTGTTGAAACCCAGTTTCCCAAACTTTTCTTGATTCAATTTCCTAAGTATAGGATAATAAGTAAGTGGGTAATTGTTTCTATGATATATATCTGTGAACCAGGATTGATGCACTTATGTATCTATTTTATGTATAACTTTGAATAATGCAATAAACATAAAATAAAAAAAACAAAAAAAAAAAAAAACAATAGAGGTGAATAAGGCAAAAAGTTATCAATGTTTTACACTTAACTTGACAATGCTTATGCTTTATCCTATTTTCTTCAGATGGATCCTTTTTCCAATTTTTGAAGGATTTTTTTTGGCTAAAATAGCCTCTTTCACCTCACCTTTTAACCATGCCGGTAATCATTTTGCCTTCCTTCCACCTTTCTTAATGCACGGAATACACCTGGACTGCGCGTCTAGGATTGTATTTTTAAACAATGTCCATGCCTGTTCAACACTTTTAACCTTTGCAGCTGCACCTTTCAGTTTTTTTCTATTTTCCTCATTTTATCAAAGTTTCCCTTTTGAAAATTTAGTGTTAGAGCTGCAGATTTACTTGTTGTCCCCCTTCCAGTTATTAGTTTAAATTTGATCAAGTTATGATCAGTGTTGCCAAGTGGCCCCACCACTGTTACCTCTGTCACCAAATCCTGCGTTTCACTAAGAATTAAATCTAAAATAGCTCCCTCACTTGTTGGTTCCTGAACCAATTGCTCCATGAAGCAGTCATTTATTACATCCAGGAACTTTGTCTCTAGCAAGTCCTGATGTTACATTTACCCAGTCAATATTGGGGTAATTAAAATCTCCAGTTATTATTGCACTGCCAAATTGGTTAGCTTCCCTGATTTCTCTTAGCATTTCATCATCTGTCTGACCATTTTGTCCAGGTAGACGGTAGTATACTCCTATCACTATACACTTACCCAACACACATGGGATTTCTACCCATATAGATTTTTAGTCTCTTGTATGATCTTTATCCTGTTGGGCTCTATACCTTCCTGGACATAAAGTGTCACACCCCCATTAAGTTGATCCTCCCTATCATTGCGATATAATTTGTACCCTGATATATCACTGTCCCATTTGTTATCCTCCTTCCACCAGGTTTCTGTGATGCCAATTATGTCAATCTCATCATTTACTGCTAATCACTCTAACTCTCCCATCGTACTTCTTAGACTTCTTGCATTGGCACACAGACATTTCAAAGTGTATTTTTTTCTTTGTATTAACAACCTGCTTTTCAGTTCTTAGAGATAATTTGGAAATCTTTAGCTCAGGTGATTTTTTACATATAGGCACAAGGACTACATTTGCTTTTATTGGAACCTCTCTGTTGGGATGCCCTAACTCTCCTGTTTCATTAGTATGCTTCAAGGATACATTGCTCCAAACCATGCACTGCTGAGTGACTGTCGGCTTTCCCCCTTTTTCTAGTTTAAAAGCTGCTCTATCTCCTTTTTAAAAGTTAGTGGCAGCAGCTTGGTTCTACTCTGGTTAAGGTGGAGCACATCCTTTTGGAAAAGTCTCCCCCTTCCCTAAAAGTTTCCCCAGTTCCTTACAAAACAGAATCCCTCTTCCCTGCACCATCGTCTCATCCATGCATTGAAACTCTGGAGCTCTGCCTGCCTCTGAGGACCTGCACGTGGAACAGGAAGCATTTCAGAGAATGCCACCCTGGAGGTTCTGGATTTCAGCTTTCTACCTAAAATCCTAAATTTGGCTTCCAGAACCTCTCTCCCACATTTTCCTATGTCGTTGGTGCCCCATGCAGAATACAGACAGACTCTCGCCAAATGCAGAATGAAGAGTATACTGTAAGTATGAATAAAAATATCCAGACAAAAACGTAACTGTAAAGCACAACAGTACAACAATGGGAAAATAGAATCACCATTCCTCATAAAAAATAAAAAAATATAAAATCAATAATAAAATCATACTAATAAAAAATACATATTTCATAACAGCAGAAGAATAGAATAACATCCAACAATTAAAAACTCATAAAATTGTTCCAAATACCAATAAAACATTTCAAAACAGCAGACACAAAAATCCGATAATACCTGAGATCTTTTGATTTCACAGTGCCCTGAGATTGTCTTGGATTAATAAAAGGAGAAGAGGGGGATTGGTGCTCAAAACTTTCTTCTCTCTCACATGCTCAATTTCACACAAACAGACAGGCTGTCTCTCGCTCTTGCTCAGTCTTGCATGTGCACAGAAACAATCAGGCTGACTCTCACTTTCACATGCTCAGCCTCACACAGGCTGTCTCTCACTGTCATGTGTGCTTAGTCTCACCCAGGCTGTCTCTCTCATATGCTCAGTCTTACATAGGCATACACACTCATACAGGCAGTCTCTCACTCACTTGCTCAGCCTCACCCAGACAATCACACGCACAGGCTTTCTCTCACACTCACACAGGCTTTCTCTCACTCTCGTGCTTAGTCTCACACAGGCAAACACACCCACAGAGAGTCTCTTACTCTCACGTGCTCAGCCTCTCTCAGAGACACACACACAGAGCTGTCGCTCACTCTCACATAGGTATGCCAACACATAGGCTGTCTCTAACTCTCACAAAGTCTCACACAGGCACACACACTGTTTCTCTCCTCCTGGAAGCACATGTAACAGCAGCAGCAGCTTGAAGCTTCATCCTGTCCTCCAGCCCTATGGCCAATAGAATTTGTTCTCTTGGGGCCTCAGGGACTGACATGGTGCCTCTTCATATTTGCCCGCACTGCTTCTTCTCTTGTTCCCACATGGGTCCACCTCACTTCCTCTTCCAGGCTGTGCCGATAAGGATACCATACCACCCGCGCAGCCCTCCACCCCCATGTGTTTTTTCTAGATGACTGCTTAGTGCTGCAATCAGCTCTGCTATTAGCATTCCGCCCAGGCTTGAAAATGCTGTCAACCCGGGCGGAGGAAGGGATCTCTGCATTCCACTAGAGAAGAGGAAGGGGAGGTAAGATTAGTCACATCAGCAGGAGACCAGGGAGCGCGGTATTCCGGCCACAGAAGTGTCGACACAATGGTGTGTCACAACACACTGCTTGAGAATTGCTGTTCTAATCTATCATTACAAGGCATTTATTTGCTGGGGTGGTCAGGTGGTCATTTTTTGTTATGCGCGTACTGTCCCGTTATTTTCCATTGCTGTTTAATGTTACATGAATTTTTCAGTCATCCCTGATGACCACACAAAATGTAGCACTACCTGGTCTCAGACTTGGGGACATCCAGACTGACTCTTATATGATCATCAGCACACTCCCAAGATAAATGCATCATACCCTGTTGTGCACTTAGACCAGGGTTGGAGAACCATATTGGTAATCATGAGGCCCTTGGGCCACATTAACTGTTTCCCCAGTTATCAATCTAATTCACAGAGTTTTCATTTTCTTCCTAAATTATTTTTGTAATGTGAATATACAGTTTTTGAACTGTCGCTGTACAAAATATGGAAAACTTATTGGTAGTCAAAATATTTTTAGCCACTTGGCTGAAATTCCCCAATTTGATTTATTTATTTTAAGAGTTTATCCCACTCCATCCGCAGCTCTAGGCAGGTAACAGAAACATTCACAGTTCAGGAAAAACAAAGCAACAACATATAACTTAAACACAGATACAAAACTTCAAACTATAAAACATTCACATTTTAGTTTAAATCTGTTTTATTGATTTTACAATATGAAATTTCATATACAATATCTCAAATATACATCTTATAATAACCATTTGCAACAAGTTAACAGATACAAATCCCGTCCATTTCCCATACCTCCCCCCCCCAACCCAAACCTATCGCCCTCCCTTTTTGCAGTTTATCTACAGTATATCAAAAAAAAAATTCTAATAATGACAAGGAAAAGAAAACCACAAGGTAAGCCCAGCAAAATAAGTCGATAAGTACTTCAATCAATTAAGTCATTCAGAATTTGGCTTTGAGCTCTATGTGGAAGCTTGGAAATAGATGGAAGCCATATATCAAGAGTCATTTTCTTTTTTTCTACGATGTTCTGATTTATAGAACATCTATACCATAACTGATAAATTATGTATTTTATTTCTCCAAAAGGTAAAGAAGGGAATATATCGGTTGTCTCCAGAAGTGTAGGGTAGTAAGTCTAGCCAACAAGAGGACCTTTTTTAGCCAACACCTCTGAGATATAGGACAATAAGAAGAAGAACCGATGTCACCAAATAACACCAAAGAAGCATAAAAAAGCAGACTGTGAAGTAATCCACTCCATATATGAGTGTAGCCTCCTCCAAAAGGTTTGTATTTTAGAACAAAACCAAAAAGATTGACCAAGATGACCCACTTCAACAGTACATTTAATACATATGTCTGAGTCTGAGATTTGTGCTAAAAAGCTTGTCTTGTGAAATGAATGTTCTATTTAAAAACTTAAATTGAGTTTCTCGAAACTGTGCATTGTTTGATATCTTAGGTACTCAAGCAAAGCAGGTAAGAAATATTTTTATGATTGTATCTGTAACTCCTCTAATCATCTATTCCATAATGAGAAAGAATCCCATCTATCCTTTATTCGAGCTAAAGACTTACTACCCTACACTTTTGGAGAGGACAAAGTGAGCCTTTCAGGATGCTCAATATCAAACCATTCTTGCAAAGTTTTCCATTTATTTTTGGTTAATTCAGAACAATCCAAAGACCCCACATAATGGTGAGATTGGATATAACTGAAATAGTCTTTCCCAGTAAAAGCAAAAGACTCCTTCAGTTCCACAAATTTCAGTATTTCCCCTCCATCTCCCAAGTAGAAAATATCCCTGGTTGCATACCTCGCAAAATTTTGCCATTACCTTCCAGAGGTAAAAAAGTGAAATCCTGGAGTTCAAATGTAATTTACAAATCAGTCAATGCCATGTTTTTTGCAAGGAGACAAGCAGACTGATTTTTCAAATGCGCAGGAACTGCCAGACTCGCTTCAAAATGAAGTGATGTATAGTAGTTAGTCCCCTGTAGCCAGTCTCTTATGTAAGTAAATTTGCTGACATATTGTAAAATTTCAAATTAGGCAGACTCAAACCTCCCTTGCCCAAAGGCCTTAGAAGTTGAGAAAATGAAATACAAGGTTTTTTCCCTCTCCAGATATATTTCCTCACCTCTTTGGAAAAGAGTACCAAGGAAAGTTTATCCAGAAAAAGAGGAAGTATCCCAAAAACATAAAGCCATCTGGGTAAAACAACCATTTTAAGTAAATATATTCGATTGCATAACAAAAGATGTAAAAGTGTCCATGTTCTCAGAGTAGTTTCAGTATATCTGACAACCATTGTACATTTATCTCATGTAAATGTTTTACATCCCTTGGCAAAATTATTCCCAAATATTTTATCTTATTAGCCCACTTATGAGGAAAGTCTCCCATCCATCTATGTGTTTGCCACTCCCCCATTGGAAGCGCTTCAGATTTATCCAGATTCAGTTTGAATCCTGCTAAAGGTCCCTAACACTGATATTTCCCAAGTAGTTCTAGAGAAGCAGCAGGTTCTAAGACATGTATTAATAGGTCATCTGTAAATGCTGAGAGTTTAAATTGCTGGGAACCAACATTGATCCCTTGTATACGAAGGTTATATACAATGTTTTGTAATAAGGGGTCTAGTGATAGAACAAATAAAAGTGGGGAGAGTGGACATCCATGTCTAGTTCCTCTATGTAAAATAAATTCAGTGGATAAATTTCCATTAACTAAAATTCAGGCTCTCAGATTTTTATATAAGATAGGAATCGCATAAAGGGGCCTTCAAAACCACGAAATTTCAAAGATGCAAATAAAAATGTCTAACCTACCCTATCAAAAGCCTTTTCAGTGTCAAAACCGATAAGTAAGGAACGTAATTTCTGTCTTGACACCTGATCCATGGTTCCTAAACTCTTCCTAACATTCGTTACTGATGCTCTCCCTTTGACAAAACCAACTTGTTCTTCTGTTACTAAAGAATCAAGAAAAGGGGATAATCGGTCCTCCATTATTTTTGCAAAAAGCTTTACATCATAATTTAACAATGATTAGGACAGTATGACCCAGGGATTGTAGGATCCCAACCTGGCTTGAGAACCACTATGATAGTAGCTTTGTTTGACCCAAAAGGCAATTCATTGACTTTCAAAAGAGAATGAAAGACTTTTTCCAAAGAATGGCATATTTCATCTCTTAATTTATAAAATTCTCCCTTCAAACCAACAGGACCTGGGGGCTTGAAGAGTTTGGACTATTTGATAGCCCTCCAAATTTCTTGAGCGCTTACAGGGGCATTTAGAACTGATAATTGATTGGGCATCAGGTTTGGTAAGAAGGAAGATTTCAAGTATGTTTGTACCACTGTTTTCATCAGCTGTATATAATTCCTTACAATACTGATTGAATATATCATCAATCTCTTTAGCAGTATTTACCTATACTCATGAATTATTCCTTTAAAGTTGTGATATAAGTGGTACCTGTCTTATGTCTTACTAGATTTTCTGTCATTCCTCCCGGTTTATTCCAATATAGGAAAAATTTGTGTTTATACTACAGAGTGGCCCATGGAAAAGTAGCCTGCCCCTGTATAAAAGGTCCCTCTTAGTTCTCTGATGTATGAGTATTCAATTTCACCTGCATTGCAAAATATTGTCTTTTTTTGTGCATTGTTGGATTTTTATTAAATAGTTGCTTGTCACCTTGCAATTGGCATTGCACTCTCACAATCTCCAGTGCTATAAGTTATGTTTTATGTGCAGTATATGCAATTATATCCCCCTGTTGAACAACCTTAGCTATCACCCAAAATAATAGAGGATCTGAATGATGCTGCTCATTAAATATATCAAAATCTTTCCACTTCTTTAAATATTCCCTAAATTGTGTGTCTTTATATAAATATGTGGGAAACCTCCATAATTGAGAAGATTGGGGTGGAAATCTAAGTCCACCCGCATGGGGGCATCATCTGAGATTTCCAAGGGACCAATTTCTGATCGCGACACTTGTGAAAAACTTGAAATGGGTACCAAAATATAATCTAACCAAGATTGAGAATTTTGTACCCTTGATATGTGTGTGTAATCTCTCTCTATGGGGAGTAGATTCCTCCAGACATCCAATAGATTCAAGGAGTTACAAAGATACGGAATTCCTTTGTTCTGAAAGAGAGATACCTGAGGATTTGTGGGAAACTTGCCCATTTCTGGGTCACACAATATTAAAATCTCCTCCCAATATGATAGGTATATGAGAATATTGCACAAGGTGTATCAGCTTCACACAAAAAAAAAACCCCAGTGTATAAGAATTTGGGGCATATATATTACCTAAGACTATATATTTCCCAAATAACGTACCGCCCTTACAGGTCCCTCTAGACATGTTTCATCTGAAAAGGAATTGAACAGTGTAATAAGATAGCTACTTCCGCTCTCCAGTGTTCAGATGATGCAGAGAAAATTGGTCCCACCCAAGTTTGACATAGTTTGCTGTGTTCCTTATCAGTTAGCTTTGTCTCCTGTAAAAAGGCTATATCTGTTTTTAAAACATTTCATGGCCCTTAACGATCCTATATCACATATGTTCCATATCAATATTCTAGTCAACCGTACCATTTTGTCACAAACTATAAGTACTTACATTTGTATGAGGATGTTCCCTCTCCAGCCTAAACACATCCTCTTTATGCTTCTGTCCCAGAAAAAAGCTGACATATTAACTTCCAAATGCAAGTAGTATCCACTTCCTCCCGTCCTCAAATTCCCTCCCTCTCACCTTCTTCACTAGTAAAACAGTCACATTTTAATTGCTGTACAGCTAAAAACAAAACAGCACATAGAAAAAAAATCCTAGATACCCTGGTCCTTATACATCTTTCATACCTATTACATATGCCATGTAATAGTCTAAATATGTTTATTTGTATTCCTTCCCATAATACCTGTACTGTGCATGTTTTTGAAGGTTAACCAAGGTTCTGGGTGCTCTGGAGCTTGTGGCCATCCAGAAATCCTGGCTTAATCGTTAGCCATCCTTCTGTGATTTGTGACTGGCAAACATTCCCTGGATGACCGACACAACAGATTCAGTTACTAAAACTTGCTTTAATATTGCATTTTCCTTTTTGCATGTCAACCAATTTTGAAAGCAATCCAATAAGTGCTTTTGTCACAGATGTAAGGTAGAAGATGGACTGGCTGATTAGTCCCGTATGCTGTTGGGAATTCTAAATTTGATTTGACACATGCTCCCTGTGTCCTCCAACTTTCTGCTGTGAGCATATTGAATTTAAAGGGTCACAGTGATATGGGAATTTGAAAATTACTGATATTTCTTTGCAGCTGTGATACACCAGCAAAAATATGCAAATTGAAGCATCAAGGACTGGACTGTCCTACTGAGCCAGGTCTTGCTGAGCTATTTAAGTTTTATCGCACAGTAAAATGTCATTTTGAAAATGAGGTAACTCAGGCCTTGGAGAAAATGCACAATTGTTTGTTTTTTTTTCCAGAAGATAAAAAGCTTTGACTTCTGACTCTATGTACTTTTCTGTTAACCAGGCAGGAACAAAAGGTCCTTGCTATCGTATGCAAAAACAAGTAGCCTTGTAATATTATCTAAGGATATGTTATGCTTGCATTGAATTTATATTTTTACTTCAAGGTGGCTACATGCATGTCTCATAAATACCAGCAGCTTTTAGAATCCAGATTTGAATACATAACAATACATTTGGGCCATCATACAGAGTGAGTTTTGGCCGCATCTGAAGCAATGCTATGATCCTGACAGCCACTGAGGGTCCTTTGGTCCCTGTTTTCTTCCTCCGTGCAGTCTTTAAGAAGGATGTTGGGCTTCCTGCCTCAGAGGAGCAGCATGGTAGTCACCCAAACCTGTATAAAAAATTAATGACACATTATCAATGCATTGAAACATTCTCACCCAAGCATAACCCATCACTTGCATGTTGTAATATCTTCTCTAGAAGAGACATGTTAAATAAAATAGAGTCAGTTTTCAAAAGGAGTTAGACTCCTAGATTTGCCCTTTTGAAAATGTACTAGGTCTGAGTTCCCAAATCTAGGATCCTGGTTTCATTCGGGTCCTAAATTTAGGATCTTAAAAAATAGGTGGCTACAGGAATAGAGCTAGGGCTGGGAAACGGTTATGAGCTTAGCACTGATTTTCAGCTAGGCATCCAATTTAAGAGTCTAAATCTAGGCAAATGGATAATGGGTCTAAATTTAGGACCTTAAGTTTATATGAATTTTCAGCTGAAAACAAGAGTGGATTTTAAAAATGTTATGTAAAACTTAGCATATATGCACCGAAGTAGCCTCTACTTGCAAATTCTGTATTTTATAAAAGTCCAAAATACATGCATATATTCACTTTTTGCTATGTTTTTGTAAAGATGTGAACCCTGGGCCAAGATGAGAGATGTCTCCACCCACCGACGGTGAGGCTCACAGGGAGGAGCCCTGTGAGCCTCACCGTCGGTAGGCGTGGTCTCCATGACATAGGACACAGCTGTATGAAGGAGACTTTATTATGAAGGAAGGAAAAGCAAGCCAGCAGTGCAGGAGATGTAAATAAGTACAGTTCTGAGCAGTGGGGTATACCCAGGATGATACCACTGATGTGATGATCCGGAAATGGCCCGCAGAGCGGGGTACGCCAAGAAGTCCCTTCAGACGAGTAGAGATTACCTCAGAAGTGCAGATCCGGTAGTGGCCCGCAGAGGAGTCTGTATTGACAATGATGATGATAAGAGGACTGAGGTGCAGGAACCCGGAAGTGGAACTTGTAGCTGGTGCGGCAATACTCTGCAGCTCAGGGTTTTCTGGAACAACTTCACTGAAGAGGAAACGGTAGTGGCCCGAGGTACGGGGTAGTGGCCCGAGGTAAAGCTTAGTATCGTTGAAGTCTGTAGTAAGGTACTCACAAGTGGAAGTTCCAGGAAATGTCCCAAGAAGTGGGTCAGATGGATTCCCAAGGCAGGAAGGCCCTCCAAGGAGCAGATAGCCAGGAACGCAGAAGGGCCCCCGAGGAGCAGGTACCCAGAGCGTCCAACACCAAGAGCGAAGTCTGGAACTGGAAGTCCAAGAGTAGAGCGGATTCAGCAATGAGGGAACTCCTAACTTGTAGTAGCAGAGGGCCGGTCAGCTTAAGGTCAGCGGCGAGTTGACATCATCCGACGGGGACGCTCCCGAGGTTCCCACGATGACGTGTACAAAGGAGGCCCTTGCACGCACACGCCTTAGGTGATTCTGGAGACAAGATGGTGGTCGGTAGTGCCCACACCATCCCGTAGTCGCCGGGGAGGTCGGCACTGGCTGGCGGAGGCACCATTCTTCCTAGGATTGACGGTGCAGGGAAAAAGGAGGTGAGCATGAGAGGTCGCAGCCATCTGTGACCAACAGGTGTAACACTTTTGCGTGCACATATGTGCGTGTAAAAAAAGGGCAGTGTCGGGGCATTCCCAGGCAGAGCCAAAAATTGCTTTTTTAAAATACACTTAACGCACATACATTTTCCAACTTACCTGCTAACTAGCTGGCATAGATGATATTAAATGTGTTTATTGTGTAGTTCTGACTGGGTGGGAGGTCTGAGTGAATTCAGGAAAGTTCAGGCCCAAGAACCAGAAGGGTCTAGATGACCTGGAGAAGGACTAGGCAAACTGGTGGACTAATTGGTAAAACCAGTAATTTCATTGACATGTGACTGTTATAAAATATACCAACATATGTACGTAAATCGTGCATATTTCTAAAATAGGTGGGTAAAATATGCACGTTCAATGCATTGATTATATGTGGTTTCAGTGCATTCCATGTATTCATGCATAAACCTACATACGCACATATGTTGCAAGATAGAGAGATGCAGTGCACTAAAACTACAGATGTCAGCTATGAATAATTTAACCTTTCTTAATGCATTTTAGTTTGATCCCCATGCACTTCAGTTAATAGGAGCTGCATCAAGAAGAATTAATTAGAATCTGTAGAATCTCTAAGTGATTTTGAAGATATTTTAAAGATTTTATATACATCTATACATCACGCATAACACAAACAATGGAGGTTTTTCTGACTTATGACTGAAAAAGAGCTTTAATCTGGTCTTTTGACAATTTGACTCAGTTTCTGAGTTCTTTTCCTCCACAATAAAAAAAAAATATATTTTAAAAAATCAAAAAATATTCTTCACATTTCTTGTTCCTTCTGTTTTTCTGTGCAGCTGGTGCAGCTTCAGCCTGAATATCCAAATAAAGTTACCAGGAGAATGTTGTCTGGGGAATTTCACCTGGACACAGCTGGCTGAATATTGACCTATGTATACACACAATTCAAAAAACCTTTACAGCTAACTTAGACCCAGCACCATATCCATGGGTCATCCCCTCTCCTGCTGCTCATCAAGCTTATGCAGAGCCACAGGTAACAACAAAGTTTATAATGTGCTCTACGGTATCTGCAGGTGGTCTGACAATTTGAAAGACACCACTCTGTTTTCATGCCCTAGCCATTGCTTCTAATGTGGCAGCGCCTTCTGTTGTGCCGGCACCTCTTCTCTTCGTTCTGCACCCATGTTGTTCAAAAAGTTCATTGGTAAATTGTGCGGATAAAGAGAAGACGTGACCATGCCATTTAAGAGGAGTATAGTGCAGGGGGTACATATGCCAACAGCAATTTCACTACTGCTGACCTGAAAGTCCTGTGACTTTAAAAGGGAAAGATACTCTTCAGTTAGCATTTGCCTGAATTATCTCTCTTGTACTATTCCACATCCAGCCAGCACCGCTGCTACCCGGCCCACTGGCTGACCAGCCCAACCAGCAATACCGGTGCCACCAAGGGTGTCTCTGACTCACGGCACCCTAAGCGACCACCTGGCTCACCCTACCAAAAAGCCAGCCCTGCTCACTCTGCTAGTCTTTCTGTGTAAGATATAATACAAACATGTTTGGTCACCTACAGCAATGTTTTTCAACTACCATTTTATACACTATTGCTGGTCTGAAGTAGCAGGGCCATGAAAAATGACTATCATATCACTTTCTCCCTAGTGCTGCTACTGGGGCCAGTAGGAGAATAAGATGATTACTCCTTCCCACCACAGATCACTTGCAGAAGAAGCAGCAGCCAGCACAGGCCAAGAGATGACTACAATGGAGCAGGAGCACCAGCGGCCTACATTTAAAGAACCTTACTGGGTCTTTATTAGAAGGATTATTCCATCTGTATAGATAGAGGAGAAGGATCCCTAGCTGGTGTATAGCTCCCTTGTGTGGGTTGCTGAAATGGAAATGTCCTGGCTTTATTAAAAAAAAAAAAAAAAAAAAACCAGGGACATCATTTTGTGGTGTAGACTTTTTTGAATAGCCCTTTGAGGAGGAAGGATGTAATTTTTCCGGCTCCTATTTTGTATTTTTTTGGGGGGGGGGATGGGAGTACCCTTGGGCCTTAAGGAACAAGGTCTGGATCAGATGGAAGAAAGGGTAATCCATCTTCTGCTTTGGAAATCCTAGTTTACTTCCTTTGGACTTTATTTTGTAAAAAGTTTATCCACCCTTCTTTCATCTTTTGTTTTTCTGAAGTCTTGATTTTTATTTGTGGTCTACCAACTAAATTCCCCAGGAGTAACGGAATTTAGGCTCCATAATAAGGAGAGGATTTTTTTCAGGAATCTTGCACTCAGTGTTATGAATCCAGCCGCGGCAAGCCGCAACCGGGACTTACCGCCATCCCCAGGGGCCGCATGGACCACCAGCATGGAAGCGGATTGCTTAGGCTTCCTCAGCGGCAGCAGCCGCTGCTTTTCCAAAATGGCCATGGCGTTTCTCCCCGCGCGGCTTAGCTCCGCCCCCTGACCTCTGCTAGGGCCACGCGGGCGGCTCTGGCACTAATTTAAAGAAACACTCACAGGATGTGAGCTGGTTCCTTCCTGAGGCACTCCTATTGGCTGGGGACTATTTAAGCAAGGTCTGTACCCTCAGACGTTGCCTTGACTTCTGGGCTCCTGGGTTTGTTCTGCTCCTGGTTCCTGTTTGCCTTCCTGTATCGATTCCTGGTCCGGCTGACATTTCCTCTGGTTCTTCGATCCCTGGCTTGGCGACGATTCTCTCTGGCTCTCGACCCCTGGACTGGCTGCGGACATCTCTGGCTCTCGACCCCTGGACTGGCTGCGGACTTCTCCGGCTCTCGACCCCTGGACTGGCTGCAGACATCTCTGGCTCTCGACCCCTGGACTGGCTGCGGACATCTCTGGCTCTTGACTACTGGACTGTACTTTGGAAGAGGTCCTCAGGGTTAGCTCTACGACCCGCTGAAGGCGTCAGCTACTGTTGTCTCGACCCGCTGGAGGCGCCAGCATCTGGATTACACGACCAGCAGGAGGCACCTGCATCCAGATCTTCTTCATTCCTACCTGCAATCCCGAGGATCGGCCTTGCCTACCGACGGTGGCCTAATCGGTCATCGTCGGACCTATATTTCCTCCCATGCACAGTATCTACACACTCCACACTTAGCATCTGATATCTTGTTTCCCTCAAGAAACCATTAAGAAACCCAAAAGCAAACCTACATGCAGCTTATAGATCACTGAAGATCACTTTTGTTCAACAGCAGCCAAAGTCACCAGCAAAATCAACAGCTGCTGAAGGGTCCCTGAATCAAGCGGGGCTATCCAAAAAAGTTAAAGAACAGTTTTTGGTGATCTGTGAAAATATTGGTTACTGTAAAAGAAATATTTTCAAACCGTACGTGTATCAAAATGGCAGAATCATCCTAATGAAGAAGAGCAGGTCCACAAAAATACAGTGTCATTCATCTGCAGCATCTTAACAGCTCGATGTGCAACAGAGTTTTTCTCATTTTATGTCATTGGGAAAAATGTTTTTAGTACATTTGTTCCTTAGTCTCTTTTTTCCTAATTATAGGATGTATTTCTCCCTTAAGATATCACGTCTTCCCTCCTCCATTTGCTGATCTGCCAAAAAAAAAAAAGCCCTCAAGAGCCAGCATTTTATAAATTGTTTCCGATTTCTGCTAGCATAAACTGATCTCCTAAATCCCAAATGTCTTTCTATGATATTTTTTCTGTATCCCTACTCTTTAGTTAATCATGGATTCATTTCTGGGACATACATACTGTAGCTGAATTATCTAGACCAACATCTTCTACTATGCAAAATTTGCTTCTGATCTCACGACTACAGAAGATAATTGACACGTTCACAGAGCAAGAATTTATAATTCTTTTCATATATCTGTATGACACAGAATGGAACTGCTTATTGCAGAAGAAAAATGTAGACTGTTGAATGTGAGCCACCAATATTTTTTTCTCAGTATCCAGACATAAATTTGTGTCACTTGCATCAGTAATTAAATGTGACAGCAATAGCATTTCTTGCTTGCTTACAATATTATTCTCCAAATATTGTCATTATGGTTTTAGGATAGAAACCTAGAAGATATCATATAAAGACCACTTTGGCCACCCAGTCACTCCATTTGTGCCTGCCAACTATGCTGCCAAAGATTGAAGCTGTTATTGTTTGTAAGGTTCTGAGTGGACCCTTGGACACTGTGGCAGCTGACCACGCCCACGGGGGGAGTCCCATGAGGGCCACAGGTCAGGCTCAGCTTTGGGACACACAACACAGAGTTATATCTTTTATTAGACAGAGTTGAGAAACCACCAGAGGTGGCAGTAGTGAGTAGAGATGAAGCCCGGCTGGGCTAGGGTTCCTCAGTATACTGGAACAGCGATTCCCTCTATGGCTGTGCTGTAGTGGAGAAAACTGAGAAAGTGAGTACAGTGGACCATACACAGAGTTCTGGTATAGAGCCTCGATGGTAAAGTTACTCACACAGCGGTTTCTCCCGAAAGGTAACACAGAAGCTGGAATAGAGGCAGGCCCTTGAGGAGCGAGTACCTGGTTCCAGGGAACAGCTCTGAGGAAATAAAGTTGGTAACTCACTGAAGATGTAGGGAGTGGTTTCTTCCAAGCAGAAGCGATAAGTTCAGGCAGCGAGTCAGGGAACATGGGCCCTCAAGGAGCGAGTACCGGTTCCTGATAGTGATCTACAAAAAATGAGTGAGGCTCCCGAGGAGCTGGTATCCCGTTAGGATAAAGTCCAAAAGTTGGAGAGGCAGAGTAGCTAGGCACAGAGAGCGAATCCCATCCGTAAGGAGATCCCTTGCTAACTCGATTAGCTAGCAAAAAATGTAGGCTTTTGTATCCGGGATGCGTGATGTCATCACAGGGATGCCCCTGAAGTTCGCGTCAAAGAGAGAATAAGAAGCAGGGCCACGTGGCGCGCACGCCCTATGGTACCTGGACAACATGGCGGGATGCAGTGCCCAAGCTGGACCGGGGACACCGGAGAGGACGGCAGGCAGACGCCGCGGCAGCTAGATGTCCATCAACTGCGGGAGGAGTCGCAAAAAAGGTAAGGTGGGCGGAGTGGAGACGTCGGGCAGCGACAGTCGTAAGAGTAGCCCATATATTATCCTCACCTTCCCTTCCTTGATATTTGCAGACCTCCAGATTTGTACACTTCAGGTAGCTCAAACGAGCAAGTCAAGAAATGCCTCAGATGGAGGAACATCAAGGCCTGAATACATTTTAAGCATATAGCAACTGGAATGAGAGTAGTAGAGGAGGCAAGATTGCCACAAGGAAATTTTAGCATACTCCAGTTTATGCTCTTTAATACTGCCTCCATAGTTTGTTCAGCTTAATTGCAAATTATCCACATCCAATATCAGTACAAGGAGGCATGGGATCAGTATTAGATGAAAGATCTAAAAGCTAGGGACAGTATACAGTGGGAAGGCATACTTAAACTATGTATTTTAACATAAAAACTGCATTTTTTTGGATTGCTAAACCTAAAATAAAATTAACTAGGAACCCAACACTGAATTATTATCATGGAATTCTTGAATAAGTAGCAAATTATTATCTGAAGATGAGACCTAAGTGGTCTCAAAAGCTTGTGTAATAGTTCATCTTTTTGTTGATTTAATACAAGATACAATGCGCCTACTCAGATTTCTGGGAGTTGGATTAAAGAAGCAGCATTAGACAGATGTTGCACTACTGAGCAGAACATATCACAGTATTCAGTTCCTAACCTTGGCTAGACTATGCTGTAGAGAGACTCCAGCCTTGCACATTCACAGTTATCTGTATGTGTCATCTTGAATACCAGATGCAAAAGAGAGGCCCAAAAAGGGGTTGGAAGGATGAAAAAAAATGGATATTTGGTGATAGTGCTCTATTTTGATGAGAAACAGTGCTGTACTTTTTTTTTTAAGTCATATAAATGAACATACGCTGCTGGAGATTGTGTGCAGTAACCTTAATATGTACTTGATGATAACTAAAGAATGTTGATCAGAGTTAAGTCAAGAGCAGCTGGGACTTTTGTTGCTGGAGTTGGCTCTTCTTTATATCTAAGACTAGATTACATTTGCATCTGGCCTCGGATCCCTTTTGGAAGGCCTTGCAGCTATAGGAAACCATTAGTTATGCATTAAATACCAGCTACAGTTCCAATTTTAGCTTCTTTTCTTGAAGAAATTAACCAACAAAATATGTATTAATTCATCCCTGAAGTGGATCTTTGTTAAAGAGTGCATGTGGTGGCTCTGCAGAATTTCAGTCTGCACTTGCGATACCATTTATGGCAGCTCGAGCATTCCTATGTTTTCATATATGCCGAAAACTCTAAAAATAATATTTTCTCCTGTAGTAAAAAATAATACATTAACTTATAGTTGTGCAGACATTCCCATTAATTATGACAGCTCTCTCTGAGACCGTGGCTGTAATGTTTTGAATTTTTGCACCTCTTTTTACTATAACTTTTCCTGTTATCGGGGATTTTCATGCCTTTCTGGAATGCAGACCAGATAGCTCAGAACAATCATCAGATGATTACAGGGCCTTTTACCTCTTATGTCATTGCTTCAAACCCAGCTCAGATGAGTAAGGACTTTTTAAAAAGGTGGCCTATGTGAAATCATCTGGTAGCCTCAGCTGAGCTCCAAGGGTCATGCACCACAGCCCTCATCCGATTTCTTCAAAACTGTGAATTCTGCTGCACAGCTTAGACACAAGAAAGATACTTTTCTGGAAAGCTGCCTAAGTGAAGATGTGTTCATAGCAAGCTATTTAAAACAGTAGTATAGAGACTGATTTCCCTTCTATATCAAGATGTATACATATATGCAAAAATCATCACAGATAGGATGAAGTTAGTTATGCCTAGTTTAATATTGCCAGAGCAAACAAGATTTATATTTGGAAGGAGGTCATCAGTGAATATCAGAAGGTTGCTGCTAGCATTAGAGTCTTGCAAACAGTTTGAATATAAGGACCCTTTAGTTGTAAGCTTTGATGTGAAGAAAGCCTTCGACAGAGTCTCATGGGAATTCTTAAGTATCACTCTGGCACAATTTGGCTTCTTCGGTCAAAGTTAGGAAGCGATAAAGTTGTTATATGACAGCCCCAAAGCATACATTTGTGGAAGTGGATTAATATCCAATGTCTTTGTATTGGGAAGTGGCACTAGACAAGGCGGCCTGCTGTCTCCCTTACTCTTCATTCTAATGTTGAACCTCTTCTTATTAAACTGAAGTAGGATCAGCGGGTAAGGGGGGGGGGGGGTAGCAATAAGGCAGCAGGAATTTAAATTGATTTTATTTGCCAATGACATCATGATGGTGCTTACACAGCCTGCTCCACAACAGCACTTGTATTGGTTACACTAGTGGAATATGCAAATTTCTCAGGGCTGTAATTGAATTTTACTATATCAGAGGCAATGGATATTGGGAGACAGTTGAAGGGCAATTGGGACGACTTCCTTCTGAAATGGGCAGATAATTCTATTAGATAACTAGGCAGAAATATCCTAGGTAATGTTATGTTTACAACGTGTCTCCGATCATTCAAGAATTTCAGAAAAAACTTTCCAGCTGGTTGAGTTTCCTGCTATCTCTTTCAGGCCCAATTGTCTTGCTCAAGATGATACTTATCCCAAAACTCTTATATGTTTAGCAAATGGTTCCATGTATGCTTCGTAAAAAGGACATTAAGTTAATATACAAACTATGCTCCAATTTCTTCTGGAAGACTCATAAAGTGTGGTTACCAATATCCAGATTAGTGGCCCCAAAGACGGAGAGGGAATGGGATTTTCAGATCTTCAATTTTATAATATAGCATACCTAATGGGGATTGTGAGAAAATAGTTTATGTGACACTCTGATAGTAGGGTACAAGTAGTAGAAGAGCAATTTGCGGCGCCATTAAGTTTACAATATAGTCTACCTGCTAATAGAGAGTCCCTCCTAACCTTTATTTCACAATCTGTAGTATTCAAAGTGGCAAGGAAAGGATGGAAATATATTCAAAACTTTTTAAAATTTTACATGGGAGGAATTGTATTGCATGCTTTTGGTGGGAAACCCTAAATTAAAACCAAGGGACATGGACAAGATATTTACAACAAGACATAGGTAATAAGCAATCTTTTACTGCTATAAGAAGTAAATGAGACTCATATATAGACACGCATTCTCTAATTAACAAATAATAGCAGTAGGACTAAGTTCCAATAGATATTTGTTAGCTCTATAGTTGAGCTGTAAGGATGGCTGCATTATAAAGAAGAGAAAACCTATAATAGCAAGACCACATATGTTCTCTTTCAGAGTCAAGTAATTACATAATAATGTAACAAGTATAAAGATAGGAAAAACAAAGAGACACTAGTATGGAAGTATTATTTTTCTCATATAAATCTATTTATACTGGGTGAGTTTCTGCAAGGAGTACTGTCTTAAGATAGGCAGAGACAGGAGTGGAAAGGTATAAAACAGCAGAGGAAGAAGTGCAAATATTTGAAAAGAGGAAAATAGCATTGTAAACAACAACAACAACCCAGGATAATATTCGCTAAAACAGGGATATAAGCAATGCACATAACCGGAAGAGTGAAGGAAGCCAGGAAAATAAAGAGGAAAACCAAGAGTCAGCAGAAAGATCAGGTGATGAACAATCATTTGAATATTGGAAGACACATGCATTTCAGGGAAAAAGATTAATTTACATATTTACAAATATGGGGTTATATTCTAAATACACGTGCCTCAATTGTGGAAACCCTTATTGATGGCAGGTTTAAACGGTTATTGTGTTTATGTGAGAAGAATATGATATCAATTACCAAAATATACAAATACTTGCATAATAATTCAAACTATTTGCTATGGCAGGTGCTAGCAGTGATCTGCAATGTGATTTAACAGAGGATGATTTATATGCTTGTTCAGCCCTAATGCATAGAGCTGTTGCTAATGTTGCCTTAAGGGAAACATTTTTAAATCATTAACAGAATAGTTTTTTGGCCTAGCAAGGCTTATAAAGTTGATACAGCATCCACTGATGCATATTTGAAATGTTCACAAGCAGGAGCAACTCTTATGCATTATTTGTGGGACTGCCACAGTATCAGTTCATTTTGGCAATGTAGTTTACAATTTTTTACATCGTAAATTTTGGATAGTTTCCCTTGGTTAGCAGCTTTCTGCATACTGGGCCACTTAGGCAACATGAAAGATATTACAATGATACATAAATTGCTGTTAGTAAAAGGATTGAAATGTATATTAGCCAAATGGTTAGAAAAGGAAAGTCCAGACTTCCTCGAATGGAGAACCACAATGCTAGACCTCTTCCTGTTGGAGCAGAAGTCGACTGAGGCAAGTTCACTAAAACACATCAATTGCATCAGAGCATTTGGAAGGTATTTGTGGATTCTTTATCTGGAGACATGAAAGATAAAATTTAGCTAATCTATTTAATGGTAAATAAGTAATAGCATAGAATAGGTATGAGTGACTAAGTCAATGTCTTGGGTGAAGCCCCATTTAATACAACAGAATGGAAAATTAGATAACAGAAAAGCGAGGTGAAGAGAATTGGGAAAAGAGCTGGATGGATGGGGTGGGGTGGGGGAATGCTGATAGGGGAGGTAAATCAAGAGAAGGGCTGTGAACATAAAATGGAACATGGTGGAGGGAAGAGGAAGGAAGAGATGAGGAGAGAGATGGAAGTGGCAGGAAGGGGTGAGATTGAGAGGAAGTGATAGAAGATAATGAGCTGTGAGGAGACAGCCAGCAGACAGAAAGACAAATAGACATGGAGGTAAAATTACAAATGATAAAGAAATAAGAGGAAGATCAGAAAATGAATGAGGAAGCAGACAGGAAACTACATGAGCAAGCAGAGACAGAAGGCAGAGTCAAACTACAGACACAAAGATTGGAAAATTGTTTATTCGTAGTTTGGTGAAGATTTCTGTGCTAGCTGGGCAGGATTGGGTGTTATCTGCCCTTTCCTTCCAGCCTTGCAGTCACCAGGGCAAATAAGGTATTTTACTGGAAGGAGGAGTAGGTTGTGGTGGCTTGTGATATCACTGGCTCTAAACTGCTTTCTTAAAAATATGTTGCCTATGTATGATGTCTGAATTTTGCATAAATAGTTTAAAAATAAAAAGTTGTCAGCCCCAGTATTGAGAAGTGCTGCTGTCAGGGCTTGAATCAAGGGGGAACAGAGGTAAAACGTTCAACCCCTTGTTCACAGAGGAGATAGGCGTTATATCTGGGGTATCCAAATTAAGAGCAGGAAGCACCACATGTAGCTGTGGCCCTGATGCTGACTGCTGATCTGCCAGGGCTCAGGCCATGCATGGGGGGGGGGAGGGTCTTATGTGGACTCTGCAGGGATGGGAGTGGTTCTGGCCTGGAATCTGTGAGGGCGGGGAGAAGGCTGTGGGATGTGGGCAAGCAGGAGCACTTGTGCCTAGGCTCAGAGAGTGCAGACCAGGGAAGTTATCCAAGCCTGTAGAGGAGGGGGAATCACAAAGTGAAAGATGAATTGAGCCTGCCAATTAAGGGAAACCTTTAAATACTGATGAGGGATGAGAATCAGTGAAGGGATTGGTAAATCAAGCCTGCTAAGGAGGGGTGAGGAGGAACCTACTGGGGAGTGGAGAGAAAGGAAGAGGGACTGGGAGGATAATACTGAAGGACAGATCAATGGTAAATAGGGAGCAGTGCAGGCTAAGGGGATGCAGGGAGTAAAGCTGGAAGCACCTTCCCCAAAATATAAAATTCAAAGTATGCCCATGCAGGAAAGAGAGAATTAAGAGTACAGAGGGAGTAAGGAGGGAAGGGAGAAAAGAGAAAATATGGGGAAAGGAGGAAATTAGGAGAATGAGAGAAAAGGGATTGAGGGAGAGTGGTGGTGACAGGAGAAGGTGGGGGAAGAGACTGTGGTGTGGATGGACTGTTGGGGGGAGGAATGGAGCAGAATGGAGGGGACTGCTGGGGATGAACTGGAGTTGGGGATAAGAATGACTGGTGGGAATTTCAGTTCTCTCTAGTTTTTGTTCTGGCCACTTACGTCATCCTCATGTTCACAATATCTGTTCCTTTCTTGACATTTAAAAAAGGCTAGTCAGTCACACTCACAACCTACTGTGTTGGTTTTTTTTTTCTTTTCTGCTGGGGGTGTTGTATAATTTGTGTTGAGATCAGCACCCCCCAATCATTTTCAATAGTTGGCTCCGTTGCATACATCTTATTCTTATCTATCCTTTCACATTCTCTTTCTCGTGCCCCCTTGGTTTGAAATCATTATACTTTGGCCAGAAGTGAAGTCCCTCAGGGATGCCTCTCAGGGTCTGGAGTCATCTTCACCACCTCAACATCTTCTGGAGTATCTGCTGATGATAGTTGGAGCTCTTGCTGGAGAACTGGCTTTCTCCCCAAAATCCCTTATTTGTTCCATAGGCCAGACTGTCTTTTAGTTCACTGGTGATATTTTGGTAGCCTATAAGTGGTATTTTGTTGACTTTCTCATGGTTGGTGAAGGCTGTGTGGGCTGTCTTATAGACTTAATAATGAATTGTGGGCACTTGATACCAGGATGGAGTGTCCGTTATCTTGGGTCCTACATCTGCATCTGTTGGAGTTTGTGGCCCTCACTTCACAAATGTACTTGCAATGCTGAAGAGGTTTCGATCTTCTGCCAATGGCTACTAGTCTTTATCACAAGTTTCATCTGGCTTGCCAGGTTCATGTGTGTTTGTCATGGGAAGTCCCATGCTGAAAGTCCCTTTAATATTCTTCTTGAGGCCTAACTCTTAGGATCCAGGTGAAAGGGAAAACAAACCAATAGGGTCATTCATCAAATGCTATAACGCATGCAATAGCTATGTTACCGCATGGTGCGAATGCACATTTTTTGAAGGGCTGGGATTGGGGAGGGGTTTGGGCAGGATTAATGAAAATGAGGGGCAATATAGCACCATCCGCTAGCATAATGCATGCTATCGCATGTTTTTAATGCTGGAAATAACTACACCTTTTTTCCAGGTGTTAAGCTGTGTGATATGCCTGAAACGGCTGTAATGCAATTTGCAATAAAGATTACAAATTGCATTTTGGCTATTTCTGGGCTTACGGAGAAGAAGGGAGAGGGAAAGTGGAGTGGTGTAGAGTGGATTAGAAGTGAAGGGAGAGAGCAAGAGAGAGCTTCTGGGGAGCCCTTCTCAGTATTCAACTATTTATATCACTATAGGAGGGCCAGCAAATAAATCGAGGGGAGGTTTGGGTGGTGGTTTAGGGTTTGGGGGCCAGTTTGATATGCAAAGTGAGACATACGAACAGCATCGTAGACCTCAGTGAGGATTTTACGTCATTTGGAGTGAGGAAAGTCTCACAAAGTTGAGATTTGTAGGGCAAGAGAACATTGTAGAGACTTTCCTCACTCCAAATGATGAAAAATCGTCACTGAAGTCTACTGTGCTGTTCGTATGACTCACTCTGCATGTCAAACTGGCCCCAAACCCTAAACCACCACCAACACCTCATTTCGAGTTATTAGCTGGCCCTCCTATAGTGATATAAATAGTTGACTACTGTGAAGGGCTTAAAAAAAGTCAGTCTCTCTCTCTTTCTTGCTCTCTCATATATCACAGGCATTATCCATATGAAATTAGAGAATTTTGATAAATCTAGGGGCAAATATCCTAGTTTAGCTAATCCTATTCTTATATGCTAGTCCTATTATCCTGAATCTCTGTCCCAAACTCTACTGTAACCCTTAGTGGGGTGTTTTAAATCCCAAGGGTGCACAATCTTGTTTATATTGTCTGAAGCTGCTCCAGCTAACCATTCACTCCCCAGCTGATTCTTAATCCCTGGTGGGGACTCTTTTTATGGGGGCAAGCTCCCTATTATGACCAAGACAATGAAAAGAGGTTGCCAGTCTGTGTGCTGTACTTTAAGTGATTCTTATGGAGTGAGAGGGTGTAAGACCGGACCAGGTCTGAGTATTAAATTAAAACGTTTACTGATTCATAAAGTTAAAGTCTATTGTCCAAAATGATGAGTGTACATCTAACTGTAGTTACAGGGTTCTTTCTGTGTAGGTAGTTGCCTTATTACCGACTTCTGGGTAGAGCCCATGGTGATTTTAAATGTGCATACTCTCCCAGTGGCGGGTGGGAATCCTAGCCGAGGGGTCCCTTTGCTTTGCAAAAATCCTACCTTTAGACATCTTCCTTTCCATGGACACCCAGCCTGACCTGATTCCTTGGGTGGAAATCCTGATGGGATTTCCTTCTCTTGTCCTTTTTTCCTTTGATTCAGATGTTCATACTCCTTAGCTGTTATTTTAGGCGATTTCTCTTGTGGAAAAATATGGGGACTAGCTTATTCCACTGCACTGAAATCCCAGTGGGGAAGGGGGATCAAAAAAACCTCCCCACTACACTTTAGTTCCAAAAATACTTTAACTCTTAATCTGGATAGCTTCTCTACCTTCACAGTCTCTCACAGCAGGATCCATCACTGGTGCTTGCCTACCTAGTGAGTAGAGTAGGCTCACAGGTCTTTGATTCCCTGGAAAGAACCCCTTTTCCCCAAAAGGTATCAGGCTTAAAAGTCTATCTCACTGTAAATTATAAGAAGGGCCTTCTGGCAGGGAATGCATGGTGAGGTATCTCTTCTAAAAAAAACACAAAAAACCTCCTTTGGACAAGACCATAAGGCCCTACCAGAGTGTGGAAAAAATACATGTTTACTCTACAGCTGCTCTAACTGAACCCCCAGAGTGTTAAAATGGTTGGGCTAAATAACACTGAGTCACCCAATCCAAAGCTTCCTGGTGGGAGGGCCTAAAGGGATGGATGGCTCCTATCTAGCAGGCCGATACAGTACAGTGCGTTCCGGTGCAGCGCACTGTTAACCCGCATTTGGACGCACGTTTTCGACGCACTAGCTTTACCCCTTATTCAGTAAGAGGTAATAGCGCGTTGAAAACGCTCAGCCAACCCCCCCAAAACTAATAGCGCCCGCAACATGCAAATGCATGTTGATGGCCCTATTAGGTATTCTCGCGCGATTCAGAAAGCAAAATGTGCAGCCAAGCCGCACATTTTACTTTCAGAAATTAGCGCCTACCCAAAGGTAGGCGTTAATTTCTGCTGGCATTGGGAAAGTGTATAGAAAAGCAGTAAAAACTGCTTTTCTGTACACCCTCTGACTTAATATCATGGCAATATTAAGTCGGAGGTCCCAAAAGTAAAAAAATAATTTTAAATTTAAAAAAAAAATGTTAAATCAGCCCACGGCTCGCGGATTGAAAACCGGATGCTCAATTTTGCCGGCGTCCGGTTTCCGAACCCGTGGTTGTCAGCGGGTTTGAGAACAGACGCCAGCAAAATTGAGCGTAGGCTGTCAAACTTGCTAACAGCCGCCGCTCCTGTCAAAAAAGAGGCACTAGGGACTCGTTCTCCCGCGACTTTTACTGTATCGGCCTGTAAATGTATTCTAAGGACAAGGATAGTAGCATCTAGTGGCCAGACTGGGAGGATCTGCCACACTACCATAACAGCAGCACCAGAGCCCAAGATTCCTTTTCTTCCTGCTAGATAAGTCTTTAATTGTGGGATATCTCCTCCCCTAGGCTGACAAGACTGAAGGCACATCTCTTTTATGACCTCACTCTGGACTATAAGGGAGATATGGTCCTGGGAAGTTGCCAATAGTCTCTGTCTCCAGCAATTGAAGACAAGTGAGGACTGGTCATGGAGCTCCCAGTGCCTAGGCTTGGCCCTGGTCTGATAGAGCATTCTCTGCTTCCAGAACAACAGTCCCTAGATGCTGATTTCTCCTTTAGGAGCCTATCTCTCAGGATTTTTCCTGGTTGAGTTTCCCCAGAACTTGATCCCAGCACCCTTAGAAGTCTGAGGATAAAGGAGAACTGGAGAATGCAGGCCTCAACCTTTACGGTCTTTTACGCAGATATAAGGAAATATGCACAGGACTGGTTCTATAGCCAAGTCCAAAAGCAAAGCACATCAAGCAGTATTGTCTGAATTTTCAAGAAGGCTCCTGCTCCAGTAAAAATGTTTCTAGCAGTAATTTTTTTGGGTTTGACAGTTGCTTGGTTTTGATTGTAAATACTACTACTCTTATTATAAGGCTTGGAGAAAAGTGCACGAAGCAGCAGTTACTACCCTTAAGAGTAACATGGGGGCAATTTGCATGGCGCAGCAGATACGACCATAAGAAGCTTGCTGAGCAGACTGGATGGACCATTTGGTCCTTTTCTGCCATCATTGCTATGTTAATATGTTGGGACACCTCTGAGAAGGGGGGTCTCTAAAGGCTGTAAACAGTTTAGAGAGAGTTAAACTCTAAGCAGGGTCCTCGGAATCTCTCTCTCATTCTCTCGCTATTATCCTATTCCCTCCCCCCCACTTCTCTCCCAAGCTGCTGCCTGGGGTGCTAATAAAGCTTAAAAAAAAGAACCCAAACAGACAGCAGAAACTAAGGGAGCCATTCACCCAGAGAAGTGAGTGTTATTGGGGAAGGAAGGGCTCAAAAGAAAAGCCTAAGAATACATTGCCTCTCCATGCTCAAAGGAAGCCAAGTTGGCACTCCATGCAGGTGCTCTAATTGAAAAAAAAAAGCAACAATGATGCTGGCAAGCAAAGCACCACAGAGAGTAGGCAGAATGCCAGGGCTATCATGAACAGTAGGACCGCCACAGGATCCAACAGGTATTGCCGTGGGTGCTGGCAGGGAAAGGCAGTACTGCAGCAGGCAGGAATTATCTTGGCCCAGCACTATGTTTAGAGGCAGGAGGGGTGCAAGCTGTGGGGCCAAGCAGGTTCCCAGCATTGTGGGGTCCTTTTGTCCATGTGTGATGTGGCACTAGAGTTGGGGACACAGGACGAGGTGGAGGACAGCCCTCTTCCCTCAGTTAGGGAAGACCAGCAGAAAGCAGATTCATTGATTGATTCAACCCAGCCTCCATCGGGGGAAGGAAATTGTTTACCCCTATGTGGGCAGATTCCTTTACCCCCTCCTGCAGATGCCTCACCAGGGGAAAGCCTAAGCATAAAGAACACTATTTTGGGAGAATTAGTTCATGAAGATATAGTCTGTAGTGACATGGCAAGGTGTGTTTTCACCAGAATTTGTACTAATGAAGCATCAAGCATTTTTTGCACTCCAGAAACCAGAAGGGCCAGCATTACCCGTGGCTCCCTTGAAAAGACAATCAGTCAAGCAAGCAAGGGAGTCCATAGAGATCCCCCTTTCCTTGCAGGGGAAGTTCCCGGGCAGGGGAGGAGTCCGATCAAGATTCCCAAGTAGTTCCCAGGAGGAAGGAGAATGCTCTTCAGAAGAAGAGGAATTCACCATAGTCCCCCTATTCAGAAAGAAGGAATTGTCAGCCCTTATTTCTAGTATTCTGACATCCTTACAAATATCGGACACCGGTCCAAAAGTACTGGCACAAGGGATCCCATCCTTCAAGGATTAAAGAAGGCTCCAAAAGCATTCCTATTGCACAGCACCTTAAGGTGCATGGTTCTTATGGAATGGGATAACCCACAAGGAGAGCTTAAGGGAGGCAGGGGGTTAAATAAAATGTACCCCTTACCCCTGGAAGAAAGAATTTCTTTAAAATACCCAGAGTAGATACCTTAGTCTTAGTAGTAACACTTAAAACAACAAGCCCAATAGATGGGGGAATGGCCTTAAAGGATCCTCATTTTACTAATGCCATGGCAATCCAAACCTCCATTTCTGGCAGCTATTTGGTACAAGCAGCCTTAACTCTGGATTCAGCAGCTCCCAGAAACAGTGCGTCTAGGGTCAGCCTTAGCTTTTTTAGAAGATGCCGTATACGACTTGATATGAATGTTTTTCAGGGCACTAGCCTCTAGGGTAGCAGCCAGGAGGTTGCTACGGTTGTGCAAGTGGATGGTAGATTCAGCCTCTAAGACACATCTTTGCAAGCTTCCCTTTAAAGGCAGCTGTGGTAACTTGAGTGGTAGCAGTTGGGAAACAGCCAGGAAAACAAAAAGAGACAGACTCTGGTTGTTTCCTTATGTGCACTTTTATTTATAGTGAAAGCAAAAACAGAAGACAAATGCAGCTCACCTTATGGTTTATTAACATATATTCTGCTGTTCTGATGGCATTCAAACATCAAATATAACATGTCTTCTAATAGGGTGGCTTCTTCTCTCCTCCCCAGGGCCTGCTTAACCCTTCTAGACCCTGAGTTCTTATACTCTGGTGAGGGGTTCCTCCCTTCACCCAGGATTCCTTGTGGTCTGGATCTTAAGGAGGACCAGGTGAGTCAGCTGTGCTCGGTCCCTTAAGGTAGTCCGGGGGAGTTTCCTATAGACTCCTTCACATGCCCTACATCATGAAGGATTTGGTGAAGTCTGGACTTATCAGGAGCGGTTTGGAGCATAACGCATCTTTCAGAGCCCGGAAGGCCTCCTCTGCTTCAGCTGACCCCTGGACCTTTTCTGGCACTTTTTTCAACAACACGTTATGAGAGACTTCAAGTAATTGAGGGTAAACCTTCTGTAATACTCTGTGAGGCCTAGGGATGCTCTCACCTTTGCTTTTATTTGTGGGACTGGCACCTGGGTGATCACCTTGATCTTCCAGCTCTGTGGATGGACCTCCAGAATTGTACACGGTATTCCAAATGAGGGCCTTAATACAGGTCAATATCTCTCCTTTTTCCTGCTGACCATTCCTCTCCCTGTGCATCCAAGCATCATTGTCTCTGGGTATGAAGGACAAGGAGAGGGAGCTTGATTAAAGAGCAAATCAAAATAAGGAAAGATTACAAGTCCCAGAAACCGTTGATATTAAGACGGGAAGTTAAATGATGATGTGGGGCTCTGAGCCTGGCGTCTCTAAAGTGAAGTGAACGTGCACTTGAGTGAAAAGTTCACAGGTGTGTGGTCATCTCAGAGGGGGAGGAGGAAGCAATGGAGTGAAGAAAGAGGGAAAGCTCCAGATGCTGAACATGTAAGTCAAAAACTGAGTTATCTTCCCTTGTTTACTGAATCAGAGAGAGAAAGAAACTTGTTAATGACCTGGGGAGTGCAACTGGCAACTGATGATCTAATTTCTCCCGTTACACTTATCACACAGTGGCAGGGGTGGCTCAAGGGATGAGATGATGCCTCTCCACCCCCCAGGCACAGCACAGGCCAAATCAATGAGAAGGCAAAGGGAGGGGATTTCCTCAGGATCTGGCCCATTTGGTGATTTGAAATGTTGGGGAAAGGAGGAGGTAGGGATCAGGGTTTCCAAAGCAATGGCAAATAGAGTGTCAGTGATAATATTCCTAGGAAGCTGGCAACCCTGCCACAATCCCAGAAATCCGACCCCTTATCTCTCATCCTTCCCCAGCACTGTGCTCTGGAAAGTGGGAGATAGTTGAATGGTGGGGGTATGTGTGTGGCACGCTCTCAAGGCCAGTGCAGGGGTATTTGGCTACCCTAAGTGAACCTTACAACCTTGTTCCCCCAAACCTGACTATAATGTTTGGCTGGTTGCGGGATGGTACATGACCGGCCACACTCACCCTCAGGGAGCCACCGACCTGCCGAACACCAAGCCTTCATCTTCACGGCCAGGATGTTGCCACTGCCGTGTGTACCCATAGGTGCGGGCGTGCGCATTCATTCCCCTAATATGGGCCCCACAACAAGAAAGCCCTGGCAGCACTGCCCGATGATGTCACGGAAGGCTACCCTCTTAAGCCCAGCTGTCTCTTTCTTCAGGGCCTCAGCAAAAGGTCCCTTTGCCTTGCAGCATGGGTTGTTTCATGTTCCTGTGCCTTGCCCTCTTGTCTCCTTGCTGGTTCTTTGTCTCCCTACCTCTTTATTGCTTCCTTGTTCCATAATTGCCTTGCCCTTCCTTGTCATGGTTGCCCTGTTCGTATCCCCTGTCTGTAACTTGCCTTGTCCTGACTTCTGGTACTGATCTCTACTACACTGTATATTCTCCTGCCTTGTCCTATCTGTCTTGGCCTAATTCTCCAGGTCTGCTTTGGATTCCGACTTCACTCTTGGATTGGCGCCTGCCTTGGTCCTTGGCCTAGACCCAGATACTACCTGCTCGCTACCTTCCCTGACTCTTGGCCTGCACGCTGCCTGCCCTGACTCTTGGTCTGGATCTGGATGCTGTCTGCTCACTGCCAACCCTGACTGCTGCCCGAATCTTTACTTCATCAGACCACTCCTTATAGGAATTTTGCCTAAGCTCTGCTGGCCCCTTGAACCCAAGGGCTCAACCTGTGGGGAACGAGACTGGTACAGGTGAAGTTCTAGCTCCTGTCCCAGTAAAAGCAAGTCCACCACCTGTCAGGATGGGTCTAGTGGGTCTGCCTGCTAGGCTGAGTCAACAACCCCACAGCCCAAGGACTCACATCAATGACACTGATTCCTTCACACAACATTTATGCATTTCTGCTGGTAGAGTTTCAGTGAAAAAGGACAAAGTACAGTCTACTGAAGTAAAAATATCATTTACAAAGTACAATTGTGCTCATAAGTTTACATACCCCTGACAGAATTTGTAAGATGTTTAGCATTTTAAGAACACAAAATCAGCTCCAAAAACTGAATGTATTCCAGAACCCTCACAAACTGTAAACACACATCAAAAGAGGGGGGTAAACTGATCAAAATTCAAACACAATAGAATCATGAACCACATATGCAATCTAACACATATTCATTTGTAGGATCTATGACTCGATGAGTTTGGCAATCAGTCCAACTCATACCTAGGTGAACAGGTCCACTTTACTTTATTTACAAAATCAATAATTTAGGTTTTTTTTACTTTTTGCAAACTCACAAGGAGTTCATTTTAAATAAAATGCTATATCAATAGATTGAAGCTGACACACACACACACATTTAATATCCTTAGAAATTCTTAAAGTGTGTTCCACTAAAACGAAAATACTCGCAAAAATAATATGTCCTCCGTACTCTTAAAGTGGCATTAGCACATCAAATAGCTCAAATACTTTTGTTAACAACTCAGATGAGTATTCTTTTTAGTATTTGAGCTATTTGATGTGCTAATGCCACTTTAAGAGTACGGAGGACATATTATTTTTGCGAGTATTTTCCCAAGGGAAGTCTTGCCTAACAAATCTGCTTCATTTTTTTGAAGGGGTTAATAAACATGTGGATAAAGGTGAACTGGTAGATGTAGTGTATTTGGATTTTCAGAAAGCGTTTGACAAAGTCCCTCATGAGAGGCTTCTACGAAAACTAAAAAGTCATGGGATAGGAGGCGATGTCCTTTCGTGGATTACAAACTGGCTAAAAGACAGGAAACAGAGAGTAGGATTAAATGGTCAATTTTCTCAGTGGAAAAGGTTAAACAGTGGAATGATCTGGAAAGGAATACGACGAGTAAGGTTATCAAATTTGCAGATGATACAAAATTATTCAGAGTAGTTAAATCACAAGCAGACTGTGATACATTACAGGAGGACCTTGCAAGACTGGAAGATTGGGCATCCAAATGGCAGAAGAAATTTAATGTGGACAAGTGCAAGGTATTGCATATTTTTTAGCGGCGCGGGCCTCCCTAGCGATGTGAATTGGAATCGGAAATGATTCCAATTCACATATCTTAACGATCAGATTCCCCCCCTCCCCCAGCCGAATCTGATCGTTAAGATGATTTGGCACACGATTCACATCTCTAGTAAGTTGAGCTTCCTGGAAGTGGGTCCTATGAAAGTTAATGGACTTAGAAACTGGTTAAGTGATAAGGCAACTGAGGATAGAGGTAAATGAAGTTCACTTCAAACAAAGGGGGAATTGTCAGTGGAGTGCCTCAAGGAAAAATCCTGGATCCAGTTCCATTTAATATATTTATGTGATATTGCTGAGGAATAGCCTAGTGGTTAGAACAGTGGCTACAAACGAGGAGACCACCGTTTGAATCCCGCTGTCACTCCTTGTGACCTTGGGCAAGTCACTTTACCCTCCATTGCCTCAGGTACAAAACTTAGATTGTGAGCCCTCTGGGGATAGGGAAATACCTACAGTAACTGAATGTAAACCGATGTGATATCTCAGATTGAATGTCAGTATATAAAAAATGATAAAGAAAATTTGTATTTTTGCAGATGATACAAATATTTGCAGCAGGTTAGGCATTCCAGATGGAGTAGAAAAAATGAGAAGTAATCTAAGAAACTGCAAAGAGTGACCAAGAATTTAGCAACCAACATTAATGCAAAAAAAGTGCAGAGTCATGCATTTTAGATGAAAGAATCCAAGAGAACAGTACAAGTTAGAGCAAGCTTCCCAAATTGTGGGTCAGGACCTCCAAATGGGCTCACAAAATCTTCAGTTAGGGTCACCTCTCATGGCAGCACTCTTCAGGTGCCAACACCAGCAGCATTAGCAGTGGAAGTCAGAGTTGGGGCCTGTGAGCCAGCTCACACTCATAAGCCCTGCAGTGGCCCTGCCTTTGCAAGAATTTCTATAGTAATAGGAAGCCCTGCATAAGAAGGGATCAAGGCCACTGAAGGGTTTGTGAGCATGCACTAGCCCACAGGCTATACTGATTTTCATTACTAACGCTGCTGCCACTTGCAGATCACCATTGGACATGGGACTAGACAAGGGAAGTGGGCCAGTGGAGATTACTACTGCCTCTCTATCCTCACTCACCACTGAATCTACCCAAAAGAAAAACATCACCCCTTTCTTTCAATCAGTTGTCACCCACCATTGGCCCAGAGCCCAAAGAAAAATTTTGCCTCTGAATCTGGCTATGGGAATGTTTGAAGGAGGGGCTATTTGAAAGGAAGAATGTGAGGAAGGAGGGGTTTGGGGATTGAGGATTGGAAAAAGCGAGGGTGAAAAGGGGGAATAACACACGATCAGTTGGGGGTTATAAGAAATGTTTGGGGGTAAGATGGCCAACTGGAGGACAAAAAATGGGCTGGAGGTTGTGAGAAAGGGATTCAGCTTGGAAACTAAGAGGAGTAAAGACGGAGAGCGAGAATTCACTGGAGGGGAGGAGGTCCTTCAAGGGGTGGAGTTTGGGAGAAAAAATTGCCTGGAGAAGATGGAAGTTAAGCGAGGGATAAGCTAGAGTGCGAGGAAGGTGAGGAGCAACTGTTGGAGGTAAACTACACCCCTGATAATTTATTTTGGTCATTCTCTGGGGTCATTTGAATTTTCAAACACTAAAATGGGGTCACACTGGCTAAAGATTTGGGAAGCCCTGAGTTAGAAAGTGAGATACTTTTGTATGCTAAATAGGAAAGAAATTGCAGAGTGATCATATCTGGTTGCCCTGTGTGATACCCCACCCCCATTCCTCAATCTTCTAGCCAACACCAGTATTAATGATGCCTCCTACCCCTTCAGCCATACTGATGGTGTCCAATTATTTCCCCTTCTCATTCCACCAGGGCTCCACCACTGATAACTTACCTGCTCAGCTCCTTAAATGTAGTCTGGAGCACTCAGTCCTGAAGCTCCCAGAATCCTCTGGAAGAGTAACTCTGAATTTCCACATTGCTGAAAGAATATATTAAGCAAACTATTGAAGACATGGCTGTTTGTGGATGCTTTTGGCAGTGAATAAATTGAGAAGTATGCCTGAACAGAAAACCAACATGGAGAAGGAAATCCCCAGAAGCCTCTGCTTTTCTTTAGCCTGCCTGGGCTGAATGGACTCTGAGTGACTTTCTGAGCATGACTTACAGAATGTCCCTGGATATCTACAAAGGCAGGCAAGCTGGCACCAGACAGGTGATGCCTATTCATAGGGTCACGAAGAAGAAACCACAGGGGAGCTTCAGGCACTATTCTCAGGAGTTTGTAATCAACATAGTTACAGACGTGTTGATTGTCTTGTCCAGTAAGAGTTTAACAGAACAAAGAGAGCCATGGGAAATGGACTATACATCCTGAGAAGCCAATCAGGGTAGTTAGCAATGATGTTATCATGCAGTTGACATTACAACTTATGTAAATGATCCTTTGGGCAGTCATGCAAATCTCTAGAACCTTCTATCCTTTTCCTGTATTTGAATGTTATCTATAAAACAAGGGTCACTTTCTGTAGCCAGGGAGATGCTGGTCAGTTTGTAAGACTAAGGGCACCCAGTACCCAGCATCTTCCGAGAACACTTATATTGATTGATAAAAATACATTATACTTTTTACTGAGTCTAAGTGTTCTTGTGTCCCTGGCCATAAACATAGAGTGAGCTTTACAAAATTGGGTGGGAGATAGCGGAAACCTGATGGTGGGATCAGTAGAAGGACAAAATGGTTTGGAGATTAAGAAATTGTTTTTTTTAGAGGTGGGTTACATGATAGGATTGGGGGGTATGGGGCAGGGGATTATGTTTATTGGTTTTTATTTTTTTATTAATTTTTCTTAAGTTGTTTTATTTTTATTTGTTTTATTATTATGATTAAGTGATTGTATTTTATGTTGCTTTTATTATTATATACTGTTTATGGATTTTTAATATCAGGCTGTATAACAAATTGAATAAATGAATAAATAAGAAGTGCAAAGGCACAGAAACCATATGAAAAAAGGCCTTTAAAGCTAAACACAAAAATAAATGAGAGCACGAAGACAGTTGGTGTTACGTTCCATGGACCTGAGATCAGTCCGGCGTCAGGAGTTGGCGAGGGTAGCCAGGATCCAAATCTAGTAATCCTAAGCCAGCCTGGGTCAAGGGCAGGTGACAGACAACATGAGCCCAAAATCCAATCTGAGTTCGGGGCCAGCAGCAGGCAACCAGAATCCAAAGACAGTCCGAATCTGGGGAAGGCAGTCCAAATCCAAAAGAACAGAGAATCGCAGATAAGCAGCACCAGCACAATCAAGCCTGTAACTGAGGCAAAGGCTTGTGCTGGAATGCCATGTTAAGTACTCTAATTTCCCGCGCTAGCGCGGGGATTACCAGGATAGATGCTGACGTGAGGGGAAGAGAGCAGCAATGCTGATTTGCATGCCATGCTGCGGCGCGCGGCCACGATGCCATTGAAGGAGGACAGCGTCGTGCCAGGAAGCAGTCGGCGGGGACGAGGTATGGATCCGAGCCCTAACAGTTTGTAAATGGGATCTAACTAGTATAAACTCTTATCTGAAGGATATAAGTTGTTACGTGTGCCATCCGCAGCAGACCCGCAGCACGACCCCCTCATCTTTCCACAGGGACTCCGGCCTCTGGTTCCTCCTCTCTGGCGGCGGTGGGCCGCCAGCTCCGTCCTCGGGCCTCCCCCGGTGCCTCCGGCCCTGCCACAGTCCCCGGCATTCCCGGTCCTGCTGCCACTGCTCGTTGGGCCTCTCCGCATGGCCCGCGGAGAGATGCCACTACCGGCGCCGTGCCCCTCCCTAGGTGTGCGTGCGCCCATTGCTGATCCTTAAGTAGAGACCACAGCGGGAACCTAGCCGTGGCCTCGGATGATGACATCAACCTATTCATAGTATTTAAGCTCAGGCTCCGCTCCATAGTGTTGTCTTTGCAACAGGTCTCCTCACTGGTCGAGTACTTGTTGCTACTAAGAGATTCATCTCTTTTCTGTGTTCCTGTTCCTCGTTGTTACTGTTTCCTTGTTCCTGCCTTGCTTATGCTCCAGATTGACTACACGGACTTTGACGCTGCTTCGCCTGACCACACTACAGCCCATCTCCAGACCCAGACCTCTGCTTCGCCTGACCACGCTACAGCCCATCTCCAGACCCAGACCTCTGCTTCACCTGACCACGCTACAGCCTATCTCCAGGACATTATCCAGTCCAGAGTAGGACTGTACCATCTCTCGCCTGCTGTCTCTGGGCTGAACCAACTTCTCCTGCTGGCCCCGGCACCCAAAGGCTCAACCCGCGGGGAACGAGTGCTGGTGAAGCTCCAGCAGCCTCTGCCTATCAGCCCACTCCACCTGCCGATGGTGGGGACCTGTAGGTCCTTGCCTATGGGTTGCGTCAACCCCACCTTATTTATTTATAACTTTTATATACTGATATTCAAATGAATATCACATCGGTTTACATACAACTGGGGTAACAACTTAACAGAAGGAACGGAAAATAAAAGTTACATCTAACAGGGGTTTCGAAGGAACGGGGATGAGAAAAGAAGGACAGGAAGACCTAGAAAGAGAAGAAAAAAGGATAGATTGTCCATAATTATATTACATCACTTTATATTAATTTCAAGAGTCTACATCATGAGTTATTGCATTAATAATAAACGTGGAACAATTGCCGTGGGCTGTATTTCGTTAACTGTTAGTATATTACAATTATATTACAATACTATCTCTATTACGCTGCTAGGTGTAATAGAGATAATACTGCTAGGACCTTGGCCCAAGGGTCCACCTCCGACGCAACAGGTTGCAATGGCCATGGACTCGGTGGAGCCGCGTGCCCTCCGGGTCATCCCAGGCCTGACATCCAAGGTACAAGAACACCAGCAATTTCTTGAGGCATTGGCCTCCTCCATGGATCGTCTTCTATCCCGGCTCCTCCTCATTCACAGCCATCACCATCGATGCCTTGAGCCTTGGTGGCCCTTCCAGCGCCCCCACGCTTCAACGATGACTCCAGACTCTGCAGCCCTCCGTCTTCCAGGACGAATTGGCCAAAGTCACCTTCATCTTATCTCGTCTTGAAGGGAAGGCGCTGGCTTGGGCTTCCCCCCTGTGGGAATGCTCGGACTCCCTTCTAAGGGAATTGTCTCAGTTTGTGGCTGTGTTTCGACAGACCTTCGATGATCCCAGGCGGCATGCCATGGCAAGCTCCAGCTTATTATATCTTCGTCAAGGAAAAGAAATCTCTTCGACTATACCATCGAGTTTCGGATTTTGGCTTCTGAGCTCGCCTGGCAGGAAGACTGCCTGTGAGCTATCTACCTAGACGGACTTTCCTCACAGCTGACGGATGAGCTGGCTGCAAGGGAGCTCCCTTCCTCTCTCGAGGACCTTATAGACTTGACAGGCCGAATCAACCACCATCTCCAAAAGCATCACCAGGAGAGTCAGATGCCCAAGAAGCCCTCTCGGGTTCAGTCCCATTCACCACCAACCACCAACCCTGCCCCGAGCAGGGTCACTACTGTGGCTAAGACGGAAGATCCCATGCAGTTGGGTTGTGGGCGGCTGACAGTGGAAGAGTGCCTCCAGCGGAGACAAACTGGTCTGTGTCTGTATTGCGGAGCACCTGACCGCCATCTACAGACTTGTCCTATGCATCTGGGAAACTTCTCAGCCTAAGTTCAGTAGGGGTCCTGAACTTGGGCACAACTTCTCCGGCCCCTCAATTATCTGTACCGATCACCTTGATCTGGGAATCCTGATCCTTTCCAGTTCTTGCTCTGGTGGATTCCGGAGCAGGAGGTAATTTCATTCTCAAGGATCTTGTCCAGCTCCTGGGTATAAAGACCCGTTCGCTAGAGACCTCCTTGTGTATAGCATCTATTTATGGAGAACCGTTACCCGGCCGAATCTTCCTTACCACGGAACCTGTCCAGCTGCACACTGGTGCCCTACATACAGAAGAACCTGAACTGTTAGTATTGGAGAAATCCATCCATCCGGTAGTCCTCGGACTCCTTTAGCTACAAAAGCATTCTCCCCAATTTAATTGGGGCTCATTGCAACTGGTGGAGTGGGGTCCTGCCTGCCAGCAGTCCTGTGTTCAGAAAATAGTACCGCCATTCATGGTTCCTTTGGCTGTCATTTCTTTTGGCATACCCGCTCCTTACGCAGATTTCAAAGATGTGTTTTCCAAGCAAAAAGCAGACCTTCTTCCACCTCTTCCGAGGTTTGATTGTCCTATTGATCTTCTTCCAGGGACCACGCCTCCTTGAGGATGTACCTACCCTCTGTCTCTACCTGAGACAAGGGCATGACGGAGTACATCCAAAAAAACCTTGTGAAGGGATTCATCTGCCCCTCAACCTCTCCTGCTGGGGAGGGATTCTTTTTTGTGACCAAGAAAGATGGGTCACTTAGGTCATGTATTGACCACTGTGGCCTAAACTCCATCACCCACAAAGACAAGTATCCTCTACCACTAATCTCAGAATTATTCGATCGTCTTCAGGGAGCATCTTTATTCACAAAATTGGACCTAGGCGGGGCGTATAACCTGGTACAAATCCTTCCCGACGACATTTGGAAGACTGCCTTTGGCATTACAAATACCTGGTGGTGCCTTTCGGCCTCTATAACGTACCCGCAGTTTTCCAACGAATGATGAACGAAATTTTCAGAGATTTGCTGTATACCAAGGTTGTGACCTACCTGGACGATATCCTTGTCTTTTCTAAAGACCTGGCCACACACCACATTGATGTCTGTACCGTTCTCCAGTGCCTTCGCGAGAACCACTTGTTTGCAAAATTGGACAAATGCTTGTTCGAGAAATCCAGCCTGCCTTTCCTCGGATACATTATCTCCCAACAAGGATTTTCCAGGGACCTGGCTAAGTTAAAAGGAATCCGGGATTGGTCACTGCCCGTGGGTCTTAAAGCTCTCCAGTGCTTCCTGGGGTTTCTAAACTACTACCGCCATTTCATCCCACGTTACTCTACTCTGGCTGCTCCTTTGACAGCCCTAACTCGTAAGGGTCAAGATACTCGAAATTGGATTCCAGAGGCAGTCGCAGCCTTCCACCGCTTCAAAGAAGCCTTCAAGGCGGGTTCTTGCCTACATCATCCCGACCCGAACCATCCATTTCAAGCTATTGAAGCTGGGGTGGTCCTGAGCCAACGCACTGCTTCTGGCACTATAGTCCCATGCTCATTCTACTCCCGTAAATTCTCATCCGTGGAGCAGAGCTACAGCATAGGAGATCGTGAGTTACTTGCCATAAAATTTGCCCTCTAAGAATGGCGCCCATGGCTAGAGGGTGCGCAACATAAGTTCACTGAGTTCACCGATCATAAGAACCTGGAACATCTGAGCCAGGCCCAATGTCTCAATGCCCGTCAAGCTCAATGGGCTCTGTTCTTTTCCAGGTTCAGTTTTGAGCTTTGTTACCGTCCAGCTGATAAAAACCTCCGGGCAGATGCCCTATCATGCTCTTTCGAGCCTGAAGACACTACGGAAGAACCCAGCCATATAATAGACCCAGCCTGTATCTGTTTGTCTGCTACTCACCCAGTCCCTGCTGGGAAGACTGTCATGCCCCGAAGACTCTGAGAAAAAGTCCTCCGCTGGGCGCACGAACCTTGGCACTGCTCCAGTGGTTCTTCTGGTGGCCTACTATGGTCTCTAGCACTAAAGCATACATCGAATCCTGTAACACTTGTGCACAGCAAAAACCCCAGTCGGTCGACCTTGGGGTCTCCTGCAACCACTTCCAGCACCCGAGGAACCGTGGACCCACCTGTCTACGGATTTGCCTCCATCGAAGGGTCATACCATAATATGAGTAACCATAGACTAATTTTCAAAAATGGCCCATTTCGTCCCTCTACCGGGCCCTACCATCTGCTCCGGAGTTGGCATGCCTATTTTTTCACCATATCTTTAGATTGCATGGCCTACCCAAGAACATTGTTTCTGATAGAGGTCCATGGTTCGTTGCTAGATATTGGCGTGCTCTTTGCCGAAAATTCGGTATTAATATCAGTTTAACACCTGCCTATCATCCCCAAGCTAACGGACAAGCCAAGCAAATGAATCGCTCTTTGAAGGCCTTCCTGCGTGCTTACATCAATGACTGCCAAGACAATTGGTCTGAACTTTTATCCTGGATGGAGTTTTCTTACAACTCCCACATCGCCACTGCTACAGGCATGTCATCGTTCTCTATCATCTATGAAAAACAACCACGACCACTGCTGCCCATACCTTTGTCAGAACCGTCCCCTGTGGCCCAGGCTACTGCGGATGCCCTCAAGACTTTATGGGAGCAGACGAATCTTCGCTTATGTCAGGCCACTTTCAGGGCCAAGAGACCTGCTGACAGTCACCAACGCTCGGCTCCTGAATTCCTCCCTGGCCAGAAAGTCTGGTTAGGTACTTGGTATATCCTATTCAGAATACCTTCCCAAAGGTTCGCTCCAAGGTGTATTGGACCTTTTACGGTTACCCGACGCATTGGACCCGTTATATACCAGCTTCGGCTGCCTCCTACGCTGGGAATACATAATACGTTTCACGTATCTCTCTTTAAACCTGTGGGTTTATCCTGGCCTGCCTGAAAGGCTCCTGAACCACCTCCACTTGTGGCTGAAACTGACATGATGTACAAGGTATATGAAGTGCTCGACGTCCGCCATAGGGGCCGCCGGTGGGAATACCTACTTTCTTGGGAGGGTTATGGACCCGAAGAAAATTCTTGGGAACCAGCTCAGAACATCCTGGATAAACCCCTCCTCCTGAACTATCATCGTGCCCATCCGGGCAAACCCTGACAAATCCAAGGGGGGGGGGGGGGGGTACTGTTACAGGTGCTGCACACGGCAGACCTGCGGCACAGCCTCATAAGAACATAAGAATATGCCATACTGGGTCAGACCAAGGGTCCATCAAGCCCAGCATCCTGTTTCCAACAGTGGCCAATCCAGGCCATAAGAACCTGGCAAGTACCCAAAAACTAAGTCTATTCCATGTTACCGTTGCTAATAATAGCGGTGGTTATTATAGAAGTCAACTTAATTAATAGCAGTTAATAGACTTCTCGTCCAATAACTTATCCAATCCTTTTTAAACAAAGCTATACTAACTGCACTAACCACATCCTCTGGCAACAAATTCCAGAGTTTAATTGTGTGTTGAGTGAAAAAGAATTTTCTCCGATTAGTTTTAAATGTGCCACATGCTAACTTCATGGAGTGCCCCCTAGTCTTTCTATTATCTGAAAGAGTAAAAAAACGATTCTCATCTACCCGTTCTAGACCTCTCATGATTTTAAACACCTCTATCATATCCCCGCTCAGCCATCTCTTCTCCAAGCTGAAAAGTCCTAACCTCTTTAGTCTTTCCTCATAGGGGAGCTGTTCCATTCCCTTTATCCGCCTCCTCACCTTTCCACAGGGACTCCAGCCTCTGGTTCTTCCTTGCTGGCGATGGTGGGCCGCCAGCTCCGTCCTCGGGCTTCCCCCGGTGCCTCTGGCCCTGCCACAGTCCCCCGGTGTTCCCAGTCCTTCTGCTACTGCTGGTCGGGCCTCTCCGCGTGGCCCATGGAGAGACACCACTACCCGTGCCACGCCCCTCCCTAGGCTCTCGTGCGCTCATCGCTGATCCTTAAGTAGAGACCTCGGCGGGAACGTAGCCGCAGCCACGGATGATGTCAACCTATTCATAGTATTTAAGCTCAGACTCCTCTCCATAGCATTGCCTTTGCAACAGGTCTCCTCGCTGGTCGAGTACTCGTTGCTTCTAAGAGATTCGTCTCTTCCCTGCGTTCCTGTTCCTCATTTTTCCTGGTTCCTGTTTCCTTGTTCCTGCCCTGCTTATGCTCTGGATTGACTACATAGACTGACTTTGCTTTGCCTGACCACGCTACAGCCTATCTCCAGACCCTGACCTTTGCTTTGTCCAACTACGCTATTGACTGTCTCCGTGATCAGACCTCAGCCTTGCTTGCCACTGCTTCTGGATCGCCGCCAGCCCTGACTCAAGCTTAGCATTGGACGCCTCTTCCTCCTACTCCCTGGAAGTGGATTCATCAGGCTTTGGCCTACCTTTGCTAGAGTGCCCTCAGTCTGCCTTTGTACCATTGGCACCTGAGTTTCCAGGACATTATCCAGTACAGAGTAGGACTGTACCATCTCTCGCCTGCTGTCTCTGTGCTGAACCAACTTCTCCTGCAACTATATACAGAGGCCCACCTAAGCCCTGCCTACCCCGGCACCCAAAGGCTCAACCCTCGAGGAATGAGGGCTGGTATAGGTGAAGCTCCAGCGGCCTCTGCCTATCAGCCCACTCCGCCTCCTGATGGTGGGGACCCATACGTCCTTGCCTACGGGTTGCGTCAACCCCACCTCGGCCCAAGGGTCCACCTCCAATGCAACATAAGTGTCACATACAGTATTGTATGTTCTCTTAAAAGTAGTTTGTATAGAACAGAAATATTAGGTACATACCAAAGATTAAACAAAGTTACAAGATATCTAGTTTAAGCCAAATGTATCAGCCTTCACCTACTCTAGGAAAAAAACACATTTATAACAAAATATAATAACCACAAGAAAGTATCATATACACTAATAGGAGATATAGAAATAATTAATAATTAGAATACAGATAATTATATTAGGATGTCAAAAATAACATGGCTCCCATGCATGCATTTTCCAGTGGAAAAGAAATTTCAAAATAAGGGATCACAATATATGGCTAAAAAGGGGTAGACTCAGGAGGAACATAAGGAAAGAATTTTTCACAGAAAGGATGGTGGATATATGGTAGAGTATTCCAGTGGAGGTGGTGGAGGCCAAAATAGTAACAGAGGACACCTGGATGGGAGAATAAAGCCTGAGACCATGTAGGCAATGTGGTATTGCTTCAGGAATGGGCAAACTAGATGGTTCATGAATTCCTTATCTGCAGTCATTCTCTGTGTGTCTATGTTCTATGACTAGGAGTGCATCAAATTGAGTCTTTAAAGCAGAATGCTAACTAGAGGTTGCCTGTTTCTTGCCTCTGTTTTTCCAATTTTGTTCTTTCAGAGCTGTAACTAGAGTGGGATAAGCAGGGCACCGATGGTGGGCGCAATGACGGTGAGATTACTAAAATTGCACTCACAATCCCCAACTGCTCCTCCTTCCCTCCTAGAGGCTTCTGTGGGGGCTGTAAGAGGAGTTCTGAGGCTCCCAAACTGGGGGAGAGGGGCACTTAAAATGTGACACTGCTCAAAGAAAAGTTGCTTCTATGGCTGCTGAAAGGGAAGTGGATCCTCAATCAGCAAATGAGATGCTGCATGACTTAGTGGAGATCATCCTCTTAAGAGATCCTGCTCCTTCTCAACAGCCTGTTCCCTTTCTAGCCTTTCCACAATTTCACCTATTGAAGAGGATTGGGCCCAACACTGATACCTATAGCAATTCCCTTCAACAGAATGAACGTTGTTGACCACCACTCTCTGTGTCCTATTGCTTAGCTTATAAGATTTTTCTCTAAACTCCCAGATGGGCTAATTTGCTTGCCAGTCTTCTGTACAGAACAGAGTCAAACACCTTACTGAATTTCAGATATGCCACATCTACTACATTCCTTCTGACGTAGATGCCAGCTCTGTGAGAGCAGTGGATGCTTAAACATCCCCCTCAATATTGAATAAACTCCTTCACTGTGTCCAGGGAGGGGTAATCTATGTGAAGTTTAGCACCCCTAATCATGTTGAAAAGTTGGCTGTATGCCCTCTGATCAATGCATCAAAGATCTTCCTCTTGTGAAACCAGGCCTAGCACCCTGTAACCCACTGGCTTTAAGTTATTGCACTATTCCAGGGTTTCCTAATCCTCTTCTGGAGGCAATCTAGCTAGTCAGGTTTTCAGGACTGCGATTGTGAATATGCCTACAGATATCCTGAACACCAGACTAATCAGGCCCAGATTTAGGCATAGGGTAACACAGTCAATTGCCTAGGAAGCCAGATTTTGAAAGCACCAACTATATAACTGGCTCATAAAGGAGCCTGCTCTCACTTGCTTTAGGACCATATGCTTGCACAGTTTTCTAGAGGTGCCACAATAGCACTCTGCCTATGGTCCCAACGTTTTAAACCTGATTCTGAGACCAGTTAGCTGTGCCTTTAGATGAGGGGTAGGAAACCCTGTGCTGTTTTTTCATTCAGCAGTGTTCCTATTACTTTGGCTACCCTGGATGCCAAACTATCATGGGTGTAGTTTTTTCCTTCCTCTTTTTTCCCACCCTTGTGGAGCAAGACTACAACTGTTCCTGTCTAGCCTCTAACCTCACTTTCCCATCAGAAGTTTGTTCAAGATTTCAGACTTAATTCACAGAATCACCCTTGAATTCCATGCTGTGGATATGTGCAGGGCCAAAAGTGACTTCAGCATTCCAGAGCATGTGGAGGCTATGACAGGATTTTAATTTGACTGTGGTAGTAGCATATTTTTAGTACATTTTTACAGTGATGGCACCATTTATTAAATGTTTTAAGTGCAAACATAACAAACATTACATTTTATTTGATACATGCCCATTCACTGGCATGCTATAAATGAGAGATTACAGCAAAATGAACAATACAGAATCGTACTGATAAATAGGCACCGCATATATAAGTCATCATCCCCACAATATAAAATGCTCATGCCAAACCCATTACTGCCCACACAGTGTAGGCAAAAGAACAAATTAAATACAATTCAAACAAATACAATACAATACAATTCAAACAAATTAAATACAATTTAAACAAAAGATAAATGTCACCAATGAACTTAAAATCAGGGTCGGTGCTTCCATTAGGAAAAGTAGGCGGTCACCTAGAGCACCAAAACTATGGGAGTGGCAAAATCCTGCCAGTGTGAGGCATAGAGTGGTGATGTCAGATCTAATGTTGCCAGTAGGAGGGAGCACTGTGCTCATGTTGCCCCCAATAGGTAATCTGGCGAGGGGGGGGTGCATGACTGAAGGCTCGACAAGGGTGCCAAATATTCTTGCAGGAGCCCTGCCTAAAATAAAATAGCAGCAGCCTTCTTAAAATTCAAAAAATATCAGCAGTTGAAAACCTGGCAGAACAACCATATCTTAAGTATGTAGTGAATCACTTGATAATCTTTATCCAACTGGGCTGCCCTGACAAGGAATTCGAAAGGAACATACTACTAACACCAGAAAATTCATGAAATAATGTGTCAAGTCTGGCAAAGAAACACTAACAGACTGGTATAATATATAATAAAAAGATTACAGTTTTTATATAGCATCTTCGTCCAAAGCACTTTATAAACATGAAACAAAAACACTTGTGAGGGATAAAGATAATTGTGTTCTAGGTACCCCAAAGGATCAATTCCTGAGCTCACCATGCCAGAACTCATGAATCACGGGTTTATTCAAATATTACAGGCAGATACCTTAAACAGAGCAATCTCTCTAGTTCATTTACTTACCTGTATTTGTAGACTGTCCTCTGTGTTACTCCTCGGGGAATTCCGTGCTGTGCAGTTGCACAGAGTTTGTGCAGAATTCCCCTCCAGCACAGAATTCTGTGTTTACTTTTCAGAATTCAGGACAGGGACCAGGAGGAAGCGTCAGCCTATGCAGCTGGAAGAAAAACGCATTGGTGTCAGTGTTGGCCCCACACAGGCTAGAAGACAAAGGAGGCTGCACGGGTCTGACGAGAAGAGGCTGAAGCAGTGGGGGGAGGGGGGTGAAACCTAAGAGACAGCTAGAGAGGGGCTTGGGGTGTAGAAGCGAGAAAGAGAGAGCAGAGGAAGAAGGGAGTCAGATGGGAGGGGAGGGGCAGAAAGAGAAATTTAGGGACTTCCTGGGGGGACATAGATAGAGAGCTGAGGGGGTCTTGATGTGAGGGAAGATTGAGCCTGGTGGGGCAGAGAGAAAGCTGGAGGGTGGGAAGAACTAGAGAACTGGGATGGGTAATGGGGATTTGAGCCCAGAGCAGAGAGAGAGAAAGCTGGGAGGCAGAGAGAGAAAGTGGGACAGGGATCTTACTAGGATTGGGAAACAGCGAATGCTAGAGGGTCTTGGGAGGGTTGAGCCTAGTGGAGCATACAGAGAGCAAGAAAGCTAGGCAGGGATGTCAAGCCTAGGAAGGAAGCGGAGATTTTTGCTGGGAGGTGGAAACAGCAAGATAACTGATGGGGAGGGGGCAGAGTCTGGAGGGGCAGAGAGATAGAACTGGAGAGGGGGGGGGGGCCAAGCCTGGGGGAGGGGAAGATTGAGAATGCTGAATTATATTGGGAGGGGGTGATGAGGGGAGTGAGAAATGGGGGGAGGGGATGAGCCTGGGGGGCAGAGAAAAAAAAAAGCTGAGGGGGGGGGGAGAAGAAAGATTGGGTGGGGGGAACCAAAGCCGAGTGGTTTACCCGAGGAGGAGGGAGTGATCGAAACTGGGGAGGGGATTCAAGACAAAAAGGGGTGAGAGAGCTGGGGAGGGAAAAGCTGTGGGTCAAGCCCATGGGAAGGAGAGAACGATAGTGGTAGCAAGCGGGAAGTGTTTCTGTCCTGTCCAGGGAGAGCCAATAGACCATAGGAGGAGAGAGAAGCAGCAGTACAAGCGAGCATGCTCCTGCACCCATGGCCAGTGCACTCGTGCTACTGGCACTGTTTTAAATGTACCACTGGTGAGGGTAGGCACTGGAGAGAGAAGGCAGGACAGGAAAGATGGCCCAATAGAGGGAAAAGGAAGAGATCAGGATAAAGAACCTTAAGGGATGGGAGAGGTGAGCTGGAAGCAGCCGAGAAACAGAGGGCTGATAGGAAGTTGGGAGGAGTGAGACAGAGTGCAGAGTATGAGGGGTTTTGAGATACAGTGGGAAGAACAGAGAATGGAAAAGAGGAAATGACTAAGAAGAGGAAAAAAGATGGAAGGGGAGATTATGGATTGAGAAATAGAGAGGTGGAAGGTGGGTGAGAGAGAGAAAGAAAGGAGGAGGAATAAGCATCAAAGGAGGGCTAGGGCCAGAGTTGGAGAGGAGGAAAAAGATGGTGCAAAGCAATAAATGATGAGACGGAGAGAGAGAAGTAAAAAAAAAAAAAATAGTGGCAGAGGAAAGGGACATTAGAGAATAAGCTTCAGAGGGCCAGGAAGAGAATGGGAAAGTAGGAAAGTCAAAAAGATAGGAAGGTGGGAGAAGAAATCAAAAGACAGACCATTCTCATCAAAACAGAATGATGAGAATAAAGACAAAGGCAGAAAAGTATTTTCACTGAAATGTTTTCATCCAGTGTCTTTTCAAAGTTGTAAATTATTAATTGTATAAATGTGTGTGCACTTTTAAAATATGCATCTACTAATCGGCATCTGGCACCCCTATTCATTAGATGTGCAGTGACTGTGATAATTTGTTGTGGCCCGTAAACTCATACTCACCCACTGTCACTGTCCTGGTTTCCTCTTCATCTGTTAACTTTTTTTTTTTTTCACATCTCTAGAATTCCAAGACGGAGAAATATAATGCTTTGCTAATCCTCTATAGGGAATAATATTTCCATTGATGGCATGCGATGGGTTTCACTTTACAACCTGTGGCTTCTATACTCCTGGCTTCCTGAGGAACCCCCTTTGACTTGTGCCCCCATCCATGTCTACTGGCCGTTTCCATGAAGAAAGTAAAACTTGTACAGTTTGGGGGGGGGGGGGGGGTCCTATGAATTCTTTTCTGGGCTCATAAGCTGTGAGCAAGTCCCCTGCCTCCCTTCTTCAGAGGATGCAGTTGGAGCTGGCATCGCCGATGGCTGCTTCCCGCCAGCACTATTCGGTTCCACTGTAAGGATTGGGTAATTCTGCCCTCAGTTCATTGCACCTCCTGATTTCAGTTTTAACTAAATGAAGCTTTTTCCAAGTGGCATTGAAAAAAAAATGTTTAGGAGGCATCTGTAAGTCAGTAAAGCTCAGATGGAACAAGTTAGGAGGCCATTGAGCCATTTCTGAGAAAGCATTTCCTCATCCTAGATTAAAGCGAGCAGAATAAAAAGGGTATCGACTCGTTTGTTAACCTTTATTCTTAGGGTGTTTGTAGCAATCCAGAAATGGTGTCCAGTATTATTTGTACGTGGTAGTTAGACGAGAGCTAAGAATGTGCATAAATCTAGCAAAACACTGATACAAACCTCTAATAAACCATCCATCTATGACCAGAGATGTATTCTTATGTTTATGGGCTTCTATTCACTGAGGATTATTCTCATAAACAGAAAGGGTCTAATTTATATTAGAACTTTCTTGAGCTATTCAATGTCCTGCAGAGCAAATGTCATTTCATTTAATGAAATGTATTAGTCGCTTCACACAATTTTGTTTTTAATATGCACCTTAAGGGGTTCATCACAGTAAAACATCATCTTCATGTTGATTTTTACAATATCATCACCGGTTACTCTTTAACTGCTTCATTCCTCGACTATTATATTGGGGAGGGGTTGGGTGGGTGAAAGGGAATGTAGTGCTGTCTCAGCACCATCCCAGTCCTATAGGTAGAATTAGCAAGGTGGAAGGAACTTTCAAACCACTTCAGATATATTTGAACTCTGGATGTCATACAAAAAAGCAGCAGGGAAAAAGGGGATATCAATTGTTTAAATGCCTTAGGTCTGTTTATGTGACAATTTAGGGCTATGGGGAATGGAATGCTCAGACAGCATATATGATGTACCCAACTTACAAATGTCATGGAGAAGAATATCTATGGGGCAAATGGACAAGCATAGCACAAATTTGCGCTAGAGTTCAAAACATTTTGCCCACAGACACAAGATGGGATAGAACCTTTAGTATCTATGGCCCTTGGGTGCAGTGCTGATGGGGAAAAAAGCAAAGGTTAGCTGGGTCCCATGGCCTTCTTCCTGCAGACTAGAGATGGGTGAGAAAAATCTGTTTTTTCCCACTGATTTCTTAAAAGATGGGAAGCCTACTAAATTATATCAAATCGACAATTTTGTATGGCAAACCTCAAACAAAAACCAACAACAACAAAATTCCAAGTGGAAAAATGTTTACAAACCTCTGCAGCCAAATTTGTGCCGGCTTATCAGCAGCAGTACATTTTGGAGCAAAGAGGGCAAGACAGGCCCAAAATCTTTTTGTAAATTGCTTTGTACAGCAATAGTATAATCAAGGCACATCGGTTTAACAGGTCGTTAAATCATGAATTGCAACTTCTTGTGGGTTGCCCCTAAATCTTAGCCCAAACAGGCTTAACGCGGGGCTGTAAACACAAAAGCACTTTCTGCGCTGGTGTTATTCTTTAATACTGGTCCCAAAAAGATAGTTGTTATTGAGCCCCTAAAAATTAAAATTCCTAGCCACTAGAGTGTATGGTGCTTTTTCAAATTCCTACCTTTTAGAGATATGTGCAAGATGTTTTATTCAGTTTTATGTTATAATTGCCTTTTTTTTTTTGTAAATTAAATGATTAAACAGACCTTAAATAGAGGATAAACAGAGATGAGATATGTTACCAAACTGGATAGTTTTCAAACCTTTCACCTTGCTTGTGAACAATTAGTCTTTAAAATGCTCTTTATTTTCCAAAATTAATAGTTAATAAGCAGCAAGTAAAGATGATGGAATGTATCTGCCTATGAGTCATACTAAACTAGAAGAGCTGTGAGAATTTAGCCTTGGTAGCTTCTATGAATAAAATGTTAATGATCTGTTAATTTTAAAAGAACTAATAATAACCTTGTAAAATGTCTGCCAAATCTAGTTCAAAATAGGTGAGAAATCAACAGCTAGGGCCAAAAAAGGAGGCAGAGAAAAGAAAATTACACCAATAAAAACTGCAAGCTTGCTTAAGTAAAGGATTTTAACTTGATGCATTGAATCTGAGAACATATGAGACTAGAAAAACAATATTATCAGAGCCTCAAGTCCAAATAAAATACTGTTATAAGAGGGATCAACAAAATTGTTCTTTATTTTTCATTTAATTCCCCCGGCAATTAGGTCATAAGTTTTGTATTTTAAACATAGGCGGAAAGCAAGACAGCCATTTTCGGAAGAAATGTGCCATGAAATGAGGCAGAATTTCTTGATCAGTTTTATATTATTTTGGAAAAAACGAGTTCCACACCCACCCAGTGATTTCCTAAAAGTGGCAACACAAAGTAAAATGAAAACAAGTAAAAAGAAAAAAAGTAATATTTTCAATTGTTTGCAGTAATAAATGGATTTAATATTGGCCAAAATCATATGCGGTCTTGATGTCTTTGTTAATTGATTAAGTTGCAGTGAAAGAGGATATGCCTTGGAAGTGCCTGTCCTACTTACAGACACAGCTTTCCAAGGGGGCTGTGAAATGCAACGTGAAAAAGACACTTTTTATTGCTACGTCCTGCTCAGCGGCTAGGGACACATTTTTGCCAAGGCTGGTGTTTTACAATGCAGCTAAAAATGGGCAAGAACAAAAATTAATTTCTAAAAAGATATAAGAATGCAGGCAATCACATTACTTTATATTAAAAAAATATTTTAAAAAAATATACAGAAAATTGTCAATGAACACAACAAAAATGTTAAATTACGAGTTTTAGATCTGATTTTAAACCTTGAAAAAAATTCTGCATCTACAGCCACAGATAAAAGAAACGAAAAAAAAAAAAGTTTATTTCGAATTGCTAATAGTGCACTCAAAAAGCGTGCCTGAAAAATATAAGGATTGCAATAAGGAGGAAAAAACTTCGGTGCATTTTAACTGTCACACTTTTCTTATAATAAAAGTTAAAGAACTGCTGGCCAAGCATTCCGATTTTATTTTTTTTTTTTAAGTCTGTAAGTGCCAGTGATCCTGAACAGCTGCGCACATCACCGCCGGGAAAAGGCGAGCCCGAGCCAGAACTCTCCCGCGAAAAAGAGAGAGAGCGGGAAAAGTGAGAGCGGAGAGAAGCCATCGGCAGCTCTGCCGGCAAAAGGTGGCGGGCGCGCCGGGTCCTGCGGGGAGGCAGCCGAAGTCTGCGCGGTGCGTGGCTGCTACACCTGCTGCTCGTAAGGCTTCAGCACCTGCAATCGCAAAAGGCCGTTTCGGAGGCAAGGTGGCCAAGCGCTGCTGACCCTCCCCCCACCATCCGTTTACTGAAGTTACAGTTTTCTCCTGCTCTCACGGTATTTTTATTTTTTTGCTGCCGGACTGGCTGCTTGTCTGCCCCATGATAACGAGAACCTTCACCCTGAGCAAGGGGGCTTTGTGACTTCTCCATAAGCAGCGCAGCTAGGACGGAGGGATTCACGATTTTCTGGGCACAAAAGTCTAATAATTAATACGAGATAAATTCGATAAGATATATGGTTCTATATTATATACTAACAGAAAAAAATGTATGCTATAAAAGAGAATAAAATGTTCACATCGGTACGGAGGCGTTTTGCCTCGTTTTCTTTATAAAAGGAGACATTTTGTAGGAGGCCTAATCCATCTCCTGGGAAGCACAACGTCGAAATTCAAGGTGCACCGGAGTCTTGTTTGAGGACGTGAGCTGATCGGAGCTCACTTCGGGCAGAGAAAAGTAAGCAAGCCCAGCGCGATTTCGCCGTGGAGTGGGCCAGGCATATTTTGGCAGAGAAGGTGGTAAATAAATTATGGAGCCTGTCATTAAAAGAAACAGGGTCGGATGGAGGCTCCATGAAGCAGCGGCTTTACCCGGGCACATTAGAGATCCGTGGGAAAACAGGACCAAAATGAGCAGCTTTGCTGGGCGGTATCAAACCTGAGAAACAGGCTCCTACCCGCAGAACAGCCTCCTGGATAGAGCAGCAGGCTGAAAATCAGGGGGACTCGGCGTTCAAATCCGCTGCCCCTCCTTGCCAGCTTTGGCAAGATACTTCTCTGTCGCTGGGGAAAATGCTCAGTAAACAACCTCCTTAGATTGTAAGCTCTCTAGCGATGGGACATGGCCTTGAGTTTCCATTTGGAAAGGCCAGTAATTAAATCTAAAGCCTAATCTTACAGCATCCACATTAGATTATTGAAGGTGGAGGGCGATTTTTAAACTTTGCCCTTGCCTTCCAGCAGTAGTAAATGTGAAACACAAAGATGGCTAGGCAGACCCCAGTTGTTTTCATAAATTGCTTTATACAGCCTACTCGCTGTATAAAGACTTGCTGAGTTTTTTTTCCCCATGAAAATGAGAGAAAAGATTTAGTAAATGAGGTCCTTAGGTCTGCAGACTCGGGACTCTCGTAAACGAAGCTTAAAGCCAGCGCTAACAGTGTTCGCGCTATGTTATAAAGGCTATTTGCGCCAGTGCTAAAGGGGACAAAAACCTGTTATGAATGATCCCTAAATTGTGTGTCTTGGGAGCATCTGTTCGGCTTTGACAAGCACAAAAGACACCCACAAAAATTCTTTGGGAGCAAAATCCAAACTCTATAGAGGAGGTTGGGGGAGGGAGGCCTGCGCCGCAGTGCGGAAGCTGTGATGAGATGTTTAAAAACAGTAAATGTTCTGCTACCCTGCTTTTCACGTTCCTTTCCCTGTCTGAGAAATTCTAGTGTTGCTTTTATCTCTGGCTTGCTGATGAGGCTTTGGGAACTTCTGGGATTTTAATACTGCAGGCCCGGACAGTGTTGCCAGTGCGGAGTATAAATCTGCAACTTGACGGGTTACCGTTATGGAGGTCTCAGGGATCGCACTGTACAGTAAATTCATTAGCAGATGACAAGAAACCCCAGGGTCCTGTCTCTTCTCCTAGTCCAAGGGGCAAAGAGAGCTCACACGAATAATAATTGTACGGAACCTACAGCTTTCATGAGCACGTGTCAGGAAGAGGCGAACGGGTCCACGGCGAAGAGTGCATTTTGCAGGAGGAGTGAAGGGCGAGTGCATGTCCCCACCGTTTCGCGATGTTTCTGTTTCGGGCGTGATCCCATTCCCGGGCTCTCACCTTTCAGCTGTCCTACGTCTCCTTTCTTTTGGCCTCCCTGAATTAATTTCTGCGATTTCAGCTATAAAATCGGTTTGTAGATTAAAAAGGAAAAAAAAAAAAAAAAAAAAGAATTTCGGCAAGTGCAAAGTTTAAAAAGGGACCGAAGTTATTCGTTTTGCTTTCTAACTAGGATTCACACTATTTTGTTGTTTGTTTTTTTTTAAGCGGTATACGTCTGGGGTCCCTTGGGGGTGCTACTTAGGACTTCTCCTCCGGCCAGGTTCATTTTTCCAAGCTTTGACAAATTCAAGAAACGCGATCTGCTCAGTTGTTTACCTCCCCCAGCTACGCGATAGCTTCTGCCTTGCAGAAACCTTTTTAGGGCATTTTCAAAAGAATATAAATTTATTAAAAAAAAAAAAATGCAAAAGTCTCTCTCCAATTATTTCTGAGCCGGGGTGGGGATCAAAAACCTGACCAAAACTCCCGGGGAGCCCAGGTCATAGCTTCCGCCCGAGCCAGGGAAAGGAGCCGCCAATGAATGCCCGGCGGGATTAATAAATCCCATTGCGATTGGGGTTGGTTGGTTTTTGAATTTTTATCTTCCACTGGGCTCCCGGCCCGCGTTTTGCTCCTTCACCTGTGCGGAAGGAAATGCGCCGCTCTCGCTCCCCCCCACCTATACCGGATCATGGCCGCTCGGAGCGATGCGCTCTGCAAGGGGGACCTTCGTACCTTCCGCGCTAACTTTTTCACGCTCTGCAGCGCTTTCAGTTCTCCTGCCTCCTTGGAAGTGCACAGCGACGGCAGAAAGCATTTACGATCTGACGGCTGCTGGTCGACTCTAGCGATCCTTGGGGAAGCGGATCCTACTTCCTGGACAATTCAAGTCCAGAATTTGCTGCAGACCCAGGGTCCCACCGATGCCCGTTTTTAACCCCTTTGCAATTGCACGCTAGAATGGCCCTGCCCCGGTAAAAGCCCGGAGCGTGTTCCGCGCCGGGACTGGGGGCGGCCTCTCCCGCACGCTTCGCCGGCCGCCCCCCCGGTTCATTCCCACCCCCGCCGGCTCTTTGGCGGAGCTGGCCAGAGACGCAGTGCAGAGCCCGAGCCTCCAGGGGGCGCTGCGGCTCTTCGCCACCAGCCCCTTCCTCCTTTCAGCCCCGAGCTGCAGAGGCTCCGGGCGCGCTGTCCACTTTGGCGGGCACTGAGCCATCCCCGGCGCCCCGTCCTCGTCCTGTCCTGTCCCCCCCGACGATGCTTTTCCAGGAATCTTCTGCACAGCCTGGGCCACGTTTTTTGTTTTTTTTTCCATCGCTGTTTTCAAATACCCCCAGCCTACCAGATTCATTGATTCTCTCTGCACGTGGCTAGAAAAGTCACCAAAAGTTGTAGAGGATACCGTTTAATTGGCACAATTTCATAAACGTGTGACACTCCCTTCTTCAGGCCAGCGCAAAATGAGCTAAGCAGAGATGTGTGAACGTAAAAGTTGGTAGGCTGCACTTTATCACGAAATCAGGGTCAGTGGTGACTACAAATTAATTTTCGTAAAGGCTTGGATCTCAAGCCCAGTTCCTGCAGTCTGCCCTGAGTTCTAATTGTGCCTCTGTGCGATCCCCTTCCTATGTGTGTCTGGATGCTGCTGTATGCCTGTGTGTGTCATGTGCGGCAGTAGGTTCGCACATGGATTTGTGACATCCCTATTATGTGTGTTTTGCTGTGAAAGGCCCCATTGCGGTCGGTCTTCTCCCCATTGACTGAACACTAATCAGATTTGTCTTCGGTTTAGTAACTTTTGAGAAATGCATTCAGCGCAAGACATTATTTATTTCCGGTTTATTTTTTTTGCTTCGGCGTGTTATTTGTCGCAGTTTGGCACCTAAGGCTTTAACACCTGCAGGAAAACGGCAGCATTTCGGCAGCTCTGAGGCTCTAAGACATTGGGAACGTACACATTTGCAGGAAAATGTGTACAAACGATAAGGGATGGCGAGGAAAGACAGGCGATAAAGTGGCCTCTGTCCGTGTCAGCGCGACAGCTTTAGAAAGAGAGAGCTGTTAATGACGGGAAGAAGTGCCACCATGACTACGGTTTTATATATACTACTGTGTGGAAAAGGTTTTGTAAAGAAATACTGTATGTGGCAGATTCTAGAGTAACAGCTGGGTTTTCTGTTAAAAATAATTTTGCTGCCACATGTTAGAATATATTAATCATTCTTCCCCTGGTTCGCTGACTTTACTTCTGATCTCGTGATCTAGGAGAAGATTGAGAGGAATGCCATAATTTTAACATCAGTTTACCGTCAGGCAAGATATCTTGTCATATAGTACGGTATAATAAAACTCCGAGAGGCGTAGAACACGAAATATCAGACGATATTAAATGGGGGTGCTAGCTATTGAATTTCAATGTCATACTATACTGAATAATGGAATAGTGATACGGCGGGTCACCTTATTCTAAGAGTATACTTCACAAACAGTTTCAAGCAGCACTACAAAAATTAGATACTGATCGAAGATAACATGTGCCACATACCTTACACTTAAAGAATAGTGTTACCATTTTCGTGATGTGTTTTTGTAAAAATAAATGTATATATAGATAGCCAAATTTGAAAATTTTTGCTTCGATGGGTAATTCGGTTTATAGTTATCCAATCTAAAAACCGTTTTTAATTTTTATCTCTTGGGTGACACTGAAGATTAGAACATAGCCGAGGAGGAGAGAGTGAAACAATCTTCCCGCTACTAATTAGTGGGCGGCTATTATAAAGAATCCTTGTTTTAAACAGAAAAACCCTGACTTTTCTAGTTATGTAAACATTTAAAACAATAGCTGCTCGATTTTAGCTACAAGAAGTTGATTTTAGTTTTGAAAGGCACGCTTTAGGATATTTTAGTGCTTGTAACCAGAGATCTAAATTGCAAGTGTAGTGTTCAAATCTGTCTCGCAACACTACCAGAGCTAGCAAAGACTGCAGCAGAGAGAGAGTCCCGTGAGATCTGAGCCTGACAATAACTGGTCGCTTCAAGCACGGAGCTGTAAATACATGATCTGCTTCAAAAAATATGACTCCAAATATTGAGGCAAGTCCTACCTTCAGACTGCTATAGCGTGCACCAAGTATAGAGAGTAACACTCTCTCTCTCTCTCTCCAACCGTCATCGCTCCTTTACCGTTCACAATCTTGGACACGGCCTTTTCCTGTCAATTTTACATTTTCGTTGTTTTGGACAAGATGATATTTCATTTCACCAAATGCGCTTGATATATGGGGTTCGCATTTCGTAAACTTCGCCTCAGAAGAAACGAAAACCGTTTCGGGAATGACTAGATTTCATGCCACGCAATTTCAATTTCCACGCAAGGGCATAATCAAAGTGTTCCATAATTTTATAATTCTGATGTGTTTCTTCACTTTCTTAATTACTCAATGCCTTGCTACATAACTTTTTCTGAGTAGATTTTAAGAATGTCTCCTCTTTTTCTGAAGAAATGAGTCCGATCAAGGAGCCAGTTTTAAAGATAATAGGAAAATTGATTTGCAAGAGCAATATATTACAAAATCTGAAATTAGGAGACCATTTAATATATATCCCAATATGTTAATTCCGTCTTTCATTACTTTGGAAATAATATTCCAATTCAATCCTGAATTATTTCTGATATTCTAACAAGAAATACACTTATTAAAGAAATTACAAAAAAAAAACCCCAGAAAACGAAAATCGTTTCAGCTTGACTATAAAAACATCTAGTGTAGCTATGTGCGATCTTTCTGCAAATTAATACAATTCCATGTTATTAGAAAATGTCACCATAAAATCACCATTTCCTAAAAATTATAAATTGCTAATAGCGTCTATTTCCGTTTTTAAATACGATATCTGCACATTGATCTGCCACAAAGATATCAGGATGGGTTCAAAAGTTTCAGATATCTGAAAATTCCATGTTATCTTCTCGAAAAGATCAAATTACGATATAATCATCTGTGTTAAATATAAAACATATCTGTATTACTCATCGTGAGTTCACGTTCTTCCAAAAATATTTCTTGTATATGAATCTAATACTTTAACAAAGGTGGCTTAAAAAGAGAAATACATGGTAACAGCAGGTATAATTTGTTTTAGACAAAGTCGAATTATCAGACAAATATACACTATATTAATTTGATCTCTCCAACCAAAGGAGTAAAAACTTACATACTTCTGGGATTATGTTATTAATCTAAAGAATTTAAAGTAAAGCCGAATACAGCACTCCATGAAACGTTTAAGAGCAAACTCCATCTGGGATTACTATGATTGACTTAGTACGAAAACGGTGATAAATTATTTCCCCAGATGGTCAAAGCCTGAACAGCGCTTTAGAAGAGTAGACTGTTTAATCTACAGATGGATGGAGTGCTTCAGAAGGAAAAACGTAAGGCACCTTTTGGTACAGCGAAATCAGAAAAAGAGAGTCGTCCCTTTAAGATCCAGTTGCTATCCAAACACGAGTAAACAGAGCAAAGTTATTAGCGAGAATATAGAAGTAGGGGGCGGAGCCGGGGCGGGTCCCGGAGCCCGCTCAGACCTTTACACGCCGAGCGTGCCAAGGTGGGCGGGACCAGAACGCCGGAGTCTGGGGAGAGTTCGGCGGCCTGCGGCTAGTGGGCGGGGCGGAGACGCCACGCCACTGACTGCTGAAATGTGATGGACCTTGGAGGCTGAACTCAGACTTGTACCAAACTTCGCTAGAGTGAAAGGAGCAAAGAGGCGCAGGAGGAAGAAGAGAGAGAGAGAAAAAAAAAGTCTGCGTTTTAGCCATACTGACTCGGCAAAAATAATAATAATATTAATAATAATAACAATACCTGCCCCCCCTCAAACAAAAAACAAACCTGGACTGTTTGTGGCAACTCTGCGCCAAGATTCCGAGGCGTAAACTTAACCAGTTCTCCTTCTTTCCACTATCCCTTAACATGCTTACAGCGGCAAGGACTCCGTTGGGACAGCTTTGCTGAAACTGCTGGTGGAAAAATCCGCCAGCCCTGTGGATCTAATGAAATTGCAAAGGGACTAAGATCATTGCTTCATTTTAATATTTAGGAGGCTCTTGGGAGAAGCTTCCTGTGGTGGGTAAGTCCGAGTCGTCTTAATGTGATGTGATCATGTGCAAATGTGAACTCGGATATGGACAACACTACAGATTGGTTATGTGAAGAAGGCTTACAATAGGGGGAAGTTTTGACTGAATGCTTGCGTGCATACGGGAGAGGGATAGTCACGTTTGTTACGTATGCTACGGTTTTTCAGGTAGAGACGCTACTGATTTGTCTATTGAAAAACGTGTCAAATGTTTAGCAAATGTTTTTCAACCGAAAACTTATCTCGCAGCATATTTGGAAAAAGCCTCCCTAGATTAATGTTACATTTTAGCAGCCTGCTAAAGCTGAGGACTCTGCTTTACCTCTGTACACACAATTATTGTTTTAGTAGTGAAAGCTTGGCCAACACAAACACATTACCTTAGCAGGTTAATGATATGATGAATTTCCCATGTAAACACTCAGCATAAGAACATCTGACCTAGAGACACATGCATTTAAATGTGCAATTCCTGTTCTGAGAGCACTCTGCTTATACAGCCTTTTCCCCGGGGATTCTTTTAAAACGAATATATTCTTTTAATTTGCCGGTGTGGCCCTTGGTTTAGGCCGCCAGCAAACTTCCATGTACGCTAAAATCGAGTGATACCTTCTGTCTAATCTCCCGCAGAAAACAGCAGCCAGAGTAGATCATGAATGTGATTTGGTTTGCATACTGGGTCAAATCCCAGCAGTTTTAACTGCTACCTGCAAACAAATGGACGCCTCAAATAGTATTTCACTTCTGAGAACCATCGACACCAAAACCTTTTTCTTATTAACTAGTTGCCAGGAAGAGTAGGAAAAAAATGCTTGCTGTTTAAATGCAAGCGAGAAGCAGGTGGGTGAATAAACAGACACGATGCTGTGTTAAGCTTAAATATCTTTAATTTAATTAGAGGTTGTGTAAGGCTGGCAAAAGGGGGGTTAAATAGCATCCCTTTTCGACTTATTTAAAACGGTCTCAAAGACTCTTTTTTTTCTTTTTGTTTAGATTTGATTTAAATTTTAACATACCAGGCAAAGTGTGATATGTTTAATTGTATTCCAAAATCTTTCAGTTGATGCCCTTTACAGAAATTGCTTTATAATATAAAAACAATGACCCTTAGCAAATCGCCAAACGATTAGGTCAATTCTTATTAAAAACTCCATTCTCCTATCGTCTTTTGCTAGTTGGTGATCCCCTGATGTTTTTCACAAGGCAGATTACTTTAGTTAACATTGGTTTGGATGAAACCTGAGGTGAACACTGGCATTTTTACTATGTCTTACAAAATTCTGAAATATTATTCTTTAGTAATCCCCTATTGCACGGGTTAACGGTAATGTATGGGCGCACAAAATGTATCAAGTATAGTTTTCCTGTTCAAAACGTTAGCAAATTTTAATATTACACGTATGCAGCAGGTATTTTGTGATCAGTGGAGATATTTAACACTTTTTGATACTGAATCTGGAAGGGCATTCAGTTACTCTTGCCGAGGGATATTGCTTTGGAATAGAGTTTATCAGCACAGTGTCCAAATGCAGCCCCTCAGACTTATATCTGGACGGTGCCAGCCTTCTATATCAGGAATTAAATGATGCTAACATAAGTTGGATTAGCTAAATGCTGTATCGATTATAGGTCCCATGCACCCTAGAGATGATGTTTTAGTTAAACTGCATTTCACGGCAGGGAAGCCTCAGGCTAAGGATTTAAGTTAGGGTGTGTACGCCTTACCTCAAAGAAACAAACGTTTCAGACTACTCAGAAGGGGTGACTATTTTATGCCTGTTAAGTGTGTGTGTATATATATATATATATATATCTTTCATATATACACGCACAAACATAGACAAAGCGGGTCTTAAGAAAATAATCATTACCTCCCCAGTAAATGGTGTGTGTGTGTGTATTTATATGTGCACTAATAACATCAAGAATCCTACTAGATAGGATTCTTGATGTTATCCGTAGAACTTAAGACAAGTTAAACTGAAAAGAAGGCATATTTTCATTTAAGAACAGCGCGCTGCTCATGTAGTACACAATACAATTTGAAGTCAGAATGGAAAGTGATTCGTGGTGAGAAAGTTGATTAGAAATGGGAGTTTCTCTTTTCGGTTGAATGGTCTGAGTGAAACCCTCTGACTGTCACACAGCTCTGATTAGAGCTCTCGTCCCTCCCCTTGCACTGGGGCACTTCCAGTACACATACTGGGGGCAGAAGTAGGATTTACCTTACCGAGCAGCCTCCAACCGCTCAGACTAGCTTTCCAATCTGATATGAGCCGATCTTTTTTAGAACACATTTTGGTGATTTCCGATAACTTGCTCCAAGCAAGGCACTAAACAGGGGGGGGAATGTTCTCTGGATATTCAGAGAACAGAATTTCAGTAGAAATAGGGCATGGCCTAGCTCGAGAATAATATAACTGCATTCAGAAATGGGGGATAATCCCGCCGTAGGCCATTTAAAACGGCTGCTTCCAAACATTAGACCCCATCTACTATTACCGAGTCTAGAACCACTTGCACGGTTTATTTCCAGTATCTTAGAGTCTAGGGCATTGGTGTCGTGCATTTTATGAACTGGCCTATGATATGTAGAGTAATTGAAATATCCGAATTGTTTGCTTTTGGTTTTTTTCAAGAATGAACTGTAAGGCCTTCCATAAAAATAACAAAAAAAAAAAAGAAAGAAATCAGTTACAATATGTTGCAATTATTTGAGTTGAATTATTTAAATTGACATATAATAATTATATATATATATATATATATATATATAAGAATTTACTGCTCCATAATTTTGTCAAATCCATATTTGCCCTGCCCTGGTTGGCTGAATGCACCGCCTTCCATCCTGCACAGTGCCTTCCTCTTTCCGTGGGGAACCGAGGGGCAAGGTAAAGTTTTCGTTTCGGACAGCGCCTTTCTGATGAGAGTGACACAAATTACATTAAACTAAGACAGAAACTACTTCCCAGGCCTTACGGTCCATTACCATGCTGGGACTTTTTTTTTCTTTCTTTTTTTTTAATAGACAAATTGCTTTTTCTCTTTATTGGGAACGTGACACCCAGTGTGGGTGAAGCCGTTCCGTAAATGGAGAAAGCTGGAAGAGGGGGGTCCCCAGGCCTGTGCCGTCTCCTCCTGTGTGTGGCTTCCCCCCACCATCTGGAAGGGATCTGGGTGTAAAGTGGATTTGTTTAGAAGCCGTAGACCTTGAAAAGTGTTGCTTTTCTCTCCTGCAATTATCTTGATGGATGAGTTGTTGTTGAAGGCGGCAAAATAAGCACTGGACTTGGAAGAAGTTGGGCCTGCCTTGTCACCTCTGCCTCCCACCCCCCCAGCCCTGTCTCCTCGAGTAATTAAAGCCGGCCCGGTGCTGCAGCCTCTCCTGCAATTTGTCTGCAGGCTGGGGGTGGGGGTCTCAAAGCGGGCACGATCTGGGCCTTAAGGTGCAGCTTTGGCAGGCCACACGGGGGGATCCCATTGCTTAGTCTTCCTGAACTTATTATTATCTTCCTAAACCCACTGGAATCGGTGCTTTTATGGGTCGTCGGCAAGAGCGATTTCTTTCTAGCCAGAAGCGTCGCATTTGTGTTTAAAGGAGCAGGAGGCAGACTTAACCGTAGCCTTTTGCTATTTCTTGTTTTGATTTCATTTGATTTATTTTTTTTGCATTTTAGGATAGCATTGACAAATCAGAGGGGGAAAGCTGCTCCTACATTGCAAAGTAAACTCACTTTTAGGGGCATTTTTTTCCCCGTAGCCTTTTGCCCCAATCTGACCCTCCAACTGGGGGTGGGGGAGTCCTTGGCACCCAGGACACTTGGTTCTCGCTACCTAGTGCAACAATAATTTGAAGCACTGGGAATGCACATAAAAAAAATAAAAAGTACACCAGGTGACCTGCTCGGAGGGCTTATTGCAGACCCTGCTTTGTGATATCCTTGGCAAGGGACTCCATTGCGCCTGCTTCTTGTATCACGTTGCTGGTAAACTTTCGAAGGAGCGGGAGTAAATGCTTTCTTCTTTTTTATCCCCTCCCACCCAGGTGTTTTCAGATACCACTGTTGGCGGGGTGCAGTCAATCCCAGAAGAAAGGTGCAGAAGATCTGGCGATCGTTTCCGTGGGCCAAGATGGGAAGTAAAGCCCTTCCAGCTCCGATCCCGCTTCACCCTTCCCTGCAGCTGACGAACTATTCCTTCCTGCAGGCTGTGAACACCTTCCCGGCGGCTGTGGACCACCTGCAAGGGCTCTATGGCCTCAGCGCCGTGCAGACCATGCACATGAACCACTGGACTCTGGGCTACCCCAGCCTGCACGGCATCACCAGGTCCACCATCACGGAGATGGCCGCGGCTCAGGGCCTGCTGGACGCCAGGTTCTCCTTCCCGGCCTTGCCCTTCGCCACCCAGCTCTTCCACCCAAAGCAAGGAGCCGTGGCGCACATGCTCCCGGGCCTACGCAAAGAGCGGCCCAGGTTTGACTTTGCCAACCTGGCCACGGCTGCCACGCAGGAGGACCCCCCCGAGGCCGGCGAGCTGGCCAAGCTGAGCCCGGGACTTGGCAGCCCCGTTTCGGGGATCAGCAAGCTGTCCCCGGATCGCAAGCCCTCCAGGGGCAGATTGCCCTCCAAGACAAAAAAAGAATTTATCTGCAAGTTTTGTGGCAGGCATTTTACCAAGTCCTACAACTTGCTTATTCACGAGAGGACCCATACAGACGAGAGGCCTTACAACTGTGACATCTGTCACAAGGCTTTCCGGAGACAGGATCATCTGAGGGACCACAGGTGGGTGGCACCACTGGATAACTCTCTCTCTTAACTCTCTGCTACTTGTCTGTTAGCTACAAGCCTGCTAGATTTATCCCTGTCGGCTTATGCACCCCCCCCCCCCCCCCAATACTAATTTTCAAAACGTTATTTTTGTTTACTGTTGAAATCTTTTGAAAATGTAGTCTAGTGTATATGGCAGGGACATGCCTCTGGTTCCTGTAATACTAGTGACCGTCTGCAATGGCAGTGGGTTCCACCGTTGATATATTTTTTAATCTGCAGTTCCTTCATTACTAGTACAAAATACATGGATTTGCCCCTCCCCCTCTCCCAACCTGTTCCACCTGGCAAATTTAATTATTGCTCTTATAAGAATATTTGCTTCTGCAGAAAAATTCACTGGACTGACCCAAAGAAATAATAATGCCTTTTATTTCACAGAATATTTAAAAACTACTGCAGGATAAATGTAGTGCCAGGATCAGGCAAATCAAATTTCTTTTCTGCAGTACCAGGATTATAGGAAATGCTTATTTCTTTCTTTTTTTTTTTTTTTAAATGATTGCTTCCCTTTTACATTTTTTTTTTAATGTTCACTTCCCTTCTATTTTTTTGTTATAAAGATCATTTTTTCCTGAAAGTATGCTTATTGGTTTACTGGTTAAGTATTTTAAGTTTTAAAATCTTTGCAGCTGTACTTTTCAGTGGGCGAGGTAGCTGTTGGGTGTAATAAATTTACAGCTACTAACCTAATGGGATTTAGTGAATATGTAATTTTTATAACGCAGGATGTTCAAGGTTAAAGCTGATTATGTAGGAAAAGAAGTGCTTCTGCCCTATGTGATATAGTCAAACAGCCTCTACCACACAGCTGTTAAAAGTATTTTATAGGCCATTCCAGAACTATTCTGGTGGCATCAATAAGAGAGGCATTTACATACATAGTGCTGGGTATTTTTTTTTAGGCTTATTTCATACATATAAACTTGTAATGCTCAACAAATTGACTAGCTAAGAGGAGAGAACCCTTTTAAAGCCTATATTCTGAGCTGTAGCCAGGAACTGATGCCATTTTTTTTTTTAAATCTGCTTTCTGCAAGAGGCTAAGCATATAAACAGAATTATTTGGTTAAGAAAACCAAATGCCAGGAATAATTTGTCTTACAATTTAGAATAGCTGTAAAGATTAAAGATCAGAAGTAAGGGTGCAAAGTGACTCTTCTGTGTTTATCTCCAGCCACTTAACCCAAACCTTGTATTGCTTTTCAGGTACATCCATTCTAAAGAGAAACCCTTCAAATGTCAGGAATGCGGGAAAGGGTTTTGTCAATCCCGTACTCTTGCGGTTCATAAAACGTTACATATGCAGGTAAGTTACTGTTTCAGCGCCGATGTAATCGTTGCTAGCAATCACATTCTTAGCCATTTAAAACAGTTGCCATAAGCCAGTAACTTACATTTCCCTGGGAGCTGAAATTGATACCCTTTTTTTAAATTTCTTTCCAAGACAGACTTCTGTGCCTTGGCAGAAAGGTAGCTTACATCTCAAAAGCTAGTTCAAAATGCATTAAGATGTTGTCATAAAAAAAAATCATCTACTACTTGTTTGTTCATCTCTTTTTTTTTGGCTTATCTATAAGTGGACTCATAGGACAGACAGGCAAAATACGTTATTCAAGACATACAACAATATTTCATATGTTCATCAGTTGCTTGCGCAAAGTTATAAAACCTCAGGAATTTTCTTTCTATCAGATTTTTTTTTTTTTTAAATGGCACTTTTTTCTTGAAAGTTAGTGAGTGACTTGCCAGGATACTTTTAATAGAAAGGGCCACAAGCCAAACAGCCTTCAAAAAAGCTGTCTTGAAAATATCAGTGAAACTTGGGGACTGATGTAGGCAAACAATTTTTCTATTTGGTGTCGATGGAAAAATGTTGAGTACATCGAGCGCCAGCGCCATGAATGCCCATAAGAAGGCTCTTAGTATTCCCGGAACATGACCCTATATATTAATTTGCATTTGTCTGCAGCAATACTTTTTTTTTTTTTTTTTTTAAATATCAAATGTGTTAAATGGTTCCTTATTTTTTTCTATATGATTCTAAGGGCATTCACGGAGCGGGATGCCAGTGGCCAGTAGTTAGTGTTCCACCTTCACGGAGCAGAAGGATGGAGGGCTGCTATCTCCAAAAAAATTTAAAAAATTAAAAAAAACAAACAAAAAAATAAAAACAGGAGTGGGTAAGAGTATGGGGCAAGGGTGTGGCCTGTTTGTTACAGCGGTTGCTACCCCTAATTGATCTGGATGTCACTTGGATGCAGATACGGCGCTGCTCTCTAAATTGGTGGTGGGGTGGAGGGGAATTAGGGCTGGAGGGTACTGGAAGCCAATAGCAAAAGGTGGGAGAGAGAAAAAGGGAAAAAAAAAATAATGGATAAAGTGCGTAGCTTGCTGGGCAGACTGGATGGGCCGTTTGGTCTTCTTCTGCCGTCATTTCTATGTTTCTATATATTTTCCAAAGTCTTTCTCCCAATTTGTGTCTATGGACAAAATGTTTTGGAAACTAGAGTCCTAAGAGAGGAAATACATGTGAGTAACAAAATGCAAACAGTTAGAATAATTTGATGGAAACGTTTGTCGCTGGGGGTTCAATAACAGATGTGCTCCCTCCCCCCCCCTCCCCCACCCTTTTCATATTATTTGATGTGAGCGAAAAATTAAAATAGTCTGTAAAGGATTAATCCTTTGCTTGCTTCAAATCTGAACAGGAATCTCCACACAAATGCCCCACATGTGGAAGAACCTTTAATCAAAGAAGTAATCTGAAAACTCACCTTCTTACCCATACAGACATCAAGCCTTACAACTGTGAGCAGTGCGGCAAAGTGTTCAGGCGGAACTGCGACCTGCGACGGCACAGTCTGACTCACAGCCCCCGGCAAGACTTCTAGAGCTGCCCAGCCAGGACCTCACTGTCCCAACCCCAGCCAGGACTGACATTTCCCACTCCAGCCGGGACCTCCCTGGTCGGGACTGGCCTCTGAAGCCAGGCAAGTCTGACCTCTCCCTCCTCAGCCATCGTCTGTCTCTCAGATCAGCCCAGGACGGTCACCTCCTCCAACTCAACTAGGACGTCTTGCTCCAATCCCAGTCAGCACCTGACTCTCCTACCTCAGCCAGGACCTCACGCCCATTCACATCCTGTGCCTGCCTCCTTCACTCCCTGGGTAGGATAATTTAGGATCTCCCTGTTTCCGCAGTCAGAATATCTCACCTGGTCCAGCCAGCCTGTTTCTCATTGCTTCCCCTCATCGGTCTCCAGCTAGGGCTAAGGCTCTTATTACTTCTGCTCAAGGACTTAGTTCTATACTTAAAAGAGCCTAGGCCAGATGTCTGTACATATTGCAGCTCATTTTAGAGCTCTGTAAATAATGTTTTCTATTGTCCTGTTTTGATGCACAAAAATCAGAAGTCAAAATATCTTTAAAACTGTATTTCAAAAATAAAATTTTCTTTTTCAAGTACCAGGATTGGTGTCTTGTCTTGTCCACGATGAAGCCTATTGCACTTGTTTTAGCTGACAGGAAAAACTACAAAAGTGGCTGAATTTAGACATGCTATCTCTGCTTTAGTAGTATTGTTCACACTGCTTGTAAGGGTCTTTGGAAGGGCGGGGGAAGGGAGGCTAATGCATTTCACTGGATTTTATATGCTGTAAAATAAACTTTAAACTAGTATATTGCATGAATGAGAATTTTCCAACTTCAGTTATTCTAGTTTTATTCAAAAATAATTTTTTACTATTCTGTTCCTATGTAAAAGAAAAAAAATGTGATTGAATAAGGCACATTATCTCTGACTTCAACCCTTTGCAATTCATCACAGACTACTACAGGAAAAAGCTCTGTTCTTTGAGGCTCTAAAACCAACACTAGAAAGTGCACTTGCAAATTGCTGCTAAATATAAGGCTCAATTAACAGCTGGAAGCTAAGATCTAATTACAAGAGGTCACAATTTGCATCCAGTAATGCTGCTTTCAGTAACTGCTAAGTTTGCATAGTCAAATGAGAGGGGAGCAATGGAATATAACTGTACTAAGGTATGATAACCTAGGCCTGTTGTAGTCTAGCAGGATCGTGGTATTCACATACAATTTTAGCACAGGAAAGAAGGAAGTCTTTTGAGATCCACATTTAATGCCAGCAAAAATCAGTGGCAAACATTGGGTGCACAGAGGTGAAAGTTTTCAAAACAGAGGAAGGGACAAAAAGAGGCAGCAGCCATGTCAGCACACTTTGTAAACCCTTGGGTAAGGTGAGTAAGGTACTCAACGGATGAAGAGGGAGATAGGAGCTCTAGAACTAATATTTTAAGAGCTCAAAGTAATACCTTTCTTGCTGTCACTGAGAGAGAAATGAGGGAAAGATAGAGGGGCAGTGTTCTGCCTTGGAATACTGAGATCATAGGTGATGTAACTCAGGCTAACTTTATCCTTCTTAGTACCTGATTCACTAAGGAGCCGATGCAATAAGATGGGCGCTGAAAATGCCCGTTTTCCTAATGCACACAGCCACATCCCCTGGGTGCCCAATGCAGTATTTAAATAAGGGGCTATGTAAAAAAGGGTGCGCTAAGGGAGAAATGTGCATCCACAGCGCTCAATTGCATCAAGTGCTCACAAGCGCAACAGGCACTCAATAGGAGCGTCCATTTTTTATCCCGCTTCTTCAGGCCGATTTTTTTTTTGTTATTTTGCTGAGTTTGCTGAATTGTCTTTTATTAAGTGCACTTTACAATTTTATTTATTTATTTATTTAAAACCTTTTCTATACCATCGCTAAGTTAAATACCATCTCAACGGTTTACATGTAGGCACATAAATTAAGGTTGGTGAAAGGTACTTTCATACATTCTAACAGGTGCCACAAGGTTCGGTTACAACATATCATAATACAATCGATTTATTAGTAATGTAGTTTATGGCCAAGTGTACTATTTATATTTACAGGTAAAAAATCATATTCTCTGTGTTATATAATTGCGTAGGTTGTGTGTGTTGGTGCTCTATGGGTGTCTAAATTGTGTGGCCATAAGAAAATTGTTTTTTGTTATCAAGCCAGTGTACATAAAAGTGTCACAACAATACTAAGTAGGAGAACACACAGATGATTGTATATTTTTATTTCTCATGAGCCCTTGACTTGCTAATTTACTTTATACTACCTCTGGGGCTGGAGTTAAATTAGCCGCATTAAAAAGTGTTCATTGAGCGCCCTGTGCTTTCCTGCATTGGGAGTAATAGCTAATAACCTAGTCTACATGGAATTTACATGTGTTAGGTGCTATCGTCTATGCCTTTGTTAGTGCATGCGTTTTGGGTGCACTAATCTCCTTATTGCATCTGGTGCTAGTGTAGCACATCCAAAATGCACACCCAACCCCGTGAAAACCAGTGTGCTAGGCTGGGTGCACTTTATTGCATTGGCCCCTAAGGATTTTTCCTATAGACACAAAATGCGAGAAAAGCCTTAATGAATCTGGCTCTGAAGACCTTAGTTAAAATCACCTGCTGCAACCTTTTCCTGGCACTTAACATCTCTCTTCCTCCCCCCCCCCCCCCCCCCGTAGAATGAATGAGACACAAACAATAAGTACTGGAAATCAAATGTCATATTTCCTTCTGGTGTTTATTCAGCACACCATCCATTTACATACTAAACAAACTAGGATGAACTTGTATACATACAAATCAAACATCCTGGTTAACCAGTGAACAGAAGCCTTTAGAAGTAGAGTCTGAAGCATTAGAAAAAGCATGTGTTCTTATATTTATATTCCACTTTAAAGTGGCTTACATTCAGGTATTGTAGGTATTTCCCTATTGCCATAGAATTTATAATCTAAGCTTGTACCTGAGGCAATGGGAGATAAAGTGACCTGCCCAAGGTCACGAGGAGCGATAGCAGGACTTAAACCCTGGTTTCCTGGTTTATAGCCCACTGCTTTAACCACTAGGCTACTCCTCCACTGCATGCCACATACTCAAGTACACTGCATACTTCCTACTCCATAAGTAATTTAGCCAACTCACCAGAATGACCTCTAGAATTACTGATTATTTTGGATACCACATGGCAACACACTTTCCTACTAAACCTAGAGCAATCTCTGGGATAAAGTAAATGATCTCCCTGACCACTTAAAGAGAGCTCTTATATTTTGTGTTCTGACATCTAGTGTATTGAAGTTCAGGGCCAGATCTTTCATAAGGCAATCCCAGACAGTTGTCCAGAGTGCCAAACATTTTGGGAGGAACCACCCAGGGGGGTGGCAAAATCCCTGGAAACCTCCAGGTGCTGCCATCATAGGACAGAAGGGAATGGATGCTGGGTAGATGTAGGGGGGGGAGACAGAGATCAAGCTGGGTGGGAAGCAGGATTTTGGAGAGAGTATGCTGGGTAGGTGCGGGTGAGATGGAGAGAGGGAGGAAGCTGAGCACTGTAAAAAGGGGGCAAAGAGATTGGGGTGATTCTGGTGTGCTGAGCCAGGAATGAAGGGGAGAAAGAAGGGGATGCTGGACAGGTGAATAGAGAGAAGGGATGCTGGGCACTGTGGAGAGGAGAATGCAGGACCTGGCAGAGTGTGAGAGGAGAGTGAGAGGGGGATGTTGTCTTGGAGCTGCTGTCAATAGGCAGATGTAGAAGGTGGAGGGTGCAAGATGGAAGGGTTGCCTACCCTTATACTGGCCTTGTTGAGGTGGACTGATCAGGGGCACCACTATTTCCCTACAAACTATGGATAAAGGCACTGTCTCTTTTAGAAAGCTCACACGGGCCGATACAGTAAAATGCGTGGGAGAGTCGGCGCTCCGAGGCAAGCGCCCGCTCTCCCAACGCGCGCCAAAGTCACTCTCCTGGGCGCACAATTTAGTATTCAAATGAGGGCCCGCAGTAAAAGGAGGTGCTAGGGACACTAGCGCATCCTTAGCGCCTCCTTGTTGGCAGAAGTGGCGGCTGTCAGCGGGTTTGACAGCTGACGCTTAATTTTACCTGCATTGGTTGTCGAACCCACTGACAGCCATGGGTTCGGAAAACGGACGCCAGCAAAATTGAGCGTCCGACTTCCAACCCACGAGCTGTGGGATGATTCTTTTTTTTTTAATGATTTTTAATTTTTTTTTTATTTTTGGGGCCTCCGACTTAATATCGCATGATATTAAGTCGGAGGGTGTTCAGAAAAGCAGGTTTTTTTTCTGCTTTTCTGTACACTTTCCCGGTGCCGGCCGAAATTAACGCCTGCCTTTGGGCAGGCATTAATTTCTGAGAGTAAAATGTGCGCTTGGCTGCACATTTTACGTGCAATTGGCCGCTGAAGACACGTCCTCAGCGGCCAATTGCACGCTTTCCCCGTGCAGGCGGCCATCTTTTTGTCTTCGTCGGGGGAGCTACTGATGGCTCAGAAAAGTTTGTTTTTTTTTCACCTACCCGCCTGCCCGGTCGAACCCCCCGGCCCCGCTGCCGCGGAAAAGTAAGTTACTTTTGTCGCTTTGGTTTTTTTTGCTGCGCCGCTGTCACCTACCCGCCCGCCCGATCGAACACCACCCCCCCCCCCCCCCAATCCCTTTAGAAAACAGGTACCTCTTTTTTTTTTTTTTTACAGCCCTTGCCACTGCCTGAGGCATGGGTTGGGGGTTGCCTTGTCATTGAGCTATTAAGCCGAGCTGGTTTTCTGTGAGAGGTGGGTTAAAAGAAAGTATTTCAGGGCAGTGGGTGCCTCTGGGGGTCAGAGTTGCCATGATAGGCGGGGACCTCATTCACAAGTCAGGGTTTGTTGAGTACGATCTCAGTCTCAAATGTACTGCTAATGCTCTTCGGGATGTTTGCTTTGTACCAAAGAAAGCTTCCTTCTGGAGCTCCTAAGATCTAATATATACCAGCAACATGCCGAAGTGCACTCAGAAAGTCTTGTTAATCAGGTGGGTGGCTTCAGTTGATTCCATTTCTTTATCTTGCTGCAGCATCTTTCTGGTTTCCGATTGCACTGCTTGGTGCTTCATGACCTTTTGTCTCTCCTTACACTAACTCCTACTAGGGGGAGGCGGTAAACTAGCACATTAAGGCTGCGGCAGAACAGCGGGTTACGGAGGAGGTAGTATCAGCGCCCGTTACAGTATCGGAGGGGAATAGCTAATTCCTTCATTATACAGCTTTTCCGTTCATTTACATACTGGGTGCGGAAAGGGTTATGTGTCTATTTTAGGAAGCGCTAGGGACGCGTGAAACTGGAGACTGTATCGCTGGATGGCCTTACTCGTCTGTATTGTGCGCTCCCAGCACGTTACAGACGGGGAATCTTTAACTCAACGTTACTGTATCGACCTGTTAGGGGGTCATTTATCAAAGTGCTATATGGCGTTTTCGCATGCAAGATGAGATTTGTGCAATGTTTGTTTGTGTTTTCGCAAGATGAGATTTGTGCAATGTTCTCTCAACCTAGCTTGATGTTACCCAGGTAGAGAGTCCATCAAGCTAGGTTGAGAGAACATTGAAATCTCATCTTTGGGTGAGTTTCCTCACTCCAAAGGTCATCAAATCTTCACAAGAGAGCACAGTTCTGTTCGTACCTCGCACTCTGCAAGTCAAAGTGGCCCCTAACCCCTACATTAATATCTAAACCTCATCTCGAGTAGCTAGGTGGGCCTCCTATAGAGGTATAAATACCTACCTAGTATGAGGGCCTTATAGCTAGGTGTGCTCTCTCTCTCTCTCTTCCTTCCTCCCTTCCTTCCCCCCCCCCCCCCCCCCCCCAGTGGTTGTAGGTAGGAATTGCAACAATTGTGGTACTTACCACAAAGTGTGAAAAAGTTATCGCAGTCTGTGGTAATACCTATGCGAAGTGCTAAGATTGCTTTTCGCAAAGTGTGCTATTACCATAAAGCATGCCCCTTTTCCTATCACATGCGATATTTAGTGCATTTTGATAAATCCAGGCCTAAATCTCCTCTTGCATTTTCGTTCAGTATCTGCTACACTACTCTTATCTTCCACACCAGAGATGCTTCTCTCCTTAAGACATGTGTCTTTTACCCTTCTGCCAGTCCATATTTCTATGAGCTCTCCTTCTATATCTGGTCCCTGCCAATAAACACTTCAGGCATCCATAAACTGGTGCTATAAATTGCAGCAGCACAATGACACTGATCGTATGCTTCAGGGCAGGAATAGTGCTACATACCATTTATTTCTGTCTGAGCTATAAATTGGATAAACACTTTATTTGTACACTTTGATGTATGCCAGTGCTATTTAGCCCTGTGCCCAGAATGAATTGCTCTCCCTTTTGTAAATGATCCCCAAGAAGTTAAATGTGATCCCATTGGACAATATTAAAAACTCAAAATCTGAAAAAGGTCCAGCCCAATGGCTCAGTGGCAGTGCTACACATTGCCTTGAGGAAGACCTGGGTTCAGTTCCTTGTTCAGGTCTTCTGCTCTCCAGGCTAATTAGGGCTGGGGCGTTGTGGAGGCAACATTCACAGTCCCTGGAGGGAAGGAAATCTCAGTTATGACGCAATAGTGACACCTAGTGGTTGAATGAAGGGCCCACATTAGCCAAGTTCCAGAAGAAGCTACAGTATCGGGCCGATTCAGTAAAATGCGTGGGAGATCCGGCGATCCGAGGCGAGCACCCGCTCTCCCAATGTGCACCCAGGCCACGCTCCTGGGCGCGCAATTTAGTATTCAAATGAGGGCCCGCGGTAATAAGGAGGCGCTAGGGACACCAGCGCGTCCCTAGCACCTCCTTATTGGCAAAAGCGGTGGCTGTCAGCAGGTTTGACAGCCAACGCTTAATTTTACCGGCGTCGGTTGTCGAACCCGCTGACAGGCACGGGTTCGGAAAACAGACGCCTGCAAAATTGAGCGTCCATTTTCCAAACCGCGGGAAGATTTTTTTTTTTTTTTTAATTTTTGGGGCCTCTGACTTAATATCACCATCAGGCTAGTGTCGAAAACGCACGTCCAACCACCGCCCCCCCCCCCCCCCCGAAACTAATAGTGCCACAACATGCAAATGCATGTTGATGGCCCTATTAGTCATTCCCGCGTGATACAGTAAGTAAAATGTGCAGCCAAGCCGCACATTTTACTTTCAGAAATTAGTGCCTACCCAAAGGCAGGCGTTAATTTCTCTCGGCACCGGGAAAGTGTACAGAAAAGCAGTTTTCTGTACACCCTCCGACTTAATATCATGGCGATATTAAGTCGGAGGTCCCAAAAGTAAAAATAATTAAAAATAACAAAATGTAAAATCGGCCCGCATTTGCATGTTGAGGGCACTATTAGTTTCAGGGGGGGGCTTGGACGTGCGTTTTCCACGCGTTATTGCCCTTACTGTATAAGGGGTAATAATAGCGCGTGGAAAACACACGTCGAAATGGGGGCTAACGGTGTGCTCGGCCTGAGCGCACCGTACTGAATCGGCCTGTATGTGACCACTAGCCAAGGGCAGTCACCCAATGGCTGGGCTGAGTTAAAGGGATATAAGAATAAGGATAACAACTTTGGGTACTTACAAAAGAAGGCTCATGTCACCATAGCCCCAAACAATGCCAACTCCAATTGAGCTGGAAGCCCAAAGAAGTAGACAAAAATACAGGGCAACCCCCACCCCCCCAAAAAAACCAAACCCAACAACATTATTTTCCAAGAAGAAGAACATTTCTTAAAACCTTTGCCACCATATTTGCACTTCAGATTTACCGTCAGCAACGGTAAATCTGAAGTGCAAAGAGGACGAGGAAGGTGCAATTTATTTTTGTATATTGCATTAAACACCCTGCCTGCTCAGCCCACCTTTAGTCTAATACAAAAATCAAAATTGAAACCTCATGGGAAAAGCCCTAAAAATGATAGCACTGGGCTGGAAATGCAATTGAATATTTTGTGTTGGTGTTATTCCTTTAAGGACAGCACAAAACCCAGTGTGAACAAGCCCCATGGACTGGTAAGCTTATGTTAAGAAATAGTCTACACGCCCCATAATTTTAATCTTTTTAAAATAGCTGATGCCATTGTCACTTTTTCTAGATGTCTAAATATATGATGACAGATAAAAGTATGCAGCAGCTAAGTAATCACAGAGCTGTTGAGAGTTTTGGGCAGTGGGGGGTATCTCTCTCTCTCTCTCTTGCTTTTCCTATGATCACGAGTACAGGTTTCCTATAGAAACAAAATGGGAACAAGCTATTAGTATATCTGGCCCTATGAATATTTCTTTTCATTTAGAAAATAATTCCTAGAAGGTAGTGATATCGGTTTGATACATTCAGACAATGAATTAAGGATGATTCGTTTCAATACAATCACTTAGAATCAGAAAAGTAATCTCACTTCAAATGAGAGAGTTAATCTCAGGGCTTGTGTTAAAAAATGTGAGTAAAAATGTGAGCTAACTTTTATTCACAGGGTGAAAAGTGAGTTAACTCCCGATGCAGTAAGCTAATGGTATGCTAATGCACGGGGAACTTATAAAATGAAGGAATGTGCACAGAAGACATGCTTAGCATGCAGAACGTATGATTTATGTGCATAAAAACATGCTCACAGAATATTTCACAAATAGCATCTTCGGCACATAAAGCAAGATGTATGGCACAAAACAAAATTTGTGTGCATAAAAAAAAAAGTTTGTACAAAGCATATTCTCTTTGCATAAATCATGCCTTATGCTCAGAAATTTTGATTTGTGCTCACATTGTGTTTTATGCAAAGAAATTCCACATACGAGACCCCCGCACCATGAACCAGGGGTTCAGCCCCCATGGACTATTGACATTAGCCTGAGAAACTTTACTCCAGCTCTGACCAGGAGTTAGATTTCCAGTGTAAAGAAAGCACATGTTTAGCCTTATGCACCTTTCTGTATCAGGAGTAAGAGCTAGTACTGTCATTAGCATGGGATTTAATTGAAAGAGTGCTAATTTGTGTGCATGGTTCTATTCTGATTTGTTTACATTTTCCTTGCTGCAAGAAGAGTAAAATCTGTGCACAAAAATATGCACTTCTGATATAAGAAGGAGTGTGGTGAAACTGTCAGGCCCATGCAGGTAGCTGAGCATTAAAACACTGTGTACTTGATTTCAGCACCCGGTTTTAATACTCAGCTTAAAATATTTTTTTTAACTCCCAATGCAGTAAGCTAATTCTATACAAAAAGGCACTAAACTTTGACATGTGCGTTCAGTACAGGCTGAACGCACATTTTACTCTGGAAGGAAGGAGGAGGCATCCTTGACAACTGCCCCCACCACTTAGCAGGATAAATACTGATTTATTCAACTATCTGGCAGTGGGTAGCAACTGTCAGACAGCCAGATAAATCAGTATTTTTCCGACTATTTGATGCAGTTCACCTTTACTTAGCAGGATAAGTACAGTACTTTATCTGGCTGAGTGCCAGCAGCGACTGCCACCAATTACCCAGATATGTCAGTACTTATCTGGTTAAGAGGTGGTGGCTGCTGGCACTTACTCAGAATGTTCCTGATTTTTTTCTCCTTTTTAAATTAATTTTTTTTTCTTTTTTTTTCATAGCACTCCAGCCCTGACTCGGCAGTTAAGTTTCCAGCGCTAAAGAAGGTGCGCTGGCCAGATGCAATCTCTCCGCATCAGAGAGTTCTGCTTAATGCCCTCATTTGTATGGGATTTCCATGGGAGGGCACTAAGCAGTACTCCCGTTTAGGAATGCACATTTTCTGCTCGCAAAACTTCTTTCTACATAATCAGTAAGTTTTGCGCACAGAAAAGTGTGTTTTTCTGCATTGGCCTGTGTGTGCTAAAACTGTTAACCCATGTGGTAAAAAAAAGGATCTAATTCCCAGTACAGTAAGCAAATGGTAAGCTAATGCATTGCGAATTAAAAAGCATGCAAACCTGAGTGCACATTTTAACTCCAGCAGGGAAAAAGGAGTCTTTTGGACTCATGATTTATGTGCATAAAAACATGCACTTTTATGTGCACAAACGTGATTCCCCCATTTCAAAAAAAGACATAGTGGACATCGAAAAGGTAGAGAGAAGGGCAACAAAAATAATCAAGGAGATGGTAAAGCTCCCTTATGGAGAAAGTCTAAAAAGATTAGGGCTCTTTAGTCTGGAAAAGAGATGACTGAGAAGGGATATGATTGAAATTTATAAAATCATGAGTGGGGTAGAATGGATAAATAGGGACTGGTTATTTACCCTTTCAAACAACACAAGGACTAGGGGACCCTCCATGAAATCAGCAACCAGCAGATTTGATGTGGTCAAATCAACTAATTTAGAAGGGTTCAAAAGTGGGTTGGACAAGTTTTTGAAGGAAAAGTCCATAAACATTTATTAGGCAGGTAGACTCGGGAAAACCCAGAGCTTATCCCTAGGAGTGAGATACAAGACATTAATCAACTATTGGGGATCTTCCTGGTACTCGTGACCTGATTGGCCACTGTCAGAGACAGGATACTGGGCTTAAGAACATAAGAGCATGCCATACTGGGTCAGACCAAGGGTCCATCAAGCCCAGCATCCTGTTTCCGACAGTGGCCAATCCAGGCTACAAGTACTTGGCAAGTACCCAAAAACTAAATATATCCCACGCTACTGATGCCAGTAATAGCAGTGGCTATTCCTGAAGTAAACTTGATTAATAGCAGTTAATGGACTTCTCCTCCAAGAACCTATCCAAACCTTTTTTAAACACAGTTACACTAATTGCACTAACCACATCCTCTGGTAACAAATTCTAAAGCTTAATTGTGCGTTGAGTGAAAAAAAATTTCTCTGATTAGTTTTAAATGTGCTACATGGACTTTGGTCTGATCCGGCATGGCACTTATGTTCTTTATATTTTTAACATTCTTTGTGCATACTTTGTGTGCATAAAATATGACTTATAAGCACAAAAATGCTTTCAGTGCAGAAATCATTTTTGTGGCATAAATCATATTTTCTGCATATAAATTCCAACTAGGAGTCCCAGTACCAGAACTCCAGTTTCCACCCATAGACAAAGGTAGTCCTTGAAACTCTACTCCACCTCCGACTAGGATTTAAGTTTCCAGCACTAACATGAGTTAATGCCACCTCCGCATTGGTGATGGCGATGATGGTGGTAGTGGTGAAATGGTAATAGCTAATGCCATCCTTTGCATGTGATTTAAATGAGAGGGTGCAAACCTCTATGTACATTGCTGTGCACATATTTTTTGCGTGCAAAAGTAAAGTCTGAGCAAAAAAAATAAAAAAAAATGTGCACATAACTGCAGGTTATAAACACCGTGCTCTGCTGAGCGAATCTTGTTACATCAGCCGCCCCCTGGTAGAAAACTTGGCAAAAAGCATCCTTTTGGAATTAGACCTGTGTTTGCAGGCTGAAATCTTTCCCACAACTTTGCAAGTGATACATTTCTCTGGCTTTGTCTGCCCCTGCACACATGCATTGAAAACGTTAGCCCTCTTTTCCAAAATTCTGGTTCGCTTGTTGGGCACAGAGATAGCGAGGTTTAACACAGAAAAGAAAACCTTCCTAACTGTTTGAAATGGGAAGCCAAAGTACTTTCCACATAGCAGGACCAACAAGTGATACATTAATATAGGAAAGATATCCTTTTGGATGTAGCTTTCCTTTTCCAGTTTACATGAATCTTGCACCACATTAAGCATAGATGCTTAGCAAAAATAGAAATGTATATATTGGATAACTTCTGATCATTTCATTCAAGGGCTGTTTGGGCTAGCAGTTTGATAATAATAGAGGTAAAGGGTGTCACTATGAACATAAACCTACCCCAGAAACTAACTAGAAATACTCTTATGTGATCAGAACACTGACAGAGCTACCCGTTTTGTTATGAAACCACCACCAACTAAACAAATAATGGGGGTTATAGGCAAAGATTTGATTTGATTTATTTATTTATTTACATTCTTTTATATATCGTCGTTAAGCTGGGAGCCATCACAACGGTTAACAATGAGGCACATAAATTAATGTTGCTAAATGCGTTTATTATACCAACTAGACAGGTGCCTGTAAGTTACGGTACAGAGTTTCATAAAAACTATAGGATGATAAGTGCGATAGATATGTTTAGATTTATTAGAACAGTTTTTAACAATATATATAATCTACATGTAATCTGTTACTGCTTAAAAGTACAACAAAGTCGAGTTGCTCAGTTGTGTTTCATTAGTGTACAATTCCCTGGATTCTATTCAGGGAATTGTAGAGAGCAATGTGTTTGGATTCTATTCAGGGAATTGTAGAGAGCAATGAGTTTGGATTCTATTCAGGGAATTGTAGAGAGCAATGAGTTTGTACACTAACGAAACACAACTAAGCAACACGACTTTGTTGTACTTTTAAGCAGTAACAGATTTGACTATATAGTCCTATTGCAGGATGAAAGGTGCAGAGGTCAGACTACAAAAGCTGTGAAGACAGCCAGGTTGCCTGAATTTTCCCCCTTTTTTTTTTTTAACTTCACAAGTTTTCAGAGTCATTCTATTACTTCTCGAGGTGAAACTATTGACACAGCTCCAGGCCCAGGAACAAACAAAGGTTTGGCGTCAGGCTTTCATCCCACTGGTGAAGGGAATCACAACTCTGCGCTGCATTTTGTGCTAAATTACCCCTCATTAGCAGGAAAGCTAAGAGCTATCTTCCAGCATCCACCTTATCCTCAGAGCCCCGGTGTCCTACAGCAGATTTTTCAAGATTCTAGGGCAAGAGTTGGTAAATTCTGTAGCAGTTTACTGAAATATTTTGCATCAATAATATGATAAATTTGCATAGTTTTGCATATATTTACAATTAAAAATAATGTGATTTTTTTTTTTACTTTATAAAAGTCCTTTTCTGACATTTCTGTATCCAGTTAATTTGGGTCTTTGTTAGAGGAAAGGGAATCTTAGTGATTGGGGCTGGAGAAGAGGGAGTGGAAGGGATCTGGGAATGGGAAGAGAGGAGATTGCAGAGGAGGGAACTGAAGAAGGAATCTAAGGCAGTAGGGGTTGAGGGATAAAAGATGGAGGAGAGGATGGGGAAATCATGGAGGATAAGGAAAGGGAATGAGAGGAGAGGAGGGGTGAGGATAGGAAAGGGCAGGGAAGAGGGATCCGTAGTGGGGAGAAAGAGTACTGGGGATGAGAGTGGACAAGGAGGGAAGATTGAGATGAAGAGGAGGGAAAAGAGAGGAGTAGGGATGAGGTGGAAGAGAAGGAGAAGAAAATAAATTGTGATGGGGTGAATAATGAAGGAAGTCTCAGGCCCCTCCCCAAATCACACCCCATCCCCTTTTTCACTTATCCCCCCTTCCAAAGCCCCTTTGATCCCCTTACTCTCCCTCATTCACTTCCTCCCGATCCCACTCTCTCATACATCCTGGTTCAATCCCTCCCCCCTCCCCCCCCCCCAGTGAACCCCCTCACTCCCCCTAGTTCCTTCCCTCACCTCTCAGGAAACCTAGTTCTCTCCCTCCCACCTATACTGGTTCCCTCCTACCACCCATCCTGGTTCACTTCCTCCCCCACACTATGAACACAGTCCATTCACTCCCTCCTCCTCTCCGCCATTGCAATCCCCAGGTCATTCATTCCCTCTTTCCCTTCCCATCCCCGACAGCAATCCCCAGTTCATTCTTTCTCTCTCGCTTCTGCCCAAATAATCTCTGGTTCATTCATTCCCTCCCTCCCTCCCTTCTGCCCCTTCCCCACAGAGATCCCCAGTTGATTTACTTCTCCCTTTCTTCCCCCGCAGCGATCTCCACTTCCTTCACTCATCCCTCCCTCCCCACCTCACGATCCCCCGTTCATTTATTCACCCCCTTCTCTGACCCCCCAAAGGTCCTCACTCACCCAATCCTAATGTGAAACAGGTGGAGGAGGAAGAGGAGGGGGTCCTTGCAGCTCCTCCGGCACTTCCTCCCTCCACCCCTGCCGGGGTCCGAGCATCGTGCTTTGAACCAGATGGCTCATAGCACAACATTCAGACCCCGGCAGGGGAGGAGAGAGGAAGTGCCGGAGGAGCTGCAAGGCTGTCATCTTACCTTCTCCTCTTGTTTTGCAATAGGAGTGGGTGAGTGAAGAGTTCCTGGGGGGAGGGGGGAGCACTGTCGCCCTGCCACCAACGCTATTTTCTGGGAAAGGAGGGAGTCATGTGCAGGCCCACTGCCTCTCTTTCAAGAAGGGCCCCACGTCAATGTGGCCAAGACGAGCCAATTCTGTGGCAAGAGTTGAATGTTGCAGCCTTTTACCACAGCTGTGGAATCACAGGAGTCCGGGGGCCCTGCTTCTACTGCACATCAGGGAAATGGGATTTGTGGTCCAATTGGATTCCCTGTCAATGAGATTTACTGTTGTATCAGTTTAGTGAAGATCTCCATTACATCAAGAATTGCTACATCCATTTTTGCCTGTACTGAGAAATATACTTTTAGTATATTTGGCAATGATGTACCAAAGGCCCTAAGAAGCAGCTGATATTAGGTGGATAGCAGGGCCTCCAGTCCCTCATATTTCCATGATCACAGGAAGGGCTGCAAAATCCAGTCCTTCCTGCAGAACGGCTTCTCTATGCATTTGCCTTCCCTCCCTACCTCACCCACATGTGCCAATCCCAGCTTCCTTAAATCAGAATATAACAGTAGCAGCAACACCCTGCCTCAGGCTGCTTCCTCTTTCCATGCAGCCTGGGGCTAGATTATTGTCGCACTTTGATCCGCGCTGAGCTGCCCTCGGCAGCTTCCACAGTTCAAACCTGATGCTCCAGCCCAAGGCTGCACAGGGAGAAGCAGCAGCTCGAGGCTCCACGTTGCTGCCTCTGGATGCCATTTTATGGAAGCTAGGACTAAGGCAGGTGGGTGAGGAGGGAGAGAGGGTTTCAGTGTGAGGGATTGGGGGGACGTGGGAGTGAAAGCTAGGAGTTGAGAGTGGGTGGGGGGGGATGGTGGGGGTATATGATGAATAAGGCAGTTAGAGGTGGTGTGGGGTGTATGTGTAAGAGCGAGTGTTGCGTTTCTGCTTGTGGGACAAAGCCCACAAGCAGCCTCTCACCTTCTGTCAGCTAGCTGCGTGCTCCCCGGTGCCGTCTGCCGCTGTCTTCAGCCTCGTGGCCCCCGAGGACGCCGCCGGTGTTTCCCCGTGGTCCAGAGACCACCCACGCTCTGCTCCTGCATGGCGGACCTTGCCACCATGCCTCCATGCGGCCTGGAGGCTGACGACGCTATCCCCCCATTGTGGCGGCAGGAAGCCGCAGCTGTCCTTCTCTTCACGGCTAGGCTTTGTGGCCTGGAACTGCCGCCATCGCTCCGCTTCGTGGCTGGGAGCCGCTGATGCCAGCGCTGTCCTCCGTGGCTTGGAGCCGCCTCCAGTTTCCTCTTCTTGCAGCCGGGAGGCTGCCCTGGAGCTCCTCTTCTTGGCTAGGCTGCCACTGGTGTTTCTTCAGCGGCTGGAGCCGCCTTCAGCTTCTCTTCACGGCAAGAGCTGCCTCCGACGCCTCGGGCCTACTTCCTCTCTTCACAGCATGGCTGCTGTCCCTGATCCTGCCTCCTTAGGCGCAGGGCCGCGCCGCCTCTCCAGATTTAAAGGGCCAGTCCTTCTGACACCTCCTGATGACATTCCTAGGCGTCTCCTTCTTCAGCCCTATAAAGAGGGCCTTTCTTCAGTCTCTCGTTGCCTTTGCAAGGATTTGGTTAGCTCTTGGATTATCCATGGTTCCAGCTCTTCGTTCCAGAAGTCTTCTCTGCTTCACCTCGCTTCTTCAAGGCACTCCGTTCTTCGTGGGAATTCCCTTGTCTTCATCTGTGGTTCCTGATCCTTTGTCTTCACTTTCGTTCCATGTCCTGGTCTCTCATCAGATCCTGTGTCCTCATCCATCTCGTCTTCAAGATGTTCCTGTCTTCAGATGCTCCTCCCTCTGGATGTTCCTGGTTCCGATGTTCCTACTCCAGGGGTACTTGTTCTTGCTCCATGTCGCAGACGTCCCAGATGTCCTTTTCTCCAGAGGTCCCCGTCGTCTGGTGGTTCCAGATGTCCTTCATTCCTGTCCTGATGTTTCCTTCGTCAGCTCTTCACCCAGCTTCCAGGTTCCTTTTGTCCATTCTTCACGTTGCAGCGCAACTGTCCGATGGACCCTTGCTTTTAATGTTCCTCGAGTTCCAAGTTCCGAGTCTAGAATCCTCAGTCTTCTATCCTGTCCCCGGTCATTGAAGTCCTTGCCTGCTTCCGTCCATGCCTAAGACTCTGCCAGAACCTGCTCTGTTTCAGCATGGTCTGTGACCAGCCACGGGTGGCTGTGTAGGGCACGCCCTGGGGCAGGCCTCTCCTGAATCTTCATCATGTCCTGGCTTCAACTTCTACATCTTCGCCTGGAGTCTGCTTCAAGTTCAACGTGGTCCATGACCAGCCGTGGCAGCTGTGTAGGGCGCGCTGCAATGCAGCTCTCATCCAGTGCTTTTGCCCAGGTCCTGAATCCTTGCCTGGGACCTTTGTGTGACCTGAGTCCTTGTCCGAGTCTTCTGAGTGACCTGAGTCTTCGTCCGTGTCTGCTGAGTAACCTGAGTCTTCATCCGAGTTCTTTAAGTAACCTGTATGCCTATCTGAATCCTCTGATCATCCAGCATCCTTGTCCACGTCTGAGCATCCTGTATCTCCATCCATGTTTGAGCATCCTGTACCTTCGTCCACGACTGAATCTTCACCTGAGTTCCAAGTTTCCTTGTTTCATCCAAGTCTCCACTTCTCCTCGTCTCGTCCAAGTCTCCAAGCTCCTCTTCAGTACCACCTCTTGTCCTTGGCCTCTGTCCGTCCCATCGCATCTGCCGTTCCCAAGCGGCAGGTCCGAAAGGGCTATCGAGTGGCCGGAGGGCTACCCCAGAGACCAGCATTGCATTGTTGGGTCTCTTCTGGTGCAATGGGTTCGACAGGGCTCAGGCTCCCTTGTCCTCTGCCGGGAACTCTCAGGTTGGAGCCACTGTATTTCTGTGCATGCGCACACTGAAAAACTGGAAGACACTCGACAGCTTCAATCAAGAGAGAGAGAGAGAGAATACTATAAGAAGGCAAACATGACGACTATATATATACACCACAGTAAGAGCACACTTACAACTCAGGGTGGGTGGGTTGGGCAGGGTTTCATTGGTCTGCCTGATGAATTGATGATTAATATTAAATATTGATACGGATTATATTGATTGAATAATAGTGAATTGAATAATAGTGATGAATTGGTGATTAAAACAATGATTTTGAATATATGAATGATAATTAATGATGGTGATAAATGGCCTGGGAGGGGACTGGATCAATGCCTTTTCTATGAGCGTGTGCATAGGTTGGGATGGCAACTGTGGGGAGAAGCTGGATCAAAGCTCTTGGTCAATGTGGCACAAGTGGATGGGGAGCACTGCTAGGGAAGATATAGGAAAAGGACTGGAGAGCCGAGGATTAGGGAGGGAGAGCCCTAGGGATCCATGAGTCATGGACATACCTGGGAACTCTCTGGATTTGGCCTGGAGACTCTGGAATTCTAAAAGAATTACCGGGTCTCCGGGCCAATACCGGAAATCTCCGGGTGCTGCAGCAAAACCAATCTGCTTGGACCTGGAAAGAAGAAAGGAACATCATTGGTCTTGTGCGGCTGAAAAAGGAGGAACTAGACAGTGATTTTACCATCTCCAGACCTTTGTAACTCTTAACTTCGCTTCCTCGTGACACCACCTGCTCCTGCACAGCCTGTTTCCTGTATCCAGCCACTTGCCTGCCCCATCCTGTTTGCCTTGGCCAATCAACATTGCGATTTCCTGCCCGTGCATCAAACGAGGAGTAAGAAACAGGTAGCGTCCACTTCCGCAGCACAGGAGAAGAAGGAAGAGGCTGCTGCTGCTCCAGGAGCCCAAGTTAGAGTCTGCTGTTGCTAGTGTGTTTTGAAAGGGGGGAGAGAGAATGACTGAGCATGTCTGTGAGAGTGAGTGAATGTGGATTTGTGTAGGAAGAAGAGATCTGAGTGCGTATGTAGGTGAGTAGGAGAGAGCTGAGTGCAAGTGAGCATGGGTGTGAAAGTGAGTGGGCATGTGTGTATGGAAGAGGGAGAGACGTGAGTGAGTGTGTGTGTATGTTGGTGGGAGAATGGCAGAAGTAAAGGTGTAAATGGACATGTGAGAATGTGAGAGAATGAGCAGTGAAAGTAAGTGTGAACATGTAAGAGTGTTTATGAGAGCAAATTTGTGAGCATCCGGTCCCACTGTGCAGTTGCCCTCCCCCAGTCCCCCGCTAATCCATGGTAATCTCAGGGTGACTGGAAGTCAAAGGTTCCCAGGCATGCCCATTCCTAATATCTCTTCTCTCCTTCCCCTTTCCTTCTCCCTCTCTCCGAATCTCCTTCCCGATACCCCTTCTCTATTTCCAACTCTGAGATCCCCACTCTCTCTCTCTTTCCCCAGATCTCTTCCCCACTTACCTCCCTAGTAACACTCATTAAGATCCCTGTGGGAGATCACGTGACGCTGTGAGAGAGGACGGATGTAGGCTCCTCTCTCTGGCTCCTATCCTTCTCATCCCACCCCATCCAGCGTCCCCAAGCAACAAAAACCTTACCTTAACTGCTAAAGCTAACCCCGCGGAGGTGTTTGGTGCTGTTTGTTGCTCCAATGGCCACCAGAACAGCAAGGAAAGATAAAGAAAAAGAAAAGCTGCGGCCTACGGACCTGGTCATAGAGGATGAGCCGGGCCCGCCGGACTTGCCGGTTCCTAGTACCTGGGCTGATATTAAAGCCGCAGTAGTAGAAGCCTTGGAGCCTGAATTTAAGAAGCTTTCGCAGCAGCTGGGAGAAGTGTCGGCTTCCCTTGCGGGCTATGAGACCCGGTTCGGAGAATTGGAGCACAGAGTCTCTGATGCAGAAGATGGCCTGCAGCAAACTCAGGCGACACTGGACCTGCTGAAGAAAACTGTAGCTCTCCACACTGACAAGCTAGAAGACCTCGAGAATAGGTCACGCAGATCCAATTTGAGATTTGTGGGCATCCCGGAGTCCACGCCTGACCGGGAGCTGCAGGTCTGGCTGGAATCCTGGCTCACCAAGGAACTGGCGCTGGACCTGTCTCGTGGCCCACTGAGAGTGGAGAGGGCGCACCGTTTGGGCAATTCTAAATCTCTGCAGGACCGCCCGCGAGTTGTCATCGCAAAAATTTTAAATTTCCGACATAAAGAAGAGATACTGCGTGCTGTTCGAGGAGGCAAAGCTTTGAAATATGAGGGCCAGAAAATTCTGGTCTTCCAGGATTTCTCGGCGGCGCTATCTGCTCAGAGGCGGGCTTTATCGCCATTGTGTGCTCAGCTACATAATCTGGGACATCGTGCATTTCTGGTCTATCCGGCCAGGGTTAGGGTCGATGGCCCGTCTGGACCCCGCTGGTTTACTAGTGCAAGCGATTTGCAGGACTATATCAACAAGCTTACCTCTTCTTCAGGGGGGTGCCGGGTTGCCTCAGCAGTTTCTTAGCAGATAAGACGTGTGCACAAAATGGCGCCCGGAGCACGTGAGCCGTCGACATTTTGACTTTTCCCTGCCACCGGGATTCCCAGTAGTGATGGCGTGACATCGAGTAATTTTTCAGGCACTACATCGTGGCAGGAGGTTAACTCCGGAGTCGTCTTCGGGGGCTTGCCGAATCTGCAGCAAGGTTTGCTTGTTCACCGTTCAGACTAGGTTTTGATGTTTTTCCCGCAGCGCTTGCCGAGATGCCTGGTTTACCCTAGGAAGCGCAGAGACCCGGAGAGTGGGGTTCACTTTGCCCTCCTTCCCCTCGGACACTTAGCTGGAGCATGTAGGGTTATGCGGAGGCTTCCCCACCTACACATGGGACCCAACACGTGATCCACGAGGAGCGGCGGAGGAAAGCGGTGGTGAGCACCGCCTGCGGTTCGGGACTCACGGGGCCGCCAATAGATATTATTGCTGGAGGGTGGCTGCTTCTTGGCTGGGGGATCGGGTGGGAGTGGGGGATGGAGCGCACATCGGGGAGCCCGGTAGGCTGGCTCCTCGGTGCCCCAGATGTGTGATTGTCTCCCGCTGCTGTTTAGCAAGCCTATCTTGTTCACCCTCTCGGTTAAGGGGATTGTAAGTGTACTGTTTATTTGAGAGGGAGGTTTGTTTGGGCTTAGCGTGAGCTCGGGTCATGGGCTGTTCGTGATTGATGGCAGCGGGGAATACATTTTATCTTTCTGTACCAGTTTCAGTACAAGGTTGTGTGTACATGTATAATTAACTGTTTTTATGCTTCAGTGTTTGCCTAAGGCATGTTTGATTGTTCATTATATATGCTGACATTACTTAAGAGGGGGTTTCCATGCTGTGAACGGGATGGGGTGGGGGATGGGGGAGGGGGAGCTAATAGTGTTATACGTAGTCTCCAGACTGGGGTTAGTATGGAGCAGATGGGGAGGAAGGGGGATAGGGCAAAGGGAGGGGAAGAGAAGGGGAGTAGTGCTGGGGGGGGGGGGGGGGAAGGGAAGGGTGGAACTGAGGGGTTTTCGGGGTTGGACGGTACGTTAGATGGGGAGGGGTGGGATTTTTCAGTTACTAGGTATGTGGTCATCCGTGCTGGTGATAGCTTTAGAGCCAGGGGAGGGTTTTTGCTGGGACAACCCTCCCTTGTATTATGGAGGTCAGAATTCGTTCCATTTAAGCTATGGTTACCAGAAAATGGCTAGCATGGGAGCTAGGCTTTTCTCCTGGAACGTTTGTGGCATTCAGACGCCTGTAAAGCGATATAAAATTCTGCAGGCCCTTAAACGGCAATCCGTAGATGTGGCCCTTCTACAAGAAACGCACCTCACCGACACTGAACACCCTAAACTGCGACAAAATTGGGTGGGGACAGTCCATTTTGCATCTGGAACTTCAAAGTCGGCGGGGGTAGCTATCCTAGTACGTAAAAATATCCCTTGGCTGGTTAAGCGGGAGATCAAAGACCCACAGGGCAGATACATCATAGTTGAGGCAGAAATTTACCAGACCCCCATAGTGATTTGTAACGTATATGCCCCTAACACGCAATCGACGTGCTTTTACAATTGCCTGCAACAGGCACTTCTCCCATACTTGGACATGCAGTTGGTGGTAGGGGGGGATTTTAATGCCCTGAGGGATCCAGCTTGGGATAGACTTTCCGCTAGCCCCTCGGCGGTGCAGCCTAGCAGACAGTTGAGATCCCTAGAAGACACCCTGCATCTGGTGGATTCCTGGCGAACGCTCCATCCTCTAGAGAAAGGTTTTACCCATATAGCTAGGGCGCATGCGACTCGGACTCGGATTGACTACATTTTTGTGAGTGCGGCCTATTTTTCGAAGGTGACTCGGGCGGACATAGGGGACGTGTTAATCTCAGACCACGCACCCATCTGGATTGAACTCGTGGTTAATGTGGCCCGCCTTAAAAGTTCTCTCTGGAGGTACCCTTATTATTTAGCACAGGAGCCAGCTTTCCAGGCGTACGTTAAGGAGCGTTGGGAGGATTTTGCAACCCTTAATCAGGAGCATATAGGGGACCCGATTCTGTTCTGGAACACTGCTAAGGCGGTTTTGCGTGGAGACCTCATCTCTTATGTAGCGCACTGGCGGAGGTCACTAGACAAGCGGCTTTTCCGACTGCACACTCAATTACATAAAGCCAGACGAGAGTGGCTAGCGCACCCTTCGGTTCAAGCGCGGTCCACTTATATATCGGTGCAAACTGCCATAAATGAGTTATTACATCAGCGGGCGATGAAAAGTATTTTTTATTACAGACACAAATTGTATCACTTTGGCAACAAATCGGGGAAGCTGCTGGCCAATCTAGTTCGCTCTGCAAGGGGCTCCAGACATGTGCCAGCACTCCGCACACAAGGCGGAAAGATAGTAAATACTACTACAGAAATTCTAAATACCTTCCAAGCATATTATGCCCAACTTTACAGCTCGGGCGGATGGTCCCCTGATAAATGGGAAACATTTTCAGCTAAAATTAACATCCCCTCGATTACGGTAGCTCAACAGAGATGGCTTAATGAACCCATTCAGGAAACAGAGATAAGGAGGGTCATTCGGCAGGCGAAACCATTCAAAACACCTGGCCCGGACGGGTATACTTCGGAACTTTACCAGTGCTTGGTGGAACCCCTATCGGGTCTTCTTCCTTTAGTGTTTACGGATTTAATCCAACGGGGCTCTTTCCCGCACACTGGTAATACGGCTCACGTAACTCTTATCCCAAAGCCGGGAAAGGACCTGATGGAGCCGTCGGGTTATCGACCAATATCCCTGCTGAATGTCGATCAAAAATTTCTCGCAAAAATTCTGGCGGACCGTCTTGGTACCATAATACCCTCCCTGATTCAACCAGGCCAGGTAGGGTTTGTTAAGAAGCGCTATGCGCTCACCAATATCAGGAAAGTGGCAGTGGCGATGGCTCTATGTAAACGTTCAGACTTTCCTTTTTTGGTGGTCAGCCTAGATGCCGAAAAGGCATTTGACAGAGTTGAATGGGGTTTCCTGTTCCAGGTGCTAGAGGAAATGGGTTTCCAAGGTTTTTTTTTACATGCTATTCAGTTATTATATGCAAACCCTCAAGCCTGTTTGCTCGTTAACGGGGAACGGTCAACTCCAATGTTCATAGGCCGAGGTACTCGCCAGGGCTGTCCATTGTCCCCTTTGCTTTTTTTGCTTACGGTGGAACCATTGCTTTTGGCCCTGCAGGCGGCTCCTGACATTCGCGGGTTGCAATTTTACTCCCACACCGATCGCGAGATTTTCAAATATGCTGCGTTCGCAGATGATATCTTGATTTTTCTAACCTCACCGGAGCGTTCGCTGCCACCGCTCTTGACATTATTTCATGCTTTTGGGGAGTTCTCGGGGCTTAGTATTAATTGGGACAAATCTGAGGCGTTGGGATTCCCGGCCAATTTGAAGGAGCGGTGGACGGGGCACTTCCCTCTTCGATGGACGGGGGCGGCGTTAAAATACTTGGGGATTTTCTTATCCACTGACTTGACCTCCATATACTCCCTCAATATATCCCGACTTATGCACTTAACGCAGGAGAAGTTAGAGAGATGGCGGGAGCTTCCCTTGTCTGTGGGAGGGCGTGTCAATCTATTTAAACTCATCATACTGCCTAAGTGGTTATATGTCCTACAGAATTTTCCTTTTCATATCACCAGGAAGGACGGGGGGAAGCTGGATACACTGTTGCGTGCCTTTTTGTGGCAGGGTAAAAAGGCCCGTATACCGTTACGTTGGTTACAGTCCAAGTGGGGCAGGGGGGGTATGGGGGTGCCGGATATGCAACGTTACGAAGTTGCGGCTAATCTCAGGGTGGTCAGAGACTGGATATCTGACCGATCCGATTATGTTGGGAGCTTAGCAGAACACACGCTTTTGGCACCCCTAGACTTAACCTTTGTACTTATGTGTCCTGCCATAGATTTAGCTGAGTCGGTGCGTAGAGATCCTCTCATCGCACCGCTTCGATATGCTTGGCGGTTCTTAACTCAGAAGTTAGGTCTTGCGACATGTAGTGCGTATTTATTGCCCATTCGGGGGAACCCTCATTTTACCCCAGGTTCGCAGTCTCGGGTATTTCGAGACTGGCAAAAAAAGGGTCTTACCAGGGTGGGTCACTTGATAAGCATCTCGGGGACCCTCTTTTCTTTTGAAGAACTTCAGGCAGAACATTGCTTGCCCAAGGCACACATATTTGGCTATCTACAGCTCCGACACTACTTCTATGCCATACCGGCTTTACATAAGGAATTAGCTCATTTGCACGCATTGGAACGGTTTTTTCACCTGGGCACTGAGAGAGGATCTTCCCTGTCAGTATACTATCAAACACTTGGTCCCAAGGCCTCAGTGGAGGTGTTTCGCAAAGTGTCGGAGAGGTGGAGTCGGGATGGCGGGTTCCAGGTTCCTGTGGGGGTACTTCAGGCTAGCATGAGAAGGCTGATGGACACCACCACTAATATGTACTATAGGGAGATGCAACTAAAATTGATATATCGGGCATACGTGACTCCGCAAATAGCATTTTATGCGAAATTGACACAGTCAGCGTCCTGTCTTCGCTGTTCAGGTTCTTGTGGCTCTATGCTTCATGTATTCTGGGATTGCCCAGGGATTCAAGCATACTGGGGGAAGCTTGTGCGATATTTGAATGGGTTGTTAACAGTGAATCTTTCCCTCTCCCCATACACGATCCTATTTGACTGTGTTCCTAATACGGTCATTCGGACACCAGGACTCCGCAAATTTGTCCGGAAAGCATTTGCTGTGGGAAAAAAGGTTATTTTGCTCAATTGGAAAGAGACGACCTATCCTTCATACTGGACGTGGAGAAATCATCTTCACCGAATGATGCAGATGGACAATTTGACCTCCAAATACAGTCCTTCACATCGTCGCGGTTTTCTTCAGGTGTGGATGCTATATATTCAGGCGCTGCCTCACCGGGCCAGGAGTCTTATTCTTAACTGCTGATGGCTCTGATTACTACTGGAGGTGTAGACGCACTTCATCCGTACGGAATTTACAATACTTACTGAACTTCATCGAACCATGAAATATGGTGGGCGGGTTTGGGAGGGGGGTGGGGGGGGGGGTTAGAGGTGGTAATGGAAGGGGAATCCTAACAGGGGAGTTAATTGAAACTTAAAGTTGCAGCGCTGATTGTAATGTTTGGTGTGCTATTAATAAAATTGTTTAACACAAAGATCCCTGTTCCTCTAATAATAAACCAGACACAAATGCCGGAAAAAGGTGCTAATTTTCAGGTAAGAAACAAATGTACGTTTTAATAAGTACATCTCTGTAAAATGATGCCAAGTTGCCAACTTCTGTCGCCGACTCTCGGAAACCCTGCCGCAGGGCAGTGGCACTGCCTCTCTCTCTCCCCCGTTTCTCAATCCAGCAACGATTAACCGCGGGGGAGAGCGGAAACTCCCTGCCCTTCCTTCCCAGCGGTTAAAGCGCCCGCCTCATGCAGTCCCGCCCTCGCCACTCCGGCCGCAGGATTTCTCGGCGCCGCAGAGCAGATTCGTTCTCAGATCCCCGGAACCCGAAAGCTCGCGTCCCCCCTCCTAAACCGACCGCCTTGAACCGGACCTGCCCCTGGCTCCGCCCCTTCTCGTCCTGCGCTCTTCGGCTGCACCGGGAGGCGGGGATTCCCGGATCGCCGGGGCTGGGAAGGAGATTAGACGAACGCCGTCAGAAATCCAGCCACGCTCTCTTATTTTGGAGGCCTGCTACAGGCGATCGCCCCGCTTTCCTTCTAGAAAACGTCGACCACCTGGCACGATCTGAGATTGTGTTTTCATGGTTAGCCCGCCTCCATTAAAAAACACACAAATGTACATTTCTATAAGGGGGGGGGGGGGAGTGTCCAACAAACAGCACCCGCCGCCCGCTTCGCCGCAGGATCCCGAGCGTCCCTGTGTGTTACTTGCGACGTTCATCGTAAACCATTTTGCTTTGCTGTCTCAGTCACGCTTCGCTCTCCTTTGCAACAGACCCTGGCGATTTCTCTGCAGCCCCACGCTCAGGACCAGGCTATCTGCAGTATTCTGCTAAGTATTATTATTATTATTTTTTTATTTCAGGGAGGTTTCCGACGTGCTTTCTAGACTGCACTGGGAATCGTGAGGCAACGGTTATCTATCTCACGCCCCCCTTCTAATCGGATACAGTGCAGGCTTTACTGCCTGTCCGTGCTGCAAGAAACCAAGATCAGCGCTAACTTAAATTTAAGAGAAAAAGAAATCCAGCAATTTTATAAACGGGCATTATTCTACAGCCTGCAAATTACTATTCATTGCATCATTGCAATATTCAGTATATAACACGGGGCTATTATTGCTGATAATCATAATTCATTGCAGATGTTAAACAGGTCATAAACCATGGCAGTACACATGCCTGAAGTTCACCCGAGTTGTCCGAGAGAGAGGTTTGCTTAATACATTTATCCCACCTCTAAAGGAAATTAGAAATAGCGTTCCAGATGTTTGCAGGCTAAACAGTGTGACGTAGCACACTGGAGCGCACTATCTCGCCGTCAGAAAATAAAACTCAAATGCCTAAGCCTTCTTCCATTTTACTTCGGCCGAGTCTGCCTCCACCTGTTTTGTTTGTTTCAGAGGCCCCGGGTGGCAGGCGAGTTTCGTACAAGCCTGTACTGGAGGGCTACATAAGATCAATTTATCACCATCAAAACATCTTCCCGAGCTTCTCGCTAAGGTCTGAACTTCTGCCTCACCTTTTTTTTTGCAGTGCGAGAGATGGGGGGGGCTGGGAAGGTGGGATTGCTTTCAGGGGAGGAGGAGGGACAGGAGGGCTGCAAAGAGATTTTTGAACCGTACCTTCTGCACTGTTTGTGCAGGTCTGGTACCAAATTTATATTTATGTACGGGTAGTGGGTGAAACTTTACAATGAATAGGTTAAGTAGGACGCTTTTGAGATTCCTTCTCTTCCTCACCTACCCTTTGCACTCCAGCAGATTCATCTAGAGCCCCTGCCAGCCTGGAAAAGGTGTTTATGAGGTGACTGTATTTGGCCCAGACTGATAAGAAAGTCTACTGGGAAACTTAATAGCATGAAAGTGAAATCAGGATGGCAGGCAGAAGAAGCAGTACTGAAAAGGCTGGAATGTATGCATTTTTTCACATATATATTTAGTATTCAACATATGAGTTTGACTGATTTTTCCCACATGGTACATTCGGATCAGGTCCTACTGCTGTTGGTAGTTCACACAACTTCAGGGTTCAGCAACTCCTACTAGGCCTGCATTTCCAAGTCTAGGATTTGTTCATATATTACTTCCTTTGATGAGAGAAAGGTATAAACCTGTTCTGGTGACCCATACAGCCAGTAAGGATTTCAGGAGTCCACAATGAATATGCATGAGATAAATGTGATTAAATGTCCATATATGCAAACTTATCTCATGCATATTCATTGAGAATATCCTGAAATCTCCACAAGCTTCAGGGTCACTAGAATACGTTTGGGAATCACTGCTTTAAAACCTTCTATGTGGCGGGTTGCAGGCACCATGGTCACCATGAAAAAAGATTTACGCACGCTGAAAAGGCCAAAATGGAGCCAATGGGTTAATTTCCAAAGTATCAGTGTTAACATTAACAGCTTATTGTCTGACCAACGCTATTGCCCTCTGTGCTGTAAACAGCACTCACTGCCTTTTCAAGTGAAAGCATTATGTTATTTATTTATTACATATAAATATTATTCACTTTCCGAGCAGTGTATTCAGAGCAGAGGGGCAGGATTATTGAGTAGTTTACATCTGTAAGATTGTGCTCGTAAGATTTAATAAATAGCAGAATGTATGAAAAGAAAAGGAAGGCATGATACACACAATGTGGGTGCCTAATCTAAAATACATGGTCAGAGTCCCCATATAAATACACAGAAGCATACATGCATGGCATAGCAAGAAGCCAATTCTGATGAGAGTGGAGGCTTGGGTGAGAGGGGCAGAGGTAGGTGGCATGTTATAGTTTACTGGAGGTGCCCACAGGGATATTGCCATCTAGGGAGAGTAGGCTTGTCAAAAGAGTCAGGTTTTTACCATACAGAGTAATGTTAATTTGTTGATGATCAATCTGGCCTTCGTTGGGAGAGCATTCCAGAGCATGGGGATGAACAAGGAGAAGGAACATGTACGGAGTACTTATGGGTTTGGGCTAGTCTGGAATTTTTAGGAGCAGGGAGTTGCGGGAATGCCTTTGTTTTCACATCTGAGACTGTGGGAAGGTTTGTAGGTGGTCAGGCGATCCTTCACATAGGATTGGCCTTGACTTCTTTCTGATTTGGAGGTAGGGTGGAGGACTTTAAAACAGGCCCGGTAAGGAAATGGTAGCCAATGGAGGTTAAGTAAGATTAGGGTAACATGGTCTCTGTAGGTGCAGTCAGATAACATCCATGCAGCAGCGTTTCACTAAGTGTAGATGGTTTAGGAGTTTTTGTGGGAGACCCATGCAAAAAACATGACAGTAGAAACAGACCATATGGCCTAGCTAGTCTGCAACATACAGTGTCATGCAGTAATCTAGTTGGGGTAGGATAAAGATAAATGTCAGTGTGGCTAGCTAGGTTGTCTCTCTTAAGTTTGACTTATCTGCTTCAGTCACTGGAGACGGTAGAAGGCTCTTCTCATGACGTTGGTGATTTGGGATTCCATGTGTTTTTCGGCATCTAGGTCTATAGACCTTGTGTTTTATTACAAGGGGGTTGTCATTGAAAGTCAATTTCAAGTTGTTAAGTGGGGCAAAGGGGGTACCCAGGGATACTATCTCAGTTTTGCTGGGATTTAATTGAAGTTTGTTGGCGAGGCCCATCTTGATTTTTGAGAGGCAGTTGTCTATTGTTTATACCATTGCATTTGTGTCTGATCTAAGTGACATGAAGAACTGAAAGTCATCATCATAGACAAAGCATTGAAGTTCAGAATTTTTTATCACACCAGTTAGGGGCTGGAGGTAAAATGTTGAACAGAGTCGGTGAGAAGGTTGATTCCTATGAAATGCTGCATGATGGGGGTTTGACAAAAGAGGAGTCACCCATGACAACCTGTTGGGTTCTCTTTTTTCCTGCTAAAAATGACTGATTGAAATCGGTTCAGGGCTGAGCCTTTGAAACCAATACCTGACAGTTTGTTCATTAGGATATCATGGTCAGTGATGTCAATGGTGACTGACAAGGGTGATGGGTGCTATATTCTCAGGTGAATACAAGAAGGTGGGCTGTAAGGAAAACCTGGGAAGGAGGTTCAGTATGTAAAAGAAATCAGCATAGGAGGCGGACTCTAACTCCCAGAAGGCACGGGGGTCCTGGAGGGGGAGGAACTTCCCAGGCTTTGCCAACCGGGGGGCAAGAGGATTTGAACCCATATCTGTGACACCTTGGAAGGAACAGGATAAAGTATAGGCAATAGAGACCAGAGTTCCTGGCCTGGGGAGCCTCCGAGGGTGGAACCGGGGAAGCTGCAAGGAGGAGTCAGGCAGCAGAACCATGGGTAAGCACCCCCCATAGGCTTAACCAGTTCTGTTTCTTAGGTAATCAGAGAATTCCAGCTGGATTGCAACTGGGAGAGTGGCTGGTGGCTGGTGGCACGAACCTGGGACACGAGTCAAGTAGGAGTAGAATGGAGAGCTGTCCTGTATCAGAGACTATGAGGAAGTGATCTAGTAGAACTAGATTGACTGTTTCTGTGGTGTGCTCCTTCCTGCAACCTGATTGGAAGTTGTCCAGCAAGGTCTGAAGCTGGTGGAAGGCTACCTTTTCTATGATTTTGGCTAGTGCTGGGGTGTTTGTTATGGGTCTATAGTTGTCCAGGATCTTGGGGTTGAGGGGAAGTTTCTTCAAGAATGGGGGAACTATGGCTTTGGATTTTAAATTAAATCAGTTGGCCTTTTCTAAACCCAAGCTCAAGGCAAGTTATATTCCAGGTACTGTAGTTATTTCCCTATCCAACAGGATTTACAACTGAGGCAATATAGGGTGCAATGACTTGCCCAAAGTCACAAGGAACACCAAGTGACAGGACTATAAGTAGGGACGTGCAAGAAGAGCAGCTGCCTAGGAGGCAAAGCACCTTGGGAGGTGGACAAATGTTTGAAAAGCAAGTGCAAGCCAGCAGTGGGCGGCAGGCCATATGAAGATTTGCCGCCTCCCAGTTCTACGCTCTCCCTCCAGCAGAGAAAGGCCTTCTGATCCTGCTCCAACTCCTCCTCTTACAGAGAGCAGGCAGGAAGGAGTGAGAATGGAAGGGACAGAGCAAAGGGAAAGGGGTTCTACGCCCTACTTCAGTCCCTGGAGGGAGGGAGGTGAGGCCAGAGCACAGAGCAGGGAGCAAAGGAAAGTCACTCTTCTTCCTAATCCTGCACCTTTTCTTCTGTCAGTAGGGACACAAGGGGAGGTGGTGAACCTGGAGCAGATAGAGCAGAACAAAGAAGGCTGTGCTTTAGCTGCTCTGCTCTGTTGTCCCTTGTTGGAGGGGAAAGGGGGACAACAGACCAGAAGTGCACAGGAGTGGCAAAATCCTAAATCCGTCACTGCCCAGTGTCTGAATTACTCCGGGCTGTCGATCTTGCACTATTCTTGGGGGACTGTGATACTAAAACCCTGCAATAGAGGAGGCTGGACCTCCTTACCCAATCACATTCATCCACTCTCCACAAAACTTGACTTCAAAAAAAGCAATTGAAACCGATTTATTTTAACAAGCCTTTCCTAATCCATAACCCCGCTCAAACAACTCAAGGTACCACCTTCATGTTTTAGCCTGAGATTGAACCTCATGTTTATTTCAATGTTTTATTATTGTTTTTATTCCTTTGTGATCACTATGTATGTTACTCTCTCATTTTGTGAACCCCTAGATCTACTTCGTCTATGAATATGTAGTATATAAAAACTTTTTAAATAGATAATGACTTGTCACTCTCCTCTTTCTGGCCAGAGGGGAGTGGGAGAGAGAAGAGCAGTAATGCTGGCAAGAGAAGGGAGGAAGATCTGGGTTCACAGTGGTGAAGGGGGGGAAAGAGAAGAGAGAGAGGGAGGGAGCACACAAATATGTTTGTCTTCCTCAGACACTAAGATGCTGAGTTACTGTGCTGCCACCTGAATTCTCTGCACTTTCATATCCACGTGGTAAGAACATAAGAACATGCCATACTGGGTCAGACCAAGGGTACATCAAGCCCAGCATCCTATTTCCAACAGAGGCCAAACCAGGCCACAAGAACCTGGCAATTACCCAAAAACTAAGTCTATTCCATGTTACCATTGCTAGTAATAGCAGTGGCTATTTTCTAAGTCAACTTAACTAATAGCAGGTAATGGACTTCTCCTCCAGGAACTTATCCAAACCTTTTTTAAACCCAGCTACACTAACTGCACTAACCACATCCTCTGGCAACAAATTCCAGAGTTTAATTGTGCATTGAGTGAAAAAGAACTTTCTTCAATTAGTTTTAAATGTGCTACATGCTAACTTCATGGAGTGCCCCCTAGTCTTTCTTTTAGCTGAAAGAGTAAATAACCGATTCACATCTACCCTTTCTAGACCTCTCATGATTTTAAACACCTCTATCATATCCCCCCTCAGCCGTCTCTTCTCCAAGCTGAAAAGTCCTAACCTCTTTAGTCTTTCCTCATAGGGGAGCTGTTCCATCCCCTTTATCATTTTGGTCGCAAATGAATTGCAAGGGGGAGTGAAAAATCTACTCCTGACATGCCATGTAATTTATAAAGTAAAATTACTGCCTGCTTGGGGATTTTTGTGCTCCAAATATACCACTACCTAAAAGTGGGGCACATCCAACCAAATTTGGTCACATAAATGGGGGCTTTCCTGCTGATTCCTAAAAAAAAAAAAAAATAGAAAGCTGACAAAACTGTCCCAAGTGGATAGTTTTGTAAAGGCAAACCTCTAACTCTGAAAAAATAATCTTAAACCACGATTCTAAAGAATCATAAACTATTGCTAAGAATCCAAACTCTCAGAAGAGTAAGGGACTTAATCAGACCCTATGGGCCAATAACAGCATCATCACATAAGCATATCTTGCACAAAAAGTCAAAGGATAGTGGGTCTGGTGGCTCAGGTGGTAAATGCTGTGCAGAAAGACCCCAGTTCAATCTCTGGGTTGGATTTTCTGCTCGGTATGTGGCGGAAGCAATATTCACAGCCCTGGTGAAGAGGGAGTCACGGTCCTTGCTTAAGGGTGCACCTTGTGGCTGGATTTGGTTTTTCTTGAGCTGGAAGTACTAAGAAGGAAGGGGGGGGGGGGGGGGGGAGGAGGAAAGAGGAGTGGTGAAGTGTTGGGTGGGCAGCTTTGTGCCGCTCTCCAGAACAGGTGAACATGGTATTTTCCATGGACTGGGGTGGCACCTGTTGCTGGGAAAGTAGTAGGATGGCTGCTAGTTCTGGACCTCCAGAAACCCAACAGGTTCATGCAGTGGGGTTCGTGGGGAGTCATCCCTACTCACTGGCTAGCCCGGATGACCACTGGATGCAGTTTCCAAGGAGACGGCCTAAGGTGGTCCAACTAGTCCATGCGTGACTGGTCACCCCACAAGACCTAGGCAAGCTGGTTCAGGTATTTCTTTTGTTTTGCATTGTGTATCAGTTGTTAATTAATAAAGCTGCAGTCCAATATATCCACTTTTCCAGTGTCTAGCTGTTATTTCCGTTCACTTGATTAATGCCAGTGAAGAGAGGAAAAGAAAGGAATGCTACCAGTACCAGATTTAAGATTTTGGCGCCCAGAGGCAGAAGACCAGAGGTGGAAGGTTTCTCCCGCAGAAGTCAGAAAGCAGCAGGGAGAGTTCTGGGTTTTGGGTGCCTTGAGAATTTGGCACCCTAGGCACATGCCTATGTCTAAATCCTGGCCTGGAATACTACAGCGGAGAAGGTTAATGTTTATAAATTTTATATACAAGTTTGCCTGAGCTTTATCTATTAGCATGCAAGCAAGGCAGGGTAAGCACAATTTTTTTTTTTTTTTTTTTTGCAGTAAATCTGCTTATACAGCCTGCCTGGTGCACTTTGATTTTCATTTTATGACCTTGATTAAAAATTATGACTTCTTCTAAACAGAACATTTACCCACTGCTAACAGCATTAGTGCTGCATTGTTTATTAATGCAGGTGCTATGGCCATAGCAATGGCATTAGTGAGTACATATAAATATGTATGAACGTGATAGCAGATAAGGGGCAGAAGACCTATCTAGTCCGCCCAGTTTTCTTCCTGGTGCAATGTGCTAGATCCCAGTTAATCTCATCACTAGAAGGAAATCCCTGTGCTTATTAGGGATGTGCATTCATTTAAAACAAAACTGCAAAATGCCAGGAATAAGGCTAATTTGTTTCATTCGGGGTGGAGTGGGGGGGCTCTGAACAGAATGGGGGCCCCCCCGAAAAAAACTAACCTTATTCATTCGTTTTGTTTTTAAAAAAACAAAAAATGCATTGGGCCTAGTTTTATGCCCAAGCTGGGGCCTAGCCTAGGGCTTAGGCTGAGGCGACAGCATCGCATTCGGGCATAGGGCAAAGCCCAAAACAGGGGCCATGGCCTAGGCCCAACTGTGATGCTGGGATCTCAGCCAAGACCCCCGAAAATTAAAAAAAAAAACCTTACCTGATCTGTTGGGTTCTGACAAATGCTGGGTCCCGGTGCCGGGGCCTCTGCCTAGGTTGGGTCCTGGTGCCAGGGCCTGGACCTGGGTCAGACACCGGGGGTCTCTGTGTTCAGATCTGGGAGCTAACCTGTCCAACGTCTTCTTTCTTTGGCTTTTTACTGCCAAATGATGGCTTCCGCTGGGGTCGCACTGGAGTGAATTAACTCCGGCGTTTTCACCCCTGCAGATGGCACCACTTCACCCCAGCGGATGCAGTCATTTGACAGTGAAAAGCCGAAGAAAGAAGACATTGGATGGGGGAGTTCCCAGGCCTGGCACTGAGGCCTGTGCCCAACTCTGGGCCTTGGCTTGCAGGTTGGGTTGTAGCATCGGGTCTGGGCCGAGGCCCTGGCGTCGGGACCCAGCCTCCATGTCCATGCCAATGCCCCGGTGCCAGGACCTGGCCTCCAGGTCAGGCCAAGTAGGCCGAGATCAAAGCGACCTACCATGCCCTTGGCCTATGCAAGGCCAAGGCTTTGGCCTAGGGCCTATGTCGAAGCCTCGGCCTTGAGTAGGCCAAGGTGGCAGTAAATTAAACAATCCATGAACCGAAATTTGTGGAAAAAAACCTGAAAACAAAGCTAAAAACAAAACTTGTTTCTCTGTGTTTATATCATGTTTTCTTGAATCCTGTTACAATTTTTCTCTTCACCACCTCCACCTGCATGCATCCATCATTTACCCATGAAGAAATATTTTCTAATGCTGCTTCTGACTCTACCACTCTTGGAGCCTCATACCATGACCTCTTGTCATAGACCTAGAGTATTCTTTCCGCTGAGAAAGGTTTGATTCAAGTGCATTATTTTTATCTTTGAAGTGATTTGAGTGCCTCTGTCATATTCCTCGCATATTTAGATCCTGAAGTCTCATCTCATATGCTTTTTGCTATAGGTCCTGCACCATTTTCTCTGGGCTGCCTCCAGCCTGTCCCTATACTTTTGGGTATACAGCCTCTGGACCTAGATCCAGTTTTTCCAGGTGAGGTCCCGCCGAGGCCTTGCAGAGAGGCATGATCACCTCCTTTATTCTGCTGGTGAAACTCACCTATCCCTATGCAGAGTAGCATGCCCCTGGCTCTGGCCACCATCTTAGCACACTGTTAAATGAACCCTATTATTTTTAAAGGATTCCGCCACTTTAAAAACTCTACTTTTCAAAGGCTGAGGGCTGCCTTACAAAACTGTTTGCACTGGGACAGTTTTGTAGGTTTCCTATCTGTCACTTCTCTTTGTGGGAAAAAGCTATTTTCCCACTGAGGTCTAAGCAAGCAGGGCTGAGGCCAAAGCCAGGGCTATTTATAGCTTTGGCATCAGCCCTGGCTAATCATGCATGAACTGTGCTGCAGCTCATTAATTTGGGGTAACTTTCTAAACTCCTTGGTGCTTGGTTTTCTTTTTGGAGTGCCTGTGTTTCTTCCCCCCCCCCCTTTTTTTTTTTTAACCAGGCAGTTTTCTCCTGCATCTTTTGGGCTTCCAGCTCAATCAGGAGCAGGGCCGGCATCGGGCACCATGAGCCACTCCTAAGCACTGTTGCCGTGCCCCCCAATAAGTTCAGGCAATAGTGAGCAGGGGGTGTAAGGCAGAGTCCCCCAGTTTGCCAAGTCAGCTCAGGCACAGATTCTATGGCAAACACGGGGAGAAATCTGAACACATGGGCAAACATTTTCATCTTTCATATTATAAAAATTAAGTCATTTTCCAACCTTGTTTGTATCTGGATAATGTATATTTTTTTTTTTTATTGTACAGGGATGAGATCTCAGGGATGGGCAAGAGGACCAGGGATGGGTCAAGGAGAGGAGGAGGACTAGGAAAGGGTTGAGAAGAAGGTGAAAGGACTGGGGGATAGGAGGGAGGATTATGAAAAGGAATGAGGACTGGAGATGGGTAGGGTGAGAGATGGGGAAGATACAGGAAAGGGGGAAATCAGGAATCTGAGATGGGAGGGAGGTTCTGGGACAGAGAAAGGGGGAAGGAGAGTAGGACATGTTGGGGGAGGCGGAGGGGGACAGAATCTGAACTGCAGTGGGTGGGCGAGGGAGAAGGATGGGAGGGAGGTATCTGTACAGTGCCATGGACCTGTTCCTTTTTACAATACTTCGCAATCTGGCACACAAAAACCAGCACCAAGCCTTTCTCTCTCTCACACAAACATCTGATCCCCATTCATCTCTTCCTAATATTATGAAAAAGATCTCCCTTTGCTCTCTGTGCTCCAAGCTAAATCTCCTCCCATTTTGTTCCCTGCATGCTGCTGGGAAAGGAGGGGCTGGCTCAGGAAGCAGAGAGCTATTTTCTGCTCCGTGAAATTCAGCTGGAAGGCAATAAATCTTCATCCAGCTTGCTGCACCCCCCGGATTTTTGCCATCCTAGGCACAGGCCTAGTGTGCCTATTGACAAATCCAGGCCTGACCACGAGCCTTCATTCACAACAACCACATTTGTTTTCCTATTTTATATCCCTGCTACCTTACTTTAGCCCAATCATTACTAGAAAGGTCCTCAGCAAGGGCTCAAGCCCTAGGGCTTCTTCCAGAAACTTGCAATCACTGGGCTTTTAAATCTAGCCACTAGGTGTCACTGTTGCATGATGACTGGGACCTCCTCCCTTCTAGGGGCTGTGAATGCTGCTTCTGCAGCAGCCCCAACCCTGACTGGCCCAGGGAGTGCAGTTAGGGGTAGATTTTCAGAGCCCTGCTCGCCTAAATCCGCCCAAAACCGGGCGGATTTAGGCGAGCAGGGCCCTGCGCGCCGGGAAGCCTATTTTACATAGGCCTCCCGGCGCGCGCAGAGCCCCGGGACTCGCGTAAGTCCCGGGGTTCTCGGAGGGGGCGTGTCGGGGGCGTGTCAGGGGGCGGGCCCGGTCGTCGCGGCGTTCCGGGGGCGTGTCGGCAGCGTTTTGGGGGCGGGTACGGGGCGTGGCCGCGCCCTCCGTACCCGCCCCCAGGTCGCGGCCCGGCGCGCAGCAGGCCCGCTGGCGCGCGGGGATTTACGTCTCCCTCCGGGAGGCGTAAATCCCCCGACAAAGGTAAGGGGGGGGTGTAGACAGGGCCGGGCGGGTGGGGGGAGGGCAAAGGAAAGTTCCCTCCAAGGCCGCTCCGATTTCGGAGCGGCCTTGGAGGGAACGGGGGGAAGCAGCGCGGCTCGGCGCGCGCAGGCTATACAAAATCGATAGCCTTGCGCGCGCCGATCCAGGATTTTAGTGGATACGCGCGGCTCCGCGCGTATCTACTAAAATCCAGCGTACTTTTGCTTGAGTCTGATGCGCAAGCAAAAGTAGGCTGATCGCGCTTCTTTTAAAATCTACCCCTTAGTGTAGCTGTGTTTAAAAAAGGATTGGATAAGTTCTTGGAGGAGAAGTCCATTACCTGCTATTAATTAAGTTGACTTAGAGAATAGCCACTGCTATTACTAGCAACGGTTACATAGAATAGACTTAGTTTTTGGGTACTTGCCAGGTTCTTATGGCCTGGATTGGCCACTGTTGGAAATAGGATCCTGGGCTTCATGGATCCTTGGTCAGACCCAGAATGGCATGCTCTTATGAGGATCTGAGCCAGGAATCAAAGCCGGGTCTCTCTGTATGAGCCAGCCTGCATTTTCTACGCTGGCTCTTCTCAGTGCTGTAGTTTGTAAATGGGCCCTGATGACTGTTTCGAGTATTTCTGCATCTGCCTCCTTGTATGTGATCAATAAGGAGAGTTAGCAACATTTAAAAGGGGATCTTAGAATGATAAGGGGTAGTGTGATTTATCATCATCAAGTGCCAGCATTTTGGAAAGCAGGGGCATTGCCAGAATGGAATTGGGGGGGGGGGGGGCCAAGGTTAAAATGGATGGTGACTATGGCCATCCGGCCCCCACTCCTTACTCCCATCTTATGGAAATCTTCAAGGCAATACTCTCTATCTCTGTGCTTTCGCCCTCTCCCTGCCCTGTCTCTGCTGCTTCTCATTCTCTTCTCTCTCTGGAGTTAATGCAATTTCGCCCTCTCCCTGCCCTGTCTCTGCTGCTTCTCATTCTCTTCTCTCTCTGGAGTTAATGCAACTACTTTTATATAAGGGTTAAATTCTCAGGCTACTGAAGAGTAAGTCTGTAAATAGGCTTCTAGCCTTCTACCCAGCCCAGGCATTCCTGAACTTTTAAGGGGATGAGAGGAGAGGGGATAATTATGTGCCAAAAGTAAACAGAAAAACTTTGATGACCTCAAACTTTTACAGGTTTAGCTCAAGGGTGACGGTGTTTCCCCATCCATTGTAAAGGCACAAGGGGGGGATCATGGACTGGCAGCTGTTCCAATGCCTCCAGGCCCTCTACCTCATAGGCCAAGGCAGAAAGGTGTGCTCAGTTGAACGCACCTTTTTGCGCTCTAATGTGCATTTCCTGTGCACAAAACCTACTGCCACTGCAGAAAGGAGTTGTGCGTGCAGAAAATGTGTGTCCCTAAATAGGAGCACTGCTTAGCGCCTTCGCATGGAAATGCCAAGCAAATGAAGGCGTTAAGCAGTAATCCTTGATGCAGGGAGACTGCGTTTGGCCCATGCATCTTTTTTAGCATTGGAAACTTAACTCCTGGGTCAGTGCTGGAGTTAAGTTTCCAGCACTAATAAAAAAAAAAAAAAAAGTCAGCAACACTCTGAGCAGGTGCTGATTTCACTTATCCGGATGAGTACTGACTTATCCAGGTAAGTGGCCGCCACCACCCCCACTACTTAGCTGGATAAATACTGACTTACCGGGCTATCTGGATAAATCAGTCAGTACTTATCCAGCTATCTGGCATGGTTTGCCACTACTTAGCTGAATAAGTATTTATCCAATTAAGTGACAGTGGAGGCAGCTGTCAGTTACTTGGACAAGAGCCTGTCAGAAATGCCTTCCCTCCCTTTCCAAGTTAAAATATGCTTTTGGCCTGTGCAGAATGCACATTGTAAAGTTTATGTGCATGTTTTAATTCCTGATGAATTTGTATAGCATTAGCTTAGTGCATCTGGAGTTTAAAAATAATTTAAGCCGAGTGTTAAAACCGTGACTGAAATCAAGCACACAATGTTTTAATGCTCAGCTACCTGCAGCGGCCTGTCAGAGCTGACTCAAATAAGACATGATCCTTCTCCTAGGGGTGAGGGCCTCTGATACACATTCTGGACACAGGTAGTTGGGACACTCTCCTCTCTTGGCTCTCCCACCCAACCCCAAACACACGGGCCGATACAGTAAAAATTGCGGGAGTGCAGGCCAGTGCCCACTCTCCTGTGCGCACGATACAGTAATTTAATTTATTTAAATTAGGGCCGGCAGTAAAAAGAGGCCCCTCTTTTCGGACAGGAGCGGTGGCTGTCAGCGGGTTTGACAGCCGACCCTCAATTTTGCCGGCGTCGGTTCTCGAGCTCGCTGACAGCCATGGGTTCGGAAACCGGACGCTGGCAAAATTGAGCGTCTGGTTTCCAACCCGTGAGCCGCGGGCCTATTTCAAAATTTTATTTTTTTTTTACCTTTCGGGGCCTCCAACTTAATATTGCCATGATATTAAGTTGGAGGGTGCACAGAAAAGCAATTTTTACTGCTTTTCTGTGCACTTCCCTAGCGCCAGCAGAAATTAACACCTACCTTTGGGTAGGCGCTAATTTCTTAAAGTAAAATGTGCGGCTTGGCTGCACATTTTACTTACTGAATTGCGCGGGAATACCTAATAGGGCCATCAACATGCATATGCATGTTGCGGGCGCTATTAGGTTCGGGGGGGGTTGGATGCGCATTTTCAACGCGCTATTACCCCTTACTGAATAATGGGTAAAACTAGCACTTCAAAAACGCGCGTCCAATCGTGGGTTAACAGTGCGCTCTGCCGGAGCGCACTGTACTGTATCGGCCTGTCAATAAGGGGTAAAGCTAGCCCGTCAAACGCGCATCCAATCACAGGTTAACAGTGCGCTCCACAAGAGCGCACTGTACTGTATCGACCTGACAGTGAAAACATTGAGCCAGCACCATTTTAAGTGGAAAGACAGGGCTGCAGCTTTATTGAGTTACAACATAGTCAATTCTAAGTAGTAACCAAGCTAATTCAGTGTATTCACCATTGCCATCTGGACCCACCATTGACCAACTAGAGTCCAAGCTGTAGTTGCCCACCATGGAGCCAGCTAGGCTAGCTACTTCAGGAAGTGGCCAACGTGCCCCACCTGTGGTATCCAGGGGATGGTCCTGCCACACTGCCATGGGCAGCTAGCAAAACTTGACCCCCCCCCCCTCCCCCTACTGCATCACCATCCTCGCCTGCGCTGCCATCCTGCTACAGGAGACACCTCCCTCACCCTTATAACACAGTTAAGAGTGGTCCTGCAGGATGAGTCCTGCTGCATTGTAGCAGCCCCACAGCACCATTGGGTCAGGCAGCCTGCCCCTCCCCCCTCACAAGCTGCAACAAATAATACAGAACACCCCAAAACCCAACACCAAAGTACATGGTCAGACAGGGGAGGAAGATAGATTTCTGAGCCTGAGAAGAAAAAAAGAAGTGGACCTTTACCCTCCATTGCCTCAGCTCCATACTTAAATTGCAGGCCCTCTGGGGATAGGGAAAATACCTACAGTAACCTGAATGTAATCTGCTTTGAAGTGCCGAAAAATAAATAAATAGAAAGAGATGGTAGGGAAAAGGAGAGGGATTGGTAAAGCAAAATGGAGAGGAAAAGAAGTGAACATGTCATGGACGGGGAGGGGAGAGGTATAAAAGAAGATAGAGAAAAGTAAGAAAATACAAATAGAGATATGAAGGTGGTTGAAAGGGTGCTGGAAGGGAGGAGTGAGAAATGGGGGGAAAAGAGAGAGATTGGAAGGGGCTGATACGAGCGACTGAACCTAGACCCTCCATGGCCTTCCTCTGCTGTTGGATGTTATACATGAAGGACTGGCTTTGAGCACTTCTAGAGCACTGCAGTGGCAGCTCCCCTGAAACTCTGCTGCCGCACACCTGAAGCTGTGGATTGCACAACCCCAAAGGCCAGCACTGCATACAGGCGGAGGTCTCCAGTACAATGTCAGTGAGAAGGATTCATGCTAACTATGAGGGGGTGCAATTTTGATGTTCAGATTGGGAGGAGGTAAAAGGATCTTCCACATTTACATTATCTGATGATACCTCTGCTGTTCATGCCAAAAGTAAATGAATAATGAGATTCTCTCATCTCTATGTGGAGACCATTACTTATTCTCACTAATCTCTCTTAAGACACCCAAATCCCACTTTGGCATTTCCACCTTTCTCAGACAGTCCAAATCTCTCAGACTATCCGTCCTCTTACCTGGCTCCTGCTTCCATAGTGCGACCTCCAAGTTGCCCCAAGAACCAAACACAGGAGCCGCCAGTGGTGAAAGTAAAGGCCACTTCTTCCTCACTGCAGCAGACCTACAGACACAACAAGTAGCTCAGGAGTTGGCAGCACAGGGACAAGGAGAATGCATGATCAGTCCTCATCTCGCTCTCTTTTTTTATTATTATTATTTATTTAGTAATGCATTACACAATTGTTCCAAAAAAAAAAAAAGAATTCAATAAAGATATAGAACAATGTTGTCTGATGCATATTTCTTTCAAAAGAAACAGATTATCTCAAGAACAATCGCATGAACATAAGACCCTCCAACACACACACACAATCATCCAGCTCAGTCCTCTTCTGTATCAGCCTTCCTATTTTCCTTAACAAGTATTTCCAAGTGAGAATGGATGATATGGGGAGGATGCTGGGCAAGTGTGCTCTGAGGCAGATTTTAGAAGGCCTGCGCGCGTAAACCCCAGCGTTTACAGGCATGGCCAGGCCTTGAGTGCACCGCGCAAATTTTCAATGGGGCCTGGCCACGCGCGTAAACCCCGGAACGCACACAAGTGCCGGGCCTCTTCAAAGGGGCGGGCCGGAGGCCGGCCAGGACAGCGGCCATTAGCTGCTGTCCTGGGGGAAGCGAGTGCCGGCAGCCACGCATAAATTACTTCTGCTCCCGAGGAGCAGCAAGTAATAAAATAAAAAAAAATTAGGCAAGATGGGGAAGGGAAGGTTAGGCTGGGGGTTAGGGAAGCTCCCTCCCAGTCTGCTCCTTAATTGGAGCGGACTGGGAGGGAACTGGGGAAGGCCGGATTGCGTCACCGCATGGAAATTGCAAAAGTTCACACACCCCCCTTGTGCGTGCTGCGTGCACATGTACACGTGGATTATAAAATCCGGCACACGTGTGCAGGTGGAGACCCGATTTTTATAACATGCGTGTGCCGGCACGCGCAAGTTATAAAATTGGCGAGTCCATGTGCGCACCGGGAACCGTATGCGCGCATATTATAAAGTCTACCCCTCAACTTTGTGCCCCTGCCCTGCTGGCTAGAGGAAACTGTTCCAGCGGGCTCCCTCCTTCTTTGTAGAAAGTCCTGCAGCCACCGTTCTGGTTGCCTTTTGTGGTGGGTGCACAAAGGGTGGGAGTTGTAGAATGGGGAGGAACAAGAGATTAAAGGGAGAAGAGGAGGAGATGGAAAACTGGGAGAAAGGGGGAAAGCCATGGTTGGAAGGTGGAGAGGGTGGCTGCAATAGAAATGGTAGGAATGGCCACAGAGGGAAGGAGAGCAACAATGTGGAGACAGAGGCTGAAGGAACAATCTTGGAAAGGGGGGGGGGGGGAAGAAAAAAGTAATGAGGCGAAAGGGAGAGGTAACGGCAGAGGGCAAATGGAGAGAAAAGTGATGAGAGATGCAGGGCCGCTGCTATCTTTTTTGTTGTCCTGTACGAACAATTACTGTGCTTCCCCCCACCCATTCATTTATTCTCTGTCCCGGGCCCACCAAAAAAATACCCAGCTCCCTTCAGTGATACAAACTTTAAAAACTGACACCCACCACCCCCACCCCCCGAACTCATGGCTCGTGCAAGGGCATTAGGTGCCCTAGGCAAATCTTATAGCCTTGTACAACACCCCTCGCTCCATTACACACTCCAAATGCTGCAAAACGCCGCTGAGCGCATTCTTACTAATACCCGCAAATCTGAACACATCACCCCCATCCTCAAAGAATTGCACTGGCTCCCTGTTGCATCCCATATATGCTATAAAACCCTATCATACACAAAACCTTACATACCCATAATATGCACTGGCTCAATGACTCACTATATTTTCGCACCCCCAATAGACCCACCAGATCTCACTACTTGGCAAACTTACACACCCCATCTACTAAGTTTACACATTATGCCACTAATAAAGAGTGTCCTATCCATTGCAGGGCCCTCACTCTGGAACGCCATGCCCGCCGACCTATGTCTAGAGATCTGCCCCAAAAAATTCAAACAAAAACTGAAAACCTGGTTATTCAAACAAGCTTTTACTTGATCCTTGCTCACACCCCTTCTTCCTCCACATCTTCCTCTCCGCCCTCTTCTATTGACCACTTTTCCTCCTCCTCCTCCCTACCTCGTCCACCCAGCCCTTAATTTTTCTTCCCTCAATTGATTAATTTCTTGATCCCCTTGGATCTATGCGTTCTTGAATCTTTACTTGTTTTAATTTTAGTCGTATTTGTTAATACTAAATGTATATCATTCTACCCCCTATTCTACTCTACCCTTTCTTTCTAGCTTTAACTTCACCGTTTTTTGCCCTTTAACTTAAGCATTCAGCCCTACTTTGCTTATTGTTCTGCATTATGTAATACTTTTATTTATAGTATTGCGCTTTTGTAATATTGTTCTGCTTTATATAATACCTATGTTATGTATTACTATGAAATATTGTTCTGCGTTATGTAATACTTTATTTATTGTTTTGCGTTTTTTATTATTGTTCGCAGTTCCTTGTAAAGCACTTTTGCTGCATTTCCCGTTCTTTGTAAACCGATGTGATGTTCCCAACGATTGTTGGTCTAGAAAAACTTTAAATAAAATAAATAAATACATACACACAGTTAAAGAGTTATGCATTTATATTGTAAATGAAAAATATCAAAGTACAGTATTCTGAGGTAAAAATATCACTTACATTATATTTACATGCACGGCTCTGATGCAAACTAGAAATCCCTGCAAAAAAAGACATTTGGAACGCATATGGTATTAGGCCTATTGTGATGTGTGTTGGGTGTGGGCTTGACCCTCTGAAAGCCCAAATACACTAATACACTTCCTATTATTTTTTTTATTTTTTATTATTTTTATATACCGACATTCAATCTGAGACATCACATCGGTTTACATTCAGGTACTGTAAGTATTTCTCTATCCCCAGAGGGCTTACAATCTAAGTTTTGTATCTGAGGCAATGGAGGGTAAAGAAGAAAAATGCCTCATCTCAGTCACATGTGCAGAACATAAACAGACCCTCACCAAATACGGAATGGAGCAACCAAAAAGTAGAAATACCAACGCGCAGATAAAAACTGAATTGGAAGCCGCAAGGAGCCAGACACTCTATGCAGTGCAACAATGAAAAAACAGAACCATCACCATTCCTCAAACATTAAACAATAAAATCAAGAAATAAAATACATAATCATAATATTAAAAAAATACTAATAATATTGTTAAAAAACTGATGAATAAAAGATCAAATAATTAAAACTCATATACAAGTTTTTTTTAAATGTCCAAACACAAATAAAATATTTCAAAACAGCAGACACAGCAAATAACACTTGAAAAATAAAACTAAAAGGGATTAAAAAAATTCATACGCTCCATACCTGGTAACTTTTGATTTCCAGATGCCCTGAAATTGTCATGAATTATCGGGCAGAGAGTAACTGGGGGAGTTGTGCATACACGCTCCCTCTCATACACACACATGCTCTCTCTCACTTTCCCACACACAAGCATACATGCTCCCTCTCACTCACTTCCCTTGACTTAGCAAGCAGTAGCAGCAGCAGAATCTCGTTATTCAGCCCCCGTGGCCAAGGAAACAACTTCCGACCATAGAGGCATTGGATTACTTCCTGCAGGGTGCGTTCCTCTTCCTCCTTAGCAACACGGCCCCGCAGAAATTGACAGCGTGGTCAGCGCTGCCTTAGTAAGTGGAAAAGGCAGCGCACCCTGCTGGCAATGCTGCTGATTCTGGTGGGGTCGCGCTGCTTCTCCACTTACTAAGGCAGCGCCGACCACACTGTCGATTTGGTGGGGCTGCTCTGCTTTGTCTTGGGAGCATGGTCCTCTTTCTTCTGCCCACTGGTGGTACCATGGGCCTCTTCTTCTGTTGCTAGTGGGATCGGGTCCACCGGCAGCAGCACAGGCCTCTCCCTGTTCCCGTACCGCCCCATGGGTGAGCCGCCCTGTGCAATTGCATGGTTTGCACACCCAGTGGCGCTGGGCCTGGAGAGATGTCAGAGGCAGGTGGTGTATGAGGGAGAAAGGAGGAGAGACACAGAAAGAAATTGAGAACCGGGAAAGGAATTCAAGAAGATGACTGAAAGCAGAGAGGAGACAAAGAATACTAGAAAAAAAAAGACTACAAATCAGTAGAAATATGTGTATTCTTAACTTAGCTATTGAAATATTTGGTTTTGCAAGTTTTACATTTATATATTACAGGGCGTCCTCCTCTTTACCTTGCCTGACTTGCAATGTCCTGGACTTAGGTTGGTCGAGAATTTGCACCCCTGCTCCAGACTTCCAGTGGAGGTTTTGATTTCCGACGTGGTTTGAAGCTTTAGCAGCACAGGGTGCGGATGTCATTAGTCATGGTCCTGCTGATTCAAGAAGTGTGTGGATCACTTCCTGGAGGAGCTCCCTGCTGCACAGCTTCCCCCAGGCCAGGGCTCTGCGTGCTCAGCAGGACACCAGCACAGAGCAACCCCCCTCCCAGGCTAACCCCTTTTCCTGCTGACCACTGCTGCCAGCATTTGTATATCCAGTGATAACATCAGCTTTGGGGTAAGCCAATCTATCCTGTGAAAATGCCAGCATTATGGTTGCCTAGCAGTTATTTTGGTGAAAATTGGGTCATGCCCTCAGTGTTGCAACCAATCTTCTCTTGTTTCCTATGAGAAAATCTTTTTCAAGTTAAGACATGGTTTTCAGGAGCCAACTGTGACTTGAATCTGAGGACGTCCTACATATGTAATTTTTTAAAAACTGTTATAATCGGTATGTGTGGCACTACCCTATAGAAATGGCACATAATAGGGCATCAGCTTCCTATGCTGGACAGGGCCAGGCTCGCAGGTTGAGCTGTGAGTTCCCATAATCTTGTAGCTCATGCTGTGATGCTAGCCCAGGGCTGCAGAGGAAGCTGCTGCGCAAAGTGCCACTCCTCCCGCCAGTTGCACCCATGGCAGGGGGAATCTGGAGGTAGACCCAGCCCGCCAAGCCTTATCCACTTCTGCCTGGCACACAAGATAATCAGTGCAAAGGATGTTGCTGGCAATGCCTGAAGCACCCCTCATGTCACCATGCCCCCCAGTGATCTACCCAAAAGCCGGCACTGCACCAGAATTTACAGCAGTGGTTCTCAACCTTTCTTCTATTAGGACACACCCGGCAGATAATGCTTACAGTCGTGACACAATGAACACTTGACCATCATGGGGCTAAATGTAAACATACTCTGCATCCATAGGAACCCGCCCCTGCCTCCCCCCCCCCATCCCCAAACAATGGATGCAGAGCAGAACTAGAATATTTCAAATACAACTCGCTATATAAAACAGAGATTCTGCTCCTGGTGCTATCTCAGTAACAGAAACACAAACTCCCTTACTACCAGGCGCATTGTAAAATACAAAACCTGGAGAAAAAAAACCCACTCATCTTCCCAGCATCCCCAACCTCCTTTCCCCCACCCTCCACTGTGTGAAGAGATCATCAGCAGCATCACTCCCAGACTCAGTAGGGGAAGATAAAGTTTGCCTCCCATCAGGCCCAGAACAGCAGGAGCTGGCAATGTCTGGCTCTGATCTGAGTGAAGGAGGAAACAGCCTCCCTCTGGGCCAGAAAGAAGAGAAGGAAGTGAGTGTAGCCTCCCATCAGGCCCAGTGTAAGAGACATCAACCAGCTCCCACCCATGCTGATATGGAGGCAGCCATCTGCTGGCCCTGCAACACACCTCCCAGGTCCTCCACACACCAGTGTGTCCTGACCCACCTGTTGAGAACCACTGGTCTAGAGAGCAGCTACAGTGCACCTGGAATTTGCTAAAGAAGAACGTTGTGCAGGACATTCCGAAATTAGTATCCCCTCATACTAATGATTAATTAAATAAATACTCCCTCCATCTGTAAGCACGTTTTAAATAATGTGATAGTGATATCAGTAGCAGGATCCGGGTTTCATCCTAGTCTTTAGTTCATTTTAACTGGCTGCTCTGAGAAGAATTACAAAATACATTTCTCAGGCATGGAAGAGCCATGACAGATCCGGATCGTCACGATCAGCGCCCACTCAGCAAAGCCTTGCACCCCAGTTTTCCGGAGTCATCGTAATATATAACTCATGTCAAGAGATCTCATCGCACGACTTCTTCACAGGCGCCATTTGTGCAAACGAGTCCCCTGAGATCACACATGGTTCACTGACTCAAAGCTTTGAGCTCATCAAAACCCTGGCCCTTATGTAAGCACAGAGAAAACAAAACCTAAAGAAAATACATCACACTGACTTTCTGCATCAGTCTACTATATTTGTTCAATTGTTGGGTTTTTTTTTACATCTGATTAGAAGCAAAAATACATCATTTCACAGGCGTACAAGATCTTGTTCCCAGAATGCAGAGCTCTAGAATGATCACATTTCTAGACCTTTTCTGCTGAAGTAATTCGGTCTTGCTCTCTTCTTATTGGTAGCGGCATTTAATCTTTGCAATTGTTTAGTTTATGGTTTCATGTTTTTTGTCTCTGTAATGGGGGTGCCTGTCGCCCCGCGGCTGTGATTACCTATGAACGTGGCGTAGGAACCGCAGAGGCGAAGTAAATCGATCTGCTCCTAATAAATTAGAGGCCCTCGGTACATTTTATCCAGCCTGCACGGAATATCAATAAATATTTACGCTCAATGTCGTACCTTTAGCTTTTCTCCAAATTAAGTTTAATTGAATAGAGTCTACGCTTTTGACTAAAGGGTCTTCTTAAATACCCCAAATCCGCCACGAACCTTACTTTCATTTTTACTCCGTTTGGCAAATACATCTCCAGTGCCTGCGCTTGCCCGGCCATCGACGTGAATGTTTAATCAAAACAGGTTTTCTTCTTTAAATCACAATTGCTGCGTACATGTTTTATTTGCTGATCAAATAACCGCTTCCCGCTGCGTATTTGGTAAAAGTTTTCACTCCGTCACCGCGGCAAGGCCCCACGTGCTCGTTTCTCCCTCAGGAGCTCCGTCTCGTATCGATTTCTCTTTTATTACACAGACGAGGTTATCTGCGGACTGAGTAATGCCAGGAGCAGGCGGGCTCTGCTCGTGAGAGCCTCTCTTCAATCATCAGAAAAGCAGGGCCGGCTCCTAGGGACCGAGCCTGGAGGAAGAGAGCAATCTCCAGCTTGCCTTGCCCTTCTCTCCGCTCTGCTGTTTCGGAGTCTTGTTCGGATCGCTCGGCTCGGCTCGGCTCGGACCCCCCAGTCCTTTTTCGGCCCTGACGCAGAGTTCGGAAAGGAGAAACCTGCGTCGGTTTGTGATTAGAAATCCTGCCGAAGGGGATTTAGCTCTGGATGGCAGCTGGGCCTAGGCCACCTTCCCTCCTGGACGATGGGGAGACGAGCTCGGGGGCCCGAAACGAATGGAGTGAGAAGGGCTGCGGCCAGATTTGGGGCCTTTTCTCTCCGGCCTCTGAGGGCAAGCCAGGGGGGGGGTCCAGGGAGATTGGGATTTCCGAGGTTTCTGGTCTCCCGAAGCTCCCCCTGCAGCTTATTCACATTCATGGGTTTCCTGGCCTTGCTAGCAAACGAGAACATCCAAGAGGTCAAAATAAATCTAAAAGCCTGAAGAAGAAAATGAAGGCAGCGCCCTTCTTAATAAAGCTGGACAGTGAGTATCCAGCTCTGCATATGTTCACTACTTGAACAGAACGTTACAAGTGGGATTGGTCAATAATCTTTGAAGACTGATAAAAAAAAAAAAGACATTAGATAGCAAGATTACTGCTAGAGAGAATCAGATCTCTGTCTTCTGACAGTTGTGTAGCCATGGCGGATCGTCCGTCAGCCAAATCGTCCTTCCTTAATGCACTTTTATTTGTATTTCTTCACTAAAATGCACACCATCCCGGGTCACTCATCCTTCTAACCTACTCACTTCTTCAGTCTGTATTATCTACTTTTTCTGAGCATTAATAAAAGCTGCGTGCAAAGTCATAACAATTTAAAACAAATTGCACTGCAGTGAACTAGGAAAAGGTGCATTTTCCACAAAAGGATGGCTTTATTGAGGTGCCTGTTCTGAAAATCGCCTTTAGTGTTTCTCCGCGTGGAAGAGCAGGGCAACCAGAAACCCCGGAAGGCAATGCGCCCAGAGGCAAAACGCCAGAGGGTCGTGCAAAGCCATCCACGTCACCTGCTATCAGTTTAACAAGGCAGGCGCTTTTTATTCTGTGCAGGCTTTTATTGATTTATCCCAAACATTTCTTCAGTAATCCTTATTCTCAGAATTTCACCAAGCTTAAACACACACACACATAGAATCAGAAATGATACATTTCACTACATTATAAATAACTGCAAGGTAGGAAATGGAATTGCTCATTTTATAGTTAGTATCCTTTTCGTTTACTGCATGACATGTATGCAAACTTTTAGTGCCCACCAGCAACGTCCTTTTTTATTAAACACATTCGGGTTTTCTTTACTTTATATAAAATTGTCCGTTGTGACTTTTTTTTTTTGGTCTTTAATTCCCAGCAGGGGTCTTTGGCTAGTTCTCAGCTTTAAAAGGAGAGCTCCCCGGGCTCGTTTCCATTACATTAGAGCCAACCTAAGTTACATTTGGGACGAGGGTTTTCATTCAAAGCACAACTGAAATGGTTTTCGTTGACTTGGAACTTCGTGTTGTTCTCTGTGACAGATATTGCTTTTTATCATCAATGAATACAAATAATAATTATTTTTAAAAAAACGGCTCCGAGGCTGCTCTTGTCAGTATTTGACGTGATTTGCATCCGAACTGATTCCGAATGGCTTCTAATTGCGACCACAACACTTAGTGGTTCCCAGAAGACCGCATTCATCCTAGTCAGTAAGAAGAGTTGAGATTTACAACAGGGTTTTGCTTACGCTGGACTTTTGAGGCATACACGTGTTTATATAAGTGATAACACAGCCAATTTATCCTCCTCTGGACTGCAGACTATCTCCTGTGTCAATAACCTGTTCTTCCTTGTCTATGGGCATCCCAGAAGTGACACATTTAACCTTTTGGTGCCCCTAGGCACTGTTGGTGCTATGCTGCCTCCTCCCCCCATCTCAGATTAGATCTTTTAACACCCCTTCCAGGCCGCAAACTTTCAATTCCTTTCTTCCCTCTCACCTACCTCCAATTCCATTCTCCACCTCTCTCTCTCTGGACCTCAGATCCAGGGGCGGTTCTATAATGAGGCAGTGAGGCAGCCCCCTTCAGGCAGCAGAATTTTAAGGCAGCAAAAAATGCCCCTCTCAGAACGCCGCTGTGGCGTCTGCCTTACGCTGCCTGCCCCTGCCGTGGCTGCCTCACACTCCTACCTGGGAACTCTTCGGATTTGGCCTGGAGGCTCCGAAATTCTGAATGAAAACTCCGGGTGCCCTGCTGCAGAAGGCCAGAAGAGAAAGCGTTATATTCTGGTATGGTTGTGGACCCTGGATCGTAGTGAGAGCTGACTCTATCCACAGGGAGGAGCCCTGTGGGAACTCACCATGATAGGCGTGGCCTCAGCTGAGACGGACACAGTTAGTAACTAGACTTTATTACATATAGAAACAAATGACGGCAGAAGAAGACCAAATGGCCCATCCAGTCTGCCCACACTTTTTTTTTTCTCATACTTATCTGTTACTCTTGGCCTTTAGTAACCTTTTGTTTCTATTTCCCTTCCACCCCCGCCATTAATGTAGAGAGCAGTGCTGGAGCTGCATCTAAGTGAAGTATCTAGCTTAATTGGTTAGGGGAAGTAACCGCCGCAATAAGCAAGCTACTCCCATGCTTATTTGTTTACCCAGCCTGTGCAATTCAGTCCTTGGTTGTTAACTGAATATAAATCCACTTTTCTTCATTCCCCCTTGATGTATTGAAAGTGAAGTATCAGGCTTAATTTATTCGGGGTAGTAACTGCCGTAACAAGCAAGCTACACCCATGCTTATTTGTTTACCCAGGCTGTGTATTCAGTCCTTGTTGGTTGTTGTTTAAATATAAAATAATCTTTTCTTCATTCCCACTGAGTGGGAAGAAAGACAGTTCAGAGTAGTAAGGTGGCTCAGTGATGATATTCCCGATAGTGGAGTGGGGTACGCCAGGGAACGCCTCCTCCAGATGAACACTTCTCAACGGTAGATCCAGTAGTGGCCCGCAACGCGGGGCACGCCAAGAATCAGCACTGATGTTGGTAAGAGAAGCGCAGGAGGTCAGTAGAGCAGAATAGATGAGGGTACTCACTCCGAAGTGTAGAAGCAGGTATGCTGAGGCGAGCATGGTAGTGGCTCGAGGCACGGGATACATCGGAGGTTCCGTCAGCAATATAGTAGCAAACGAGTAGCTCACAAGGCTGAACAAGGCTGGGTCCCAATATGAGTAGATGGATTCTCCAGGCAGGAAGGCCCTCCGAGGAGCGGATAGCCAGAAGGCGACAAGGCCCCTGAGGAGCGGGTATCTAAAGCATTCAAGATCCGGAGTGCAGGAACGAGTTCAGAGTAGCGAATAGCGAAGCGTCTCCAGGTGGAGTGGAATTCAGCAGGAAGGTATTACTTGCTAACTCGTAGGAAGCAAAGTCCAAATAGCTTAAATACACTGGCGGGTGACGTCATGTGGAGGGGATGTTCCCGCCATGATGAGTTTAAGAGAGGACCTGGCATGCGCCCTAGGTAATCCCCGATTCAAGATGGCGGACAGGATCTCCCACGCCGTCCCAGGGATGCCGGGGAAGGCGGCGTTTGCAGGCGGAGACTGCCATTTTTCCAAGAATCGCTGGTACAGAAAAAAAAAAAAAAGAGGTGAGCATCAGAGATCGCAGCCGTCTGCGACCGGGCGCAACAGAAAGGGCATGGAACAGCATGTGCTCGAAGAAGGAGGAGCATCAGTACCCATGCTGCTGGAAGAAAACGTGAAGCCCAGTGCTGTGCGGCAAGAAAGATGAGCAGGAGTGACGTCCTCCTCCGCGGGAAACTGAAGACGCAGGAGGAGGAGCAGCAACGGTGTCAGGCCGCACGCCAAAAATAAAACAAGGGCAGAGCTACTGGAGGAGGAGGAGGAGGAGGAAGTGGACTGCAGGCCTGGGAAAAGAGGAGGCTCTTGTGGTTACTGAGAATCGAGGTGAGAAGAGACAATGAGAGTGCATGTGTGTATGGAAGAGGGAGAGAAGTGAATGAGTGTATATGTGTGTACGGAAGAGGGAGAGAAGTAAATGAGTGTATATGTGTGTATGCATGTACGGATGTGTGTGAGCTGCCTCTGCTCAGATCCAATCCCTTAACCACCCCCCCCCCCCCTCCCAAACAGACTTTAGATCCAATGGCTTAACACCACTTTCCCCTCTACCCCACCCCACCACGGACCTCCAATTCCATTCTGCTCCCTGGAGCTCTGCATCTAATCCTTCAACCCTCACCCACACCTGATGATTTCAAATCCTATTCTTCCCCCATCTCAGATCCTTCTCCCAGCAGACCTCTCATTCTATTGTCCTCCCACCTCATCTACCGCCATTAAATTACATTACTCCTCAGATTCAGTCCCTTAATCCCCTGCTCTCCCTCCCTGTAAACCTCCAACTACAATTTCCACACCCTACCTCCAATTCCATTTCTTTCACTCACCTTTGGGTCTCAATTCTGATTCCTTAACCTATCCTGCATCCCAAAGCAGATCTCCAATATCATTCCCCCACCCCACCCCACTCTACCCCATCCAACCTTCTATACCCTCTCCCCTCCCTTAGATCCTATCCCTTAACCTGCCTAGAGACCTCTTATTCCATTCTCCAATCCCTACCCCAACCTCTGTCATTTTCTCTCCCTCCCACTCCCCACTCCTTGTCCCAGCAGGTTGAAGGGACACAGGCAATAGCTCTTTATCCCCACGGACCACGTGAGAAAGAGGAGTGGCACCTCCCCCTTCTTTGGCCCCCACCCTTTGTTACACTTGGGCTCCGGTCAGGAGGCGTGAACACCACCCAGCAGGGTGGCTCCAGGTGGAGAGAGACAGGAAGCTAGAAACAGTGTCTGGTTCCAGGCTGGGTCAAGGCAGGCAGCAATAAGCAGTGTCTAGTTCAGGCTGGGTCAGAGCAGGCGGCAATGAGCAGAGTCTAAGTTCAGGCTGGGTCAGGGCAGGCAGCAATGAGCAGAGTCTAAGTTCAGGCTGGGTCAGGGCACAGTAAGCAGGGCAAGGCAGGTCAGAAGGCCCGTAGGCCACACACACACAGAAGGCCCGTAGGCCACACACCATAAGCGGGGCAAGGCAGGTCAGAAGGCCCGTAGGCCACACACACACACACACACAGAAGGCCCGTAGGCCACACACCATAAGCGGGGCAAGGCAGGTCAGAAGGCCCGTAGGCTCCACACACACAGACAGAAGGCCCGTAGGCCACACACCATAAGCGGGACAAGGCAGGTCAGAAGGCCCGTAGGCCACACACCATAAGCAGGGCAGGTCAGAAGGCCCGTAGGCCAGGTGAGAACAACGAGGAAGGAGGCCCGAAGGCCGCGCAAGGCTAGAGCAGGGAGCCCAGGTGAGCTCGATGCCGAAGCACCGAGGCAACTGTCAGGCAGGGTTATAAGGACACACCCAGAGCACAGAGTGGACAGATAAGATGGACTGGGCCTGTCCGGAAAGCCAGCACTAGAGGGACCCCTGGTGGTGAGGCGGTTGCACTGCAGCCAAAACTGTAACAGTACCCCCTCCTCAAGGCCTCCCCCTCCTCCTGGGTCCCATCTTAGCAGGGGGTACTCAAAGATGAGATCTGGCCCCTCCGAGGGCAACAACAGCTGGAGCCATTCAACAGGCTCAGATGGCTGAGTTAGAAAGTCTGTTAGTGGTACCGGTTTGAGCCCCTCCGGGGGTGGCAGCAGGACCGGTTTAGCAGGCTCTTCTCGGGGTAGTGCAGCAGGTTCGGGCCCCTCTCGGGCTGAAACAGCAGGCTGGAACACCTCTCCGGGCGTTGTAGCAGGATCGGACCCCTCTCGGGGCGATGCAGCAGGCTTGGCCCCCTCTCGGGGCGATGCAGCAGGCTTGGCCCCCTCTCGGGGCGATGCAGCAGGCTTGGCCCCCTCCTGGGGTGATGAAACAGGCTCAGATGGCAGAGCAGCAAGGTTTGAAGCAGTGCACATAGAAGACTCAAGTAGCACTGCTGTGGGCTTGATACCTCGAGCCACACTCTGAGGCTCCTTATTTTGTTTCTGGAGGAGCAGTTTAGAGAAGGCACAGGCAGTTCTAGGACGTCTAGGGAATGTGCTCGTTAGTGTCTCAACAGCAGCTGTGGGCAGCAGAGCCCTGCTAGAGTTAATCAACTCTCTCTGTTTGAGAGAAACCTGTTCCTGAGGCTCTAGCACTGGTGTCACAGAAGCCTTCTTGGCCAGGTAAGTCCTGGGTTTTTCTATCCACAAACTGCCAGCAAAAATGTCTGTTTTAGTTGAGCCAGAAACAGAATACTGGTTAGGAGAGCTGATAGCTTTTTTTAATGGTACAGCTGGTCCTAGAGCAGAACACCGGGGGCAGGGTTTGCCTGGTGGTAACAAACACGGAAGACAGGAGCATTTCCACCACCCTGGTTTAGGAGCCAGACAGTTCAAACATTCCTGATAGACAGAGACATTTTTCTTGTTGCAATTATTGCATGACCAGTGTTCCTGACCAACAAGTTCACAGGCTAGACAGTTCTGATAGCTTGGATAATTCAAAGTCTGACAGGAATTGCAGGTATAAAACTTTAAAGAAGGAGGCATCTTGAATTAGTGAAAAAGTTGACTCACCGGCAGGACACAGACCATCTCTTCCCCTGGAATTTTGATGGCTTCGGCATACTGTTACACTTGGGCTCCGGTCAGGAGGCGTGAACACCACCCAGCAGGGTGGCTCCAGGTGGAGAGAGACAGGAAGCTAGAAACAGTGTCTGGTTCCAGGCTGGGTCAAGGCAGGCAGCAATAAGCAGTGTCTAGTTCAGGCTGGGTCAGAGCAGGCGGCAAGGAGCAGAGTCTAAGTTCAGGCTGGGTCAGGGCAGGCGGCAATGAGCAGAGTCCAAGTTCAGGCTGGGTCAGGGCAGGCGGCAATGAGCAGAGTCCAAGTTCAGGCTGGGTCAGGGCAGGCGGCAATGAGCAGAGTCTAAGTTCAGGCTGAGTCAGGGCACAGTAAGCAGGGCAAGGCAGGTCAGAAGGCCCGTAGGCCACACACCATAAGCGGGGCAAGGCAGGTCAGAAGGCCCGTAGGCCACACACCATAAGCAGAGCAGGGCAGGTCAGAAGGCCCGTAGGCCACACACACACAGAAGGCCCGTAGGCCACACACCATAAGCGGGGCAAGGCAGGTCAGAAGGCCCGTAGGCTCCACACACACAGACAGAGGGCCCGTAGGCCACACACCATGAGCAGGGCAGGTCAGAAGGCCCGTAGGCCAGGTGAGAACAACGAGGAAGGAGGCCCGAAGGCCACGCAAGGCTAGAGCAGGGAGCCCAGGTGAGCTCGATGCCGAAGCACCGAGGCAACTGTCAGGCAGGGTTATAAGGACACACCCAGAGCACAGAGTGGACAGATAAGATGGACTGGGCCTGTCCGGAAAGCCAGCACTAGAGGGACCCCTGGTGGTGAGGCGGTTGCACTGCAGCCAAAACTGTAACACCCTTAGACTGCATCCATGGGTCAGCAGCAGCAGCCACGCTCTCTTCAGTCCCATGGGCCGCCTCAAGGATGAGCGGCGATGGCTCTTCTGTGGCCCTGTAGGGCCTTGTCCCTAACGAGGGTGGAGGTGCTGCAGGGATGGAGGGTATCTGGTGCAGCTGCACTGGGTCCCCCCCTGAACCAGAGTGCACCTGCGCAGCTCACTCCGTTCTGGCCTGCATGGCTCCCTTACAATATGGCAACCACACAGGCTCAAACCAACTGAGCCCTGCAGGCTCCATTTGATCGCTGCACTTTTGCTCAGCGCCCTGTTCTCCCTCCCCCCCCCCCCCCAGCCTTCGTCATAGGAGGGGGGGCGCCCCTCGATTTCATCATTGGAGGGGCCCAATTAAGGTGGGGGAGGGAGTGTGTGGCAACAATAGCTTCCATTTGGTCCTAGCAGACTGCATAGAGGGGGAGGGGGAACAGGTTATCTTTTCTTGCAGCAGATGGACCTGAAGGCAGCTAAACGTTTGCTCTGCGTACCGCCCCCAGAATTTTGCTGCCCTAGGCAATGGGCTAGTGTGCATGCTCATAAATCCAGGCCTGCATCCCTGCCAATAAAACACACCCACCCCCACCCAGCCACACACATACCCCCACCCACACAGCCACCCACACAGCCCCACACACACACACACACACACACATTTAATTCTAATTCAGTGAAGTTAGGTCATGTACCAAACAGGGTGTAGTTTATCCTAAATTTGGTGATTATTTTTCTTAGTGGGAAAAGCATCCAAGTAATAATTTAACAATTTATATTTTAAAATGTTTAAATGATGTTTTCCAATTTTATTTGTATAATGTGAGAATGCTACACTTCCAAATTTAGATAAAATGAATCATCTGCAGCCCTAAGAGCCAGGATGCTATTTTCACACTCCCTGGGCTACTTTTATCCACAGGGGCTGTATTCTGCAAACTTCCTGAGCCAAATTTCTCATACACCTATTCCATTCATTCCTTTTTTATTTCCTGCTTCATTCTACCCCTTTTTCCAATACTCTCATTGTTCTCCCCACTGTTTCCCCCTTTCTATCCTATTATGTTGTTTTTCCAGATTGTTCCCAACATAAAACATAGAAACAATATGATGGTAGACATGAAGCCTGGGACCCATCTGTCCTGCCCTACTCATATCCTTCTGTATGCCATGGACACTAATTGATCTCTGGCTCTTCTTTCTGGAAAAGGATCCTCTGTGCTTATCCCATGCTTTCCTGAATTCCATTATTGTTTTTGTCTCCCCTGTCTCTCTCAGAAGGCTGCTCCATGAATTGATCATCACCCTTTTCATGAAGAAATATTTTCTAGATTTTAGTCCCAGAGAGCATGATCTCTTATTCTAAAACTTTCTCTGCACTAACAAAGGGTTGCTTCTTTTGCATTATTTATACCTTTGAGATATTTGAATGTCTCCATTATATTCCTCCTGTCTCTTCTCAGGTCCTGTACCGTTTTGGTAGCCCTGTTCTGGACCACCTTTACTCTGTCTCTATTCATTCAGAGGTTTGACCTCCAGAATTAGACACAATAATCCATGTGAGATCTCGCCAATGACCTGTACAGAGGTACTATCACGTTCTTTTTTTTCTACTGATGATGTCTTTCCCTATGTACCCTACCGTTCTTCTGGCTCTGGCCCTGCATTTATTTATATATTTACATTCCGTATAAAAGCGGTTGCCTTGTTGCACTGTCTTGCCTTGAGATCATCAGAGATGATCACCCCAAAATCTTTGGTGGACAACAGTATCTCACCTCCCTCTCCCCCTGGATTTCTACACCCCAAATGCATGACCTTGCACTTTTTTACATTGAAAGTTTGCTGCCAAGCATTTGGGCACTCCTCAAGCTATCTTAGAACATTTTTTCATTCTGTCTACTCATTCAGGAATGTCCACTCTGTTGCAGAACTTAAGAGTCACCTGCAAAAAGACAAACTTTTCCTACTAGTCATTACTTTCAGTGGCTGGCCCAGCTTCATGGGAACCCTATGCCAGAGCAATTACAAACCTTGGGGCTGATGCAATACACTGCACACAGCTGAGCACACTGTATATCCTGCAGTTGGACACGGGTTGTGTAGGTGCTACCTAATCCCCTTGTGCAATAAGGGGATTAGCGCCTCCCCAAGGCGCAGTGAAACTACTAGCACTCATCACATGCAAATGCATGTGAATGAGGCTATTAGTCATTCACTCCCAATGCAAAAAAATGTGCATCCAATATGCATATTTTTGCGCTCAGCAATTAACGCCTGCTAGAGCAGGCGTTAATTTCTGAACGCTCCCTAAAGTTGTACAGAAAAGCCAAAAAAACTACTTTTTCTGTACATCCTCCTACTTAATATCGTTGTGATATTAAGTAAGAGAACAAAACCTTAAAAAAAAAAAAAAAAAAAAAAAAGTGCCAGTAGTCAGGTTCAGGAAATGGACACACAGTTAACAACCATCCATTTCCTGAACCCCTAGCTGTGTGCTGATTAAGAAAACTGACACCGGCAGATGGTCGACCACTTGCGGGTTCCTTGACAATGTGACCCTTAATTTGAATATTGCATGGCGCCCCCAGGAGGAATGCCTGGGGGTGCGCTAGGAAAGCGGGTGCTGAACACTCAGTGCCCGCTTTCAACATGAAAATTTTGCATTGGCCCCCTTGTCAGATGCTAAAATATTCAAAACGGAATTGAAACTTTGGCTATGTAAGCATGATTTTAAGGGGTGATTTCTTTAATAGGTTAGTATTCACCATTATCTCTGATGAGCAAGGCTTCTTAAGATGGTACTGCCTATTTTATTTTATGACAGCAGTTGTACTATTTATTTATATTCCACCTTTTTTGGCATTTCAAAGCAGATTGCATTCAGGTACTGTGGGTATTTCCCTCTCCCCAGAGGGCTCACAATCTAAGAATCTTGTCCATCAGGGTCTTTCCCCCTGGATGGGAGAAAAGCCTTAGTGCATCAGGCCCTAAGTTTGTACCTGAGGCAACAGAGGGTAAAGTGACTTGCCCAAGGTCACAAGGAACAGCAGTGGGATTTGGATGCTGGTTTGTAGCCTGCTGCGCTAACCACTAGGCTACTCCTGTTTATTATCATTTAACTCATACAAGGAGGCAATATAATGACCCATATAGCATCCTGGTCACAGAAGGTGTCAAAGGCATATTGAAGAAAAGCAACAGATGGCCTATGGGGCATCATGGGTCTCACTGCCCATTATGTACTTTCACTAGTAGCAGAGGGTAGAAACCTAGTAGAGCAACAGTGATATGTCCAGCACAGAGTCAGCTGAGAACACATTAGCTAGGTACAAAGAAATACAGGCTGATTTAGCACTGCATGTAAGTAGCTACGGCCAGGTAAGAAGAACTGGTAAAACACTTTCTGCCAATGCTGAAAGACCCAGGGGCAGGGTTCAGCCCCTCTCCTCCAAGCAGCCTACAGGAAACAGCAGGGGAGGGGCACCTGGAGGAGCAGCAGAGCCATTGTTTTCTTCTTTGTTGTGTGCTTTCTACTTTCACTCCCTCTCCTCAGGTTGCCCCTGTTCCCATATCAACACCAACAAGTTTCCTGAATTTGAAGTGAGAGGGACTAAAGAAGGCAGCCTTGTGGGTAGGGGAGAAGGAGCTGGAGCAGACACTCTTGGGGGGGGGGGGGGGGCAATGTAATAAGCTGTGCTGATCCTTCTGTGGGCTTTCAATCATGTTGTAGCTCAGGTTTTTCCACCGTAACGTTGCCCACATATGTAAAAAGGGCTTTAGCACTGAAAAAACCCTTGTTGAAAGCCTCGCAGTAGTCTTATCATGTCTGATGGAAATTGCAAGGTAATATCCTTATTAGCTGTTACCCTGCAATGCTAGGTGGGAGGCTGCCTGGCATGTCCCTTACTACCATGGGAAATCTGTCGCTTGCTCAGTAGTAGGCATTAAACTTCCCTCAAGCCAGCCCAGCAAGTTCCCCGACCTCTCCAGCATGCGGAACTACCACTCCCTCTCACAAAAATTAAGTCTGGCCCAGCAAGCCAGACTGTCTGGGTCTGAGTCTGGGTCCAGGGGTCCTCCCAGCTGCCCCCCCTCCCTTTTCTTTTTCTGTCTCACCTTAAAAGAAGTTGGCAGCAGATCCAAAACAAAGTCGGTTGAAAGGTCTAGGGTTGGTCCTCCTCCCAGCCCTCTCCTCACCTGGGAAACCCTGCCCCAGAAGATCTTACCTCCTCTGACAGGGCTGTTCCCTCACTAACAACCAATTAGTCCTTTCACTGACACTTCATAGGGAAAGGAGCAATTCCCTTTCAGAAATTTGTGTTGCGCAGGAGGTGGACCCTTGGGCCGAGGTGGGGTTGACGCTACCCGTAGGAGGGATCCTATGGGTCCCCACCATCTGTAAGCAGAGTGGGCTGACTGACGGAGGCCGGCTGGAGCTTCGCCAATACCAGCCCTCATTCCCCACGGGTTGAGCTTTTGGGTACCGGGGCCGGCTAGAATTAGGTGGGCCTCCGTTTGTAGTTGTCAATGAGAGGATGGAGAGGTCAGCCTAGAGGCAGCAACAGCGAAACTGAAGAGTCTGTACTGGACAAAGCGGAGTCCCGGAGACCCGGACGCCAATAAGAACCAAAGTCTGACAGGGGGCGCCCGAGCAAGAACAGGCTGAAGCCTGAAGGGCCAAGTCCAAGACGAAGACAGTGGAGGCGTCGTAGAACAAGCTGAAGTCAGGGCAGGTGGCTATCAAGGAGTGGTGGCAAGGCTGAGGTCAAGTCCAGGAGAGAAGTAATAGCGTGGTCAAGCAAAGCAGAGGTCTGGACTAGGAGATGATCAGTAGCGTGGTCGGGTGAAGCAGTGGTCGTGTCCAGGAGAAGATCAATAGCGTAGTCAGGCAAAGCAATGGTTGGGTCTAGGAGATCAGTCTGTAAGGAAAGCTGGGCAGTACGAACCCAGGAACGAAGAAGGCAAACCAGGAACAGAAACTCGAAGGGATCAGGAACACAAAGGAGTCACCAGGAGGCAACAAAGTACTAGAGATGTGAATCGTGTCCTCGATCGTCTTAACGATCGATTTCGGCTGGGAGGGGGAGGGAATCGTATCGTTGCCGTTTGGGTGTTTAGAGTATCGTTAAAATCGTGAACCGGCACACTAAAACCCCCTAAAACCCACCCCCGACCCTTTAAATTAAATCCCCCACCCTCCTGAACCCCCCCCCCCCCAAATGCCTTAAATTACCTGGGGGTCCAGCGGCACACTAAAACACCCTAAAACCCACCCCCGGCACACTAAAACCCCCTAAAACCCACCCCGACCCTTTAAATTAAATCCCCCACCCCAAATGCCTTAAATTACCTGGGGGTCCGTAGCGGCGGTCCGTAGCTTAAATTACCCCCGGGTCCGTAGCTAAATCGGGGGAAGGGGGAGAGCAGGAAATCCGGCACACTAAATCGTGGTGTCTTCAGCCGGTGCCATTTTGCAAAATGGCCGCCGCAAAATGGCGGCGGCCATAGACCAATACGATTCGACGCAGGAGGTCGTTCTGGACCCCCGCTGGACTTTTGGCAAGTCTTGTGGGGGTCAGGAGGCCCCCCCAAGCTGGCCAAAAGTTCCTGGGGGTCCAGCGGGGGCCCTGGAGCGATCTCCTGCCGCGAATCGTTTCCGTACGGAAAATGGCGCCGGCAGGAGATCGACTGCAGGAGGTCATTCAACGAGGCTGAACGACCTCCTGCAGTCGATCTCCTGCCGGCGCCATTTTCCGTACAGAAACGATTCGCAGCAGGAGATCGCTCCAGGGCCCCCGCTGGACCCCCAGGAACTTTTGGCCAGCTTGGGGGGGCCTCCTGACCCCCACAAGACTTGCCAAAAGTCCAGCGGGGGTCCGAAACGACCTCCTGCGTCGAATCGTATTGGTCTATGGCCGCCGCCATTTTGCGGCGGCCATTTTGCAAAATGGCGCCGGCTGAAGACACCACGATTTAGTGTGCCGGATTTCCTGCTCTCCTCCTTCCCCCGATTTAGCTACGGACCCGGGGGTAATTTAAGCTACGGACCGCCGCTACGGACCCCCAGGTAATTTAAGGCATTTGGGGTGGGGGATTTAATTTAAAGGGTCGGGGTGGGTTTTAGGGGGTTTTAGTGTGCCGGGGGTGGGTTTTAGGGTGTTTTAGTGTGCTGCTGGACCCCCAGGTAATTTAAGGCATTTGGGGGGGGGGTTCGGGAGGGTGGGGGATTTAATTTAAAGGGTCGGGGGTGGGTTTTAGGGGGTTTTAGTGTGCCGGTTTTCCTGCCCTCCCCCTTCCCCCGATTTACGATTTTTTGACGATAAATCGGGGGAATTGGTATTGTATCGTGGCCCTAACGATTTTTGACGATTTAAAATATATCGGACGATATTTTAAATCATCAAAAAACGATTCACATCCCTACAAAGTACACAACCAGCATGGAGACCTGTTGCAAAGGCAATTAATAGGAGCTGAGCCCGGCCTTATATACCAGATCCTCAGCGATATCATCATCTGGGGCTGCGGCCAAGTTCCCGCCGCATGCCTTTTAAAGGAAGCAGAGATGCGTGCACGAGCGCCTAGGGAGGGGCGCGGCTCTGGACAGCGGCATCTCTCCGCGGATCATGTGGAGAGACCCGCCACGGAGCACAGGAGTCCGTCGTAGAACCAGGAGTGCTGGGGACAGCCCGGGGACTGAGCCGGCGGCCTACAGCTGCGAGGGAAGTGGAGCCAGACGCTGGTTTAGGCAGCAGAGGGTAAGAGGGCCTGGCCGCGGGCCTACCACAACTGGCACATGCAACAATTTGTAAGGACATCCTTCTGAAAGGGGATTAGTCCGTTCACTGATGTGACAGTGGAGGGACCATTCAGCAGACAATAAAGGAGTGAATAAATTAACATTAAGTGCCCCACGCAGAAAGCTTGCCCATTGCTGCTACTCTCCTTCTGTTCCTGCTGTTTGCTGCTGCCATGTGCTGTTCTATCAGGTTGCAGCTGACTGCGCAGAGACCACAGGGGAAGCAAATGATGAAGAGAACTAGATGGCCACAAGTGGACTGGAAGCAGATACCAAGGCAACTCCCGCTGCCCCGAATCCCACCCTGATTTATCTGTGCTGCTCTTTGCTTCCTGCCTGCCTCCAAAAATGCTGTCTCCTAGACAAAGCATGCCAGCTCTGTGTGACCGGGCTGCTGCCCAGGGATTCAACTCCCCTGCTGGTCCAAATAAGGAAAGATTTCCTGTGGCCTTGGGCATTCCCTGCGTGGGGTCAAAACTGTCATCAGTGCTCTCTTTCTCTGGGCTAGGTTGGTCTTGGGGAGGGAGGAGTGCAGGAGAGAAGAAGCTGCTGCTGTTCTTCCTCCATACTCCCAAGTCTTGAGATGCGGGATTGGGGCAGTAGGAGGTATAGTTTGGGGGGGTTGGGGTTGAGACTCACGGGCCGATATAGTAAAGTCTGCTGGAGAGCGGATGAATGCCCGCTCTCCCGGCACGTGCACAGGTCACTCTCCTGTGCGTGCGATTCTGTATTTAAATGAGGCCCGGCGGTAAAAACGGGCAAAAGGAGGTGCTAGGGTCACTAGTGCGTCCCTAGCGCCTCCTTTTGGACCGGAGCGGCAGCTGTCAGCCGACGCTCCGGTCCATCCGGTACTATCGCCATGATAGTAAGTCGGAGGGTGCACAGAAAAGCAGATTTTACTGCTTTTCTGTGCACTTTCCTGGTGCCCGAAGAAATTAGCGCCTACCTTTTGGGTAGGCGCTAATTTCTGAAAGCAAAATGTGCGGCTTGGCTGCACATTTTGTTTTCTGAATCACGCGGGAATACCTAATAGGGCCATCAACATGCATTTGCATGTTGCGGGCGCTATTAGGTTTGGCGGATTGGACGCGCGTTTTCGGCGGTTAAGGGATAAGGGAAAACGCGCGTCCAATGGTGGGGTTAACAGTGCACTCTATCAGCCTGTTTGCGTAGGTCTATGCAAACAGGCTGATAGAGTGTTGGATTTGTCCCATTGCATGCATGGAGAAGTTGTCTCTACTTTTCTTAGATTTTCCTGTCTTTACAACTCTCAGCATTCAATGGGGCAAGAGCAGGACTTGATCAGCCTATTTGGCTTGACCTGGATGAAGTGGCAATCCTACAGTTTCATTTTTCTATGCCTCTTCTGTGACATTTCTCCTGATGACCCTCACAGTCCCAGAAAAGCAGTGCTGGGAAGCGGTAATGTGTGTGTTTTTCCAGTGTTGCACTGCAGGGGTTTCCATTTCAAATGTTGTCTACACATTTTTTATTTCTAATTTGCAGCCCTTTATTCTGTGAGCCCTTTGGTCTGTGTGATGTGTATGTGACCAAGGTAAAGTGTAGTTTCTGTGTTATCGCTCTCTGTACAGGAGCATTGAATGGGGGAGGAGGCAGAATAACTGAGAGTAGACCTCCTCCACCGTTCAGGCTCAAATGCTTTGAACTGGACACATTAAAAATGCAGGGCTAAAAATCTGTTCTAGAGTTTACATAAACTGAACAGATTGTGCCGTATGGCAGAGGAGTGTCAGAAAGGGCTTTATAGATGACAGAACTAAAAATCTCCATAGAACTTCCTATCTAGAGGGAGGCACTTAAACCCTTGCTACCTGTGAAACTGAACAGATATCTAAGCCTTGTTTCTTCTAAATGACTCTGTTCAGTTAATAACTTGTTAACAACCTTTTGCAGTTTGTCATGTAAGCTGTAGACAGTCATATAGGGCAGTAGATTGAGCTTGTATGAAAAGTTGCTTGTAGTGGTTTATAAAGAACTCTTTGAAATTAAAATGTCATCTACTTTAATTACTTTACTTCCCATGCATCCCATCTTCTGCTTTTCTCATATACAGGGTCATTCATCAAAATGTGTTATGGCGTTAACGCACGCGATAATGCGTTAATGCGTGCATTAATGTCATAACGCATGCGTTATTACTCATAACACATGGCGCGAATGCAAAGTTTTTGGACGGGTGGGATGAGGGAGGAGTTTGGGCGGGATTTAGTTAAATGAGGGGTATTATAGGACCGTGCGATAGCATAATGCATGCTATCACATGGTTTTAACACTGGAAATAACTATACTGTTTTACCGGGCGTTAGCCATAGCACAATTTGCAATACATTTTTGGAATTGCATTTTGGCCATTTCTGGGCTTGGGGAGGGAGAAGGGGAGAGGGAGAGAGAGTGGAGATAGAATGAGAGAGAGCCCGAGGGGAGGGCCTCACCATGTACAGTTATTTATATCTCTATAGGAGGACCATCTAATAGGTTGAGGTGAGGTGTTAGTGGTGGTTTAGAGTTTAGGGGCCAGTTTTGCATGTAGAGTGAGATGTACAAACAGCACAGTATACCTTGGTGAAGATTTGACGTCATTTGGAGTGAGGAAACTCTCACAAAGATTTTGTACTATGTTATTTCACCCTAGTTTGATGGTACCCTGTTAAAGTGTCCATCAAGCTAGGGTGAGAGAACATCTGTTAAGCCATTTCGGGCATATCGCACAGTTTAACACCAGGAAAAAAGGTATAGTTACACAGTGCAATTTTGTCCCTCATTTTCATTAATCCCACTCCTTTGAAAAATTTACATTTGCGCCATGCGGTCCCGCGACTATCACAGGCGTTAATGCCATAATGCATTTTGATGAATGACCCTATAAGTTAGCTAGATAGCTTAACTCTTCCCTGAAATGCCTTCAGAACTCTTTTTTTTTTTCTGGCAAATTATAGCCACATTATGACTTATTCATTTACAGGTCTATCGATTAAAGTGCGGCCGCGTTTACCCCGCTCCTAACCCGCATTCTACTCACTTTCCGGCCGCGTTAGCCCTTCCTGCGATCCCGAATCCCCTTTAACCTACTCTTACCGCGTCCTAAAATCCCCAGGCAACCCCTTCCGCACGCGGCATGTATATTGCATGCAAACGAGCGAATTAGCTATTCCCTAGCATCCCGTAACCCGTGCCCCGACTATCGCTATTTTTCCCTGCCATTTTGTCGCGCGTTTAACCTGCTAACTTACCGCCTACCCTTACCCCTGCGGTAGAGGCAGGGGTAAGGGTAGGCGGCAAGCTTTCCCCCAGTCCCCGCTCACCTGCCCCGGCCGCGATCATGGGTGCCGGTCTCCGGGGCAGCCCCAGTCCTCTCCCCTCCTCCCGAAGCAAAAAAAAAAAAAGCGAAAAAAACGTTGCAGCAAAAAGTAAGTCGCTTTGCCGCTTCGTACTGCCAGCCCCTTCTTCCCTCCTCCCGGAGCAAGGCTGCTTTTCGCGCCCTGCTTCGGGAGGAGGGAAGAAGAGACAGTGTGAAGCGGCGAAGCAACTTACTTTTTGCAGCCCCCTCCGGACATCGGACCTCTCCTGCCTCCCGCTGCGCGACTTACTTTTTTTTTGCAGCCCTCCGGCCATCAGCAGGAACGGATCGTGGCTCCCCTACCTCCCGGCGAAGATGGACGCCTGCACGGGGGAAAGCGGCCCCTGTGCGTGCAATTGGCCGCTCAAGACGTGATGTCACATGCCGTGACGCCAAACTTCGTGACGTCACATCTTGAGTGGCCAATTGCACGCACAGGGGCTGCTTTTCCCCATGCAGGCGTCCATCTTCGCCGGGAGGCAGGGGAGCCACGATCCGTTCCTGCTGATGGCCGGAGGGCTGCAAAAAAAAAGTAAGTCGCGCAGCGGGAGGCAGGAGAGGTCCGATGTCCGGAGGGGGCTGCAAAAAGTAAGTCGCTTCGCCGCTTCACACTGTCAGTGTCTCTTCTTCCCTCCTCCCGAAGCAGGGCGCGAAAGCTTCGGGAGGAGGGAAGAAGAGACACTGACAGTGTGAAGCGGCGAAGCAACTTACTTTTTGCAGGCGTCCATCTTCGCAAGCAGCTGGAGGCAGGAGAGGTCGTCCGATGTCCGGAGGGGGCTGCAAAAAGTAAGTCGCTTCGCCGCTTTGTACTGCCAGTCCCTTCTCCCCTCCTCCCGGAGCAAGGCTGCTTTTCGCGCCCTTCTTCGGGAGGAGGGGAGGGGGGACTGGCAGTCCCGACTTCCTGGTATCTGTCATTTCAAATGACATTTGAAATGACAGATACCAGCGTGGCGTGAAGCGTTAGGCCCGCGCACCCAGGATACTGTATAGGCGCTCTATCCAGTAAAATGGGTTGCGCGGGCCTAACGCTTCACGGACCCTTCTTAGACGCGGTTTACATTTGCATGAAATTATAGTTCAGGATCGAGCGGTAGGTGAACTGCACTGTGCGTGCGGCAACCGCGGGTGCGCCGGGCACTAACGCAGCTCTTCCTACCGCTCGGTACTGGATAGACCTGTGTGATGGATAATGTGATGGGTGGCATGGGTGTGAGCCTTTGTTACGGTGGTGTACTTGATGCAGCCTCTTAGGCAGACCTACAAGGCCTATGCTGACAGCTAGCAAACGCGTCCTGTAGTGGGACAGGCTGGAGCTTCACTTATACCAGCCACTCCTCTGCAAGTTAAGCCCTTGGGTTCTGGTGTCTGGAAGGGTTTAGATAGGTCCCTAAACAGCTGTTTTATTTTTGAAGCTGCTTCTTATTGATTTGAGCCTAGTGGAATCATTAACTGAATGTTATCTGCATATATATAGTAAGTGACATTGAGGCTATGTAGTAGCAAGACAAAGGAATAGATATGGACATTAAAGATAATGGGTGAAAGTACTGAGCGATGGGGGAAGCCACAGTATAACCTCCAGGGGACAAAGTGGTTGTTCACAAGTTGTTCTTGCTCCAGCAGAAAGGACTCAAACTAGCTCTAGGCATGGTCACCTATACCTGAGTCAACTTGGTGATCAAGCAGGATTCTGTGGTCAAGTGTGTCAAAAGCTCATATGAAGTAGAGTATGCTCGACTAAGGAGTCATAGCCCCTATCAAGATCTCAGCACAGGTCATTGAGGGTTGCTAACAAATTTAGTTTTTGTGCTGCAATTGGGCTGTAATCCACACTGGAAAAGGTCCAGGCGGCTCTTAGTGGCTAGAAAGTCCTCCAGTTGGGTATGGACCACATGTTCCATCACCTTTCTTCAAATGGCAGGTTGGAGATATGTCTGTATTTATTGAGCTGAAATGGGTCCAGTAATGATTTTTGAGCAAGGGTTTCACAAGTGCTATTTTGAGACATTTTGGGAAGATACCCTCAGACAGTGAGGAGCTGACAATGACCCCACGTGTCTCCAAAGGCTAGGCAGACCTCCTTGCAGTAGGGAGGAATGATAGGTGTCTGGGAGGCGCATCACTGACCTCATGCCAGAGAGCATCAATTTTACAGGGTCATGTAATCAAATGATACACAGCAGCATGCATGCATGCATACTTCCTCTTCATGAAGCCACAGCAAAACATCATGCCATGGGGGGGAAACCAAGGAATTGTCAAAAAAATGCTAATAGTCAATTTACTGCCACTAGTACTTACTAATTCTGTGCATAGAATTTCTACACACCTTACTATCACCATTACCTATAAGAATCTCCAGACCTCTGAACCTTTCACTGCACCCCCCATGCCTTATTATTAATTTATATATGGTGTGATTTTACATTCTTCCACATCCTTAGTGGTTCTTACTTGGTCTTGGTACACACTCCCACCTGCTGGTTCAAAAGTAGGGATGATGAGTGAGGGAGTACCATATGCTGTACAATTATTTATTTATTTATTTTTAATTTTTATATACCGAAGTTCTTGTAGGGACTACAAATCACTCCGGTTTACATAAAACAAATGGGCATGGGCATGGCAACCAGCAGAGGTCCTAGAAGGGGTTGCAGTTGCTGGGGACCAGGCTGCCTTCCATACTCTGGTTGATACCCTGGTACTGGGCTGCCTTTGGGATCTGGTCGCAGTGTGTAAGGGGAGCCTTACCTAACCCCCCAAGGCAGGACAGTACTTGCATGGCAGCCAGTCTGCGGAAGTCTGCCTGGTGCACAGCATCAGCAGCACACCTCGTCCTCTGCTCTGCACCGCTGCAGCTTGTGTATCACACAGTACTCGCTCACTCAGTCCTTCTCCCTACTTGTCACACAGCAGCGGAGATCGTGTTGCATGATTCACCAAGTACACAGCGTGGTGGAACACAGCATTTGCATGCTGAATAAGTGAAGCTCCTCTAGTGTTTAAGAAACAGTGGGCCATACCTTTTGTAGGTAGGTATAGGTGGAACACAGGCAGGTTGGCACAGAAAAGTATTGTGTTTCATATGGGTGATAGACAGCAGCCGTACCCTTCAGGTGCGTACACAGCACAGAGGGAGTGATTAAAAAAAAAAAAGGTAGGCTGGTGCTGCCTACCTCTGTCAACTATGCATGATATTACATACTGAGAGAGGCAAACAGACAACACTGACACAAAAATGGGACTCAATAATAGGATGTTCCCACTGCCTATGTGAGGAGTCAAGGCTGTTGCGAGCTATTCCCCTCCCCCCCTGCCCCAGAAAGCCATGCAGTGTGTTCATCGCATGATGGAAAGCACTCATGTGCCTCATGCCTATAGTCCAAGCAGAACCTACTCCTTTACAGTGGCTGTTCCATGCGGCACAGCATTCCCACATTCAATGGGCATTTTTTTTAGCTGCATAGCCACCCTCCATGACTTTCCAAGGGTTTATGCCAGGCAGCATTGTGGATAGCCAGCCCAACCCCTACTCCAATTACTTCCAGGAAAAACCTTGCCGTGGGGGTGAATCCAAGGTGAGAGAAAGAGCCAAATGTCCAGTATAACATTCAAGTTCTCCAGCATACTTGATCTGTCACCATGGTAACCTGCACACCTCTGCCCCTCAATGAACAGTGCATATAAACTGTGAGTGTAATTGTTGAAAATGAGCCCTTAAAGTTGTAAGACCATTCCTACTACTGTCCATATGCAGCCCTGTCACATGCACACCCTCTCCAGAGGACAACGCTTCCATGAAAACTATGCAAAAGGTGACCATGCTCTATTTAGAAATGCACACTTCCTGATAGAGGATTTGAGGAGCAAGGGAGCAAGCTCCAAAAGTTCTACCACCATCACACAGCGAGTAAGCAAGCTACACCCAGAACGTCAGTCACCAAGTGTCACACTCACTTATGTTAGCAGTAGGGACTACATGCTGCTGTCCCTGCTCGTACACATTAGCAAGGTCTATGTTCCATCAATGGTTGCCACTAAACCAAATGTGTCAGCTTCCTGTAACAGGTCATCAGTCATTATGACTCCTTCCTCCACAAACATTATCTATAGCTGCCCACAGGAAACACTTCTATGACTGGTATATCACCTCTGCTTACTGAAAGATTGTGACATGGGCCCCTGAATGGCTTAGGTGGCACAAAAAGCCTGCTTGTCAAGATGCTTATTTATTTTATTTATTTATTTGTTGAGTTTTATATACCGTCGTTTGGTGAAGCCATCACAACGGTTTACAAGATTCAAAAGGTAGTATCTTAACATATGCGAATTAAGGGTATAACAGGATACTATTATATTTGAAAATGAGTGGATAAAGGGGATCGGAGTGGGTAAGGATTAGAGGGGATAGGAAGAGGGGGGATGTGCTACAGGGTGGGGGGGGGGGTGAATAGAAAGAGTGGGGAAAGGAGGGTTATAAGAGTGGGGAAATTAGTTAAACGTAAAGTTATTCTTTTTTATAGTCTGACATAAGATCATTTTTGTATGAGAAGGGTTTGCTTGGTGCTGGTTGATGTCTTGTTTTTGCGTGGTTTCGGTTGGTAATTCTGTTGAGTGTTTGGCTGTTGTGATACTTGATTGTCAATGTAGACTTTGTAGAACAGCCATGTTTTTAGATCCTTCTTGAATGTTTTGAGGTTAGGTTGGGTTCTCGAATCTTTTGGGAGGGAGTTCTATATTTTGACATGTAAAGGATATCATCAATCATGGCAAGCACATCACATCTGTGGGAGCAGTAGCCCTATACAATACTGATGGAGTTGCGGTTACAATGGAGGCAGTCTGTACGCTCAAAACCTGTTCACCTGACCACACAATGTCACCAGAGAATGAAATACACAGAGAACAGCATGGACTTTGTAGGACCATAGCAGGGCACCTCACTAATTAAAGTACTAGTGTGTAACAGGAGTTACTGGTGAGCCTATAGCATTGCAGCTGTTCTACAGTACACAGACGTGCTCACATGCATGTGCATCAGCAACACCACAAAAACATGGAAAAGTCAGCTGTGGTTTTGGTCCTGTACTAAGTGTTTTGCTCAGGAGTGCTGAGGCAATGTGCTTTACAGAGCCTCCAAAATAACACCAGCACTGTTAACAGTGAACATTGTGCTTATGTTGAGGGAACATATGTGCATACCGCTGCAGCACATGACTATCTGTGACAAATTACCCACTATTACCTTCCAGCAAGCAGACATCTGCAGATGACAGTGAGCCTATGTGTGACAGGTCAGTTAAAGGCATGTAAAGCCTTGGCCTGTATGATGTCAACGGTTGATGAGGAAAGATATGGCTGCAGTAACAGTGGTTCTAAACTATACTGGCACGGTGACATGTCACAGATCAAGTGAAGCAGATTCACTTTCCTGCCTTCACTCACCTGCAAGTGCATCCTCCTGTAGCTTTCCCAAGAAGGCGATGCCACCTACATAACATCATGACAGCCAAGACCCTCTACTTTTGCACACCTGTTCTGATACATATCACTCTTCAGTGTCCAGGAGCATGTGGGCCACCAGCACACTTATGACACTGTGGCATTCACATGTGAGGGTGAGAATGAGGGGCAGTGTTGAGTACACCGTGACCTACTCAGCCAAGAAGTGATAGAAACACAAGGGATAGTGAGGGGAGCAGCAACTAACAGGCCTCAGGCGCACCTCCCCTGGAAGGAGAAATAGGAATGTGAGCCTTATCAGGCAAAGTGTGTCCGTATAAGGTTTTGCCAAATCTGGCTGCCACTCAGCGTGTTCTCCTGGCCTCCAGCAGGGAGACATGGGGGAACCCGTTGGAGATCTGGTCGTATGTCCTTTGGTAGTCCGTGGCATACAGCCACATTATGGAAAACGCAGCACAGCAAGACAATCTTTGCTATTTTGGGTGGGGAATACATTAAAGCTCCACCTGTCTTGTCCAAACAGCGAAAGTGTCTTTTCAAAAGGCCAAAGGTGCGTTCTATGATGCAGCAGGTAGCACTCAAGGCCTCTTTAAACCTCTTCTCTGCCAGCGTGTTTGGCAACCATACCCTGAGACTCCTGTGGCAATGATAGAAGTAAACTCTTTATCTTCAGTAAGCCAAGGAAGCATTCTCCAAGATCCATATTTTTTAATAACTACTCAAAGATATAGTCATTAAAACCAACATATGATCAGAGAAGGCAATATCTAACATTTCACAAGAAATTAATTTATCAAAAAGTGACTCGGATAATAATATATAATCAATTCTCGAATAAAATTTATGAGATTTTGAAAAAAAGAAAATTCTTGAGCATCTATATGCAAAAAGTACCAGGCATCAATTAAATGCAATTCTTGCTTCAAAAATCCTATCCCTATATCAGCTTGGGGTTTTTTTTGGTGGCTTACAATCTATATATGGGCTGTCTGTAATTTTAAAATCACCTCCTAAAATTAGTGAATATGTTCCCATTGAATCATTTTGGCAACCAATAAGGAGAAAAAATTATGAGAATAACAATTAGGTGCATATGCAATAAGTAAAAGATAATTTCTACCATATAGTTTACCTGCAGCTAATACATATCGTCCCCCTGGAGCCACAATTTTATGCTCAACTTCAAATAATTTTTATTTATTAAAATAGCAACTCCTCTCTGCCTATTCATGTATGATGCAAAATGACATTGCCCTACCCATTCTCGACCCAAATTCTGATGTTCCATATCTGAAAGATGCATTTCTTGAAGAAATGCAATATGTACTTTTTCAAGTCTTAATTCAGCAGCATTCTTTATCTTTTTATTGGAGAATGAAGACCATCTACATTAAGTGAACATATTTTTAAATCACCTTATTATATATTTTAAATATATATTTTAATCAATTTTTGCTATCTAAAAAGGAGATAGCTCCCCAGCTTAGGCTACCTTCCCATAATACTAAATATATTTGTATCCATATAGATATATAAACAACCAGCCCTTTATATTTATTTTTTTTTATATTAGTGTTGCGCTGGAGGTGGACCCTTGGCCTGGTGCAGGATTGGTACGGCCCCCTGAGTTTCCCAGAGGGCGCCTGCCGCCAGGAGGCGGAGCACACAAGGAGATATAGGCTAGCTGGAGCTTCACCAATAACAGTCCGGGGTTTCTGCGGGTTGAGCCCTTGGGTACCTGGACTGCCTGGGCTTAGGTGGGCCTCGGAGGATCTTCTGGAGAGATAGTGGAGAGGTGTGCCCACCAAGAGCAAGGGTGCGCGGCTACTGAAGAACAGTTGTGCTACACCAGAACAGAGGTTACCAGAGACCACTGAATGGAGCAGGAACTGAAGATCCTCTGGTTAGGATAGGCAGGGCCTTGTGGTCTAGCTGGTAGAAGGCCGCAGGTGATGTCAGAGCAGGCAGGCCTGGTGGTCACGGGAGAAGCAAAGAAAGTGTCCGTGTGGAGCACAAGGGTCAAAGCCAAGGGTATACGTCCGAGGATGGTCAGCCAAAGCAAAGGTCAGTCCAGGTATAAGTCCAAGTGTCAGTGGCAAGCAGAGGTCAGTTCCAGGCAGCGGTCCTAATGTGGTCAGAAGCAGGCAGAGGTCAGTTCCAGGCAGCGGTCCAAACGTGGCAAGCAGAGGTCAATACTGTGAATCAGTCCAAGCGTGGTCAGAGGCAAGCCGAGGTCAGTTCCGAGTATCAGTCTGAAAGGTTCAACCTGGGAAGGGGAACAGGAACAGACGCTGGAGCACAGGGAGGACCACTGGAAGATGCAGGAGCACTGGAAGACAAAGGAACGCAGGAGCACTGGAAGATGCAGGAGCACTGGAAGACGCAGGAATACAGGAACAAGTACTGGAACAGGCAAGGAACAAGAATGCAGGAACACAGGACAGCAACTAGCTTCTCAATGAAGAGACGACCCGTTTGCCAAGGCAAGGAACCAGAGCCTGAGCCCTGCCCTTTATACAGGGCTCAGGTGATGTCATCGTCGCGCACTGCGGAGGAGCTTCCCGCTCTTGGCCCTTTAAATGGCTGGGTGTTCCGCGCACGCATGCACTAGGAGGCGGACCCAATGCCAGCGAGGATGCCGAGCCCTGGCGTGAGGAGCCGTGCGAGGTCGAGGGCCTTGAAGACCCGGGAGAGGCCGTGGGATGCTGCAGGCGCCGGGAACTGGCAGCGGCTGCGAGGGAGGATGAGCTTTGCGGAGGAAAGCCCGAGGTGAGCGGGGCCGGCCGTGGCAGTAGCGCAGCCGGGACGTGCAACAATTAGTTCTCTTTTCTCCAACTTTATCCTTTCCCTTTCTAACCATATATTAACCCCCTCTTCCCTTACTCTTAATTTCCATACCCTTATTAATTTACTTCCATCCATCCTTCTATATCAATACTTAGATATCTCTTAAACAAACACAAATAAAAGGGCTCCAGAGATTTAAAAAAATAGAAAAAATTAAAACTGGCAGAATAGTAAATAATCCTTTTCCTATGTTTTCTTTTGTTTTGAATTATATGTCATTTGGCTGCAGACTATCCACAAATAATTTTGCATCTTCTTTGGTAGTGAGTATCTTGGTTTCTCCCTTCTGATAATCTTTCATCTGTGCTGGAAACTGCAATGAAAACTTTATTCCCATCTTGAACAGCTGTGAACAGTAAGGGGCTAATTTTCTTCGTGCTGCACTAACTTGATTAGAAAAATCTGAGAACATCAAAATTTTACTATTCCCATACTTTAAAGCATTTTGTTTCCTCTTATAAGCGTTTAAAATTTTCATTTTGTTGAAAAATGTAGTATATTTAACAATTACTGGTCTTGGTTTCTGAGCTGACTGTAATAAGGGACCCAGCCAATGTACTCGCTCAGGGGTGGATTGCCCTATCGGGAGATCGGGCATCCCCTGGTGGGCCGGTCGCGCTACTCACATGGTCTGCCGAGCGCGGCCGTGACAGAGCCGCGCTCGGCAGACCACGTGGTATCTCCTGGGCCGGCCTGGGCAGCGAATCCCCAGGCCGGTCATCATCAGGAATCTGCCCCTGTACTCGCTGCACCCATAATTGCCGATCATGTGATTCAACATCTAGCAGTCCCGGAAGATTTCTTTCTCACACCATTGCAACAATACCTCTCCATTCACACCCTCTGGTAATCCCAAGATGTGTAAGTTATTGATTCTATTACTATTTTCAAGATCCTCAATTTTTTCTTCAAGGATCTGATTTTTCTTTTTCAAAGTTATAATATCAGTCTTAAGAAGCTCCAGAGTTTCATCATGTTTTCCCAGTTTTTGATCAATTGCAGTTACAAGTAAGTTTTGATTTATTAACTTTTCATGTAGCTCCTCAAGAGAAGTATGTGTTTTTTGAAGCTGATCCTGTATAGTAACTGACACTGCATCCGAAACCGCTCTGGTGAGCTCCCGCAGCAACGGCTCTGAAATAGTTTCCGTTCAATCCAGCACTAAAGCTTTTTCAGTTGCTGATTTCTTTCCTTTACCAGCCATGCTTTAACACAATAGTTTTCTAGCGATAGTCAGCAGTTATTGCAGCTATTTAATAAAATAAAACTTCTTAAAAAGCTGCCATAATTAATAATATTAAAATCAATCTCCAAGGAGCACGGACCTTAAACAATCGTTCCTGCTCGCATCATCATAACTGTCTCAATTCCTTATACAACAGATAAATACAATAAGGTAAAAAATAATATATCCTCGAAACAATCCCAAAACATAAATGATATATTAAGAAACTTAAATCCAAAATCAATAAATCTTTATTACAAAGTCGTGTACCGACCAATTACGTAAATCACCATATTTTAACAATAAAAGATAATAAAATACACCTCACATTCCCAGATATCACACAGCCACCATAACACATTCATACCCACAATAGGACCTAACATTCAAAAGTCATTCTCTCAAAATTTTAAAATATAATTATTCCCAACGTGTTTCACTTGTTAAAGCTTCTTCAGGGGACACTATTACAATTCTTAAGTGCATCCACCTCCTGTGATACTAATTGTGTTGTTTATGCTATCCGACGTTCTTTTGGCTTAGTATATATAGGTAAATAATTGTTATGCACCTCATCTGCGCCCGGCCTGCGCACGGGCTTGCTCACCTCCATGGTTCCAGGGAGATCCCGGGTCAGCCTCCCTAGCGGTAGCTGCAAGTGCTTCCAGGCCTTGGCGTCCCGCGGTGGCAGTCGCCGGGCCTTCCACTGTGCACCTGGCCTCACGCTGCAGCATGGCGGCCTCGGCTGTGTTGGCCACGCCCCTAAGTGCGCATACTCAGACTGCCCGGCCTCTAGTAGGGCCAGGGGCGGGTCCTAGCTCTGCGGCACGCCCTGATTGATTCCCTGATATAAGGAAGTCCCTACTTGTACTTCCTTGCCTTGGCAATCGGGTTAGTGTCATGCTAGATTGTCACTGCGTCTAAACCTTGTTCCAGTCTTGTTCCAAGTCTCGTTCCAGGATCCTTCTGTTCCAGTTCTGTTCCTGCCTTGTTCCTGCATCCTAGTACTCCAGCGTCCTTCTGTTCCTGTTCGTCTGTCCATCTCCCCAGATAGTACCTCCGGACTGTCTCTCTGGTACTGACCTTGGCTTGCTCCTTGACCTGCCTGCCTGCTGCCTGCCTCCTGACTCCAGTCTGTTCCTCGACCTGCCTGCCTGCTGCCTGCCTTCTGACCTCAGCCTGTTCCTAGACTCGTCTGCCTGCTGCCTGCCTTCTGACCTCGGCCTGCCTGTGACCTCATCTGACCTCCAGAACCTGACCTCTGCTTTGCTGACTACTCCTCGGACTGACCCCCAGACTCTGACCTCTGCCTGCTTGACCACGTCTCTAGATTCTGGCTCTGTTCTTAGCCTTGTCATCACCTATGCTCTTCTGGTTCTCCTTGTTCCATCTGACCTCCAGTCTCGAACCTGACCGCACTCCCCTTCTGCCTGTGGGCATGCCAGACTTCCATCCTTCCAGGAGACCTTGCGAAGCCCACCTAAGTCCAAGTGGCCTGGGTCCCTAAGGGCCCCTCCCGGGGGGGACCTCGGGCTTCCAGTGGTGAAGCTCATCCTAGCCTCTATCTCCTCCAGTGCTCCGCCCCCTGGGGGCAGTTGCTTCCTGGTCCCTACCAGGGAGCCATTCTCCACTGCTCCAGGACAAGGGTCCACCCCCGAGCGCAACAGGTTGCCAAGGCCATGGACTCAGAGGAGTCTCCCGCCTCCAGAGCCCTACCAGGTTTGGCCGCCACAGTTAAACATCATCAAGCTTTGGAATTGCTGGCCTCTTCAATGGAAGAACTTCGTTCCCAGCTACAAGATACAGCTTTGGCCAATCCTGTGGGCCTTTCAGCCACCATGCTTCCCAAAGCATCGTTGGCACTTCCTGCACCTCCTTGATATAATGGGGATCCATGCTCCTGTCGTGGCTGCCTTAATCAGTGCTTCATGCAGTTTGCACTGCAGCCCTCGTTGTTCCTGAAGGAAATCACCTTCCTGTCTCGTCTGGAAGGGAAGGCTCTTGCTTGGGCCTCTCCCTTAAGGGAACGTTCTGATCCCATCCTTTCCAAGTTATCTGAATTCATCGCTCTCTTCAAGCAGATCCTTGGAGACCCAGGCCGCCAGGCTGTTGTCAGCCATAACCTACTCCACCTCCGTCAAGGGGCAAGGACCCTCTCCGAGTATATGGTGGAGTTTAGGATTCTAGCCTCGGAGCTTGGGTGACAAGAAGATTGTCTGCAAGCCATCTTCCTAGATGGACTCTCCTGTGCTCTCAAAGATGAGCTCTCTGTCCGTGAGACTTTCACATCTCTAGAGGACCTGATTTCCCTTGCCGGTAAGATTGATCATTGTCTCCGGCAAAGACGCCTAGAAGTAAAGGCTCCCCGCTCTCCTGTAGCACGCCCCATGTGTGCTTCCAATCCTCCAGTGAAGACTTCAGCATTACCACCCCTTCCTGTGGTGGAACCTATGGAGGTGAACCGTGGGTGTTTATCTCCGACCGAACATCTTCGTCGGCGGAAGGAGGGTCTTTGCCTTTACTGTGGCACTTCTGGACATCGTCTGCAGTCCTGCCCAGTTCGGCCGGGAAACTGCAACTGAGCCCGGCGGGGGTCCTGAGCTTAGGCGCAACTGTTACTGGCCCTCAACTCTTGCTTCCTCTATCCCTGGGCATCAAGGCCCACACCTTCACCACCACTGCTCTTGTTGATACCTCAACCTGCATGCCTGCTGCCTGCCTTCTGACCTCAGTCTGCTCCTCGACCTGCCTGCCTGCTGCCTGTCTTCTGACCTCGGCTTGCCTGTGACCTCTTCTGACCTCCGGAACCTGACCTCTGCTTTGCTGACTACTCCTCGGACTGACCCCCGGACTCTGATCTCTGCCTGCTTGACCACGCCTCTAGATTCTGGCTCTGTTCCTAGCCTTGCCATCACCTACACTCTTCTGGTCCTCCTTGTTCCATCTGACCTCCAGTCTCGAACTTGACCACGCTCTCCTTCTGCCTGTGGGCACGCTGGACTTCCATCCTTTCAGGAGACCCTGCGAGGCCCACCTAAGTCCAAGCGGCCTGGGTCCCTAAGGGCCCCTCCTGGGGGGGACCTTGGACTTCCAGTGGTGAAGTTCATCCTAGACTCTGTCTCCTCCAGTGCTCCTCCCCCTGGGGGCAGTTGCTTCCTGGTCCCTACCAGGGAGCCATTCTCCACTGCTCCAGGACAAGGGTCCACCCTCGAGCGCAACAATAATGAGGAAGATCAGGACTTGGATAGTGGAGCACTAGAGTAGGATTACAAATGAGGTAATCAGTGCATCGTTGGTACAGCACTGGTTACAGTATAGATATGTGGTGGATGATCTTTAGTTTTTTTGTTATATAATACATTACCAGTGGGCGTGAGGCTGATTTAAATAGGAACATTGGATTTTCAAGCTGAAGACCATTATCCCTGGAGGATTAAATGACAGGATTGATTGGTTATCTTGCATGTGGAAGTTTGGAGATCTCTGATTGGCAGCATTTCCTTGTCTGTGGCATATTTATATCTGATTGGTTGAAGATTTGCAAGAAACCTATTGACCAAGAATGCACTGCACTTGTGGAGAAGCTCTCCCTATGATTATGTTTGTAATTACATTTGGTAAGTTTCATATGTTTATATTTACCTTCTGGTTGGGATATTGGTATGATAACTCCTGATTTCTTGTCTGCTTTTTGTATGTATTGCTTGATTTTGTGCATTTAGAAAGAGTGCTGACAATATTTTAAGAGCTGCTTGAAAGCATCCTCGTTGTTTGAAATTAACAGGTGAAAAAGTTTCCAGTATTGAGATTATTCTTTGAAGAAATGTTTGAGATCTTCATAACAGCAATTTTGGAATACATTTTGTAAGCAGTTCTGACAACATTGAAAGTAAAAGAACATTGGCCAAAAAGTCCACAGTTCTGTGTTCTGGAAGGTGAAAAGAAACCCAGTTGTAGTAACAATGATTGTAGTTATTTATCTCTACAAGCTTATAGCTATGAAGATACAGAGAATTTGATCATCACTTTTACAATTTGGGGACATTCCCATACTAATATTGGAATATGTGATTCTTTTGATATTTATGTTTGATATTTTGAATATTTTGTAAATGGTTATGGTCTTTTGAAGATTTTGAAATTGTATTCACCTGTTTTATAGTTAATGCAATGAATGAGATGTAATTTTCTGTCTTCACAGATTTCTGCTAATTTGATATGTTACTTAAGAATTGTAATTGTTTCCTCTGAAGAAGTTTTAACAAGTAAAACATGTTGGGAATGATATTTAAAAAATTTGAGTGAATGACTTGTGAATGTAGATTCATTTGTGCATGATATCTGAATGTGAGATGTATTTTATTGTTAAGATATGGGGATTTATGTAATTGATGGATACACTACTTTGTAATAAAGATTTATTGATCTTGGATTTAACTTTCTTATTATATAATTTATGTTTTGGGATTCCTTATACAAAGGCATCTCACAATATAATTTGAAGAGATTTCAGCTCCTACAAAGTACTGCTGCAAGAATTTTGGTAGGTACAAAAGCAGCTGATCATATCAAGCATAATCTACATCATTTTCACCGGCTCCCAGTAGAAAACAAGATAAAATGTAAAACTCCCTGCTTTGTCTATAAATGCTTGAATAAACAAGTCCCTGAATCCATCTCTCAACTTCTCTCTCCTTACACAGCCTCAAGGGAACTCCAGTTTGCTGAAATGTCTTTTCTTTCCTCTCCTCCATTGATCGCTGCCAGATTGTTCTGCACGAGATTCTGCTCTTTCAGCTGTTCCACACCCAAAAATTGGAACAAAGTATCACTAACCCTGTGCCTGGAGCCATGCTACCTTAAGCTGAGGAGAAAAGCTTTTCAGCCAGGCCTTCCCCTAAGATTCACAACTTCAGCCCAATTTCCTGAACCCTCTACAAAGGACTGCTATGCACAACTGGATCTTGAAACTACTCACAAATGGGATCTCCTGTACTGGATCCCAATGCTTCATTAATTGCAGATTTTTATTTGAGTGTAAGCTGTTCTATTGCCTCTGTTCTTTTAAATTTATTGTAATCCGCCTTGAGGCCAATATTGGGAAAAGGTAGAATATCAAATGTTCATAAACAAACAAATATTAGGAAACCAGAACAAGCCAAGCTGCTATAGATCCCTCCACAGAAACTACAAGCTAGCAGAATACCTCACCTTGCGCACACATGTAGAACACAGATAGACTCTCACCAAATATAGAATAAAAAGATCATAAAGTATAAATATAAAATGTGCAGATAAAAACTGAACTGGTAACCACAACAAGCTAGTCCCTGTATGCAGTGCAATAATGGAAAACCAGAAACATTGCCATTCCTCATATATAATATATAGCTAACTCATCACCAATCTCTAAATCTGAAATCATTTGTCCCATGCTACCCCAAAGAGCTAAATAATTCAACTCTTATGTATTTACCTCATATGCTAGCATTTTGCTATTTTTATCTCTTTTTTTTTAATTTTTATTACAAAAGACATGAAATACATAATGCATATATTATAACTGTAAGGTCTACAACCAACGAGACATACATAATACTAACATCAGCAACTTTAACCCTGAGAAACAACTACAATGCATTCCTGTCTTACAATTTTTCAGTATAACCTTACCCACTCCCCCTCACCCCCATAGAAGGAAAGAAGGAAAGGCAATGAGTTATAGAGATACGAATAAATTGAACTACATAATGATAATAAAATAACCCAATGTATTTCTCCAGAATACCTTCCTTCTCTCTTCCACCCTATCCACAAGGACTCAGTCCACCCCTCCCTATATCTTCTTCTCATCCAATCCATTACTTATAGGGTTTAGTTTTCTTCCATGCAGGAAAGTACCTAAAATCTTCTAATTCAGACCTCTTTTCCTGTGTAAAAGATTGAAAAAAACATTACCAGGCATCCATATAATCAGTAGAGACAGCCCATGTTAAATAACAGACATCATACCTTTCCATTTGCCAGAAAGCAACAGAAGGAGAATCTTCAGAAATTCATTCTTTCAAAATACACGGGCTTGCAAACAGTAAGGCTATGGCAATAAATTGGCGAAACATAGATCTCAAGGGGTCATTTATCAAAGTGCTATATGGTGTTTTCGCATGCAAAAAAAAAAAAAAAGCCTTAACGCATGGTGTAATGCAAATGAGAAAAAGGGGAGGAAATTTTGGCCAAGTGGGCTTTATTGTGATGTTTTTAAGTTCCTGGAGGGCCAGCCTAGCTATCAGGGCCCTTCTACAACGAGAGAGAGAGAGAGATTTGTGCAATGTTCTCTCAACCTAGCTTGATGTTACCCAGGTAGAGAGTCCTCAGCAATATGTCAAGGCATTGACGGAATCCATGTGTGATAGTGCCATATGGCTAGGGACTTTTATTTTCATTTTTAACACAACAACAATAGTGAAAAATGACTTTTCCACTGATTTTTCTCCTGTTTGTTGTAAGACAGTCATTTTTATACACTGATTTTACTTTTGATACAATATTGAAATTCCTAGAAAAAATAAAACAAAAACTGAAAACGAAGTTCCCTATATATATATATATATATATATATATGTCACTTTGTGTGTCTGTTCCCTTCAATGGAGTGAAATTACAATTATACACTGTATTCTGGAGCTGATAGAAAAGCCCTGCTGAAAAAAGAGCTGACACAGAATGCTTCAAGAGTTTGGCATGTCATTTTAGGAAACTTAATAAATGTCATTCACTTAGCACTGATGTGCCATTGAATTACATCCAGGCTCCTTGCTAATGCAGGTGACTTTCGGTGCCAGATCTGGCAATCGTCTGACATTTAATAAAGCAGAATATCATCTTCACACATCTAATAGTTTTTGTCTTAAATTAGGTTTAATTCTTCTGCTTGTGTGATAGAAATAATGTAATTGTTAATCCTGCAGACTATACAGGTTCTCAGCCAAAAGGCCATGAAGAGGCCATTCTCCGCTCATGGTTCAGATCTTGCACTTGATCTTAGCTAAAAGAGGCTGAGAAACAAGAAGCTAATATTCAAGTCAGTCTCTTTCATCTCCAGAATCATGAGGTCAGATGCAGTGGTAATCACAGGGACCAAAAAGCTGGCATTTCTTATGTTCTGTCTTCTCAAGTTGTTTTTGACTTGTAAACCAGCTTCATGCCTGTTTACATCAGGTTTATTTTTCTGTTTGAATTTGGTGTATAAGTAATATTTATGTAACTCCTGGGAAGATAGTCATGCATAGAGGTCTCAAAGGCTCACATTTCAAACACAGTCTATGATGTTAACTTATCCCTTATCGTTATGATAACATTTTTCTCCAGGATCCCCTGAATGGGGGAGGGGGGAGATAGAGCTTCTAGGCCCAATGCTCTGTAAATGATAACTCCCAAATGAAAGCTCATGGTAAACAGCACTGATGAATGCTCAGATGATGGCAACAATAAAAATAACTCTGGAAGTGGGGATGGTTTCCAACACTATCTTTACTGAAATATTTTGTAGTAAATAGAATTTTCTTTACAGCCAGAATTATCTTTAGTGACGATGTCACACCAACAGATGTTAATAAATTTGTGATTCCTTCATTATTTAGGATGATAAGCCAATTTTTCAGTCTTTATGTTTCTCTTCGTTCTCTTCCCCTTGGTTCAAGGAATATTTAAGCTTCCCTCCCATGTAGTTGTAATTTTAGAAGGCCTATTCCGTTCTAGCCTTTTAGAAAAAAAATATATATAGTCTCATATCTCATACCTCTCCTGCAGTTTTCTGACAATTCCTCTTTGTTGTCACAATACTTGAAAGGCACATAAAACACCACTTCTTCCAGTAATCATCCATAGATGGAGATGAACCCTGGTAGGGTCCAAGACATCTCCTCTCTTCCCCTTTCTCCCTTTTGGACAAAGATAAGTCATCCCTCCTTTAGGGATACAGTTGATCTCATGTTCCTTCCAAAGAAAGAAAACCTCTTCTTTAAAAGTCAGTGCAAACAAAAAAAAAAAAAAGAGCTGAGTCCCAACTGATGAGGAACTCAGTAAGATCAAAGAGAGAGAAGCAAAATCATCTTAATCTGATAGAATCCAAAAGTGAAAGGGATGGTTAGGGTGGAAGAAAGCTCCCATACCCATATCTCTATGGAGGCCTAAGCTTTTAGAAAGATGACAATATACTGAGCATTCTTAACCTGTTACCTCCGAAGCATAGACTGAACTGATGGAGAACCAAAGGCACTCTACATTTACATAAATGTTTCACGGCACAGGCATTTGCTGACCGCATTCATGTCTGCTGAACAAACAAAGGAAAACTGTTGTCCTTTTCTTGAGTTTAGACCCTTTCAGGTAGGGTCCTATACGTTTCTGCCCTGTTTCAAGGATTTTTTTAATTTAATTTAATTTAATTTAATTTAAAAAACTTTTTCTATACCGTCGTTTAGTAGAGCACCATCACAACGGTTTACAGTTAGGCACAAATATGTTTGGTTTGGTTTCTAAATTATCCAAAAGGTGCCAGTATTATACGGTTACATAGTTCAATAATATACTCTAAATGGGGAATGGGTGTGGTTACCATTTATGATTGTTAGCGTAATCATATGTTTATACTGTCTTTCAAATATAATACTTAAATATGAGAAAAAAATAATAAAAATAAGCAACTCTGCATTTTATACTGGTGACTTTCAGCTGTTTTTGTGTTGTTATTCAGCTACCTCACTGTGAAATGCTTTTTTGAAGAGCCATGTTTTTAAGCCTTTTTTGAAGAGTTTTAAATCTTTCATTAGTCTTAATTCCAGGGGTAATGTGTTCCATAGTAAAGGTCCTGCCAAAAACAGTGCTTTCTCTCTGACTTGGGTCAACTTTGCTGTTTTGACTGAGGGTATGGTTAATAGAGCTCTATTGGCTGATCTGAGGATGAAGGATGAAGGATGAAAATATTACTTATTTTATTTGAAATGATGTTTTGTAAATAATGTACTAACTAATAAACTAACAAAAAAAAACCATAACACAGAGATCAGTAGAGAAGCTTGTAAGATATTGGTGGGACCGTCTGGTTTTCATAATTCTGCAACAAATAAGGCCAGTGAGGATAACTTTAAAAGAACCGCGCACAATCGCATAAACTTGCGTACATGAGTGTGAATTTTATAATGAGCGCACGTAAATATGCACAAAATATAAAATACGTGGAAGCTGTACATGTACATTGCGCGCACCTTGATGGATGAATTGTACACATGCGTGGTTTTTCACAACATGCAACACCTGGTTCTTCTGGGGTGTGCTCATTCAGCAATGCCTCCACCAGCGGGTCAGCCCAATTTCACCACCAGGGTTGCGTCACGATTGGCATCCCTGGTGGTGAGAGATGAGAATATGTGTTCCCTGTAAGGGGAATAAGGAGGAATCTCCAGATGATGAAGCAGGCCCTGGAAAGGCCTGAAACAGGAATTCAATCGTGGAGCATCCTACCCATGTGGGGTAAGCAGATTGTGAGTAGTAGGGGTAAAGGCTGATTGGGGTGTGCGGGAGGGGGTCACTGTGGGGCAGCACTAGGGGTGTGAGATTGGGGGTGGGTACTGTAAAGCGTATGTAGGGGGTCACGGGGGAACTAGGGTTTTAAGGGTGGGAGTGGAGACTATAAAGGGTATGTGAGAGATCATTGGGAGGGGTGCTAGAGGTGTGGGGATGGGGCGGGGGGAATCACTAGGGGGCCCCAATGTGACCTACAGGTAAGCAAGATGCAATAGGTATGTATGCATGGTGTAACAGAATTCATTCTTGTATTGGCATGCTGATTGTACATATGTTTACATTTTATATAATGCAAAAGTAAAATAGCTGTTAAGGGTAACAACAAATGACTTTAACCAATAGTCAAAAGTATAGTAAAGGTCCAATTACAAGATAGAATTTTCTCTGGGACATGTAATAGATTTAATGGCAAAGTGAACCACTGTCCTTCTTCAGGAAGGGAGAGATGTGACCCTGTCATACAGTTCCAGTTATTCCCCAAAGCAGTGTGCTCTCTGTAGTTCTATAGTTATCCATTACAAATTATTATTTATCTGAAAGGAATGTTCCAATTGGCTGGAGGAGCCAGCTAGCTCTATCATAAAAATGAGTGCCATAACAGTTCATGGGTTGTCCCTATTCTGGTGTTCTTTTGGTTCTGATGGCAGGACACCACTTCTAGGTGCATTAAGGGAGTGCAGCGAGCTGGGTTACTAATGCCAAACTTCAGTAGAAACCATAGAAACATGCCAGTATGGCGGTCACAGTAGTAGCAACAGTGCACACTTAACTTTGTGTTTCTATTTCTCTGTATAGATTGAGGACCGGAAGAAAAAGACCCAGAAAACATTGGAGGAGGCTGAATCAGCTGCATTTTAGCTCATCAGGAATTTAAAAATTAAAAATTCGTAAAAGAAACCAAAGTAGTTGGAAATGATACCTTTATGACTGGTTGATGCACTAAGCCACTGGGGCAAGGTCAGGTCGGCACCATTTTGGAAAATGATGCCGACCAGGCCGGGTGCAGGGGTGCACCCGGCCCCAAGACGAGATCCATTTCAAGGTTCAGGGTAGTGTAGGAGGGAGATCGGGAGTATGGACTTGCACCCTCATTTTTTTTTTCTGGCTTCTGGGGGTAGGGGGTTGTAAGCAGGTGAGACCAGGACAGGATCATTGTCACTTGGGGGGGGTGAGACCAGGGCAAGATCGCTTTAATTTGAGGGGTGAGGGGGCTGGGACCTTAAGTCAATTTTTTTTTTACATGAATGGGGAGGGCTGGGGGTCATCGCCACGCTGGCTTTTTTTTCACTTTTTGGGGGTGTGGGGCCGCCTGTTTGGCCGCGACTTATTTTTTTGGGCCAGCGGCCTTTTAAGGCAATGGCAGGCCCCTGAGGTTGGAGCCACCATCGCGTTAAAGGCCGCTCATCACGTTCTTTTTGTGCTGCGGTGTTTGGTCGTGACACAAAAGAACAAGGCATACAGCCGCGATGCTTTTTTGGGGAGGGCCCCACCATCACAGCGACACCCCCCTCCCCACAATAGTGGGACCCTTCCTGTGATAAAACATTGCGGCTTAGTGCATTGAGGGGTTAATGTGGAAAATAAGGCAGCAAAGACTTAAGGGACTACTCCAAAAATGAATATCATAAGCACTGTAAAATGGGAGCGTCTGAAAAGATTTTATAGCAAAAACTTAAACCAAAAGAGCAAAAAAGACACACCCACACCGAATGGGGCAATGCATTCTGCAACCAAGTAAACAGACATGCAACCACAAAGTAGGGGGTCGAGCCTTAATCTCCCCACATCCAAAAGTTAAAGTTTGCCAGACCTCCTCACCCTCCTGAACTTCCAAACATTGCAGAGAACCCCAGCAGGAGCAGTAGAGCATCGTACATCTTCTTGTTAGGCTGCTGTCAGTGCTGGTTATAGAGGCATTTAATGATTTATTCACTTCGCTCGCCACTGATTGTTCCCTTCACTGACAACCACGGGGTGCTGCACCACAGTCAGCATCCTGTACCTCACATTTCTGGATCCCAGCATGGCTCTCGGCACCCTGCTCCTCTGTCCCAGCCTGCTGCTCTGAATAAGGGCCTGCAGCAACTCACCAGCTCTATAGGGCCAGCTCCCAGGATTTCACTCTAACATAAAAGGAAGCTCATTCCTCTGAGCAGATAATCAGAGGGATAGCTGGGTTAGTCTGGTGTAGCAAACATGACACGAGGCGAGTGGTACCTGAGAGACTAACCAATTTATTGAGGCATGAGCTTTCAAGGACAGAGTCCATGTCATCAGATGCATGAAGTGAAGTACAGAGGTGGGTAAAATGTATGGGGTTGGAGAGAGATACAGGACAAAGAGAAGGCATTGAGTAGGCAGGCAGAGTGTGGAAAGAAAGTGATAATAGCATTATAGTCCAGACTACTGGCAATTAAGTTAAGTGTGAAAAGACAGAATGATCTGAGAACAGTTAAGTTCATAAATAGCTGTAGTGTGCCATGAAGCCATCCTCTCTGTTCAGATGGTGTTAAGTTTTTTCATGAGTTTCAATTCAGCAGTTTCATGCCAATAACCCAAGTCAAACTCTTATCTGTGGACATTTTTTAAGACATTTTTTCCACTTTTTTAGGGGTTTAAGTGCCAGCACACTAGCGTTGGAAACTGAACTCCAGCTCTGACCTGGATTTAAGTCTCCAGCATTAAAAAAGTTGCACTGGCCAGATGCAGTCTCTCTTAATGCCCTCATTTGCATGGGATTTCCATGCAAGGGCACTAAGCAGTATTCCCATTTAGGGACGCACATTTTCTGTGCGCACAACTCCTTGCTGCATCAGTAGCAAGTTTTGCATGCAGAAAATGCGCATTGAAGTGCAGGCAAATGCACCTTTCTGCATCAGCCTGTGAGTGAATTAATCCACACGCATTTTTGTGCTCACTATTTATTCTCTGTTTACGAAGTGACAGCAGATGTTGAAACAATTCTCTCTCATTATGTTGTATTTATCCCCAATGAAATGAACTGCATAGAGTTTTGTATAAAAGTGCCACAGAAATGAACAACAACTGGTAATAGTAAGAACTGCCTGGGAACTATTGGTGCATTCCAAGTCCTGAATCATGAAGAAAATAACTTTATATTTATAAATTATTTTCCCTTTGTGTGTGTATAATGTTGCATTTTGGCACTGTATGACTTTAGGGAGCATTTCAAGGAGGTTGATTTTGTGAGTCAGCAAGGTTAGAATGCCTTTTTAAACAATTACAGGCCAGACATACTCATTCTGTGTCTATTGGGAAAACAGCTTAGTGAATCAGGCCTTATATTGCCAAGTTAGCTAAAACAGCAGTTCTATCAAAAAACTGTTTTATTGAGCTTTATATAAAACCAGTTCTCCCAAGCTAGTAAAAGTTCTTCTTTCAAGTCCACTGTGTTTTGGATTTCAACAGGGTGCTTAGCCAACTTCAGTCCTCAAGAGATGCAAACAGGCCTGATTTTCAGGATATCCACATTGGAAATTGCATGAGATGATTTGCATGCACTGCCTCCATTGTATGCAAATCTCTCTCATGCATATTCATTATTGATACCCTGAAAACCTGGTCTGTCTGTGGCTCTCAAGGACTAGAGTGGGCCACCCCTGGCCTAATCATTTAACTCACTCCTACTTTAGTTAATACAGGTTACCCCACAGAATTTTAACAAAGCCTTCCTTGGACTCCAACCACATTTTGTTGTGTGAGCTGCCATTATTATCAACCTTATCCTTAACACTTTTAGAAGATTTAGTTAATTGCTGGACTGAATATTCTTCTATTACTGAAGATGACAATCCAACCAAATAAGACATAATATGTCATTGTTAAAATACTGGAAGGAAGTCTAAATCGCTGCTGTTGTTTGAGTCTGTATAGAGATAAGAAGTCAATCACAACAAAATAACCCACACCCACTGTTCTCCGGTGTACCGAATAGTCTGCCAACAATATTCAAAACGAAAGGTATCACCAGTATATATTTTATCATTTAACACTATATGCAAAAGCCCAAATATATGTAGGCCCCTTACTTACAGAGTCTGTATTGTGTAACAGACACTATTTTTGTATAGGGTCACCTTGCTTTAATTTGAATCAACAATAGTCCATTTTTTGTTCGAAAATTTTTCATTATACTAAAAACTAATGTCACACACTCTGAGAAAGAGGACACAGATACTCATCTACTCCGTGGTAGTAGTGCACCTGACACAGCTGTGTTTCGGACGAAATCGTCCTGCTTCAGGGGGTGTCCTTCAAAATCTGCTTATTTGAGAGCGTCGTAGGGAAGCCTTGTAATTCCTTGGAAACGCATTTTCTTAATAATCCATGGCAGCCCCGTTGGACTGCATCTCCTTTTGAAAATGGCAACCGCCTCCAGTGATAGTTATATAGGATATATAGGGTATATAACTATCACTGGAGGCGGTTGCCATTTTCAAAAGGAGATGCAGTCCAACGGGGCTGCCATGGATTATTAAGAAAATGCGTTTCCAAGGAATTACAAGGCTTCCCTACGACGCTCTCAAATAAGCAGATTTTGAAGGACACCCCCTGAAGCAGGACGATTTCGTCCGAAACACAGCTGTGTTGGGTGCACTACTACCACGGAGTAGATGAGTATCTGTGTCCTCTTTCTCAGAGTGTGTGACATTAGTTTTTAGTATAATGAAAAATTTTCGAACAAAAAATGGACTATTGTTGATTCAAATTAAAGCAAGGTGACCCTATACAAAAATAGTGTCTGTTACACAATACAGACTCTGTAAGTAAGGGGCCTACATATATTTGGGCTTTTGCATATAGTGTTAAATGATAAAATATATACTGGTGATACCTTTCGTTTTGAATATTGTTAGAGATAAGAAGTTACATTCAGTTCTATGGCTGTAAATCTTTTATTATCAAGCACAAAAAAGAGCAACCACCTCCCAAACAATATACTAAATGCAAAAACATGAGGTGTAGGGGCAATAATGTCAAACTAAAAAATATACAAAAAACACTGTAACAATTATTAATATTATTATTATTACCAGATCTTATTATGGTGCGAGTGTAATCCACTGTCTCTTGAGCGCAATGCACTTCAAACAGTATCAGAGGAGCACCACTATTATCAAATTATCTACCACAGCTCTCTCTACTAAATTATACTAATCCATAAAACAATTTTATTCACTCTTTAAACAGACACAAAATTATACTTAGCTTGGGTCAAACTGAACAAGCTCAATGCATAAAACGACTCGTAACAAGACTCATAACAGGACTCAACTTGGTTCATGTTTCCGCATAAACTGCCTTCTTCAGGAGTTCAAAATCGATATTCAAACATCTTAATACTACATCAGTCACAAAACAAAATGTTCTTAATCTTTCCATGGTCAAATAATGAAAGGGAGGGGAGTTACCCTGTAATATTTCCAAAGACCATGCATGTGGCAAGTAGTAGATGATCACTAGAGCTACGCCCAGAATGACACAATTTCTGAATTGGAACAGGTCCGGTAAAAATCCTAGTAACGTAAATAAAGACCCCTCTTCCCTATTGTCTCAGATTATCAGACGCTCTCATTATTGACCATCATAATAGGCATCATTATGTGGTGATGTATACCATTGTCACTCTGCCTTATGTTTAATCATAGGTCAGTCCATAAGTTGTTCACAATCCTTTTTTTTTTATTATTTTTATATGCTTTTATCACCCGTGTTGCAATAAAATAATCACAAGAAAGTTTAAATTTTGACGAATTTCTGAAATTAATAATGTGGTTCACAAAACTTATCTGAATGTCGCCATGGTTCTTGGAACAATATTTCCTTTTTCTTCAACCACCAACCACGAACTTAGTGCCCACAAATTTCCAGCAATGTGTGTATTAATGACATTGCTACTTCATGCCCGACCTTGGGTTTATGTCTTCATGTCAAGGCCTGTCTGCCCTCGTCCTCAGGCCAGGCCTGCTGCTCCATGCCGATCCAAGCGGCAGGTTCGAAAGGGCTCGGAATGGTCGGAGGACCATTCAACTTCCAACATCATCATGTTGTTGGCCTTGGGAACTTGCAGGCCTAGCAGAGGGTAAGACCGTCAGCCATGCTGGAACACGCCGTCAACCCTCGGTTCGGTCCTGGATCCTTCTGGGGTTGGGCTGAGGCCCAAGGGCTCACGTAAACACCCTGCTACGTAACAGAATGCAAGGCCTTTTGAGGCCGCTTATGTAACAACTAGCTCTACTTGCCTCCTCCCCAATGTCTTTTAGCCAATCTCAACCTTAGCTCCATTTCTATCTCTGCCTTCTGTTTCTGTTCCAAGCATGTTTAAATTCTGTTACTGAACTGAATTAAGAAATATGAAACATCATAATAGTAAAACCATGCCATTAAAAAAGAACAACTATATCAAAACAGCTAATGAATAAATAACATTCAATAATTAACTTGTACACAAATTTTTAAAAATTTTCCAAACACCAATAAAATATTTCAAAATAGCAGACACATCAAATAACACCTAATAATTAAAACTTCTAAGGATTAAAAAAAGTGTTGTCTATAGCTGGGAACTTCTGATTTCCAGTCACCCTGAGATTGTCGTAAATTAGCTGGGGTAGGGGAGGGAGCACACAAACTTTCTTCTCTCTTACATACATACATTCTTCAACATACACACGCGCTCTCTCTTCTCTCACACAAGCAATCACACACACACACACATGCTCTCCCTCCCACATGCAACCACACACACACACACACACACACACTTTCTCTATCCCACATGAAATCACACACATACGTGCTCTCTCTGTCACATGAAAGCACACACATGCGCTCTTTCTACTGCATGCAATCACACACACAAGCTCTCTCTCTCCCACATGCAATCACACACACGATCTCTCCTGTATGCAATCACGCACATGCTTTCTCTCTCTCTCTTACATGCAATCATATACATGCTCTCTCACATACAATCACACACACGCTCGCTCTCTCCCACATGCAATCACATATGTCCTCTCTCTCCCACATGCCATCACACATATGCTATCTCCCACATGCAATCATAGCACATAGGTGAGAGAGAAAGCGTGTGTGTAACACACACACACTCTCTCTCCCTCATACAATCACACATACGCTTTCTCTCTCTCTCTTCCACATGCAATCACATTCTATACACATTCTCTTTCCCACATGCAATTACATACAAATGCTCTCTCTCTCTTACTTGCAATCACAAACATACATATATACACTTTCTCACTCACTCATGCAATCTCACAAAGACACACATACATGCCCTCTAACGCTCTCTGTCTCTCATCCAGGCAAACACCTACCCACCCACCTACACAGGCTCACACATACACTCTCTGGGCCTGGGTCTCTTTTTTTAGCTACCAACGGGATGGGGTCCACTGGCAGCCCTTGGGTCCTCTCTCTGCAGTAGTCTGTCAGATCATGGGGTGCATAGCAGCAGTTGTCGCATTTAATCAAACGTCATCTCTTGCTGCCGTAGGGTCAGTCTTGCGATAAGGGCTATGAGACTGATCCCGCGGCAGTAGATTATGTTTGGTTGAATGCGATTCCTGCTGACTAGCATGGACTATGTATCGCCATTATATAGTCTGTGTATGAGGCTTGGGGTTACATGCCTGATTCAGTAGCAGTAACATTGATCAGTAACATTGATCAGTGTCTCCACTCATTCTCTATCCACTGCAATGCTGCCACTGCCATACCACTAAAAGTGGCCTCATGTGTCACTGATGGCACATGTAATTCTAGTTTGCAGACCTCTATTCTAGAACAAGGGGTCATAGGATGAGGGTGAAAGGGAGTAGACTTAAAAGTAATTTTTGGAAATTTTTCTTTAGAGAGAGGATAGTGGATATATGGTACAGCCTCCCAGTGGATGTTGTGGGAAAGATATTAGGATGGGCACGCGTATGCCTACATAAACACATATATGGGAACGAGCACACATACACTGGAATTTTAAATTGTCTGCGCACGTATAATATAAAATACGCCTAGAATGTGTATGTGTGCTCCTAATTTTAAGCAGTTACATGAGGATATGTTATTCGCATATCTTTCCTTAGGACTTGTTGGCTTTTATACATGCAAGTGAGCACATTTTAAAATATGCAAGCATGAAGGAAATAACCAGTTTGCCCAGTCTATTTCTAGGTCATCAAGACTTCTCTGGTTTTTCAGCCTGCACTCCACCCAGACCCCTCTCCCAGACAGTTTTTGGTTATAACAAGTTTTATTCTGACTTACACCTGAAAAAGAGCAGAAGTAAATATGCGCAGGTAACAGCCCAATGCGTGCTACCTTTGCTGGTTTTAAAATCAGGATTTAAGCGCATAAATGTTAACTCCGCCCCAGAACACCCCTGACCTGCCCCAAATCTACTCCTTTTTCTACGTGTTCTGTTGTGTGTTTATGAGCACATACGCACATATTTTTCCAGTTTTAAAATAAGAATTGTTCGTGTTGAAAGGTCCATGTATGGAGCAGCCAGGGTTACACCCCTAGCATCAAAAAGCAGCTAGTAGCTGGATGTTTAAACCACACTGTGTCTAAATTTGATGGCTGTTTATTATAAAGCTCGGTGGTAAGACATAGAAGGGGACCATGGTATGACATAATCTAACCTCAACGTTTGCAGAACATGGCAGCTAGACATTTGGTAGGAGCCAAATCCATTGCACCAATTTTGCATCAGCTACACTAAAATTCAAAATATTTTTGGTGAATTTTAAGAGTTGCTCGTGTTAAAAGGCCCTTTCCCTTCTTCCCTCTCACTCACCCCTTCCCCCTTCCCTCTCACTCCCCTTCCCCTTCCCTCTCACTCATTTACTCCATTTTCTTTCCTCTCACTACTCCTTCCTTTACTTCCCTCTTATCACTTTCCCTCTCACTCACGCCTCAGTTACAACCCCCCTTCCTTCCCTTCCCTCCCTTCTCAGTAGGAAGGAAGGGGAGGGAAGGGAAGAGAAGCTGAGTGAAGCAGACGGAAAGGTAAGAGATGGGAGGAGGAGGCGAGGGAGTAAGACATTCTCACTCCTCCTCCCTTCCCTTTCACAGCCTGCTTCTCGCACATCCTGTTGCCTGTCACATCATCGTGGTCGTCTTCAGTCCGCTGGAGCTGGTACTCTCACGGGCAGTCTTCACCAGGCTGCCGCTCTTCTATTCCTGTGCCCACAGGGGATGGAATCCCTGCAGGCATATTATCACTGCGCCGCCATTGTTTTACTCATGTGCCCATGGGGATTGGAATCCCCGTGGGTAGGTCATCACCCGCTGCTGTGGGGTCAGGGAGCTCTGTTTGGATGGGCCTGAGTCCATAGTGGGTGGGGTACGGCCCACCCAGGCCCACCCGTGGCTACGCCACAGCCTTGGCAGGCTTGATATTAAGACATAGATGGGGATCTGAGCATTTGGCTTAAGTATTCATTTTATAAGAAGCAAAATTGAAGATGACAAGGTCTGAAATTTAGGGCATGCTTGGGACAGATATGTGAGTTCTTACTAAGAGGAATGTCTCATTGTTATAGGGGAAATGGAGTAGTATTATTGTGGGTTTTAGCTCCCCCATGTGGGAGGCAGAAATGGTGACGTCTTCAGACTATAAAACCCAGTGCCACCATTTTAGGGTGCAAATTTTGTGTTAGCCCTTTCAGGAGGCAGGATATCATGATGCCTGCTCCTGTTTTTGGTTGTTTTCTTGGGGAAAGGACCTTTGGGCTCCTAGGGTTGAAGCCTGGGTATGAAAAAGACGAAAGGGTTTCTTTTCCCTTGAGAGAAGTCCCTTTTTTGCCCTTTTGCTTCTGGGTGAAGGAAGTTTTAGCCACCCTTCCTTCTTTCTGTTGCGACCATCGATCCTAGACGGCTTCGCCCAGTTTGCCTCACCTTATTCACGGCTCCTTCCGCTTACCTGGGAAAGATGGCTACTGCTGCGTCTACAAGCCAACCTCTCTGGTGTCCCCGGAATGGCTATGGTGCAGCCTCCCGCCATTGCTCCTCCCAGGTACCTACTAGGTTGCGCGTGCGCACGCAACCTACGTCTTTGTACCACCCTTGGCGCGAACCTTGAGGGTATTCCCTCATGCTGACGTCATGCCATCCGGGTATACTACCTTCACTAGTTTGCTAGCTCATTGAGTTAGCAAAGACTTGAATCTGTTCCTGTCTATGCTACTCTGCCGCTTCCATGCTGCCGCAAGAAGCTCTCTCTCTCTGCCCTTTGGGGTAACTGCTAACCTGTGTACCCGCTCCTCAGGGGCCCTCTGCTTTATTTCAGGTGCCTTACAGAGAACAGGTACTCGCACCTCGAGGGCCTGCTCTCCCTGCCTCGGTGCCTGTACCATCTACAACATACCTGGTGGAATCGCATACCAACAGCTACATCTAGTGAGTACTCTAACTCTCAGTCTATCTCATCCATAGCATCTCCTCACTGGGAGACCTGCTGCAGAACCTCCTGACGTCATCAAGGAGAGAAGGGCTCCCTCTGCCGAGGTCCCTGAGACTGCAACTACTGACTGCTTCACTACTGCCACCTCTGGTGGCTCTCTTCAAGCTGTCTAATAAAGAACTATTTTGTGTTTTGTGTAGTACGATTCTAGCCCAGTGCTGTGGCTCCTCAAGGGGCTTCTCCCTGTGGGCGTGGTCATCTCCACAGCACCCAAGGATCCTCCAAAACACCCTTAACCACAACACTTTCCCAGATCTGGTGCAAGGATATTAGGTGCCCTAGGCAAACCTTATAGTCTTGTGCCCCTCACATCCCCCCATCAACCCTGTCCATGACCCCAGGCAACCCCACACACAATTGAAAATTAAGGAGCTTACCTGCCCCAGCTAAGGTAGGGAGGCCACAACCAAGGAAGTGCTCTGCCTCTGGAGCATGGGAGGGGGCAGAGACTGGGGGTGGGCTATCAAACAGAATTTAAAGATGAGCTGGCCCACCCTCCAGCCTCTTCTTTTGGCAGTTTTCCCACCCAGCCCACCTATTGAGGATGGCTTATGTGGTTCTCATATGGCTTGGTGGTTGTGGAGGACCGCAGAATAGTAGGTTTGGGGGTTTACCACAACCCAGGGTGCACAGCATGTGCCATTCTTGAAAGCTGGTCAGGTAGAGAAACTAAGTAGCATAGTATTCCTGCTCCTATATTGCATTGGTAGGTGAGAACGAGATGAATTGCCTGTCAAGTCCTCGGCTTCAACGACTGGGATGGGCCTGCACATTACCCATGCTTAATGAGTGACACCTGCTCTTTTAATGAGCAGGACTTCACTGCACCACAGAGCACTTTGTCGGTAATTAGGATTGAATTGCTGGATAACCTGAGGGGCAAGGCTTTGACTGCCCTGTGTCCTCAAATAGCACTACACTGCTTAGCATGATACTATAGAGCACTTGTGAACTGCAGCACGGCTTTGCCGGCCCTGTGTTCACAACAGCGCTACATTGCAATAGCAGGATCCTATGGAGCATTTAGTGAAAATTCAGGAGGCGAGGGCATGGTCACCCCTGGGGATTGAGAATATATTAGTAATTGATGTTTTGTAATTGAATGCATGTTAGTAATTGTTTAGTAATTGAATTGTATGCAATGACCTACACTGTGGCCATATCTATCCAATAAAAATCTTCTTTTCGAATAATGGACTGATAGAGTTGTCTCTTACAAATACGACAAGAAATTTGGGGAGGGGTCATACCTGCGATGGTTGTGCATTTTATACAAAATCGACATTCAAAGTTCAGTGTTTGACTTATGTTTAAACAGTTTTTATTGAGATTTTTAAAGAGAACAATAATGATAACAGCGCGAGGAAGAGCAGGTCACTTGGCCCCTCCTCACATGAAACAACAAGTACAGCAATAAGCATATCAATACTCAGTCTTACACCCACCCCCCCTCCCCCCCAGACAAGGGAACATTCTGCCTTAGACAACACCGCCAATAGTGTCATATCAGTACAGCATTACAATAGCGTGGAGCTGGCATCTCATTACTGTCAGAAAGGTTAATCATTAATCACCAAGCTGCGGGCGTGGGAGGAAAGAGACTGAATATAGGGTTGCCACACCTTCAGAAACCACTGTCTACGCTTCGGAGAAATCCTCGCCTCCAAACTCTCCATGGTCATCATAGTATGCCAATGATTTCTCCAAGCCCAGTAGGACGGGATATCCGAGGTCCTCCATGCCAAAAGTATCAGCTTCTTCCCCACTAAACTAGCCTTTTGAAGAAGCAATCGGGAACCCGGATCCCGAATTCGAATTGGGGAAATACAGCCAAAGAGCATCCACATCGGGGTTACGGGAAAAGAGATATCTATCAAATCAGCTAAGTAAGCAGCTATTCTGCGCCAAAAACGCTGTATTAAGGCACACGCCCAGAACATGTGAGAGAGAGTCCCCAGCACTGCGCCACATTTAGGACAGGCCGCAGTGGTCGCTATGGTCGATTGGTGCGCCGCCTGCGGCGATATGTAGGCCCTGCTGAGAAATTTAAACTGAAGCTCACGGTAATTCGTGGCACTCGAAAGCTTAGCTATCCTCTGAAATGCTCTGATCAATATTGTCTGACTAACCACGAACACCCCATCCCTATTCCAGCGAGCTTCCAGCACAGCGCACATATCTACCTCCACATCGCGCACTAGAAGTTTATAGTAGGTAGATAGAGTGGGGGCATGGACCGCCGTGAACTGAAACAACTGGTCAAGAGTATGATATGTCGAGGGGCGTTTCGCCGCTTCGGGCAACGCTTGGATATAATGCCTGACCTGTAAATAAGGAAAGGCGTGTGTGACTCCAAACCCAGACATTGCCATAAATGCCTGAAAAGAAAGACACTGCCCCTCCCCTGTCAGCAAATGTCCCAAATAAGTAACTCCCGTCTCTTCCCAGCGCCGGTAATATGAGGCCTGCAACCCCGGGCTAAATTCCATATTCCCCCTAAGGGGGAGAAAATACGCACAAACCCCCTGTATCTTCAAACGTTTCATCAAACGAAGCCAAGTCTGTCTTAAAGGCCTAATCATCACATGTCGGGTAATGTATGGAACAAGATGGGTAGAGCTCGCTTGGAGCGCGTACACCGGTGCCACGGGGAACATAATCGCCCGATCCGCTGGTAAAGCGGTATATATTGGGGTATCGGTCAACCAATCACGGAGGATACGCAGGTTACAGGCCAAATTATACAAGGCCAAATCAGGTACCCCCAATCCTCCCCTCCCCCACCTCATCTTTAGCCAGGACAGGGGCAACCTGGATTTCCCTCCCCGCCACAGAAAACGCCGAAAGTCACTTTCCAAACGCAGTATATCTATTCTCTTGATAAGTAAGGGTAGATTTTGGAGTATGTAAAGCCATTTGGGCAAAATAATCATTTTGAGTAAATTTACTTGACCAATTAAAGAGAGGGGGAGAGTCCGCCATAAAGCTAGCTTCTCCGAGGTCGCTTGTACCAGCCTGGGAATATTAGCCACGTAAATGTCGGCCGGGTTCTCTGGGATTCTGACACCTAAACATGTAATAAACCCCGGCGCCCATTCCAGCGGAAAGGACTCCGCCCAGTCTCTGCGCAGCGCGGGAGGGTAAGCCAGCGCCATGGACTTAGACTCATTCAGGCGAAGACCCGAAAAAACCCCGTAATCCCAGATCAACCGCTGTAGTCTGGCCAATGACGTCCTAGGTTCCGTGAGGAAAACCAAGAGATCATCAGCAAAGGCCACACTCTTAAAGATCTGGTTATCAAGACGAACTCCCCGGATCTCCTTCGTCTGTTGAACTGCAAGCAACAAGGGCTCTAACTGCAATACAAACAACAAAGGAGACAACGGACAGCCCTGTCTGGTTCCCCTTGCCACCTCAAAGGTATCCGACGTGGCCCCATTAACAAAAATATAAGCTCGAGGACTGTTGTATAACAGAGCCACCGCCTTCACATAGAAGCCTTCAAATCCCATCCTCTGCAGTATATCAAATAAATATTGCCACTCCACCCTGTCGAAAGCCTTTTCGGCATCGAAGCTGATAATTAGATGAGGGAGTTGCATTTGTCTGCACACGGTCATCGCCGCCAACACTTTATCGAATATTAGTCAGGGCATACCGGTTGCGAACAAAGCCCACTTGATGTGCCCCTACTAAGCTGGGAAGAATGGGAGCCAGCCTATCCGCTAAGATTTTTGCCAAAATCTTAATATCGGAATTTAACAAGGAAATGGGGCGGTAGGATTCAGGCAACAAAGGATCCTTGCCCGCCTTGTGTATAAGCGTGATCAGGGCCAAATTTTCATGAGTTGGAAAGGAGCCCTGGGTTACCAGTTCCATATAGGCGTCCGCTAGCGGGCCAGCAATCTGATCCTGAAGCGACTTGTAAAATTCTGCAGTATACCCATCGGGGCCCGGGGCTTTAAACGGTTTGGTCTGACGAATGACTGTAATAACTTCCCCTGCCGTGATTGGGCGATTCAGTTGTTCCAGCTGAGCGGCGGTCAAGCTAGGCAAGGGTAAAGCTGAACAGAAGCGCTCGCGCATCTCATCATTCCCCCCAGCTGAGGCATATAGGGTAGCATAATAATCTCTGAATTTCCGTAATATAGAAGGGGTGTCACGCACCACAGTGTTAGGGGAAGAAAGCAAGGCCGGGACATAGCGCCGTGGGCGAGCCGACTTTATCAAATTGGCCATCATCCGGCCCGTCTTATTGGCGTACTGGTAAAGGCGAAACTGATAATAAAGAAAGCTTTTTTTCTCCCTCTGGTGGATTAATATGTTGAGGGCATTTTGCAAAGATCTATAGTGATCACGATGTTGAATACTGCCACAAGCATTTAACTGCGATCTGGCTTTGGTTAGCTGCACATTCAACGCCAGGATTCGTTTATCTATCATTTTCTTCCTGTGGGACACATAAGAAATAATGTCCCCCCTAAGGACGGCCTTTGCCGTATACCAAAACAAGGAGGGTTGAGGGCAAGAATCACGATTATTGGCAACATAATCCCGCCATTTACTCTGCAAGTAGTCCTTAAATTTAGCATCGGCAGCCAGATAGTAGGGATAGCGCCACGATTTGCTCCCCAACGTACAACCCGACCACTGGAAGTCCACCCACACCGGGGCATGATCCGAGATTACTATGTTATCTATGCGTGCCTCCTGGATTTTGGGAAAAGCATGGCCACTGACCAAAAAATAATCTAAGCGGGAGGAGGAGGCGTGCACACGTGAAATGTGTGTAAAGTCGCGCTCTGTGGGGTGTAACACCCTCCATGCATCCAGCAGGTGCAAAGACTGCTCCAGCATCTGTGGACCCTTTCCCAATCCCTGCTCTCTACGACGGGGCGGCATCGCATCCAAGTCTCCATCCCGGACCGTGTTAAAATCCCCTCCTATAATTAGAGTCTCATTAAGATAGGGAAGTAGGTGCGCACAAAGACCCCTAAAAAAGGGAGCGCTGTAAGTATTAGGTGCATATATATTGCAAAAAATCAATTTGTGATCGTATAATTCGGTTTCCAGTATAAGGTACCTGCCGTGTGGGTCTACAATCTCACGGGTGACTGTTATGGGCAGACACTTCAGTGTTTGACTTAAAAACATCACTTACACCATGTATATTATATTTACAAGCACTGTTGTGTGCCAACTAGAAAACCCTGCAAAAATGCAAAAAAGACACTTGAAACCCATATGGTATTAGATCTATTGTTGGGTGTGAGAAAACCACGAGTAAACTGAATTAGAATTACAATATAGTACATCTCAAATACCAAAACAACACTAAGTGCCAGTACTTAAACAGTGAACATCAAAACATCACCAACAGAATTGGGAATGTATTTATTTATTGTGTGAAACCAGACCTCATATATTGTGTAGGAGAGTCTTCAAAGTCGTTGCAAAAATACTCTCACTGAAATTGAAATATAATTTACCACATGAATATTTTCATCTGTGGTTCTTCAATTCTTATAATCATCGGTCTTGGTGCACTTTTTAAATTATATACAGGTCTATCCAGTAAAGTGCGGCCGCGTTTACCCCACTCCTAACCCGCATTCTACTCACTTTCCGGCCGCGTTAGCCCTTCCTGCGATCCTGAATCCCCTTTAACCTACTCCTACCGCGTCCTAAAATCCCTGGGCAACCCCTTCCGCACGCGGCATGTATATTGTATGCAAACGAGCGAATTAGCTATTCCCTAGCATCCTGTAACCCTCGCCCCGACTATCGCTATTTTTCCCTGCCATTTTGTCGTGCGTTTAACCTGCTAACTTACCGCCTACCCTTACCCCTGCGGTAGAGGCAGGGGTAAGGGTAGGCGGCAAGCTTTCCCCCAGCCCCCGCTCACCTGCCCCGGCCGCGATCATGGGTGCCGGTCTCCGGGGCAGCCCCAGTCCTCTCCCCTCCTCCCGAAGCAAAAGAAAAAGCGAAAAAAACGTTGCAGCCCCCTCCGATGTCCGGTGGGGGCTGCAAAAAGTAAGTCGCTTTGCCGCTTCGTACTGCCAGCCCCTTCTTCCCTTCTCCCGGAGCAAGGCTGCTTTTCGCGCCCTGCTTCGGGAGGAGGGAAGAAGAGACACTGACAGTGTGAAGCGGCGAAGCAACTTACTTTTTGCAGCCCCCTCCGGACATCGGACCTCTCCTGCCTCCCGCTGCGCGACTTACTTTTTTTTGCAGCCCTCCGGCCATCAGCAGGAACGGATCGTGGCTCCCCTGCCTCCCGGCGAAGATGGACGCCTGCACGGGGGAAAGCGGCCCCTGTGCGTGCAATTGGCCGCTACGTCACGTCTTGAGTGGCCAATTGCACGCACAGGGGCCGCTTTCCACTGTGCAGGCGTCTATCTTCGCCGGGAGGACTGTGGATGTGTTCTGCCCAGAGATCTTCCAATCCTCTTTCCTGTCTTAGCTGCGGGGGGAGATGGACTTCCCTGCAGCACCCCTTGCAAAGCCTCTCTGTGTCTTTAGCTGTGGGCGGTTTGGGCTCCACCCATGGTCCTCCCGGCCTCTTTTGTTTGTCTCTTTAGCCATGGACAGGACAGGCTCTTCCCACAGCTCTCCCAGCCTCTCATTTTTGCTTCTTCAGCCATGGAAGGGATGGGTTCCACCCATGGCCCTCTCCGATCTTCTGTCTTCGGCCGCGGGCGGGTTGGGCTCCATCTGGGCCCTCCTGGGCTTCTCTCTTTCTTTTTTTTTTTTTAAGTTGCAGAAGGATGGTCTCCACCTGTGCCCTGCCTGGTGTATCTTTCAATGGGCCTTTTTCAAGTCTTCAGCAATGGCATAGGGCCACTCTCCTTGTCTTCCCCCACAGGTGGCCTCTCTGTATCTTCGGCAGCAGCAGGGCTTATACTGTTGATTTTGGCACCCCCTAAGGTTGGCGGTCCAGGCCACTGCCTAGTTCACCTAGTGGAAGCATCAGTCCTGTTCTTTCCGCTTTTGGGTTATAGTTTTTTTAAACAATTTTTAATATCAGCTTAAGTTCCCTAGGATCCAGGTACCCATGGAGGAACATCTTAAGGAGTTTAGAGTCTCTCACAGATAGAAATCCAGTGGACTCCTGCAGGGGAATGAATCTCCATTCATTCCTGGGGAGAAGGTAAAGTTAGAAGTGCAAAGGAGACTAGTGACACCTATCTGGCGTTAACTATGACCAAATCATATTGATATATAAGAATGGAGTGAGGAGGTATTCTCCAGGTACCAACAGAGAAATAAGGAGAAAGGAGAAGGTGTAAAGATATGAAATATGGGAGTAATCATGCTATCCACCAAATTTTGGAAAGCAGATTCAAAACTACCCCATTAATAAGACAGGATCAGAAGCAAGAGAAATAATTTGATTTCAGTAACATCACATATTAATTGGAAGTATAAAGTTACAGATTTTAAAAAAAGAGCTAAAGCTGTAAATTGATTGCACAGAATAAGAACTTGCAAATGACCATTTTTATCAACTTTCCATATTTAATCAGTAAAAGTTAAGTTGGATACTGTTATGTTTTGGTATGGATGTGAACCCTGGGCCGAGGTGAGAGATGTCTACGCCCACAGGGAGGAGCCCTGTGGGTCTCACCACCGGTAGACTCGGTCTCAGAAGCTAGGACACAGCTGTAGAATAGACTTTATTAGGGAGAGAGAGAGAGAGCATAACCCATGAAGCGGGGAATGCAGTCAAAGTACAGTTCTTGAGCTGAGGGTATTCCCAGTGCAACACCTCAGATGTGACGATCCGGTAGAGGCCCACAGAGCGGAGTATGCCAGACAGTCTTTCCCAGTAGTGTAGCACATACCTCAGGTGTGCAGATCCAGTAGTGGCCCGCAGCGTGGGGTATGCCAGAGATGACTGTTCGGTGATGTTGGTGTTGAGGTAGACTGAGGTCCTAGAACTCAGAAGGTACTTGAAGATGAAGAAACAATATCCTGCAGCGCAGGGTAAGGTGTAGAGAATCCTGCTGGTGAGGACGCGGTAGTGGTCCGAGGCACGGAGTACACCACGGGGAATTCCAGCAAGGCTTGGCAGAGATGAGCGAAGTGGTACTAATGAGGAATGGTTCCCAGAGATCAAGGCAGGAAATCCCTCCGAGGAGCGGATAGCCTAGGAACGCGGAAGAGCCCCCGAGGAGCGGGTACTCAGAGCTTCCACACACCGAGACAGGAACAGGAACCAGAAGTCCAAGAAGAAGTGGATTCAGCAACGAGAAGAACTCCTTGCTAACTCGTAGGAGCATTGGGCCAGTCTGTTTAAGTACAGGTAGCGAGATGACGTCATGCGGAGGGGACGCCCCCGAGGTTCCTACCATGATGTGTATATAGGTGGCCCATGTGCGCGTGCGAGCGCCCAAGTGACTCCAGAAGCAAGATGGCGGTCGGCAGCGCCCACGCCGTCCTGGGAATGCCAGGGAGGTTGGCGGTGACTGGCGGAGGCCGCCATTCTTCCGAGAATTGATGGTGCAGCAAAAAAAGGGCCGGATTTAGGCATAGGCAATATAGGCAATTGCCTAGGGTGCCATATTTTGAAAGCACCAAATTTCCAGGCCAAAGAGAAGTCAGCTTCTGCTTGGTATAATGCCTTGTCCCAGCACAGCTTCAAAGGGACAGCTATTGCCATGGCACTGCCTGTGGGTGCCACTATCTTAAATCTGGCCCTGCATCTAATATTTTTGTTTGTTATACTTTTCTTTAATACTGTCTATAGAAATAAAGGTTAACTGCATAAGAAATAAAATATATTAATGCACAAAAGAAGGGAGACATGGAAATAAAACCTGAAGGGGATGCACTAGAGCTAAAATAAAATGTAGCTTGACTTGACATTTCAAAGAATATATATAGCTAATGCTGCTGCTTTAAGTCAATCTTAACTCTTTGTCAGTAAGCTCATGTGGGTTTTTAAAGTTTCACTGTTTCCTCTGTAAATCATAGAAAGGTGAACAGTCGGCACATGATAAGACACAGAAACCTGGTTAAATTAGAACAAGTTGAAAACTTGTACAGTAAAACAATCCTTAAGGCTTCCATGCTTTGTCAGTCATGGTCTGCAAGGATTCAGTCTTCACATCCAGTTCATAAATGCAGGATTTCAGTCAGAGAAAGAGCTACTTGGAGACTATTTTAAAGCTAAGACTCTTTTTTTCAAAGTGGAGAAGTTGAATTTCAGCAGCAGTCTGGGCGAGGAAGAGGGGTAGCTGAAAGGGAGGAGGGTTATATTCTGGGTGGGTGGGAAGGGGGAGAGGAAGTGGAACGAAGGGAAGGGTTAAAGTGCTTTCAGATTGTTTGTGTTACTGCATTTATTGCATGTCTACATTTGTTTAATTGGTCTAGTGTAGAAATATAGGTTGACAAACTACATTATTTGTGACCTAAGAGCACAACATTCTATCACTGAAGATCACTATAGTGTGAAAGGTCAGTGAAGTAAAAAAAAATAAATATTGTTTTCTTCAAGGAATGTAAAACAAAACTATGTTTCTGCCTCTCCCCAGTTGGTCTGCCTAGTCTGGGTTAGACAAATAAACATTTGAATCATTTACTAAGAGGTCTGAGGAAGCCCTTGGTCAGTTTAAATTATACATCAGTACTTTCAAAAGAGCTAGTTTGTAATGCTTTTTAGAGATTAATCTCTTTTCTGCTAGATAATTTTTCTCACTTAATGGAGCTAGAAATAATACTGTTCACACACCTTTGAACACCATGGCCCCAGTTCAGTGCTGATGAGAGGCTTGGAAAAGAGAGGGCTGAGAGGGGACATAATAAAACTTATTTACTCATTCCACCCCACTCATGATTATATAAAGGATGGCTATTTACCCTTTCTAATCATGTTAAAAGGAGGGGACTCTCCATGAAACTAACAAACAGCAGATTTAAAACAAACAGCAGGAAGTATTTTTTCACTCAATGCACAATCAAGCTGTGGAATCTGTTGCCAGAGCAGGCGTTTAAAAGATGTCTGGACAAGCTCCTGGAGGAAAAGTCCATAAAACATTATCAGTCAGGTAGATTAAAGAAAGCTTTTCTATCCCTGTGAGTAACAGGAAATAGATCTACTTTATGGGATCTGCAGGGTATTTGCGACACAGACTGGCTACTGTCAAAGACAGGATGCTGGGCTCAATAGATCTTGGTCTGACCAAGCATGGCATTTCTTATATTCTTGTGTTCTTATGAATGATGAGCATATTACTCTAGTTCCAAGCTGAGGCATGTCACTAAGAGGTCTATTCAAAGTGCATTAAGCTTAATTAAGCCATGCTATGCTTAACACAGATATTAATACAGCTGCATTAGGCTTACAGTAATCAAAATGGCCATTAACACAGGCAGTGTAATTTAATGGAAGAATTTCAGCCGCATTGGCTATGTAAATTAGATGCAAATGAGAACAGAGAGGTGGCCACTAGGAAACATGGAGGTCCATATTCAGTCACTGTCCAGATAGCAAAGTTAGCCGGATAACCCTATCTGGCTAATTTTGGAGGTATATTCAATAGTGCAGCCAATAGTTAGCTGGCTAACTTTTTCTGGCTAACTTTGGGACAGCTCTTTGGCCCAATCAGACTTAGCCAGCTAAATTATCAAACTCTGAATACTGGAGTTGGCCATACACCTTAGCTGGCTAACCCATCTCTTCCCAGTTATGCCCCTAACTTATCCGGCTAAAAAGTCTAGCTGGCTAATTTAGGCTAGAATTAACCCAGATAAGTACCCATATCTTCATTTAGCCAGATCATCTCTGAGTTATGTGGATAAATGCTTTTGAATAAAGACCTCATGATGTCAGGGGCAGTCCCACACAAGCCATTTGTTACGGGAATGGACCATTGTGTTGCGACCTTTGCTGCCCGACGTCTCCACTCTGCCCACCTTACCTCTTTTGCGACTCCCTCTTTGGTTGATGGAAGTTTGGCTGCCGTGGCGTCATCTTGCCGCTCTCCTCTGGCGTCCCCGGACCGGCTAGACGCTGCCTTCCGCCATGTTCTCCTGAGGCCTAAGGGCGCGCACGCGGCCCTGACTCGAATACCAGCAGTGACGCGAACCTCAGGGGCGTCCCCCTGAGATGACATCATCAAACCCGGATATTTAAGGTCTTCGTTTTTGCTAGCTATTCGATTTAGCAAAGGTTTACCTAGCTTCCTCCATCAGGTATCGCTGAGGATGGGATTCGCTCTCCGCATACCTTGCTACTCTGCCTCCTCGGACTTTACCAGGGGTACCCGTTCCTCGGGGGCCTCGCTCTCTCTCTTACTTTTCAGGTCGCAGTCTGGAACCGGTCCTCGCTCCTCGAGGGCCCACGTTCCCGGACCTGCTACCGAATACAACTTCTGCCAGGAAGTCACCGCTGCCTACAACACCAGTGAGTTACCATCTCTCTCTCAGAGCTTTCCCTGGAACCAGGTACTCACTCCTCGAGGACCTACTTCATTCCAGCCTCTGGGCTGCCTCAAGAGACTATTGTGTGTGTTACCATCCAGGTTCTGTTCCTGAACTCTGCATACCCTGCCTACTCACTATATTTCAGTTTCTCTACAGCTCAGCCATCCTGGGATTGCTGTTCCAGTGCCTGAGGGACTACAGCCCAACCGGGCTCTTCCAGCTCACTACTGCCACCTCTGGTGGTTCACTTACAGTTTAATAAAGGAACTAGTGTGTGTCTGTCTCCCAATTCTGAGCCTGACCAATGGCCCCTCTCGGGATCTTCCCCTGTGGGCGTGGTCATCTCCCACCGGCCCAAGGATCCACCCACAAATAATAACACGTTGCTACTGTGGTGTGGTTGACGGAGCCTTTGGGTTGAACCCTGTAGGCCCACACTGACAGCTGGCAGAGGTTCTCAGGAGGGGGACTAGTCTAGGCCTTCACCTTAACCAGCCCCTTTCCCCACAGATTGAGCCTTTGGGTTCTGGGGGCCTGCAGAACTTAGGCGAGAGTATCTCAGAGCGGTGATGAGGAAGATCCAGGGCCAAGCAAAGGTCAGAAGCAGGTGGCAAGCAAGGACAGTCAGTGACTGGGCTAGGGGGTCAGTGGCAGGCAGCAAACAAGAATAGTCAATGTCCATGCAAGAGTCAGATCCAGAAGTTAGTTCACAGAGAAGGCAGGGATGAAGGAAGCGGGATTGACACAGCATGGCAAGTTGAGTAGGGCAAGGCTGGGCTGGACAAGGCAGGCTGGAGAGACGAGGCAAGTCTGAGCTAGATGAGGCAAGGCTGAAGAAATGAGGTAAGGCTGGGCTGGATGAGGCAGGCTGAAGAGACTAGTTAGCAACAAGCATCATGCACTACACAGAGGTAGAGGCAAGGCAGGGAGGTCTGGGAAGCCTTTAAGTAGGGCTGTGCTGCTGACATCTTTGGGTGCCGCAGGCTTTTCCCGCTGCGGGCCATTTAAATGATGGCAGGTTGGGAGTTTGTCACCCTAGGAGAGGCAGTTGGCGGCGCAGTGTGACAGCATTCCAGGCTGCTCTCGGTGGCAGTTGGCATCCAGGACCATCCTGAGAGCCACCAAGCACACTATTTATGCAGGAATTGTACCTATAACTCTGAAAGTGGAGATAAAGAGTTTTTTTGGATTGGTTTTGGAGTATTAACATAGGTCACGTTAAAATAAGTATTATTTAATGCACATACCAAGTTCACATACCTCACAAGCCAGGTCTCTGTTCTTCTGTGTATAAAAACCTTCCAAACCAGCAGCCTCTTTTCTTGTACTACCCCGTATGCTGAAGGCTGGTGGATGGTGCTAAAGCCATGAAAGGAAGATGCTGGTGGCCCAGGAGGTGCCAGAACCTGGCCTGGAAGTTTCGAAAACGTTTGCAGTTCTGGGATCTGGTGGGGTTTACCCCCCACCCCCCTACAGCTGCCAAAGACATCAGGCTGCCACCTATTTCTCCAACTTCTACTGTAGTGGCTGGAGGAATTCAACCTGCTAACAAGTGAAGAAAGAAGGCTGTCAACATCACCTGCCCAATCCGAATTGTGGTAGTTAGTGGAGTTCATCCTGCCAGCTGCCAAAGACATCTGCTGAAGCAGCTGGCCTGGCAGGAATGTAATGTGAATGGAAGGGAGGGGACAGGTGGAGAAACAAGGTATGGCCCAGGAGGGTGTGTGTGTGTGTGTGGCAGAGAGAAGGCCGGCACAGGCCCATGTAGCCCCTCTCCCGCCTGGTACCTTTTTTTTTATTACAAAATCAGCCTTGTTCCCGAGGATCCCTTGTGCCCCTGCACATGTCCTGGTCTATACAGTGATTGGGAGTTAGGACTCCAGAAGAATGACTTGAGTCATTTTTTTTGCATGTAAGTATTGCACACGTGCTTACTTTGCTCATCTCTTATGGGGGTTCAGAGCTTGCCTTTCATTGTTTTGTGGTTTTCCTTGCAGAAATCTGCTGCCCTGCTGTGTCCTAAGTGGTTAACCCTGGTTTCAATCAGAGAACATTCTCATATCAGAATAATGACTTCAGCCTTGGACTGCAGGTAGGATGCAAGCAGGGATGCCCTTATGGTGGGGGGAAGAGGGCTGGAAGACCAATAGGGGCGACCACACCATGGCCCATTGCCCTCTTAAGGTAGCCATGCTTGGATGCAGGAAACATGTCTGATACCTGGAAGAAAATATGATCCTGCTAATTTAAAGATGACGACTGCGCTTCCAAAGATGAAAAAACCTCTGTGCCTTGCATTAGGTCAGCAATGGACTGATTCTGTCTTTGGAATAGAAAGCCAAGGAATATCAAGAGCTCCAGCATTGATAAATACTTTTTAAATTGCACATAAAAAATTAAAACAGACTTATATGTTTAGTGCCCACCCATGTAAACCTTGGGCCCTGCCAAAAAACAAAAACAGTTCAGGCTATGCCACTGGCTCAAAAAGCTTCTAATTGAAACAGAGGAAAATACCTCAGAAAGCAACTGAGTACAGTGTGACAAATGTAAGCTGTGAAAAATTTTAATCATTTTTTAACTCTTCATATAAAATCTCAATAACTTTCATTCTTAGAAACTCGCTGACATAGAAGTCACTGATGAAACAAATTTGCTGACACAGCCGGTGTTTCACATCAAGTTGCATTGGGGCATTTTTCACAAACAAGCAACTGCTTCAGGGCAACGGTGAAAATGAAAAAACACAATTTTTAGAGGCTTATTAAAACATATTTGCACTTAAATATCAGTAAAAGATTGACTTACTGCTAAGAGGCAATGTTAAAAGTGTCCACAATAGCACTACCACTTATCCAGTCTTGAAAAAGCATCTTGCACTAATGGCACAGACAATTTAAATGCTAGCACTTAAAATAAATAGGCTAAAAACTCAATTCCCTACATGCTCTCCAATGATAGAACATGGCTAATTCAGCCTGCTTATCGATGAAAAATATGAGTGGCTACATTTAGCATACACATGCCCCTGTTTCTGCTCATTGCCATCTGTTAGAAAAATGCCACCCTCTGTGCCTTTATGTATAGGCAAAGGCCTTCTGTTTCACAGTTAACCCAAGGCACATATACTTTGAGTAGATTGTATTGTACATCCTGGTCGCGTGGGTGCCGCAACCGGGCCTGCTCACCTCGCGCTGCCCTCGACCAGTGCCGGCCATGCTGCTGCAGCTAGCTCCGGGCATCCCCAACGCTCACCGTGGCCTGCCTCATCTTCCTCCTCGCTCCAGGCCTCGCAGCAGAGCTCCCGCCGGGGCTCCGCATCTTCGGCCCTGCCCCTAGGTGCGCACGCGGCTGATGTCTCTGTATTTAAAGGGCTGAGTGTGGGGAACCTGAACAAGACGTGAAGTGATGACATCACTGCTTAACCCTATTTAAAGCGAGGTCCTATCCCCAGGACCTTGCCTTGGCAATCGGGTTGACACCGTTGGTGTACTAGTTTGCCTTCTTGCGTTCCAGTGTTCTCTTGTTCCAGCGTCTCCTCGTTCCCAGTGTCTCCGTGTGTTCCTTTATCCTTCTCAGGTAGTACCTCTTTGGACTGACCTCTGGTACTGACTACTGCCTGCCTGACCATTCTCTTGTCTGCCGCCTGGAACCGACCCTCGAATGCCTTGACTACGCTCGGTCTGACTCTGGTATTGACCCCTGCTTTAGCTGACTACTCCTGGACTGATTCTCTGGGTCTGACCCTTGCGCTTCACTCGGACACTCTCTTCTGGCCTACTGTGACTACCAGACCAACCTGCTTGGAAACTAACCGCGGCTTCCACCTGACTAGATCCGTAGGCACTGCCTGCCTCGCCCGGAGAACCTTCCTGAACTGTTACCTCCCTGAGGTCTCCGGAGCTTCCAGTTCAGGTCTAGTCCATCCACTCTGCATCAGCTGCACACCCTTGCTCGTGGTGGGCACACCCCTCCGCTACCTCTCCGGGAGACCACTTGAGGCCCACCTAAATCCAGGCGGTCTGGGTACCCAAGGGCTCAACCTGTGGAAACCCCGGACTGTTATTGGGGAAGATCCAGTTAGCCTCTGTCTCCTTGTGTCCTCCACCTCCTGGTGGCAGGCGCTCTCTGGGTCTGCACCAGGCCAAGGGTCCACCTACAGTGCAACAGATTGTATTGAATGTTAAAAAGTAAAGCATTCTTTTCATAATATTATGCACCACTTTTATGTTTAAGGAGTGCTAAAGAACTACTGGTATTTCAGAAAGTATTTTACATTATCTTAATAATAAAAATTGTATCTAGTAGTGCAAAACTCACAAGAAAAATTAGCTCGTGGCCAATTTTCTAAAGGCTATCTTGTTCCGATGAAGAATCTTTGATTTACCACATGATCTATTATGCAACAACAGACCTAAGAGAGCTAATATAGTCCCTACTTACATAACAAATCGATATGAAAACAAATTATTTTCTATTGCATATATTTTGTGTACGTCTCATAAATCCTTATTCACTCTAAACTGTTGGCCTCAGGCTGAACTTAAATCACTTTTGTATCATGTTATGGTTTATTTCTCTTCCAATTGAAGCTAGTCAAAATCTGGTGTGGACAACTTTCGGAAATTTGATATTGTTTGTTTCATTTATATAAAATTCCCTGTGGTGAAGTTGAGTTTTCCTATTGTTATTAAATACTGAAGACTGTGCAAACTTGGCCATGCTGTCCCCTTCACGTCACCCAGCAGGATTATAATGGCAACTCTTTCCTACTAAATCAGTTTTGTGTCAGCCTGAAGTAATGTTCTTTTGTTTTGTGAGCCTTTTGTAGCAGATAATAGATTTAAAATGTCATTTTTCATCTGTAACATCTGCCTGAAATAGCCATGTTTCATCTCCTAAGTGTTTGCATATCTGTCAGCTCACACACATGCTGAGGATAAAACTAGCATATTTAATGCCTCACCTTCACCCCCTTAGATTGTAAAGAGCATATTTATTCACTTTTTGAAGGTTTTTGAACTTGAGGAGTCTTTTAAATTTCACTGCAGAACATGCCTGCCACAGACCTTTCAGTTTGTTCCCAGATGTTAACTAAATCATATCTATATAATACAGCTGTGTGAGCCAAAAGAATAGTCTGGCCATTGACATTCATATAAATGTTTCACTACTATGATTAGTAACTTAAAATTACAAATAAATTATGTAAAGTTTAGTCAGCAAACATGAATGTGTTTATCTACTAGGACTGACAGTATGATATAGAAAACAAAATATAGGCTTTGTGGTACAAGAGATATGGCAACACTTAATCATAACAGTAGCATATTGTGTAAAAGCTGAAAACAATTACCACGGTTGTGTAAAAAATACAACTTTAATGCAACACATATCTAATAAACAGCTCAGGTTCAATGGTATTGCCCTGTTTTCAGAAAGGGGATGGGGAAGATTCTAGGGTGAGTGCTGTTGCTCTGTTCATGGTGAGCAGGGGTACATAAGAACATAAGAAATTGCCATGCTGGGTCAGACCAAGGGTCCATGAAGCCCAGCATCCTGTTTCCAACAGAGGCCAAACCAGGCCACAAGAACCTGGCATTTACCCAAACACTAGGAACCCATGCTACTGATGCAATTAATAGCAGTGGCTATTGCCTAAGGAGTAGATTTTAAAAGCCCTGTGCGCGTAAATCCTGCTGGATTTACGTGCGCAGAGCACTTGCGCACCGGCGAGCCTATTTTGCATAGGCCGCCGGCATGCGCAAAGCCCCGGGACATGTGTAAGCCCCGGGGCTTGCTAAAAAGGGCAGTCTGGGGGGCATCTGCGATCCGGGGGCGTGTCCGGGGGTGTGTCTGCGGTCCGAGGCAGTCCAGGGGTGTGGCCGAGTGCCCCAACACAACGGCCTGTGTCGAGGCCTGGCCAGCCGGCGCGCGCAAGTTACGCCTGCCAGCGGCAGGCATAACTTCATCGAACAAGGTAGGGGGGGATTTAGGTAGGGCCGGGGAGGTGGGTTAGATAGGGAAAGGTGGGAGGGGGACAAAAAAAAAGTTCCCTCCAAGGCCGCTCCGATTTCGGAGTGGCCTCGGAGGGAATGGAAGCAGGCTGTGCGGCTCGGCGCGTGCAGGCTGTCGATTTTGCGCAGCCTTGCACGCGCCGACCCCGGATTTTAAAAGATATGCACGGCTACACACGTATCTTTTACGTGCGCTTATGTTTTAAAAATCTGCCCCTTAGTGTTCTTGATTAATAGCAGTTAATGGACTTCTCTTCCAAGAACATAACCAAACTTTTTTTGAACCCAGCTACACTAACTGCACTAACCACATCTTCTGGCAACAAATTCCAGAGCTTTACTGTGCGTTGAGTGAAAATTTTTTTTCTCTGATTAGTCTTAAATGTGCTACTTGCTAACTTCATGGAATGCCCCCTAGTCCTCCTATTATCCGAAAGTGTAAATAACCGAGTCACTACTTGTTCAAGACCTCTCATGATCTTAAAGACCTCTATCATATCCCTCCTCAGCTGTCTCTTCTCCAAGCTGAACAGCCTTTCCTCATAGGGGAGCTGTTCCATCCCTTTTATCATTTTGGTTGCCCTTCTCTGTACCTTCTCCATCGCAACTATATCTTTTTTGAGATGCGGCGACCAGAATTATACACAGTATTCAAGGTGCGGTCTCACCATGGAGCGATACAGAGGCATTATGACATTTTCCGTTTTATTAACCATTCCCTTCCTAATAATTCCTAACATTCTGTTTGCTTTTTTGACTGTTGCAGCACACTGAGCCACTATGATGCCTAGATCTTTTTCCTGGGTGGTAGCTCCTAATATGGAACCTAACGTCGTGTAACTACAGCAAGGGTTATTTTTCCCTATATGCAACACCTTGCACTTGTCCACATTCAATTTCATCTGCCATTTGAATGCCCAATCTTCCATCCTGCAAGGTCCTCCTGTAATGTATCACAATCAGCTTGTGATTTAACCGCTCTGAATAATTTTGTATTGTCCGCAAATTTGATAGGCAATAGAAAGGTATGGGTGTCTGAAGTTGAGCTGGTGGCTGGGCGTTTCTCTCGCTCTCACAGCCTCCCACACGATGTTCATCTCTTGGTGCTTCAAATAGGGAGGGCTAGAAGTTGTTGGTACTGTACTGCTAAATGGCTGCTGGGGTGCTAGGGATGAGTCCACAATCATTCACGCATCTCTCTGAGTATCCAGTAAGGGTTCTGGAGTGCTGGTCTCTCTCTCTCTCTCAGTCCCAATGTGCAGATCATTATTCTGCTCAGGGCTGGGAAAAGGAGGCAATAGTGGCCTGTGCCAAACAAGCCTGCATGAGGAAATAATAGATGGTGCTATCAGCTTCAGGGGACCTGGAAGAGGAGGCAGCCAAGAGGAGGAAGTGGTGCCAGAAGTGTGGGAGGGAAGGAGGGAGGAATAGGCAGCTGATCAGGAACTAGAGGGAGAAAAAGGAGGCAGCGACCTAATTGGTAGTAAGATTTTAATGGAGCAATATTTGATCTTAGTTCAGGCCACAAATCACAAATCAGGCTTTTGGAAGGTCTGTTGTGATTTGTAGGCTGGTTATTAGGGACCACTGCTTTATTTTATTTTTTTAATTAACTTCACTTGAATTTTTTATACGATTTCCATTTAGTGAACATAATGAAGTATATTTTCAGCACCACTTAGTCTGTTAAGTTATGGCAGGGTCTCATTCACTAAACCACGGTAAATAAGCAATTAACATATATTTGCTTTCAATATTGCACATTAATAGCTAATAGGGTTGTGCACTCGTTTAAAACAAATGTGCAAAACACAATGAATAAGGCCGTTTTGGTTCAAGTGGCCTTGAAAGGAATCTGGGACTCCCTGAATGAAACAAACCTTATTCATTGCATTTGTTTTAAATGAATGCATTGGGCCTAGGCCTGAGGCCGGGGTCTTACCGGCCAAGCATTCCCATAATTTCTTGAGCCTTCCACAGACTGTCACAGACTATCGCTACCCATGACCTAAGTGTATGTTTACTCACCCACAGTAACCTCTTCCCCCCCTACCCCCTCCATCAGTTAATTTCCCCCCTATTTAGCTCGATACCCCTTTAATCCTATTCGTTGCAACTGCACACATTGTTCTTTTATCCTAGTTATGCTCTCCAAGTTACTCTCACCCTTGTTCTTTGTAAGACATATTCTGTCATTTTGCTAGTTGTTGTAATGTAAACCGGAATGATAAGTAACTCTGTTATTTGAACTTCGGTATAAAAAAAGTTATAAATAAATAAATTAGCTAGGGCCTAGGCATAGGCCCAAAGTAGGGGTTGCAACCTATGCCTGACATGACACCAAGTTTTCGGATAAGCTCCCCCCCCAAACAAGCTTACCTGATCCACTGGGTATACGCGTAAGCTTTGCTGCATATATTTTACAGAGAATATAGCTTTTCATACTTTCAAAGCTGTAGTCAGGAGTCATTTTCTTAGTGTGTCTGTATGATCCAGACCACGAGGCAAACATTTCCATCCCTCCACCAGCTACACCCTGTCTGTTCAATAAACAAAGCATTAGATGAATGAAGTGTTAATGAATATATGGTTGTGATTCTTATGCTTCAAGCCTTACAAATGGGAAGTTTTGATTGCCAGAGGGAAAGTCCATGTCAGGCACCTAGCACTTAAGAAGGGGAGGTAACTTACCTTTGTGACTGACTGGCTTTCCCCTTTCACGGACCATACTCACTACCAGACTAGCTATTCACTACAAGTCTCACACGTAGAACTAAAGCTGATGCAACTGAACCAGGTTCAGTTGTCGACACAAGGAGCTAGCTTTTTCTCCCCCCCCCCCCACCCCCCCGTGCTCCAACATACTGCTCGGACTGAAGAAGGACTGGGACCAGAGACCAAAGGAGGAATGTGTGGCACTTTTTGCCTGGGGCCCGGAAACTTTTCCATAAGCACACCGAGGAATGTGTGAAGAAAACAGGTCCTCTGTGCATGGCTTAAATGGCAGGCCTTCATAATGCCTTTAATATGAAAAAGAGCTCCATGCTGAACGTGCAAGCCTACTGTGAACACACGCCTGTTCACCTGTAAACATAAAGGAGCTTCCTGCCAATGCAGGCCCACTTGGCCCTGAGGTCCTCTAACCGGTATCAGTACAAGAGGGAAATAGATAATATGGAATTGGACCTAATGGAAAACCCCAAACTGATAGTTGGCAGATAGACTAGCATGGCAGTAGGGCCATCTACTTCCCCCTACCCTGTGCCTTTCCTACATGGGGGTCCTACAACTGACAGTGCCAACCTCCCTTAAATGGCAGCAGAAGCCTGCCACCAAAATGCTCCCAACAGGCAGCGGAGATCTCCTTTAAGGTTTGGGTGTCTCAATGGCAGTGGCCCCCACTCAAACATACCTCCAAGAAGGAAAAATGCCAGAGGCATTAGGCCTTAAAAAGCAGGTCAAGATCCCCAAAGGTAGAGAATGCTTGCACTTGTTCTGAGGATCTCCAAAATGAAGGAGGCTCTTCCCTGCTGCTTGCGGCTGCCAATAAAGGATCATAAATGGCTTTATTTTTTTTCTCAATAAAGCAGCTTTACTGTTGCTGTCTATTTCAATCAGTTCAGAGATAAGGGAATTAAGCTCAAGTGGTGGTATGTATGTGTGTGTGTGTGTGTGTGTATGTGTGGGTGGGGGAGCTGACCTCAAAGGAGAGTAGCCCCACATGCTCAAGTCTCAGGTAGAGGAAGACCTGCAACAGACTTCCTCTCATTTGCCTACCAGACTCCCTCATGTCTCAACCAGGCCCCGAAAGGAACCTGGGAGCCACTTACCAGGCCCCAGAGGAAATTCAGGCACTACAATCCAGGGCCTGCACGACTATCGGCTAAGTGTGCTGCAGCAGTCAAAAAAGCAAACAGAATGTTAGGAATTATTAGGAAAGGAATGGTAAATAAAATGGAAACTGACATAATGCCTCTGTATCAGGCCATGGTGAGACTGTATCTTGAGTACTGTGTACAATTCTGGTCGCCGCATCACAAAAAAGATATAGTTGCACTGGTCTGACCCAGTAAGGCAACTTATGTTCTTATGGGAACAATTATAATAAAGTGTTGTCCTAGGTCAGGAGACAAGATCCTGATTCACCAGGGAAAAACAGGCCACAAGTTGTACTGGGAGCAAGCTCCACCAGGAATAGGGTCCAAAGGCCAGAGACCTGGGAGCTGAAGAATCCTACAGCTCCAGCCCAGCATGTGTCCACCATCTACTTGAGACTAAGAAATACTGGCTGTTGCAGGCCCTGCACCAGACTATAGACCAGGTGATAATGCACTGAAAAAGGTGCAACCTCTGTCTCCTTCTGCTGGTTGGCAGAAGGAAACAGAGGATGCACGTATGATAATCCATGAGTCTGGACTGGTGTAGTAGGGTGATAAGGAATCATTATTTATGCGAACATTTTTGGCTTCCTGGGCTTTTTTAAACTTCCAGTGTATTTGCATTCTATTAACTTTTGCATTCGGGTAAAATTTTTGTTAGCATGTGTGTAAAGAAAATGTGCACTGATAGTCACACACTTTTTACTTGTCTTATTAAATTGGGCCCTAAAATATAAAACATTTCTGTTATCAGTTTCTCATTAATTTCATTTAGTCTTGGAGATTATAGTACAGTCAGCATTTACAATTTAATAGATTAAGCAAAAAGACAACATGAGTAATAAGGTCACTCAATCGGACGAATTTTAAATCCCCTGAGCGTGTAAAATCCTGGGGTTATGCCCATAGCTGGGCCTTGTGCACGTCGCGCACATTTTTGAAGGGGCCCGGCCGCGCATGTAACTCCCGTTACGCACAGAAGTGCCAGGCCAAAGGAAAGGGGCGGTCCGAGGGGGTGGGGCATTTGCTGCTGTACCGGGGAAGGGACTGCCGGCACGCGCAAGTTGCTACTGCTCCAACAAAATAAACAAAACTAAAGGTAAGAGAAAGGGTTAGGGGGTGGGGAGGAGAGGAGAGGGGAAGGGGGAAGAGAAATTAGGTAGGGGGGTAGGGAACTGGGAGAGGCCCAATCTCGTCGCCACACATAGGTTTGTAATATTAGAACCCCCTGCTTGCGCCGCCGCACATGCGTGCGCAGTCCCCAGATTTTATAACATGCGTGCAAAATCGGCACACATATGGACACTCGCGTGCTTCTTTTAAAATCTACCCCAATGTTTTTATCCTAAGCACATTTTTTTTACTCTAAGGAATGCACTTAGGAAGTAGTAGATTTCTTAAAAGTTACTTTAAAAAACACCTGAATGAAATTAATATAACCCCCCTGTTGCAAACCAGTTAAACATGCATTAAAAGCAAGTCTCATACATTATTTCTTTCAGTCCTGCTTTGTTAAAGCAGCACACCTAACTTTTGCACACAATTTTTAACTTGTATCAAACTGTGAGTAATCGGTCTTACACATAATAAATTAGTTTCGTCCTTAAAGTTAATCTATTTATTTATTTATTTAAAGAATTTATATACCGGGGTTCCTGTATAGTATACATATCACCCCGGTTTACAAGGAACCAAAACTATCGCTAAGGAACCGTAACTATCGCTTCATTTAGCGGTTTACATTGAACATTTAGCGGTTTGCATCTATCATGCTATACAACCTCCAGGTATCAATCCAAGCAGAACTGCCAATCCTAAATATTATTGGACAAGCGATTATGTTTTGTATCAAAATAAAGGACAGCTAACAAGATTCGGTCTGCCCTACATAATAAATAAATGCCACTTGTCGTTCTTTTTTTATGAGACTACATGACTTTTCCTTCATTTCCTACACAGATCCCTCAAAGTCATCCATCTTTTCCAACTACCCTCCTATCTGGCTACAGGCACACGATTTCCCACTCGCCCCAACGACCAGGGCCATCTAACCACCGCCAGTCATCGTCCCCCTCCTTCGACCATAACGTCCTGTACCACCAACCCACGTGTAAGCGCGCAGCTCCCTACCCAGACAACCAGAACCAGAAGCCGGCTGCGTCAGTTCCGGCTTCCGGCATATCCGGAAGTGTATGCGGAGACAGCGAGCCGAGTAGCTCAAGAGGAGGTGTATGGCTGTAGTCGTGTAAGTTTTGTTTTTATTTTGGTGGTACCCGCGGGCTATCGGTGCAGGCAAAGGGGGTTGCGACATTTGACTTGCTCGGAGGTGAAGTACAGCTGTGTGGATTAGGGAGGAGGGGTAGACTCCAGGCTGCTCACCAGTTGCGAGAAAGACCAGTCAAGACGTCACTCTTGCTGTACCCTTCTGGGGTGGGGGCTGCTCTATTCTAGCCACCTGCATGTGCAGTGCGGGTTTCGTGGACCCAGAGTAAGACCAAGTGTTATTTCCAAGGGAAAACCCGTTGAAAGTGCGGGAAGGCGCAACCTGTTACTTCTGGTGTTTTGCAGTATTTGTTGTTTATTTGAACTCTGCGCTGTTTCTTTTTGGCGCTGTGGTTCCGAAAATATATACAGCTTTTTTTTTTCCTATCCTAAATATATTGTGCACTGAACAATATTGATTTCTGCTACAGGTCAAGAACTCGGTGGCAATGTTGGAGTCTTATGTGACTCCTATTTTAATGAGCTATGTAAATCGCTACATTAAGAATTTGAAGCCATCAGATTTACAGCTGTCACTATGGGGAGGAGATGTAGTTCTCAGCAAACTTGAATTAAAGCTGGAGGTACTGGAACAGGTATGTTGTCTTTTTTTTTTAATGATTACTGTTGTTAATTTTGTTTGTCATGTATGACTGAATTTGCTGCTTCTGCACAAAGCTTTGTTTATTACCATTTCCAGGCTTGTTTTTATTGTATAAAAATGTATTTGAAAAATTATTTGAGGATTTTTATATCATAAAATAGAGCTTACATCATCAGATAATGTCATAATAGTGTACCAAAAGCATTTGTGGTTAAGTTCGGTAGTATAGCTGAGTGTAAGAAAGGTTTGGACAAATTTCTAGAGGACAGGTCCATTAACAACTACTACCGTAGGTAGGTTTATGGATCTTCATGTCTTAACTGCTGGGAGCAGAGCATGAACAGGCCCTTACTGTCCCCATTAGGATGTGCTAGGTACTTTATTTTTAAGTGTGAAGGGTTTCAAAGGGGCATGGGATAAACACTGTGGATCCATAAAGGCTAGAGGATGGGAATGAAGAGAAGAGCCATGGGGGTGGCTTGCTGGAATGGTGGTTATTACCTGGTGATTACTACCCTTACTCAATAAGCCTTCACATGGTTAATGCAACTCCAACATTGCTCTGTGCTTCAACGGCAAGGGGAAATGTGGAAAAGAGGATTTGCATTCAGACAACAACCAACAAGGACAGAACCACACAGTCTGGGTACACAAATAAGCATGGGGGTAGCTTGCTTATCGCAGCGGTTACTTCCCTAAACCAATTAAGCCTGATACTTCACTTTGAAGTGCATACAGCATTACTCTCTGCTTCAAAGGCAGGGGGAAATGTGGAAAAGAGGATTTACATTCAGACAACATCCAACAAGGCATTGATCTGTGCAGTCTGGGTAAACAAGCATTGGGGTAAGTTGTTTGTGGCGGATACTATCCTTAACCATTAAGCCTTATGCTTAACCTTTGATGCAACTCCAACATTTATTCTCTGCATCAATGGCAGGGGGTGGCAGGAAATTCGAATCAAACAGTTACCAACAAGGGCCTTGAACTTGGTGGTCGGTGAAACAGATACATATGGGAAAATAAGTGTGGGAGCTTGCTGGGCAGATTGGATGGGCTGTTTGGTCTTTTTCTGCCATCATTTCTATGTTTCTATGTAAGTGAGCTGGATTGGTATCATTTATCTATCTATATAATCTGTCTATATTTAGTATGTGTGTTTTACTTTTGTTTGTTAATCTTTATTTCTCTGAATTCAAGTGAACTAATATGGTAGCCACACTGCTTTATTCAAGATGGATTGGCCATTGTCAGACACAGGATGATGGCTCAGTGGACCACTAGTCTGACCCGGTATGGCATCTCTTATGCTTAGTAGTGAATGATGGATAATAGGGTAATTGTATTCGAATCATCTCAATATTGCTTTTCAAATGGTCATCGACTGTATTGAGTGTCTGAACAGATAAAATTGTGTTCTAAGCAGCAAAGAGTACATCTTTATTATTTCTGATATATATTAAGTGGCTGTCTGCTGTAAATGGGCAACCAAGATAACATGAGACTTGAATGTTAGATCTTGCCATTTGTTCATTTTTACAGTATATTTGCTTTGATATATTTGGATGCAAATTAGTGTTACATTATTGATTTATTTATTTTATTTTATTTAAAGAATTTTTATATACCGGGGCACGTAGCAAAACATCACCTCGGTTCACAGTGTAACATAACATAGCAAATAGCTTTACAATGAATATAAATAACGGTTCACAATATAAAATGATATAGTAGCAGGCTTTACAAAAGATTATTATCTGCTTGTAAACTATTTTCTTTGATAACTAGCAGCCATAAGGACTGTTTCTTCCCTTTAGTTATTCTATAAACTGTGTTTTGGTTCATATTAATATTGACACAGTGCATTGAGACACAGGAAAAAGGGCTAGCCTAAATTCCTGTATCTGAGAAGATAGGGATGCTATGGCCACAATGCTTGCAGCTTCTGGTAGGGAGGTTCTGAAAGGAATCATTTTCCGTGACCCTTTGCAGCTATGACTGGGCTAGAAGAAAGAGGGCGAAGAAATAGAGAGAATTCCTCTATAGCTCAAATTAAGGCCCCTGGCATCTATGAAGCCCTTACTTCTGGAGTAAGGGCTTCATAGTGGAGTTGGAACAGATTCTGAATGCGCTGGAAGCCTAACGAATAGAAAAAAGGCTGCTTGGCAATCAAAATGTTCATTAACATTTTAATGAAGGCACTTAAAGGATATAAAACTTGCAAGTTCTGATTTCATGGAGTACTAGTAGTTATATTGGCCCTTGAGAAAATTGAAGTCTTAATGTCTTGTGATACCTTTACAACAAATAACCAACAAAAAAAATGTTGCACCTTAGTGACCGGATATTTGAGATTTCTGCAGTTTTGCTGTAACATTTTGTTGGAAGAAATGTTTAAATTGCAATCATATAAAAGGCAGATCACCATCCCCAATGCATTTCACAAATCCATACCCTTAAATAGTACTATTGATAATTTCTGTAGTCCTACTAGATATATGCAACACTCCAGATGCACACAGAGACTGTCATTGCTTTGTTTAGCCAACAGTTTACTCAAGACACATGGACAAGTTAAATAAGTTTCATGAAGTTTTTTTTACTTATTATAGAAAAATACGATTAGAAATCAGCAAAGGTATGATTAACATTTAAAATTTAAAAGCAACCTAAAAAATGTGGGTTTTAGATGGGATTTGACTATGACCAGAGAGGAAATCAAGGCAGAGATCATAATTAAAAAAAAAAAAAAAAAAAAAAAAAAGGTGGACTTATTGGTAACGCAAGCTGACAGCTGCTATCAGGCTGACACCATCTTGCTTCTCCCCACAAATTTAATCTAATTTGGCTTCAGCCCATATAAAGATGGCATTGAGATGAATTTGGTGCTACTATGAGGTACTGCATCTGGAACAGGTTTGTTCTCCAGAAAGGCATCTAATTGTTCAGGTATCACAAAAACATATTGATTCCCCTGGAGAGTAACTGGACACTTAAAAGGAAATAAATAAAATCCCCTTCAAGTGATAATACCTTTTGGATTCATGATTAAAAACCTCTTGTGCCTAGCTTGGAAAAATGTGAACACTAAAAACAAGAAACTAGCTTTGTATTAGGGGGGGAAAAAAAAGTCCTTGGAATCAATTCCCTGTCAATTTCAGTGCAAGTATTAATAGAAGGTAGCTTTGCTGGAGCATTTCTCCATAAATGACTCTCAAAATTGGGTTAGTACCAGACAATCAAGCATTTGATTTTTTTTTTCTCCTGGTACACCTTGATCTTTATTGTAGCATGCTCTGACACCCCTGAAGCATATATTGAAACACCGACCTGTGTCGAAGTTAAGTGTTTAAGTTATTTTACATGCAGTTTAAAAACAAGTTAAAATATTAAAACGTGCAAATGTGGAGACTGATGATTATAAAGAAGAGCTAAGTATTTTTGGCAGTTTCTTTGCATTTGATGGTCTCCTTCTAAATTATTTTATGCTTTTTTTTTTTTCTAGTGGTAGGCTGCCATCACAAAGAGGGCATAATAGAAACCATCTAAAGAATAGTATTGATAGGCAAAGTGATATTAATAGAGTATCTAAATCTACTAGATGTAGATTGGAAAGTGCCAGCTGCTGGATCAACTAGAAGTTGAATGCTGACTTGAGAACCTTTATCTGCTGGTAGTAAGTTGGCCTTGCAGGAAAAGGGCACCTAAAATCTTAAAAAAAAAAAAAAAAAGAAAAGAAAAAAAATCTTATTCCTGGATGTGTTTATTGTGTTAGTTTTTAAGGGTAGCAGTAGTTTGCCACTGGTAGGAAATGTGTGTGTTTAGAAATAGGACTTTAGGTTATTTTGTGAGCTTATAGAAGCTAGTATTTTCTTATAAATATTACAATTATGAGTTTGCAAAGGTCACTTACTTATCTGAAAAGGTGGGAGTACTGGTTCGTGGGCAACTAGTCACTAGTTTGATTCCCATCCAACCCAGCTGCTCTTCTGTTAAATAGATCCCCCCTCCAATTAGTAGGAAATATAGAAAATACAAGTCAGTGATTTTTTGCAAAACAAACAACCCTAATTTAAGTTAACTAATTTTAGTCTTGTTGCTGGTCATTCACAAACTAACAAGAGCCACCTAGTTATCAATTAAAAGCCTTAATTTGGTGTCTTTTAAAATCTAATTTAAAACCCTTTAATTTGAGAGGCATTCCAACTTCTTAATCAGCTTTTAAACTTTAGCAAATTAATAAAATGAAGATGCAGCAAGTTAATGGGCTATCCAGTCTTTTGCAGAGTACCATGTTTCATTATCTGCCTGTTAGTGAGATGTTGCATGTGTGTGTACCCAGTGTAAAGAGCGCCAGGCTCTCAGAGAGTGAGTCTGATCCTTGGAGGCCAGAGTGGCAGACATGGAGGAGCTGAGGCAGACAGAGAAGTATAAAGAAGAAACCTTCAGGGATATAGTAGAGCTGTCCCAACTCCAGTCAAGCATCCCATGAGCTGCTTTGGAGGAGCAAGGTCACTTGACAGGAGACCATCTCCTTGGTGTGGCAGGAAGTGATGCTGTAGCTAGGACCTGCCCTCCAGGGGTACTGAGGATGTGTCTCCAGGGTCGAGTAGTTGGGATAGTTGTGAGTGATTTTATCATTAAAAATGTAGATACCTGGATGGGTGGTATTTGTGAGGATAACTTGGTAACTTGCCTGCCTGGTGTGAAGGTAGCAGACCTCAGGCACCCCTTAGATAAGATTTTAGAGATGCTGAGGAGAAGCCAACTGTCATGGTACATGTGGGTAACAGTGACATAGGAAAGTGCAGGAGAGAGGTTCTCGAGGTTAAATTTAGGCTCTTAGGCAGGAAGCTGAAATGCAGAACCTACAGGGTCGTATTCTCAAAAATGCTTCTGTTCCACATGCAGGTCCCCAGAGGCAGGAGAGTTCCAGAGTCTCAATGTGTGGATGAGACGATGGTGCAGGGAAGGTGGTTTTATATTTGGCCTGAACTGGGGAACATTCTGGGGAAGGGGGAATCTGTTCTGATGAAATGGACTCCACCTTAACTAGAGTGGAAACAGGCTATTGGCACTAATATTTAAAAATGAGATCAGCTTTTAAACTAGATGGGGGAAAGCCGACAGTCTCTTTGTGCATAGTTTGGCATGATGTATCTTTGAAGGATTCTAACAAAACAGGGAAATTAGAGCATCCTGATAGAGAGCTTACAATTAATGCAAAAGTAGCCCACGTGCCTTTAAGTAAAGAGCAGAAAGATTCCAAATTACCTTTGTCAACTGATAAGCAGACTGTTAATTAAAAAAAAAACAAAAAAACCAACTTTGAAATGTCTGTATACAATTGCTAGAAGTCTAAAAAAATAAAATGCGAGAGTTAGAATGTACAGCACTGAATGAAGAGGAGGATGCAATTGGCATCTTGGAGACCTGGAGGAAGGAGGATAACCAATGGGAAACTGTGATACCAGGGTACAAGTTATATCACAATGATAGAATGGATCAAGTTGGTGGAGTAATGGAACTTTCTCAAAGAACAAGCAGGATGGTAGCCCTCACACATGGGTGACATCATTGGATGTAGAATCTTTGTAGATAGGAATTCCATGTGAGAAGGGTAATAGAATAGCAGTGGTGGTGTACTGCCATCTACCTAGCCAGAGTGAACAGACAGGCGATGAAATGCTAACAGAAATTAGGGAAGCTAACAAAATTAACGCAATAATGATGGGTGATTTCAGTTACCCACAATAATAGTGCAGATCATAAATAATTAGTCCTAATCAGAAGGATTCATCTAAGTTCTGAAAATCAAATTCTTTTATTCATTTATTGCGGCAACTCCACTGACTTATACAGACATCTTGGAACGCGTCCCCCGACACGGTCCCGTGTTTCACCTAGGGCTGCATCGGGAGGGAGCACAAGTTTCACACAATAAGCTGTAAAAGACATATTAAAAATTAGGACATAGCAAAGGACTTCATGCTGACATAACTCATACCGTATCAGAAATATATAGGTCAAACATACTTGAGTGCAGAATCACTTTACCCTTTGACAGGGAGTGCATACATCCTACGTGCAGACAGGTATTTGAACCTAACAGAGTTGGCGCAAATTCAGGTGGACAGATCACGTGGTCCCAACAGGGGCCAATCCTGAAGCGCAACTAGCAGTTCGGCCAACAGGTGGCGTTGACGACCCTACCAGGTTAAGTGAATAGATGCCACTCGAGTTCCCGATTTAAACCTTTGGGAGCTACTGTATCAAGTTGAAAGATCCATCTTTGATCTATCCGCCCAAGCTGTTCATTATAGTTGCCGCCCCGGGAGGGGCGGGGGACCACTTCTATAATCCAGAAAGACAAATCAGGGATAGTGTGTGAATGCTGAACCCAGTGTTCAACTAGCGGTTCATTTTCCCGGGCGTTCCGGATGTTTGAGCAGTGCTCAATCATTCGTGTTTTCGCCATTCTTGACGTCTTCCCGACATACAATAAGGGACAGGGACAAGTGATAATGTATATAACACCCTGAGTAGTACAATCAGAAACTGATCTGAGGGGAAAGGTTTGTTGTGTGACCGAGTGTATAAAGGATGTAAGAGATACCGTATGTTTACACATAGAGCAGCGGCCGCAGGGTTGGTGTATAGCTGAAGGTGAAGAGATCATGGCGTTCGAATGAGAATCTGCAGGAATAAGCCTATCACGTAAGTTCCGACCCCTACGGTATGTAAAACGGAGGGGGCCCGGAAATAACCGATGCAAAGAAAGATACTGCCAATGCCTCCGCACAATGTTAGTAACTTGTCGACTCAAAACAGAGAACGGTAAAATACAATTATTTACCGTATCAGATGACCGGGACCGCAGGAGGAACAAAAGATCCTGGTTCACAAATAGTGCACGCTTTAAAGCATTACTTACAACCCGTTTCGGGTATCCTCTAGATAAAAACCTATCCCTTCACCTTCAGCTATACACCAACCCTGCGGCCGCTGCTCTATGTGTAAACATACGGTATCTCTTACATCCTTTATACACCCGGTCACACAACAAACCTTTCCCCTCAGATCAGTTTCTGATTGTACTACTCAGGGTGTTATATACATTATCACTTGTCCCTGTCCCTTATTGTATGTCGGGAAGACGTCAAGAATGGCGAAAACACGAATGATTGAGCACTGCTCAAACATCCGGAACGCCCGGGAAAATGAACCGCTAGTTGAACACTGGGTTCAGCATTCACACACTATCCCTGATTTGTCTTTCTGGATTATTGAAGTGGTCCCCCGCCCCTCCCGGGGCGGCAACTATAATGAACAGCTTGGGCGGATAGATCAAAGATGGATCTTTCAACTTGATACAGTAGCTCCCAAAGGTTTAAATCGGGAACTCGAGTGGCATCTATTCACTTAACCTGGTAAGGTCGTCAACGCCACCTGTTGGCCGAACTGCTAGTTGCGCTTCAGGAACGGGGGCCCTTGAATTGGCCCCTGTTGGGACCACGTGATCTGTCCACCTGAATTCGCGCCAACTCTGTTAGGTTCAAATACCTGTCTGCACGTAGGATGTATGCACTCCCTGTCAAAGGGTAAAGTGATTCTGCACTCAAGTATGTTTGACCTATATATTTCTGATACGGTATGAGTTATGTCGGCATGAAGTCCTTTGCTATGTCCTAATTTATAATATGTCTTTTACAGCTTATTGTGTGAAACTTGTGCTCCCTCCCGATGCAGCCCTAGGCGAAACATGGGACCGTGTCGGGGGACGCGTTCCAAGATGTCTGTACTATAAGTCAGTGGAGTTGCCGCAATAAATGAATAAAAGAATTTGATTTTCAGAACTTTGATGAATCCTTCTGATTAGGACTAATTATTTCTGATCTGCACTATTATTGTGGATATTAATGGTTGAAGTGCAGCGCCTGCTCCGTTGTGTTTTGATTTCAGTTACCCCAATATTGACTGGGTAACTGTCAAATCAGGACATGCTAAGAAGGTAATGTTTCTAGATGAAATAAATGATTGCTTCATGGAGCAGCTGGACGAGAATTGACAAGGGGGTAGGAATTACTTTAGACCTAATCCTTATGCAACACATGATTTGGTGAAAAAGGTAATAGTGTTAGGGTCACTTGGCAATAATAATCATAACATGATCGAATTTGACTTGATAACTGGAGGGAGGATGCTAAGGAAGTCTACTGTGATAACATTTAACTTTCAAAAGGAAGATTATGATAAAATGAGAAAAATGATTAGGAAACAACTGAAAGGAATAGTTGCTAAGCTCAAGAATTTTCATCAAGCATGGATGTTTAAAAATATTATCTTGGAAACCCAGACCAGATGTATTCCATGCATTAAAAAAGGTGGAAGGAAGGCCCAACAACTGCCGGCTTGTTCAACAGGTGAGGGGAGAGAGGCTATTTTAGCCCAAAAAACATCCTTCAAAAAATGGTCTCTCCATGCAACTTTCTACAGAAGAGAGTGGCAATGGATGCTACATTAAGCTGTTGATTTGAAGGCCATAATTCCTGTTCCCAAATCACAAGAAAATATGGGAACTTATACCATTTATTTTGTCATTCCCAAGAAGGAAGGGGGTCCTTTTGGCCCATCCTGGATCTGAAGGGAGTCAGTCAATGTTTGTGTTTGACTCATTTCAGAATGGAAACTGTATGTTCCATAATAATGGCAGTATAACAGGGGAATTTCTCATGTCTGTCGATCTGACGGAGGCATATTTACATATTCCATTTCACCAGGAACATTGTTTCCTACGTTTCACCATTTTGGTATGTCATCATCAATTTCATGCCGTGCCCTTTGTGCTAGCTACTTTGCTCAGGAATTTCTCCAAGGTCATGGTGGTGGAAGCAGTGTCTCTATGCAAGGAGGGTATTCTGGTCCATCTGTATCAGGACAACTGGTTGAGTCGGGCCAAAAGTGCAGATGCGTGTCACTTGCTTCAGGAGCTAGGCTGGCTGGTGAACTTGGCTAAGAGCAGTTTAGAGCCGTTTCAGACTCTAGGTTATCTTGACGTGCGATTCAATAGGGAGCAGGGCAGAGTGTTTGTAAGAGAGTCATATTCAGAAGTTACTCAAGTTCAGGCCCTGAGACAGACTATTCACCCAATGGTGTGGTCCTATCTGCAGGTCCTAGGATCGATGGCAGCCACATTGGACATGGTCCCCTGGGCGAGGGCGCACATGTGGCCACTTTAGTGGCATTGCTCTCCTGGTGGAATCCGCAAACACAGTAGTACATAGTGAGACTTCTCTTGTCATTGGAAGTGAGCGTTCAGTTGCCGTGGTGGTTACAAGCGGATCATCTCAGGAAGGGGCTTTCCTTGGAGACACTGGACTAGTTAGTGCTCATGACGGATACCTTTTGTGTTGATGAGCTCACTGAGATGGTGGCTCAAAGTCGTTGGAATGCCGAGGAGTGGCAGAGGACCATCAATCAGTTGGAAGCATGTGCAGTTCGACTGGCATGCTCATGGCTTGCAGAGCGGCTGGAAGCTCGAGCAGTAAGGACAATATTGGACAATGCTACAACAGTGTGGTCTACATCAATCATCCAGGCGGAACCAGAAGCCAGTAGATGTCGGTGGAGGTAGATGAACTCATGGTGTGGGCAGAATAACATTTCCAGGATACGTCCACCTCCCATGTTGCTGGAAATGACAATGTAAGGGCCGACTTCCTCAGCAGGCAAGTCTTGGACCCAGGAGAGTGGAAGTTGCCAGTCAAGGCCTTTGAACTCATAATGATGCTCTGGTGTCGCCCCTAATTGGATTTACTGGTGAGCTCCAACAATGCAAGGTTACCATGGTTCTTCAGTCAAAGAAGGCATCCGAGAGTGCTGGGTATTGATGCTCTTGTTCAGGTTTGGCTGTGGAGTGAGGTGTGCTATGCCTCCCCACCATAGCCAATGATAGGCAGGGTCATTCAGAAGATTGCGAGTCAGACTGGAACTGTAATTCTGTTGGCTCCAGATTAGTCTTGGAGGCCGTGAAGTGTTATTTCTGTTAATTCGTTTGAAGTACTGGTAAGTGAAACAAACAGCCCCTAAGATTAGTTGATGTTTACTTTTTTGCTGAGCTCAGTATTTCCCAGTTGGTTGGAAGCATGAGTGGTTGACTTTTATTAGTCATGTTCAAGTATAATCAGTTTGTCCACGGTTTGGCTTTTCTAGAGATATTGGCAGGCTGATGTTGGTGCAGAGTTATATGTCAGTGATGTCAGTGAGTCAGCTTTATTCCTTCTCCATCAGCTGGTAGGAATGTATAACCCACTGGTGTGGACTGGCTTGCCTTCCTTAGAAAAGAAATAATCAGGTAAGTAGTAGTTTCTCCTTTACCTTGCTTGGATCTTTTACTGATAAACCTGTTGCCCTTCACAGATACTGTTTTTTGAGTGAAAGAAGGTTACAGTATCACACAATTTTCAATGTTTAACAGTCTTAATGTGAAAAATTTCTTAAGACTTTTTTTTTTTCGTGTTCAGACCACGCACCAATGTTGGGAAATATTTCTTCACGGAGAGCATGGTGGAGGCCTGGAATGCCCTTCTGGAAGAGGTGGTGAAGAAGAGAACAGTCAAAGAATTCAAAGGGGCATGGGATAAATACTGTGGATCTCTAAAGGCTAGAGAATGGAAATGAGATAAATGTGCAGAGGTTAACTTGCTGGTACGGCAGTTAATGCTCTTAGCAGAAAGCATGGAGATTACTACTCTTAACCAATATTCTTTGATGCTTTTAATGCAACTGCAGTATTGCTCCCCGCTTAGATGACAGAGGGAAAAGAGGAATTGGATTTAGATGACAACAGAGGACACCAACTTCCATGGTCTGGGATACTGATTCACAGACATAAGGGAAAAAGCACAGGACTGCTTCTATAACCAAGCACTAAAGGAAACGAAGAAAGCGTGCATGGGGGTAACTTGCTAGTGCAGCAGTTACTATCCTTAACCAATAAGAATTGATTCTTTTGATGCAACTCCAACTTTGCTTTCTGCGTCAACAGCAGTGAAAAAGGGGAATTGGATTTAGACGACAACCAACAAAGGCTCTGAATTTTAAGGTCTGCGGAACTGATAATCTTGGGAGTAACCTGTACAGAGCAGCAGTTGCTACCCTTAACAGAAGGCATGGATTGATACCCTTGACCACAAACCTAGATACTTTTGGTGCAACTGCAAAATTACTCTCTGCTTCGAAGGAGGCAGGTGTGGGGTGGAGGGAAAGAGGAATTTGGATTCAGAGACAGCCAACACGAGCCATGCCTTTTTTACAGTCTGGAGTGATGATGCGCAGATATTATGGAAAAAAAAGTACAGGGCTGTTTCTACGGTCAAATCCATAAGCAAAGCATATCAAGCAGCATTGAAGTGTAAGAAGTACCTTTCCTAACTCCAACTCCATCTAACTCCCTTCATTCAACACGCTCCGCTAGTATTAGCGTTAATAGCCACCTCTTACAATGTTATTTATACATATATATAACTATCTGATCTTCATTTCCCTTCTCATTCCAAGTTATTGTTTTCCTTGTTATATGTAACTGCTTTTCTGCACTATTGCTTAAATGGTAAAGTTTTTTATAATTACACCCCTGTTTCTTGTGAACCAGCATGATGGGACCACCGTCTTGAATGTTGGTATATAAAAAAGTTAAATAAATAAATAAAATAAATAAGTACATAATCGAGCTGTGCAGTTGTAGGCTGAGCTTGGATGTACCGTGTGGTGGTAGAGAGGGTATCGGACAATTCAGAGAGGGAGGGGCAGAGCTGGAGAATACAGGGAATAAATGGGAGAGTCTGGAGAAGGACATATGTAGTATTGCTCCACAAAGATGAGACAAGAAGAAAAGAGAAAACTATAGACCTATTAGTGGTGGACAGATAATGGAAAAACCATTGAAGGACAGAATAGTTACTCCTGGGGAATTCTACAAAAACATTTAAAATTCTGCGCACAAAACTTAAAATTCTGCAAACTTTATATTGGTGAAAATAATACAATTTACATGACAGTCTTTAAGTAATTACATTTTAAATTAATTCAGAAAAGTTATTACTTAAAGATGCAGAATTTTAAATATTTTGAGCAGAATTTCCCTAGAAATTCACTGTAAGAGTGTCCCTTCCACTCGCTCTCCCTACTCCCCTGGCCACTTTGCCTTCTCAGGCCCCAACCCCTCCACCTCTAGGCTCAACCCCTTCCACTCTATCGCCAGTCCCAGAGTTTGACCCTGTTCTCAGTACTGCCCCTTACACAGGCTCTCTCTGTCCTTCCCTCTCTCACACACATGCTCCCTCTCTCTAGTACAGATACCCCCCCCCCATACAGGCTCCCTCACTCTCTCACGCGCACACACATCCCCTTGTACAGGGCCCTCTCTCTTGCATACACACACACACAAGCTCCTTTTCTCTCTCACACATACATCCTCGCACAGGCTACGTATGTTACTCTTTCACGCACCCTCTCACACATACACAGTACCTTCACACAGTCTAGCACCCTCACATACACACAAGCTCCCAATCTCTCACACAAACGCACTCCTTCACAATCTCCTCATATAGGCCCCCTCTCTCACACCTCTCTCCCTGCTCTCACCCTCTTCTCCCCCACACTCCTTCTCCTCCCTTTTCTCACACCCCTCTCCTCTCACACACACACACATACATTCTCTCTCACCGGAGCCTTTATCTTTGCTGTGAGTGGAGCACACTCTGTTTGTGGCACACAGGGGCCTTCATCTTTGCGCACTCCGTACGCAGCATGCCGGAGTCTCCTTTGCTATTTTTTGCGCAGAATTTGGAATTCTGCGCAGGGAGGGAATTCTGCGCAAATTCTCCCAGAACTAAATAGTGCAATACTTTAAAGGTAATGGAGTATATAGGCAGTGTGACTTCATAAAGGAAAATCTCTTGCCAAGCAAACATGGTTGGGTTTTTTTTTTTTTTTTTGCTGAAATGACTAGGATAGTAGATGTGGTCTCTCATATTTCAAAGCCTTTGACCCTATTATAGATATGACTTTTGAGAAAACTAACGACCTGGAAGTTAGAAGTAAAATTATAAACTGGGTAAGAAATTTGGTTGCGCAATAGGATTCAGAATGATAGACAGTGGGGTCTATTCTGGTGAAGGCAAGAAAAATGACCAATGGAGTGGCACAAGGATTGGTGCTAGGTCTAGTTCCCTATATTGTCATAAGTGGAGGAGAGGCTGAAATGTGTACTTGGTTTATGAGCCTTGTCTTAGGATATGATCATTTTTATATGTTTTTTTTTTTTTTTCCAATAGTGTAGAGTTCTAGTAGCCATATTAGTCTTGGAAGAAAGCTGGAATCTTTGCAAATTATATTTTCTCTTGAAAAAATTAATTAGATGTTATACATCAGGCATTTAAAAAAGTATAGCTATTTCAATTAGTCTGGATCCACTTTCCGTGATGAGAATTGCATTGCCTTCGGTGTATATTTTGGAATTGAATGCAGGCAGTGGCAGTGACACTGCATTTGACTCAGAGCCCTGATGGGTTGGGTGTATTTTACTTAAGGAGCTGAGCTGTATTTTACTAATCAGAATGACAGGAAGAGGTACTTGGAAGGAAGACTTCCTGACTTGTTTTTCTTTTTGGAGTCTGATGATTTAAGCTTTGACAATGTGTTTGTTAACTCAGTTATGCTTTCTTTGCACTTTAGGAACTGAAGCTGCCATTTACCTTTCTGAGTGGACATATCCATGAACTGCGGATCCATGTGCCATGGACAAAATTAGGGTCAGAGCCGGTCGTAATAACCATCAATACGATGGAGTGCATCTTGAAGCTGAAGGATGGAGCACAGGTAAGGGGGATCCTGAGGATTAAATAATCATTTTGAAAATGTGAGCACATTGTTTTTGGTTTTATTTAATTCTTAAATTTGGAGTTTGGTTTGATTTTAATTTCTGCGAAATGACTGATATCACTGTCTGCGACCTGGTATACAGTAGATTAATGCAGAGCAAGCACGAAAACTAGAACTTTTAAGTTTTTTTTCTTTTGTTTCTTTCCTTCTTCTTGCTCACCTTCTCTCTCTTACTATATCCTCTTTCCTTCAGGAGAAATTAACCTGAATGACTTTGTCAGAATTTTTCATTAAACACCAGAGTGCAGATGTTCCAGAATGTAGATTATCTTTATGGCCCCTTTAGAATTAGTAAAAATGAGCTTGCACACCTGTCAATCTCAAAAGATAATCTTTCAAAGAAATTCTAGCTTATGAATAAAATCTGTCTTGATCTGGGGACAGATCTTTTGTTGGCTGATGAAAAATCGTTTTGATCTAGAAATAGACCTTTATTTAATGTAACTTTTTTTTTTTAAACTGCTTGGTATATGAACTTATTCTCAGTTGTGTTAAAATACTTTTATGTTGAGCTGGCCTGGTGGCTCAATAACATTTTTCTGTGCTGCCATGTGGGGGACCTGGGCTTGATTTCCAGGCCAGGTGTTTTGTTTCTAGGTCAGTTGGGACTGTGGATGTTACAGGCGAAATGTTCACAGCCCCCGGTTGGGGGTGGAAAGGGGAGGACAAGGTTTCCAGTCTTTGGGCAACATTGACCTAGTTGCTGGACTTGGAACGCGTTGCAGGGCTCTGGAGAGAGCTCCGGCGCACGGAAACCTGGCTGAGTATTGTTGCTGCAACAATTGAGCTTAAGTGAGTTGGAAAATGGTAAATACAAGAGAATTTTTTCCTTTATTTGATTTGTGAACGCAGGCTAATAACACCGTAGCCTAATAGAGGACAGGACAGTTCTGATTTGAGCTGGAAACTCAAAGAAGCAGGAGGAAACTGCTGGACCAAAACCAAAAAAAATTGTTGCCATATTACTTCCTGGAAAAATAGGATGTGTATATATATTTTTTTAACTTTCTATTTATAATTTTTCAAACAGGTACCAACGACAAAGTATCTTAATCTATTGACACAAATTGAATAATAATGCTGTAGATAAATTGCATACATGACATACATCAAAAGGAACAAAGTCTTGTTCATGTCATCCTGCCCATCCTTATTTATTTATTTATTTATCGAGTTTTATATACCATCGTTCGGCTTCGCCATCACAGCGGTTTACAAAGTTTCGATGTTTAACAGAGTTTCCAAAAGGTTCATGTGATTTGTTAACATAGATATTGTCGGTTTTATAAAACGTAGTTCGTGCTATACAGGTTTTGGTTATGTGTTATGTTATGTTTCTTGCATTGGTTCCACATGTTTGCATAGTGTCATTAGGAGGGAGATGGTGTTTAGATATAACTCATTGGGTGAGTTATATCTATACAAATATTTATGCAAATAATACACTCTATCTTCAGGCATCAAGTACTTATTTCATCCCCGTGTCAGGTCCAGTACAGGCCACATATCTGATAATATAATTCTTTTTTTATTCTGAAGCATATGTCAGTTTTTCTAGCATGGCTATAATTTGTGGGTTGGCTGGGCTAATCTCTAGCTGCAGAAAATTATCTTGATTGGTCTTCGTTTTGGAAATGCTTGTGTTCTACCACCTACAATTGAGTGGCATACTGGGAAGGAGAGAAAGCATTGAGGCCTGATTCTATATCTGAATAAGGCTCTTCCGTCCCCCTCCTGAGGGAGTCAGGATTTAAGTTGGGTGGATCTTTTTTCCTGTGCCTCCCTCACACAGAACAACGCATCTAATAGAAAGATTGCTGCTTTTTTGACTCTTGCTATAGTTGTTACTATAGATTAACATTCAATGCCTCTCATAGGTCCTTATGTTAGATTCTCTGTAAGGAGGGAGAGCGATTTTTATATTCCTTGAAATACTTCTTAAATATGATACAGGAGACAGCATTCAACAGAGGAAAGGAGAGAAGGTGGAGGAATTAGCATAGTAAAGAAAGCAAGATCTTTGACCTGTGCGTATATATCGACACGAGCTTTAATAGGAAGTCTGTTGGAAGAGAGTAAATGTCAAAAGTATCAGAAGAAAAATGAGAGAATGTTAAGACACTTGATAAAACGAGATAGGGTTTACTGTTTAAAATTGTTAGCAACCCAGTTATGTTCAACACTGTGGTGAATTCTGAGGTTCTTGTGCATCATTCACTGAGTCTATTGTTAGAATCCGGTAGATGTATGTATTTGACTTTATTTTTCTGTCCTGTGTGTGTTTATAGAATCTTTTCAGCACCATTAAGGTTAAATGGGGAGAACTGCTATCAAACAGGTCTTTTGGCTTGTGGGTCCGGTTATAATAATGGGCCATGGTTTTCTGAGGAATTGGGATAAAAATGCTGTCTGTCTTCTCCATATTGCCACTGTTGCCAGTCCTCATTTGCTTCTCTGTCATTACTGAAGCCAGGCTGCTGCCAAAGCCCTTCTGGCAAGTGCTGCTGAGGCTAGTCTGGCGCTACGGCAAATGTACTTTATTAACTCTGCTAAAGTGATAGAACAAGCCAGAACTACTCATTTCAAGTCACTAGCTGCCTCTGAAGCCACATCTCTAGCATAGTATTCCAAGCCGTTGTTACAATTCAGCCACAGGACTGGGAAGGAGATGTTTCTGTTGAGATGTCCATGCTGTTTAAGAACAGATTACATGACACATTCATCTTTCTTAAAGTCACAAAATTTGTTACGGTGTCATTTGTAGTGCTCGAATACTTCAGTGATAGAGAAGCCTCTGTGAGCTGCAGAACAGGAGGGGAATATCTTCTGTACATTGATGAAAAGTAACTACTTGCAACTCATTACTTTATTAAATAATTGAAGTGGTTACTTTTCTACTGAAGTTAATTTATATTAACTCAGGGATAGGAGATCATCTCTTGGCTCCCTTCTCTCCCACCAATAAACACAGACACTTAATGGCATTATAAAAGGCCGCAGTTTTTTAATATTAACCCGAGCCCTTACAACTAACATAATTCAACACCCCCTCTTTTCTTCTTTGCCTCCTTATCCGCCTCAACCACCACATCCCAATGGTAAGGCATAAGGAATAGGAACCCCCCCCCTTTGCTTACCCCGCCTCATCTCAGCAAGGGTAAGCTTTGGCCTTGAGCTTAGCCCCTTCCCTCACCGGCCATCCTGTGTAGCAGCCCCCCCCCCCCAATTACACAGAACTCCTCCTCCCCCCCGCCCCCCGATATCATTTTACAATCCTTAATTACAAACAGAACTTGGGCTCGGGTTTACCCCCTCCACTGCGACGCACTGTACTCCAACATTAACAATCACAGAAACAAGTAATCCATAGGGTGGGAGGGAGGGACGCTGAACCCTCGTGCCTTGCTCCTCTGCCCGCTGGGTCCGTCTGGTAAACGGTTTGCCTTGTCCCGGCAGGCAAAGGAGCCCCCCGCCAATGGGTGCGCAGCGATTCGAATTGCTGTGCCTCCATTCGCTGCCTCAACCACTTCTCCCCTCCCCCGTCACGTCCGCCGCCGTGCGCCTCTATCCTGGTTACCCTTGGCGGCGCGAGCCTGTCTCGCGCCGCCGATCATATAACTTAGTACATTTTCTTATATAATGTAACAGATATTTTTAATTGCGTTTTGTGTAAGAACATTTTATTTAACATGCTGGAGCAGAAAATGTGAACATATAAGGATTATCATCTGGATCTGACCAAAAAGTTCATACTTTTATGAGATTATGGGTGTTCAAGCTTAGTGCACTTAACACTGTGAGCATTTGGGCTTTAGTTATTTCTTTTTAAAACCACTAGTACAGTGTTACCTTGGCAGCTTTGTCCGGTGACATGATGGAAATTAGGGAGGTTACAGGTAAGGTCTGATATGTCCCAGGCATCTCAGCGTCTGGAATTAAAGCATCCTGTAGGTCCCAAAGACCTCATATCTTGTGCCTTGTTGCTATACCTAAGTAAGTTTGGTTCATGTTCATTTGGCAAGGGCTGAAACGGAATGTAGAAATCGCCTACTGGCTGAGAAACCAGGTAAGCAGGGTTCAAACCCTGCTGATGCTCCTTGTGACTTTGGGCAAGTCACTTTACCTTCCATTGCCTCAGGTAATGATGTTAGACTGAAATGCAACTCACCTTGAGCTACCATTAAAAAGGCATGAGCTAAATGAAAGAAAGTAAATGGCCTCCATATTTCACCTTCTGAATGACTGAAATAAGGCTGTTAGAATGTTATGTTTCTTGGTACAAATTTGACAGTGCCCTCCCCCCCCCCCCCCCACTTATTCTTTCCTTTTTCTCCATCCTGTGTATCTCTGAAAAACAAGAAGGAGGTGGAGAAACTCTAATTGTCAGAAATAATTTTAACAAGCAGGTTGATATGAACCAAGCAAGTGGGTTTAAGTTTTTGAGAAATTTATGTAATTTTCTTCTAGGCTTGTTTTTAGTATATCCTTTTAGTAAATCCTTGACGACCCCTGAATTGTGATGTCATATTGTTCGGATTTTGACTCTGATTTTGTCATTAAGGCTCACTTGTTCACTTGTTGACTTGTTCCTATGCCTTTCTTGCTTTCCTATTGGTTCATTGTGCCCCCTACCCTCTGCCCTGTATTTTGTAATTTCCTTCCTTTTCATTTTTGATGTAAACCGTTGTGATGTTTCGACTAATGTGGGTATAGAAAACTCTTTAAATAAATAAATATCTAGTCTCTTATGATTCATAATAGTGATTATCTGACCTTAGTCAATTATTAGTGGTTCATTTAGACAATCCAAATGTAATTGGACTAGATGATGATAATATTCATATTGATGAAGATGTCACAGGGCTTTCTTTGGATTTTGAGTTGGTTGTCTTTTCAAGGTTTTGTATAAGTTGTTGATACCTATCCATTGTAAAGGCCACATTTTGGATCTAGTTATTTTGGCACATGCTGATGATTTTACATTAAAGATTGGAGAAATCCATGACGATCCATTGATATGAGCTGATCACTGTCTAGTATATCTTAGCTTGATTGGTTTTAAAGTCTCTACCAGCTAGTCTTGGACTGTTAATTTCAGGGAGAAGAGGGACTCAATTTTTGGAACTCCTTCAAATACTACCCAGTCCCTAGATCTGGTGGGACTGTGGATGATATTGTAAAAAACTGGAATTCTGGACTCCTTTTTTTTTTTTTCCTGCCCTGAATTTGATTCTCTGTAAAGAAGAAAATCTATACACTAGATAAATTCTCCTCCTGGTACTTGAAATGGACATGGAGGAAAGTTAAAATAATTGGCAGACGTCTTCTAATTTAGAAGATAAGATTAATTACATGAATTGTATTGTTAAATATACTTTTAATTGTATAGTCAATTCAAAAAATGCTATTTCCCTGTACGTACTAGGATCAGTCCAGACCGTGGGTTATGTCCCCCGTCCAGCAGATGGAGTCAGAGCAAACTTCCGAGGGTGCTGACATATAAGCAGGTGCACCCTCCAGGGATCCTCAGTATCTCTCTGACTCCAGCAGATGTGAGTGGGGGAACCTTTGCTTCCCCAGTTTGTGGCTTCTGCTCCATTTTTTTCTCTCATTTTTTCTTCTTTCAGGACAGGATCAAGTAGGCCTGGGTTCTTAAATTAATAAACAGATTAAAAAAAAAAAAATTTTTTTTTCTCACTTCAGGGAGTCTCTTTGAGCCCCTGCCCGGGTCTCACAGCCCTGGTTAGCTTGCCAGCGGGACTGTTTTTTCTTCTTGCCTGCCTTTCTCTCTCTCCTCTCTCCGGCGGTAAGTTTTTTGCTGTCTTGTTATTTTTTCTTCACAGCTTCGCCGTCGGACGGCACAGGTGGATGCTGGTGGGGCCAGCCTCTCCCCTTCGGCGCGCCGCGACTCGGACCCCTCCCCCTCGGCCCTGCGACGTGTACATTCCCCGGGGCCGCGGCAGCAGGGAAGTCCCATTCCCCTGCTGCTCCTGAGGGGAGGGTTCGTTGAGTTGAGCCTGGGCGGACGAGCCCGCTCCTCCCGCGGCGCGGATTCCTCGGATCCGGTCCTCGGTGCTGTCGCTGAGGGGATTCTTCCTCCCGGCCGCGTGCCATGCAGCGCCTTAGGGGGTCTCCCGGCGCCGAACCGGGGCAGGGCGGATCGCGGGATGTCGCCTCCGGTGTTGGTCTCCCCGGGGGGGAGACCGGACCAGCTTCCCCGACTTTTTCGCCGCCAGGCTCGGAGCGCCGCGGCACCAGGGGAAGGGCCCCGCCCCCTTCTTTGGCGGGAGCGGCGGCCATTTTGGAGCTGGAGAGCGCTGTTGACTCTGATGCTGAGGAGTCTCAGCATGGTTTTTCTCCGCGGTTAAGGCCGATTCGAGTTCCATCTTCCCCCCCATCGCTTCGGGCCCCCCCAAGGACCTTTCTCTCGCCGTTCCTCCACCAGCAGGGGGGTTTACTGCAGATTTTGTCCTCCTGATGCATCAGGCATACCTCCAGAGCCTGCAGCCGGCGGGGGGGGCCACCAGTCGGTGGTCAAGCGAACCCCACGCCCGCGAAGATGCCCCGGCTGGTGGGGGTGGGGGGGGGCCAATCCAGCGCCCTCGGGGGGCGGCCATAAGACGCTCCTGGCCCTTCCACCCAGCGGAGCGGCTCCAACGCAGGATCCTGGGAGTGACCCCGGCTTCAGCGGCTGACGATGATTCGCTTCTGGCAGCGCACCTGGAGTGTGACGACCCGAGGGTGCTCTGGATCTTCCGTAAAGAGGAGCTGTCTGACCTCATCCCACACGTCCTCCAGGAATTGGATCTCGATCCGCCCGTCGAACCGCCGGGGCCCCCGGCCCCCTCCGTAGCCTCAGCAAGCTCAAAAGGGGACCCTGTCCTGGCGGTCCTACGTCCCCTGGCGCGAACGTTCCCAGTTCATGAGTCTTTCCTACACCTTCTGGTGCGGGAGTGGGACACGCCGGAGGCATCTCTCAGAGTGGGCAGAGCGATGGACAAGCTCTACCCTCTCCCCGGCGATTTCCTGGACCTGCTTAAGGTACCCAAGGTCGACTCGGCAGTCTCTGCCGTCACAAAGAGGACCACGATTCTCGTCACAGGGGGAACGGCCCTTCGGGATGTCCAGGACAGAAAGTTAGAAGTCTGCCTCAAGAAGATCTTCGAGGTCTCGGCGCTGGGGGTCCGCGCAGCTATTTGTGGCTCTCTTACCCAGCGAGCCGGTCTTCGGTGGGTGCAGCAGCTCCTTACTTCACAGCAACTGCCACCAGAGGAAGCGGCGCAAGCGGACCGTCTGGAGGCCGTCATTGCCTACGGGGCAGATGCCCTCCACGACTTACTGCGAGTCCTGGCCAGGACCATGGTTTCGGCTGTTTCCGCCAGGCGACTATTGTGGCTTCGGAATTGGGCGGTGGACGCTTCGTCCAAATCCAGCCTAGGGGCTCTACCTTTCAAGGGTAGGTTCCTTTTCGGCGAGGATCTTGACCAGATCATCAAATCCCTGGGGGAAAACTCCGTACATAGGTTGCCCGAGGACCGCCAGCGGTCATATCGTCCGTCTAATTCCTTCTCCAGGAATCGGTCCCGCTCTCAACGGCGATTTCGGGGCTCCAGGCCTCAGGGTCCGAGAAACCCCTCGAACAGGTCTCAGTCATGGACCCGGTCCTTTCGTGGCCGTAGACCACCCAGGGACTCGTCGGCGCAGGGCACCTCCGGCAAGTCCACCCAATGATGTCAGGCCGGTCCATTCCTCTCTCCCGAGGATCGGAGGACGACTAGCCTGGTTTTACGAGGAGTGGGCCAACATCACCACGGACCAATGGGTCCTGGATATTCAAAGGCACGGTTACGCTTTGGATTTGCGGCATCTCCCCAAAGAAAGATTCGTCTTCTCACCCTGCGGGTCAAGTCACAAGCGCCTGGGAGTACAAAGCACGCTGGACCGGCTCCTAGCTCTGGGGGCCATCTCACCCGTCCCCTCCGGAGAGGTGGGCTCGGGTCATTATTCCATCTACTTCGTGGTGCCCAAGAAGGATGGATCCTTTCGTCCCATTTTAGACCTCAAGGAAGTCAACAAGGTCCTGCGGATACCCCGGTTCCGCATGGAAACCCTCCGCTCGGTCATTGCGGCAGTTCATCAGGGGGAGTTCCTGGCCTCCCTGGATCTGACGGAGGCCTACTTACACATTCCGATACGCTCGGACCATCACAGGTTCCTCCGCTTCAAGATACTGGGGCAACACTTCCAGTTCCAGGCCCTCCCCTTCGGGTTGGCAACGGCACCCAGGACGTTCACCAAGATCATGGTGGTCGTGGTGGCTGCGCTCCGGCGAGAGGGGATTTTAGTACACCCTTACCTGGACGATTGGCTCATCCGAGCAAAGACCTTCTCTCAGGGGCAGCAGGCGGTCGACAGGGTGGTCGAGTTTCTTCAGTCTCTCGGCTGGGTAGTCAACTTCGGCAAGAGCAGTCTCCTTCCGTCTCGGCAGCTGGACTTCCTAGGAGCGCGCTTCGACACGGCTCAAGGCAAGGTCTTCTTGCGGCCGGACAAGGCCCAGTCACTGAGGGAGCAAATTCTCCACTTTGTCTCTCTCCCAGTTCCAACAGCGAGGGATTACCTGCAGATCCTGGGATCGATGGCCTTCGCCATCAACCTGGTACCTTGGGCCTTTGCACACCTGAGGCCCCTACAGATGGCGCTACTCTCGCGGTGGAAACCGGTCTCGCAGGACTATCAGGCGATACTACCTCTTCTGCCGGCAGCCAGGCTCAGCCTTCGTTGGTGGCTAGACCCCAGGAACCTGGCACAGGGTTGCCCTCTGGAGTCGCCGGAGTGGATTGTGGTCACTACCGATGCCAGTTTGACCGGCTGGGGGGCCGTGTGTCTCCGAAGCTCGGCCCAGGGGCAGTGGACACAGGAACAGGCGTCCTGGTCGATCAACCGCCTGGAGACCAGAGCAGTCCGTTTGGCGCTCATTCAATTCCTGCCCCTCATCCGGCAACGGGCGGTCCGAGTTCTCTCGGACAATGCGACCACGGTAGCCTACATCAACCGACAGGGAGGCACCAAGAGCCCGGGGGTGGCCATCGAAGCGGCCCGTCTCATGGCCTGGGCGGAGCGGTTCCTCGACCGCCTGGCGGCCTCCCACATCGCAGGCGTGGACAATATTCAGGCGGACTACCTGAGTCGGCAGACGCTGGACCCCGGGGAATGGGTCCTCTCCGACGAGGCAATGTCGATCATCACTCGGCGCTGGGGAACACCCGCCATGGACCTCATGGCAACGTCTGGCAACGCAAAGGCCTCGCGGTTCTACAGTCGGAGAAGAGACCACGGGGCGGAAGGAGTGGACGCCCTGGTGCTACCCTGGCCCCCTCATCTTCGGCTGTACGTCTTCCCTCCGTGGCCTCTGGTGGGCAAGGTGGTGCGGAGGATAGAAGATTATCCAGGGCAGGTCATCCTGGTGGCGCCAGAATGGCCACGGTGCCCGTGGTTTGCGGATCTACTCAACCTGGTAGTGGACGGACCTCTGCGATTGTCACACCTTCCGCGGCTGCTCCATCAGGGTCCGGTATTTTCGGACCAGGTGGAACACTTTTGTCTCGCGGCTTGGCTTTTGAGAGGCAGAGTCTCCTGCGCAAGGGATACGCAGTAACTGTGGTAGACACTCTTCTCAAGGCACGTAAGACCTCCACTTCAGTCGCCTATGTACGGGTCTGGAAGGTGTTTGAGGTCTGGTGTGCTGGACATGGAGTTTCCGCGACCGCAGCTTCGCTACGTCAGGTCCTGGCCTTCCTCCAGGAGGGCTTGGAGAAGGGTCTCTCCTACAACTCCCTGCGTGTGCAAGTCTCGGCTCTAGCCTCCCTGGCTCGTACCACGGGAAATCCAGATCCTTCGTCTCATCCGGACGTCTCGCGTTTCCTCAAGGGAGTCAAGCACCTGCGGCCGCCGGTGCGGCACCCCTATCCCTCCTGGAATCTCAACCTGGTTCTCCGGATCCTTGGAAAGGCTCCCTACGAACCACTGTGGCAGGCCTCCCTTAAGGACGTCACACTTTAAAACGGTGTTCCTGGTTGCCATAGCCTCGGCAAGGCGCATCTCCGAGCTTCAGGCGCTCTCGTGCCGGGAACCGTTTCTACGCTTCACGGACTCGGGAGTTTCCATTCGAACGGTTCCTTCGCTCCTACCTAAGGTGGTGTCCTCCTTCCACTTGAACCAGTGGGTGGAGCTGCCGGCCTTCCCGTCGGATGCGCCCCAGGCCCTCCGGCGCCTCGACGTGAAGCGCTCTCTACTGCACTACCTGGAAGTGACCAATGAGTTCCGGGCGGCCGACCATCTCTTTGTACTTTGGTCCGGTAACAAGAAGGGACTGCAAGCGTCTAAGACGACTATCGCAAGGTGGCTCAAGGAAGCAGTGTCCTCGGCCTACATAGGTGCCAGGAAGGCTCCCCCGGAGGGAGTCCGGACTCATTCGTTGCGTGCCCTGGCCACATCCCGGGCGGAGTCTCAACATGTTCCAATTCAGGAAATCTGTCGCGCGGCAACATGGAAGTCGCTGCACACCTTCTCGAAGCATTACCGGTTGCAACTACCGGTCGGTGATTCGGGTTCCTTTGGGGACAGAGTTCTCCGAGCAGGGTCTTCAGGGACCCACCCGGTTTAGGGAAGCTTTGGTACATCCCACGGTCTGGACTGATCCTAGTACGTACAGGGAAAAGAAAATTATTCCTTACCTGCTAATTTTCGTTCCTGTAGTACTTAGGATCAGTCCAGACGCCCACCCGGGTTTGCTAAGTGCTGGTCAGATGCCTGCTCGTGTACGTTCTTTCTCCTGTCCCTCACTCTTCTACATTCTGATGTTTTTTATGGTTGCTTAGTTCTTTCACAGTTCTCCTTGCAAGTTGCATTGGTTATTTGGTTATGTGGTTGCAATTTGATTGGTGCTTGATCCATCCTACTTTTCTGTCAAGTGTTTTTCTCTTGGCTTTGATATTCTCGATACTGAGGATCCCTGGAGGGTGCACCTGCTTATATGTCAGCACCCTCGGAAGTTTGCTCTGACTCCATCTGCTGGACGGGGGACAAAACCCACGGTCTGGACTGATCCTAAGTACTACAGGAACGAAAATTAGCAGGTAAGGAATAATTTTCTTTTGTCTAGCGTTTCTCTAGCTCAAAATGATCCAAGGGCACTTATCAGAAATCCTTTTCGCAAGATAATTGGAATCCTGTTACTAATATTAATCCAAATTAATTGCTCTAAGTTTCAACGCCTTTGCCAAGTACTTTCAGCAGAAGATGGCCCTTAATCAACGTCAATTGCATTCCAAATTTGTAACTTGGGAACCACTGCAGACCTTGAATATTGTCACAACGGAATGGTAATTTCTAGGTTTTTAAACCAGGAGAGGACAGATTTTACTAATCCTGTGGATTAATTAGCTTAATTTTACAACTTTTGATTTGATATCAGTTGATGTAACCAAAAGTCTTCTAGGATGTATGAAAGCCATGAGTTCTCTGGACCCATGCCTATCATGACTAATAAATGACATCTCTAGCTTTACTGAGTCTGTACAGAAAATTTAGTGCATCATTACAAGAGGGTGTGATCTTAAAATCGCAAAATAATATAATTATCCACCCATTGCTAAAACAGCCCCTCATGGTTAAGTACCATATTGTATGGAGCCTAGTTTTGTTTTGTCAAAATACTTGAGCAAGCTTTTGATGACTGCATTTATTTAGATCCGAATCAGTGAATATTTTGCAATAGATATAGTACTAAAATGGTTTTAGTAGCTCTAATAGATGATTTAAGAAGCAATACAGATAGAGGTCGTGATTCCTTGATGATTCTTTTCATCCCCTCTGTCTACCGTTGACACTGTAGATGACGACATCTTTTTAGAGTGGTTGTCCCCTGTGTCAAAGATAATGTGCTGAGATGATTTGCTTATGTTTTTGAGCAAGAGAACACAATGGGTAATGATAGGAGATTCCTTGTCCCCCAAGATTCAGTACTTTCACATAGCTTTTCAGTATTTACCTCCATCTGGTAATTTGATCAGAACCCATAGTTTAAACTTTCATATGTTAGTAGATGATATTCAGGTGTATTGCAGTGTAGGCAATAATCAATCCGAGATTGAGAAATTAGCCTTACTTTAACACAATTAGCAGTTGACTAAATTTGAATAAATTAAAACTTAATACCTCTAAAACTGAGATAATGTGGATCTATTAGTCCTCCCTGTTAGATTCTGCACCACTGTTAATACTTGAGGAAATCTAATAGTAAAACCTAAAACAAAAATTCTAGAGGTGATTGTAGATAGTGCCTTTCAAATGCAGGCCAGATTTCAAATGTGATCAAATCATCTTCAAACTGTTAGATTTAGACCTTCAAACCATACCTGAAATATAAGGATGTGGTCAATGTGACCTATGATTTAATATCTACTAGGTTGGATTATTATAACTTGCTGCATGCTAGCCTGATTAAAAGTCAACTGAATAGTCTACAATATATTCAGAGAACCGCTGACTATTTTCCTAGGGCTAAACACATGGGATCGCATTACTTCAGCCCTGGAACAATTTCATTGGATCCAGTTCGATTTGTTGTTTGGTTTTTAAGGCTTTGTCTTTTAATCAATCACTATTTCTTGGAAGATTGCTTCCAGTGAAAAACCTATGCTCTCTGCAAGATAATCTCCTATGTGTCCCCTTTGTTAAGGTTAGTAGGTTAACTAGCACAAGAAAGAAGAACTTTTTTTCTTTGTAGGTCCCTAGCATTTGAAATGACATCCCTAAGTAGTTAAGACATCTAGGCATTTTTTTGAATTTCAGAAAATATTGTGAGGCCTGGTTCTTAACTTTGCTTTTAATTAATCTTATTGACTCCTGTTTTAAACTGTACCTTGTTAGATCCTGATTAAAGCCAGTGCAGCAGCATTTTGTTTTATTGTCTTATTTTAATCTTGCTCGTAATGTAGTTGTCATTTTAGCCCAAAAAACAAATCGGAAGCTGATCCAAGATTGCTGTGTAGCGGTAAAGAAAAGGTGGAGATCGGTGTATATAAAAGAGATTTTTATTGAAACTTGCCAATCTCCACCTTTTCTTTACCGCTACACAGCTGTCATTTTAGCATAGGTGCTACACAGCTGTCATTTTAGCATAGGTGGTTTATGTAGCTGGTTTATTATGAATGGGATTATGATGGATCTGTCTATCTTTTTTTTAAAATGTTTTTAGAAACTGAATTCTGTATTTTAAAGTTTACTCTATGTTATCTGCCCTGAGCCTGTTGGATGGATAAATTAAAAAAAAAAAAAATCTGATGTAGTCCAGCATTTTGTCTTCACTAGTGAAAGGTTAGAGATATTTAGAAGTTGTGTATAACAGAGTATTTATAGAGTTGTCCTTCTGTCATAACGTTCCAGTTTTGAGCAGTCATGGCTTAAGGTTGTACTGCATTAGAGATGGTATTCCTGTCTGTTATATTATTTGGAGATTATTAAGCATGTCTTCCATAAAAATGGCTAATCTATTATTGAACCCAGTTAGACAGTTTGTCCCAGAATTTTTGGGATGCAGTTTGTGCATGAAGGAAGTAACCAGCATACTCTAGACTTTGAGAATAATTTCTCCATGAATTGAGCATACAGTGCTGTAACATGAAGCTTGTGTGGGGTGATAGGACACCTACACAAGGATGATGGAAATGAAGAGCCAGTGTTAACACTTTTTATCCAACATAGAGGTATTGCTGGATTTAAACCAGGGTCTTCCTAGTGTGGGGCTAGTGTCCTATGCAGGGAGCCACACAATGGCTAAGAGAAATCCAGTTTTAGAATGCAGATAGCCTGCTGTAACGCCCTGCCCCTGAGGATCTGGATTGGTCCGCTCAGTCAAATTAGCCTAGTGAGGTTTTGAGTACCCTGAAATCTGCTTAAGTAGCTGGATGTTTATTGTTGAAGACGACTCTATTAAATCAGTATTGTGCTTCTCCATGAAAATAGTAGGATATAGAAAATAATGTAAAATAATTTTGTGAACCAGTAAGGAATTTTTCAGATATTTTGATTTGGTAAACTCTTCCACATAAGATATTAAATAGGATTTTTAAATCTAAAAACTGCACATTGCAATTTGCACTTTGAATCTGTTTTTCATTTTTCATGGGATATGACTGTATGATTGAATTTGTTGTTGGGTATCGCAGGGAGGAAGTGTGGTCTAGTGGTTAGAGCATTGAATTAAGAGTCAAGAGAAATCATGTGATGGGAGTTTAAACAAAAAAAAATCTCTTTATAACTGAATCTTGATGTGACCTTGGGCATGTTACTTTAGCTCCCTGTGCCTTAGTTTATCTAACTGTAATTTGGTAATTATATCAACTTTCTTCCTTCTCCCCCTGCCCTCTGGAAGGTTTAATTCAATCCAGGTCCCAGAAGTGTGCTGTCGGATCATCCACCTCAGCAGTGGCTGTGTGCTGCCAATGTAAAATCATTATACAAAAACCTCAAAAACCTTGGGATCCTCTTTAAATGTGCTATATAACTCCAAACTGTCCTGTCCGGTTACTAAAACTGGATTGAGGTGGCCTTAGCACTTGTCATGTTAATGAAGAAAGGGCATTACTGCTAGGAGAGGAGCAGCCCATTGACCTGGTTTGGGGGTGGGGAGAACAGTGGCAAATTTTACACAGGAAAAGTGTAGAATGCTCTTTATATCCTCATAGTAGATTCTGTTGTGAGGCTTTCGTAAAGACCGAAGCACCGAAAAACTCCTACTCGCTATAACGGATACCATCCTTAAAGGCATGGACCACGGCCAAGCATACATACTTGCCCTTCTCGATATCTCAGCCGCCTTCGATACCGTGAATCATCAAATCCTAATATCACGATTAGCAGAGATAGGCATCTCAAACATAGCCTTATCCTGGTTCTCCTCATACCTAGACCACCGTAAATGCTTAGTCAAGCTTGATAATTTTGAATCCGCACACATTCCCCTCACACAAGGGGTACCCCAAGGCTCCTCTCTATCCTCTACCCTCTTCAATATATACTTACTCCCTCTCTGCCACCTCCTCTCTAAACTAGGATTAAAATTCTTCCTGTACGCAGACGACGTACAAATACTTATTCCAATTCAAAAATCCATCAGCGAAACCCTCCAATACTGGGAAATATGCCTGACATCCATTAATTCTCTCCTCTCCAATCTCCACCTAGCACTTAACACCTCGAAAACTGAAATCCTCATCCTAGCTAACCAACCCCTCAATTCAATCCACCAAATGATTCTCAACGCCTCACAAGTTCACACACTACCGCCCAGTGTCAGAGATTTAGGAGTCACCCTTGACAATCAACTCAGCTTCAAACCCCACATTAAATCACTTCTAAAAGGGGGCTTCTACAAACTACAAATCCTCAAAAAACTGAAGCCCCTTCTCCACGCCCATGACTTCCGCACGGTTATGCAAACCACCATACTAACCAAACTCGACTATTGCAACTCCCTCCTCCTAGGCCTCCCTTCCTCTACCATTAAACCACTCCAAATCCTCCAAAATGCCATGGCAAGAATCTTAACAAACACCAGAAAAACTGACCACATCACTCCCATACTCCAAGATCTCCATTGGCTCCCCATCACCTTCCGTTCCCAATATAAAACTCTTACCATCCTCCACAACACATTATACAACAACAATTCACCCTGGCTTGAAGACATGCCACAATTCCGTCAAGCTAATCGCCCCACTAGAAACTCCCTTGCTGGCACTCTCCAAACCTCCTCCCTTAAAATTGGGCACCTCACCGCCACCAGGGATAGAGCCTTCTCCATTGCGGGCCCTACCCGTCAAACTCCGCTTAGAACCGTCCCTGAGCCATTTCAAAAAAGGAATCAAGACATGGCTCTTTAAACAAGCATACCCCAATCCCACCCAATCCTAACCTATGTTTTCCTTGATCCACCTCAGTCCCAACCTAGCCTATATCCTTTTCCCTGACCTCAATCTACCATACCAGAACCCTCCCCGCTCCCTCCCCATCCCCCTACCCCACACCCCCCTTTCGACCATCCCTACACCCCCTCACCCCCTAACAATCTCCCCCTGAAATTACTTCACCCTTTACCCGTTCCCTCCACCCCCTCTTCTCCTTAATCCCCTTCCCTCCCTACCCTCCCCACGTCACCAGACTCTAATCGTTCTTACGTGCACCTGCCCCTGTATTACTGTAAATAAGTTTCATATGCTAAGTGTATCAAGTGCACATGCCACTTAACGTTGTATATAAGTTCTTTTGCATATATAATCCTAATCGAATGCAAATAGTTGTAACGCTGCTTGTTGACTCTCCTCTCCTATACTTGTGTATATCTTCCAGTTAACCCCTCCCCTGTTCATTGTAATTTCCTTTTCTTCTCAGTTTTTTGTAAACAGACATGTGTCCTACGAATGCCGGTATAAAAAAGTTTTTAAATAAATAAAATAAAATCTATGGTGGTATTAATGAGTTTTTAAGTTTTTTGTAGGCAAATTTAAGAAATCTGAAAATTAGATCATTTACAATACATTTATATTTTGGAATATTTTGCGCTGGCGGATCCTCCGCTATTGCCATCTCAGTATCAATTGGTGTGCTTCAGGGTTCTGTCTTGGGCTCTCTTCTCTTCTTTGCTAATTCCCTTGGTGCTCTGAATTCCTCTCATTACTTTCAATGCCATTTTTTATGCTGACGATTCCCAGGTTTATCGCTCTAGAGCAGAAATTTCATCAGGAATCTAGTCTCGGATCTCAGCCTGCTTGTCTAAAATTGTTGCCAGCCTGTCATCTTAACCTCAACAAGGCTAAGACAGAGCTCCTTATCTTTTCCACAATGTCCATGTCCCCTGTTTCTCTTCTCTCTATTTCTGTGGATAACACACTAATCCTCCCACTCCCTTCAGCCCTTAACCTTGGAGTCATCTTTGACTCCTCTCTCTAAAACATACCAGTTCTTTCTCTCTAATATCAATAAAATCCATCCCTTCCTTCTGAACACACTATCAGAAACCTTAACCACACTCTTGTCACCTCTCACCAACTCTTGCGTAGATTATTGCAGCCTGCTTCTCACTGGTCTTTCAGTGAGCCATCTCGCTCCAATACAATCTGTCCAAAACTCAACTTCATGACTTATCTTTCGTCATAGTTGCTACACCTATACAACCTCTCTTCTCAAGTCATCACATTAGCTCTCTATCTGTTCCCGCATATAGTTAAAGCTCCTTTTACTCACCTGCTTACTCTGTAGCTCCTCACTACCTCTCATTGCGCTCTATACGTTTAATCTTGTTCTTCACTCATCAGATAACTCACGCCTATCTATGCCCTTCTCTTCTACTTCCATTTCCCAAGTCCATGATTTCCACTTGGCCGCACTATATGCTTGGAATAGACTTTCTCAGCTGCTGCATCATGCTGACTCTTTTGCCTTATTTGAATCCCATTTAAAATCCCATATTTTTGAGGCTGCTTTTAAATCTTAACCTCTGATTGTTCCACTTATAGCCTCATTGAATTTTAACCATTGCCTTTAATAAATTAAATTTCCCAAGGCTCTTTTGCTCTATATGTTTATCTTGATTAGATTGTAAGCTCTCATCTGTTCTTTGTACAGTACTGCATATGCTGAGTAACATTATGGAAGTGTTAAGTAATAGTAAATGGCTTGTAGTGATGCTTAATCTGTCTCTGGAATTTAAAGATTTTTTAGGGGAAAAATTCTGGATGTACTTAAGCTACCTATGCAAATTTCCATTAAAAAAAAAAAAAAAAAGCAGAGAAGTTTTGTTTTTTTTTTTTTGTTTGTTTTTCTTTATTACTGTGAAGGTAGAAATTTTAAAGCCAGATGTCTCCAAAAGAAATATGTTTTAGAAGAGGCAAATTAGAACTAAATATAGAAGCTGCAGAAAACAATTTATAACACATGACTTTGTGCAGCCCAGAACTAATGTTTGATATTGGACCTTGTAAATTGGTACTTCAGTAATGATCAGATTTCCTGCCTACATGGCATTTGAAACTTGAATATTGTGGTCCATATAGCAAAAGGTTAAATGTCACAAATATAAAGCACTCTCTAAACAAGTATTTATTACAGATTTTTAAGATTCATGGATAAAAAAGACTTCTGAAAGTTACGAATGACATTTGGACAAATTAGTCAAGAGTAGCGTTTTGGTTTTGTGCCAATGACAAAACTTGTAGGTGAGTAGTAAGAATATAAATGAGATTATTTCTGTCTTCATAAGAACTTCTGACTTGTTTTTGTTCCATGAAGCAAACTAATGATTTCTGCTGGAAATCGTAGATGTTAAATTGAAAAGGGGGAACATAGCTGACTTCTACTATATTTTCACTGTCAACTTTATTCTAGGATTATTTAAGTATAACATTGCTGTTTTAAGTAGGCATATTCATAAAGAGAGGTGTTTTCCCCTTTCTTTATTTTATTCATACAAACTGAGTAGTAATGTTCTAGGTAACATGCATCAGGTCAACTAAGGAATTTTCATGCCGGACAAAACACCTGTGAAATATTGAATATAAAAATATTAACGTATTTCTTAATCATTCTGTGTTTAATATTGTGTTAACCTCTGTCAAATGCGCTAGTGGCCATTTCACAGATAGTGTGAGTAGTGAGTAACAGTAACCTGGAGCCTGCATTTAAACGTGGCTTCAGGAATTTTACTTGGGAATTTGAGATGAAAAAGTTGAAAAGGCCGCCAAGTTATTCCCTAGGCTGATCTAACAGGTTCAACTGGATTTCATGGTATTTTTAAATTTTTGTCTAAATTGATCTTGAATACATGTAATCACAGGCTTTGGCTAGTGGTTTAAAGCAGGAGCTGTGAACCAGGAAAGTCAGGACTCAAATTCTATTGCTGTACTTGTCACCTTGTATAAGTCACTTCACCCTTCCTTGCCTCAAACTTAAGACTTCATTTACTAACTCTTTTCTCCCATTCAGTGCCTATGGGAAAAATGCTTACTAAATGAAGCCCTTAGATTGTAAGCCCACTGGGGAGAGCGATTATACCTACAATTCTTGAATGTATTACACCTTGAAGTATCTGAAAGGTCGAATATAAATTAAATACTTAAAAATAAATAGGAAATAGAATCTAACTACCTTTTTAGAAAGTTAATATTTTCCATGAGTTAGTTACATAGTAATATGGTAATGACGGCAGAAAAATACAAAATGGTCCATCCAGTCAGCCCAGCAAGGTTCTTATAGTAGTAACTGCCACTTTGTGCAGGTTACCCCCATGTTTCTGTTAAGGTTATTTTATTTATTTATTTATTTTGGATTCTTATATACCGACATTCTTGTATAATATACAAATCATATCGGTTTACAATACAACAGAACAATCGCGGCAGAGGCGTTACATTGAAACATAAAAAACAGCGTCTGATAACATATAAAATTCGTCTGATAACATATAAAATTCACAACAAAGAATCCCCCAGATACCCATCTTCGCAAGGAGTTCCTCAGGGTTCCTCCCTTTCACCGACACTTTTCAACTTATACCTTCTCCCGCTTTGCCAATTGCTAAACAAATTGAACCTTAAACACTTCATATTTGCCGACGATGTCCAGATTCTGATCCCCATTAAAGAATCCATCACTAAAGCTCTAGAACTTTGGGAAAATTGTTCTCATGAAATCAACGATCTCTTATCCAGCTTAAATTTAATTCTAAACCAATCAAAAAGCGAATTCATTCTAATCTCTCCAGACAATTGCAAAATCACTACAAACCCTCCAGCCAACTTGCAAACCTCAAAAGTAAGAGATTTAGGAGTTTCCATAGACAACCGATTAAATTTTAAATCATTTATCAACCAAACAACCAAAGACTGCTTCCACAAACTGCACGTATTAAAAAGGATAAAACCCCTATTTCACTTCCATGACTATAGAACAGTGCTCCAAGCAATAATATTTGCGAAAATTGATTACTGCAACTCGATTCTTCTAGGCCTCCCATCAGCACATACTAAACCTCTCCAATTGATACAGAACACGGCAGCAAGAATACTAACAAACAAAAGGAGAAGAGATCACATTACACCAGTCCTCAAAGACCTTCACTGGTTACCAATCCATTATAGAATAATTCATAAGTCCCTCACCACAATCTACAAGAATATCCATGGGCTGGTTCCACTCGATCTACAAATAGCTCTCAAAAAACACTCCTCCAATAGACCCATCAGAGAAGCTTATAGAGAATATCTACAGGTACCACACAACAATACCACCCAACATATAACATTGAGAGATCGGGCCTTCTCCACAGCAGGTCCCCCACTATGGAACTCAATCCCCTTAGAATTAAGACAGGAACCATGTCTCCTAACCTTCAGAAAGAGACTGAAAACATGGCTGTTCATGAAAGCATTTCCAGACCCTTAAAGGATTCACTTCCAGCAATTGCAGCAAAATCTAATACAGCAATACTGAACATTTTCTATCAAATAAAATATTTATTTAAAAGAACAATTACTTAATTGAACATTCCCTTCTAAACGGAATCAATCACTACAAACCAATCACTACAATGTTTTAATTCTTATTAAACTTGTTTATCTTTCCTTTAACTCTAATCCCAGTTAGAATAACCCCTGTTTATTGTAACTTTCTCTTCCGTGCACTTGTTTTATACTACTGTAATGTATACTCTTATGTTTTAGTTATGTATGTTATAATGTATTGATCACCCCTTGTTTTATGTAAACCGACATGATACGTACTCCCGTGAATGCCGTTATAGAAAAACACAAATAAATAAATAAATATAATACAACTGAACAATTGCTGCTGAGGCGTAACATGATCCATAGTGTCTAAAAGAATATAAATATGCAAACATATGGACAAATGCTAATATAGCATAAAGGGGTTAAAAAGTTAAATAAAAGGTTAAAGGTGCAACCATTATATGTTCGTTGATAAGTCCAGTTTTCAGTAGGAATTTGCTGGCTGTCATTCAGGCAGATTGACTTGTGAATGGAAATAACAGATATTGGATTTCATATCTGATTACCCTCCTTAGGTATTGTGGCAAGTGTGTGTGGTTTTGGTGAAAGGGCTAAAGCAGAAGAGGGTGTGTCCAGTCTTTTAAAGATTACCAACAGTTCTAGTTTCAAGATATCCTAAATATGTTACTGGACCATTGATCCAATTTGGGCCCATTAAAAAAAAACAAACAAAAAACCCCCCAAGTATTTATAGCTGGAGAAGAAGCTGTGTAGGAAGATGAATAGTGGCAAATTGGGTTGTTATGAGCATATATTAAATTGTTTGGGACAGCTCATTACACCTCGTATGAGCTTGATTATCACTTTTCCGACGCACACTTGAATGATGTCAGTCCCTTTAAAAAAAAAAAAAAAAAAAAAAAGGCCGGGAAGCTGCACTGAGCTTGTTGCCCATGACAATGCCACAAGCTAAGGGCAAGAGAGCAAAGATGCCTTCTCACACTTCATTTACCATATTACCTCATTTGCGTACAATCTTAGGGCCTGATTTACTAAGGCTCTCCTCCCATTCTGTCTGTAGGGGGAAAAATGCTTAGTAAATGAGGCCCTTAAACTGTAAACCCTTTGGGGACAGGGGGTAATGAATGTATCTGAAAGTAATATATATTTCCTTATCTGCTAGACCAGTCCATACAAGTGGGACATTCCATGCCTACCAAACATAATAATATACTAGAGAAGTCAGTAAGAACATAAGAACATGCCATGCTGGGTCAGACCAAGGGTTCATCAAGCCCAGCATTCTGTTTCCAACAGTGGCCAATCCAGGCCATGAGAACCTGGCAAGTACCCAAAAACTAAGTCTATTCCGTGTTACTGTTGCTAGTAATAGCAGTGGCTATTTTCTAAGTCAACTTAATTAACTAGAACTAAATGGTCAGTTTTCCAAAAGGATAAAGGCTATTAGTGAAGTGCCCCAAGAATCTATATTGGGACCTGTGCTATTTAGCATATTCATAAATGATCTGGAGAAAGGAATGATGAGTAAGGGGACCAGATTTGCAGATGACACAATTATTTTGAGTTGTTTAAACGGCAACAGTTTGTGAAGAATGTGGAAGGATCTTGTGAGACTAGAAGATTGGGCTTCTAAATGGCAGATGCAATTTAATGTGGTCAAGTACAAAGTAATGCAAGCAGGGAAAAATAATCCTAACTGTGTAGGTGCATGATGCTGGGTTCAGTGTTAGGAGTCACCATCCAGTAGAAGGACTGGAGTCCTTGTGGACAGTACTTTGACATTTTTGGCTTTGTGTACTGTGGCAGTTCAAAAGGCAAATAGAATGTTAGAAATCATTTGGAAAGGAATAGAGACCAAAGAATATCATAATGCCCTTGTACAGATGCAGTGTGCGATCACATTTTGAGTATTGTGTGTGTGGTTCTGGTAGCCTCATCTCAAAAAAGACATAATGGATGTAGAAAAAGTACAGGGTAGGGAGACAAAAATGATAAAGAGAATGGGAAAAACTCTCTTTTGGAGAGAGACTAAACAGATTAGGGCTCTTTAGCTTGGAAAAGAGAAAACTGAGAGAGGATATAATTGAAATTTAAAAAATCATGAGTGGGTCGGAATGGGTGAATAAGGAAGGTTTATTTATTCTTTCAAACACCAGGACTAGGGAACACTCCATGAATCTAGAACCGCCAGATTTGAAAAAAATCATAGAAATTAGTTTTTTACTCAGTGCGCAATCAAGAGGACATTGTGAAGGCAATTAACATAGTATTCAAAAGAGGATTGGACAAGATCCTGAAGGAAAAGTCCATAAACAGTAGCCAGATAGCCTTGGAAAAGCCAGTGCTTATCCCTGAGAGTGAGATATAAGAAATAGCTCAACCATTGGGGCTTTGACAAGTACTTATGACCTGGACTGGTCACTGTCAGAGACAAAATGCTGGGCTCGATGGACCTTGGTCTGACCTAGATTATGAACATAAGTGCCATGCTAACATATATCTCAAGTTAAGTTCAGTGTTAAATTTAAGTTTTGGGGAAAAGTATGACAAAAAGTGCTAAAACCTGCATGCCAGTTTTTGTACACTTTTGTAATAGTGCTTCTTTTTAACCACAAATCTGATTTCTTGCTGTTTATGAAAGGGAAAAGAATTCCCTACAAAAAAAATTATGCAATCAAAATATTGCCCTAAAGTTATTAAGAAATCTTAAATCTACTTTTTTAAAATTAGCATTTTTGGTCAAAAGTCCCACAGCACTTTTGTAGACATTTGTAACTTGAATTTTTCCCCCCAATATTTTGCCCTGGCAGTTTTTCTCCTTTTGGAAAATTCAGAAGCAGTGTCTACTGAATTTGATTTGCAGCTAACAAGGGGTTTCTCCCATTTATGTACCCACTCTCTTATTTAGCTCACTCCTTGCAGGAATAGTCTATGCTCAAGGGCACAGAGTACTGTATCTGTTTCCAAAACCTGGTATACATAAACCCAAATTTTTGTCACCAGGCGTCGCCATTGTGCAATGGCTGACATTCTTCCTCTGCCCCCTTCAGGTCTGCGAATGATGCTTCTGTGGCACCTGCAGATGGCTCAAGGAGCAGAAGTATAACCCATGACATGCATTTTTAATTTGTCTGTTTAACTTTAAGATAATAAAAAATAATTTAATCAGGCTTTTAGGTTACTTAACAGTATGCTTATAAAGTTGTAAACGTGTATACTCTGGAGAGAAGGGGGAGATGATAAACATTTAAATACTTTAAGCAATAAATGGACTGGAGATGGGGCTCTTTGAATGGAAATGAGACTAGAATCATGGGATGATAGTGAAAGGGGGTAGGAGAATTGTCTCAGAATTCGAGAAACCTGGGACAGGCACAGAGGATCTCTGAGGGAGAGGAAGGAGCTATAAAGCTGAGCAAGAGAGGTGAATAGGCAGATTGGATGGACCATATGTTCTTTGTTTGCCGCTATGTTTCTATGCATTGTTTGCATTGCTTCTTGATGAAGCTGAGCTACAAACAGGTAACGGTTTTTTTTTTCTGGCTTGATTTCAACAGCTGAGACCTTATTTTGAAGAGAAATATATTTTCTTAAGTTCTTTTTTTATTTTTGAAAAGGGATATTTTGCATTGCTTTTTATGTTTCTTGGATGTTTTTACTGCTTAGTTTTAGAGTAGAAGGGAAGGTGTTGCCTTGCTTTAATATGTTTTTTTTTTTTCTGCTTTTGTTAGTAGTTGATCTAGAAAGTTTTTCTTTGAAGCCCTGGTAGTTGAAAGGAGCTGATTACTTGTGTTAACTGCATCAGAGCCTGATCTCTCTTCATAGGTCAGCCTAGCTAACACAAATGTGCCTTTCTTCAAGGAGCTTAGTTACAAACAGCCCACTCAACTCCCTCCCCCCCGACCTCACCTTCTAACATTATGGACTAACCCACTATTTAGGAGGTTGGGTTACAGAGAATAACTTGACATTGGTGGCAGAGTAACACAAGTAATTTAGCTAAATTGTCATTTGTGGAATCAAAACACTTTAAGTACATTTCTAGGGCAGCTTAATTAGTAATAATGTAGTATATACTTCAGGTAGTTAATTTTTGTGTATGATCTGTAGAAGCTAAGGCAACAGGATTCTTTAGAGAATACACACTTAATAAATATAAAAATACATTGTATAGACTAAAATAATGGTTTTGAAAGTTGTGTTTAAATGTATCTGTTAGTGACAGACAAATGAGTGCAAAATTAACTTTAACCAAAACTATAAGAAGTAATAAATCTGTTAGAAGACCATATGTAAACAGATTAAGATCATAGATTAGGATAATTTACTAGTCGTCAGTTAAGAACATAGAATATACCATACTAGATCAGACCACCAGTGTCCTGTCGCCAACAGTGGCCAATCCAGGTCACAAGTACCCAGCAAATACCCAAACGTTAAATAGATACCATGCTACTAATGCCGGCAACAAGCAATGGCTATTCCCTATTGATTAATTAGCAGTTTATGGACTTCTCCTCCAGGAACTTATCTAAACCTTTTTTAAACCCAGCTACGCTAACCATCACCACATCCTCTGGCAACAAATTCCAGAGCTTAATTGTGTGTTGCATGAAAGAATTTTCTCTGATTTGTTCTAAATGTGCTACTTGCTAACTTAATGGAGTGCCCCCTAGTTTTTGTATTATCTAAAAGAGTAAATACTGTTTCACATATACCCGATCAAATCCTTTCATGATTTTGTAGACCTTTATTATATCCCCCCCTTAGCCTGTGTATCGCCAAAGCTGACTCCACCATTACCACTTCTACTACTGTCCAGACAGATGTAATCTACAGTGAGGGAAATGGTTCACATAGGGGAATTATGATAGAGACATTTAAATAACTCAAAGGTTTTCATATGGAAAGGAGGCGCTAGAAAGAGGATTAAAGGGATGAAGGTGAACGGGGATAGACTGAGGCGTAATCTTCGGAGAGATTTCTTTACAGAGATGGTAATAGCTCCAGTGGAAATGGAAACAAAAACCATGTCTGAATCAAAGGAAGCATGGGATAAATACAGGGAAATAATGGGAATTATAAAGCTAAATTAGTTGGGTGGCTGGGCAGACTAGATAGGCCATATGGTCTTTTTCTGCTATTTTGTTTTTATGATTGTTTTATTCTTGATTTTTATTTAATTGATCAAGATTGTTTTATGATTTTATCTTCTTAATTATTTGTGGTGTTTTAAACAGATAAGTACTGTTTGTTTTATTTAACTTGTCTTTATTTTATGATATTTTATTTGTTATGCTTTTATTTTATTAGTATAATTTGTATTGCTAATGTACATATTGTTTTGGTTATTGGATTGTTGTCTTAAGCTTCTGTTTGTAAAAGCAGGTGACAGAGTTGCACTTTGTCTCCTTATTACAGTGTATAACACTGCTTCAAAACCACCGGACTGATTATCGCATGCACAGTAATGTGGGTTATTTTTTTTTCCTTGTTTCAAAAGTTGCAGAAAAGTAACTACTTGGGCAAAAGATGCACTGTTTATTTTAAACTGCAAGCAAATTGACTTGCTGATTTTCAGCTTTTTTATTTTATCCTGCTTTTGCTCAAAAATTAAATTCAGCTATGTCTGGATCTCATTAGAAATACCCTTATTTTAGTAATTAAACATAATTTTAAAATTTCATAATCCAATGATGTAACTTTGTCTTATAAAAGGTAAACGTCAAATTTATAAAGCAGTATAATAAATATAATAAAACCAAGTTAGGAAGAATTTTATTCATATTATCTCCTATTTTTCATTTATAAGAAAAATCTTTTTTAATTTAGGCCCCCTGACATTACATTATATAGCCAAATGATAAAGTTTAAAAAATGCTTATTAAATATTTAGTCTTCTTTGAATTTAAACTTTTTTTTACTCAAAGGTTTCTCCTCTTCTGCTTAAAATCATTTTTACTTGCAAGCTTGATTTATAGAGGCTTTTTCCTGAAGCCTCCAGGGAAGAGGGTGGATTGATGTCCTGAGAGCCCTGGAATGTAGTGTGAACCCCGGGATATGATATGAAAAATATCGAAAATTATTTTTCAAAATGAGTATATGAAAAATAAGATGTCTTAAAACTGCAAGAATTCCATGGAGGTGACAATGTAAGCGGATAACTGTTTAATATGAAATTTTAAGTTTTTTTTTTTTTAGAAATTTTTGTATAGAAATCAAGGAGATGTGTGTGTTGTATTAGCACATTCTCCTAATGGTTATGATTGCAGGATGACAAAGGGTGGAAACCTTTTAGTCTTACATTAGGCTTTGTGATCACAGCTCATTGACAACTTGATGGTTGAAATAGCAGTAAATAAGAATTTCAGAGGCTTAATCCTAAAACTGTTTTCAACAGATGAGAAAGTTCAGATGTTTTTAATTTATTTTGTGTAATGATTAAGGGCAAGAAAGAACTGGCAAAGAAAACTGTGTAAAAGAACCAATTGTTCTTTTTTTATATTACAGATGGGCTTATGTAGCTGAAATAAGTTTTATTTCATACCACAAATCTTTTTTTTTTTTTTTAATCTCTTTCCAGTTCTGTTTGTGAAACAATTTAGTACTGATATTGTGTTAACTAGTAGATACTTTTCATATAAAATCATATGTAGGTTTTTAATCTTCATTGTGAAATGAAATATTAATATTACTATTCCAGTTACATTTTATTCTTGAAAACCTGAAAAGTTCCATGTGTTCAAATTTGCTGAATATGCTTATTTAGAAGTTTAGATATTAGAAGTTTTGTAGGGTTTTCTACCATAATACGTGTTTACTAACTTGATACAATGGACGTCTTGAAGTGTCATACAAGTGTGTTAACTGGTTAGCCAATTTAAGGTGAAGTGAACTGGGACTAATGTGACATGAACAGTGCAGCAGACTACAGTGTTTTCTGCTTGAAACCTGGATATGATTGTTTTATGACTTTGAGCAAGTCTTATATCCCAGCCGCCTTCCCATACTTACTGGCGTTGGATGCCCTCTGTTCTGTGGGAAGCCGCCATCGCATGCCCACATGCACTCCCTACGAGGAATCGGCAGATGGATGCGCGCATTTGGATGTACACGTTGGCGGCAATCCCGTGATGACGTATGCCTCTGGCTATTAATACCTGCTTGGACCAGGATTTCTTGCCTCTGCAACAGGTCTCCTGAGTAGCCTGCTTCTTAGTGTGTGTTGCTAGTTCTTGTTTCCTGTTCCTGTGCTTCCCTCTCCTGCTCCTATGTTCCTGCTCCTTGGTTGTTCTGTGCTTCGCTCCTTCCCAGGTTTCTTGTCATCTGGCGTGCCTTGCTCCTGTCTCCTCTTGGCCCTCTTTGCTCCTTAAGATTGTCTTCTTGGTTTGACCTTGGCTTGGTTATGGACTCCTCTGATTGCTTCCTGGACCTGACTGCAACTTTGGACCAGACTACTGCTTGCTTGTTGCCTGCCTTGACTCTGGTTCGTCTCTTGGATTCTGTTGCTGCTGCCGCCGACCTCAGTTCGTGCCCTGGACTTCCTTGTTTGCTGCCTGCCCCAACCTTTGCTTGGATCCGGACATTCTCTTTTGCCTTGCCTCTGGGACCCTCCTAAGTCCTCCTGGTCGTCTTCCCCAAGGGCTCAACCTGTGGGAACAATGGCTGGTATAGGTGAAGCTCCAACTAGTCCTACCCGGGCGCTTCCGCCCATGATTAGCGTAGGCCACACAGGTTCACCCATGCAACAGAGTCAACTACCCCATCACACAGGGATCCACATCCTTAATAGCAAGTCACTAAATCTCCATGTGCTCAAATATGGATTCTCAGCTGCTAAAGTATTCCGTAGTTGAATAAATGATCTATTACAGTCCGTTGTATCCCGCAATTAGATATTGTAGATAATTTAATTTTGTGCTAATAAAAAAAAAAAAAAAAAAAAAAAGTAGCTGCTTGATTGCTAAAAATTAAATCCCTGGCACCTGCTGGCTGTGATGTTTTGAGGAGGATGAAGTACATCATTAGAAGCAGAAATGTGGTTAGTGGAGATGAGATTAAGCTCTATGGGAGAGAGGTTGGCAAAGGGTATGAGAAAAGAGGCTGGAGTGGGCAGAGCGAAAAAAGGAAACCAAGAGAAAATAGTGGGAGGGAAAGAAAAGAGGAAGAAGGAAGATGTGTAAAGAAGGAAAAAGTAAAGGCTGGATGTACAAAAACAAAGCTGGGGTAGGGAAGGAAAACAGGATGAAAGGAGAGGATGAGGCTAGAAGTAAATAAAAAGAATCCCTAAATAAAATAAACAAAGCATCAAATAGGTAAAGGAAAATTTGTATAAATTTTATAAAGAAAAAAACTTATTTATTGCTACTATCTAGCTTTTCTAAAGATATTTCCAGTGTTAGACTGTATGGTGGTTTTCTGCCATCATATTTCTTCTAGTTTGCCCATCCACACCAACTACTCAGCTCAACAATCCCTACTACTCCTTCAGAGATCCCCCTGGGCTTATCCCATGCTTTATTGAATTCAGATTCTGCCGTTGTCTCCAGCACCTCCACAAGAGAGCTGATCTAGGCATTCACTACCCTTTCTGTAAAGAAATATTTCCTAAGATTAATCCTGAATCTGCCCCCTTTCACCCTTATCCTAAGATTCCTTGTTCTAGAGTCTTGACATTGAAAGAAGTCAGTTTGCTGCGCATTGTTACCTTTTTAAAAAATTGTTTATTTAGTAAAACACGAGTAAAATAACGTATACAGAAGACTGACAGAAAAAGATATATCACGATTACAGTAAATCACTTCCAACTGCACAGTGATCAATGAACTTGGAATAGATAACATACCAATGGGCTGAGCATTATCAGTAGGCTTGTAGCAGCAAACATCAAGAGCATGTACTCCAGCTCCAGTAAGAGCCCCAAACTGAATTATACAGCTCCAGTTTGTCTTTAAGCATATAAATAATTTCGCAATTAACACGCTTCAACAATCATATTAGCCAATGAGGCAGTTGAGAGCGTTTCCAAAAATAAGCAGTAATGATTCTGGCAGCATGTGAACAGTGACCTATAAACAATTTATGTGACTTACCCATTTTTATATCTCCCCAAATACCCAACAGACATAATTGTGGACACAGATTCAGTAGACCTCAATGGTCTGAAATCATCCCCTCATCTCCTGCCAGAAGAGATCCACTTCCCTACATGCCTACCATATATGCATATATGTACCCATAACCTCACAACTCTTCCAGTATAGGAAACTGGAGGCACTAAATTTAGAAATATAAAGCAGATATCTTTAATTCTATGAAGCAGTTTATATATAAGGTCTTGATTTTTATTACTAATTAAATTTTTGTAATCGCAGCCCACATTTTTTGCCAGTCATCCATATCTAAAAGTATTTGAAGATCATTAGTCCATTGTTCAATTAACCATACACTAGTTGTAAGGCTCCAACTCTGGAATTCCAAAATCAGTAGAGCTGGATTATTCTCTTAGGGTTGTGTCAGAAAATTGTCAAGGGTATTTCTCTTGCAAAGGGAACCACCACTTGGGTTCCCCCAGAAATTAACTTCTTGAGCTGTGGGTATAGGTAATGAATATGAACAAGTAAGTGACATTGTGTTCCTAGTTATTTAAAAGAGCAAAAAGACTCATACGTAACCAATTTTTTTCCCAGAAAGCGAAGACCAGCTCTGTGCCACAATTCATTATCTGGAGAAAAAGTAATAAGAGATGACCATTAGCAAACAAAAGTGTTATGGAAAACATGCATTCATTAATGAGTCCTAACTGTTTCCTTGCCATCCTCCAGATCCTAATAGTATGTGAAATAATTGGGTGTGTTCTACAAATGTTAAGACTGTTGGCACCAGGCAGATAAAAAAAAAGCAACTAAATTGTGACCAAGAGTTTGGCTGACCTCTTTGATCATTCCAACTCTGATCCTGGTTTTCCCCTAATCCATCCCTGCAGGCTAACCAGTCAGGATGCAAAATAATACAAGAAAAAATTGGTCATTTCTAAACCTTCTCAGACCCTAGGCAATTGTAAAGTCACCATGCTAATACATGGTCCCTTTTGGTGCCATTAAAATGAAGAAATATGACTCCATAACATTGTAAAAAAAAATAAATAATAATTATAGGCTACATTACAAGGCAGCTGCTGGAATAACCACCATGTAGTGCAGTGAAATGTGTGGGTTATAAATTTTAATAAAATAATTGAGACTAGGTAAGATCACCATTTTAACCAAGTTTAATCAGCTGAGAAGAGAGATAGTCAAGATGTCCCCTCTATCCAGTTCTTCCTTAATCTTTCTAAAACAGGACCATTTAAATGAAATAACTCCCTAGCATTACTAGAAACCTAAATTCCCAAATATTTGAATCCATCTCTAATAATATCAAGAAACCCAAATTGGTTGAGTATTAAAAATAGACACCTCTATGAAATCCTGTTGAATGCCTTTTTGGTATCTTAGATAATTATCTCAGCTATCTGTCTGTCTAGTTAAATGAATAATGTTCAGCAACTGCCTCTCATTATTAGTGGAAGATCTCCCTTTCATAAATCAAGTTTTATCCAGGTTTATAATCAATGGTAGGACCTTTTCTAATCTAAGCTGCAATATTTTTGAAAAATTCTTAACATCTGTGTTTGTGCTTCTTATTGGCCCAAATCACTGTCTGTAGGATCTTTATCTTTCTTGTAAATCAAAGTGATAAAAGCATCTGTAAGAGTACCCTGAAAGCCCTGTAAGCAGCTCATGTCAGTAAACCAGCTTGTCAATACAGTAACTAGTAATGATCCTGGCTGCTGTGTGGCCTTCCTGCCTGCAGGAGCCTTCAGTGGGCTGTAATCTGAGGTGTGTAACTACAGCATGGGTTATTTTTCCTATATGCATTACTTTGCACTTATTGGCATTATATTTCATCTGCCATAAGCATGCCCAATCTTCCATTCAAAAACCAATCAACCAAGTGATATACGCTGCCACAATTAATGAAATTTGGACAAAACCCTCATTGATGAGCGATAGTTCCAACACAACAATGTGTTTAACAATATTCACTTATAAGGACATATTTACAATGCCCAAGTGGGAAATAAACTGCTAAAACAAAATTTTATTATATTCATCGGGTTTGTCAACAAAGTTGTTATGAAGGAGATTCAACCTTGTTGTTTCTTTTTGTTTGTATTTCAATTGTTTTTTTCTTTATTTTTTTCAATTATCTTAAATTTTCTTTAAACTTTTGAAAGTGATCCAACGCCATATAACCATAGAAAAGGACACTTTTCGTTTAGAAGTATTGCAGCAGCACAATGTTTAAATGCCCTGCCTGGAACGCCCAACGCCCACACAGCGCGTGTTTCGTTTAAGAAAACTTCATCAGGGGCACAAAGGGCTCAGGAGACAATATCTGTGTCTCTTTGTAGGTAACACTCCTCTCAGTATGTTATAGAAGCTCGGCGTTTCCAGTCACGCAAGGTCCTCCTGCAATTTACCACAATCTGCTAGTGATTTAACTACTCTTTAGAGTTGAGAAAAGTTCAGGACTTGAGACAGGCAGATGTGGTTCCTATTCACAAAAAAAAATAGTTAAGGCTGTGGAAAATGAGCTTTACTATGAAAAAGTGTAAAATCATGCATTTGAGAGACAAAAATCCATTAGCTGCATAACAATTTATAGGATAAGAACTGGAAACTGTCAAAGAGATCTAGCAGATGACCTTAAGGTAGTAGTCAATGTAATAAAGCAGCTGGGAAGTTAACCCTGTTTTCAGTTGCAACAGGTGAAATAATAACAGAAAAAAGGAAGTAATATTGCCTCCAGACAGATCATTAGTAGGAACCCACTTTGAGTACTGTGTTCAGTTTTGGATTCACTACCTCCCGAAAATTCAAAAGATGAAAGTGATTCCAAAAGGGGTTACAAAAATCATATGTAGCCTACAACATAAACCCTTCAAAGAAAGGGTGTACATAGTGAGGAGATGATGGAAACATTTGAATATTTGATAGACTTGGCAATGTATGAAGCTTTCCATAGTAAGAGAAATTAAATGACAAGGGGTCACGATCTCAAGTTGCAGGGAAGAAGGATTAAACGAAAATGGATAAAATACTTCTTTACTGAGAGGTTAGTAGATATCTGGAATAGTCTTCTGGCAGAGTTAGTGGGAACCAAAACCATGGCAGAATTTAAAAATGTTTGAGACGGACACAAAACGCTGTGGTAAGGGCAGGTGAGCGCAACAGGTACGGTAGATGAAATGGAGGGGCACAGGTGTTCAGTGACATGACACTTCAGATCACCAAAGAGGGACAAATGCAAGGCAAATGGGCAGAAAATGGTGGTACAACTGCATCAGTCTTTGAGAAGCCTGGGGAAATCTGCTGGTTGCAATCCTAACATTGGTGGTATTGTTGCATAGCTCCTCAAAGAAGTCTGGGGTAACTGTCACTGAGCGACCATGGTTGTATAACGCCTTAGTATCAGTAGTTGTAAAAGATGCAGAGTGGCCATGGTTACAGTTCTAACTTCAGTAGTATAGTTGCATTAGGCATCCGAAAAAGCTGGGTAGTCTGCACAAAGCAGTCCTGCTTGTAACTCGAATATCAGTGAGCATTCCTGGGATAGGTATAGAGGACAGTGGTAGGAGCAGGGTTGAGAGGTCGAATGAATTACTTGGCAGAGCTGGTGGGGGAGAAGATTATTGGTTTAAATAAGGGAATTTATATGCTGAACTTAACAAGTGGCACAAAAAAAATGGTGCAGAGTTTAACTAGGCAGATTGGATAGGCCAACTGGTCTTTATCTGCTGTCATTTACTATGAAACAATATTATGGCCTTATTCCTAGGTCTCTTTGTCTATCTTGGTACATTTTAAGGTGAATTTCAAAAACCTGGCAAGCACAGCATTTAGGGAATACGCAAAGAAGTCATGCTTATATTAAAAAGTGCCCCTATACATGTGTAAATGCTGCGTTGCACACATCTCAAAAGTTTCCTTAAAGGGAGCGTGGGCATGGTCTGGGAGGGATGTGAGTGTTGCGGGACCTAACCAAGTCGTGTGTGTAAATACATGCCCTGGTGCACACTGAAGCCCCTTGATGTTTAACTTTACCACAATCTTTTAAAAGGATAGAGCTACTTGAGGGGTTTAAAGGGTCTGGGGGAGTGTAGGCTATCAAACCAGGGTGGCTGGAGGACATAGTTGTTAAGTGGGTGAACTGGTAGACAAACTGGGTATGAAGTGGGTGCGCGCCTATTTTAAAATCCCTCCAACTTATGTGGTAGAAACGGGATTTGTGTGCCCACTTAACCTGGCCGCGCACACATGTGCGCCAAATTTTATTTTATAACCTGCGTGCATATACGTGCGCAAGTTATAAATTAGCCATGCCCCTGGGCGTGGGCCAGCTTACATGCGCAAACGTACGCCTGTGTTCCAGTTTGAAAGTTGCCATCTGTTTTTACATTTTAGATTTTTAAAATGGCAGGTATACAAGTGTTTAAAAAAAGCAAAACAAAAACAACTTTTAAATGCTATTTTTCATGGAATTTACATAAAAATCTGACCAAAAAGAGAGAATTTGATTTTATCTGCTTTAATTGCAGATTGAATTGTCCAGAGATTTTTGGTACCAATGCAGTTTTAAATATGTACAATCATATTCTACTGCACTATGACTTGTGTAACTTTTTTATAACTTAGTGCATCTCTGCCACACTTCAAAAATCCAATTAAAAAAAAAAAAAGCTGCAGTAGTTTTCACTTCAGTAGTTATTGAGCGCAGGGCAAAATATAATTTTTAGTATCCTTCTCATACATCTGTTTGTTGTTTAGAGTTTTTTTGCAGAATTCCATTATTTTGTTCTTCTGTCTAGAGTTCTGATTTTGTAAAATTGCCAAATAGGTAACACACTATTTTTTTTACTTTTGTAAATTTATAACAAGCTTTATTATATCTACATTTTAGATTTTATTAGGGTTCATAAATTTTTGATGATTTTTTGCATTTCTATCTGTACTTTTATGTGTTTTTCAGAAAATGTGTTCCCATGTTCATAGTTGGTTATATTAATAAACCACATGAATGCCATATTTTTCCATGTATAGTTTCTATTTTGGATGCTTGGCTTTAGAAATGGACATGATTGCTCATTGATGGGCTCATACTACTTTTTTTTTTTTTTTTTAATGCATTGATATACATCATTAGCTTTCAAATATATATCTGAAAGGATAGAAACAGCTGCTCTTCCTCTACCAACAGAACAAGGTTTTGTTTATAGGGATATTCTTCGTTATCATGTAGAACCTAAGTGATGGTCTCTATGACACAAGCTCTAGAAGTAGAAAATTCCCTATTTTTACTGGCGGACAATCATTTCCTGGGCCTCCACTAGACTGAACACTTCTCTGCCGGTTAAGCCTTGGCATGCTCTCTTGAGTCTTCCGCTGGAAACAGTTCACAAAGATGCACAGCGCTTCCTTCAGCAAGTTTTTATTGCAGCTCGTCTAACACTGGCGCATCGTTGGAAGGACAGCCTGGTCCCCAGCTTACCTGAGGTCCAACATAAACTTTATAGTATTTACCAACTTGCCCGCCTTACAGCGATCCACCATGATTGGCTAACATCATTTCTTAAGATATGGGGACCCTATCAGGCCTGGATGACAGCTCAGGAGTAATGATTAGGGCAGTAGGGACATGAACCCCAAGATTGAGACGCAGATACTGCACTCTCCTCTACAGGTTTCTCCACAGCCTCCATATAGGTACTTATCCATTGCCTGCAACTCTTGGAACTGTATCTTCTATGACTTTTTCCATACCTTTACCACTCTATTCTATTTTTATTTACGTACGGATTTCACCCCTGTCGTTCTGGGGGGAGGGAGGGGAGGGCGGGAACAACATGTTATAAAAACATTCTTTATTGAAGCATTGGTGTAAATATACCTTTTACATTATAATCAACGTTGATGATGCTAATGTTTATAAACTGAATGGTTTATACTGTTGTATCATCATTTTTCTTCTGCTTTAATAATAAAAACAATTAAACAAAAAAAAGAAAATTCCCTATTTCAGAAGTTGAGCATCCAAAGAAGGTAGAGGCAGGTAATAGGAATGCAAGGGCAGTTTATGTGGTGGTAGTATACCTTCTATATAGAGACTAATTTATGCTAGCTTTTACACAATATAACTGAAATATTTGGATTTTTTTAGTCTACTAATTCTTTTTAGTATTAAAATTCATTGCACTATATGTGTTTTACAGAAAATAGGAAGTGGCAGCTCATCACTCGATTACTTAAACTGAAGTGGCAATTATTTACATCTAGAAGGCAATTTCAGAGTGCTTCCAGTGGGTAAATAGCTGAAAATAGTGATCTTTTCACTGCAGGTAAAAATACCTCCTTGCTGCCTGTCCAAAAAGAGGCGGACAAAGGAAAATTTGCAAATTGATGTGGGGAGAAATAGTTCTGTTCCCTGGCCAGTATGAGTCTAGAAAATGCTGTCTGATATAAGAATTTATGCTTTATCAGTTTTCCTAAAACAAAACTATTCCTTTTCTTTCTGCTACACCAGTCCAGAACGATTGGGTTTAGTCCCCTCATCCAGCTTGATGGAGGCAGAAAACCTTTTTTTATTTTTTTCTAGCTTGTGCATTACTACTACATCCATTGAGCACAGACCAGTTTGAACCAGTATTTTCTGCCTCCCGCTGATGGAACTACTACTGATGGAGCAGCAGTGTTTTTTATCTTAATGTCTATGATTTGAATTTATATAAAAAAAAAAATATATATCTTATGTAACATTTGCTTATGCTCCTAATCCCATCAGAGGGTTTGTGATTAAGCCACTTTAGATCATATGTGTAGTAGGATGAAGAGGAACTTCCTTGAATCTTTTAAATCTACACTACTTTATTTTACTCGTTGTAAAAAGGTAAGAGAAGGTCCCTTGAACTTTGTAAGGAAAGATACAAAGGTGTTCAGCCAGTAGATTTTAACTCAAATTTTGCCTTTTATCTCAGATAGTATTAGGCTGTTTCAAGCTTTTCTTGGGTCAGATCATTATCGCCATTTGTGCTCCCTGCCGCAGCAATAGAACAGCCACGGCAAGTGGTTTAGCCTACACTGTGTGAAATTGTGGCAGTTTAAAACATGGAGAATGTTTTTAAAGGAGTAACAAAGGCCTAGAACAAAACTAAGATAAAACAAAACAGTAATATGTTTACTCCGAGTTTCATCTGTCATCTTAAGACAGGCAGCTATTTTGAAAACAGCTGTATATAATAGCCATGTCCCGCCATTTTTTATTCCAGAATTTTGTCAGAGGGGGCTCAGTCTTGTCTTATACAGCACATCCTTTCCACAGGCCTTTACTCAAAACAGTTTTCAGATTCCTTAATTATGATATCTGTGTTTTGCAAGCAGTATGATGGATTTCGATGCATTAGCACCTTCAAACCAGAATTCTCAGGAGCATTAAGCATTGTATTCATGTAATCCTTCTAGGAGTTTTAAAGTCTCAAGTGTAATTCTCATGGAAATAGTGAACCCTTAGTATTGTGATGTGATTGGCGCTGCCTAGCGAGTGAGCCTACTAGGCCCGCATTGACAGCTGGCGGAGAAGCCCTTGGACAGGACTGGCTGGAGCTTCGCCTATACCAGTCTCCTCCTCCTCCCACAGGTTGAACTCTTGGGTTCAGTTGGCCAGCAGGTCTTAGTTGGGTCCCTAGGGCTATGCAGGAGTGAGAGTCCAAGTCCAGGCAAAGGTTGGGGCAGGCAGCGGCCAAGGCAAGATTTGGTTCAAAGCAGAGGTCAGATTTGGGCAGTGATTAAGGAAGGTCAGGGTCCAAGCCAGGGTTAGAATCTAGGAAGTTAAGCTGAGGGGAAGGGGACAAGAAAAGGACAAAAACACAGGCAAGGCACAGACAAGGCAAGGGCAAGACACAATAAGGCAAGGAAGAAGATACATAACTAGCAACATGCACTGGGTCACAAGGCACGCCAGGAGACCTGTTGCTGAGGCATCAGGGCAGAGGCCAGGTTTATGTAGGCCCCCTTTAAGATCTGGCATGTCGGGCATGCGTGTGCCTTACGGAGATCCTGGCTGTGACAGTGGCATGGCAGTGGCCTGTATCATATTTGGCAGTGTTCCTGTTGCACAACTGTCGGAGCCGGTCAGCGGTGTCTGAGTAAGTGCAGAGGCTCAAGGGTCCAGCCTGCAAATTGCCAGACATGACAAAGAGGATCTTATATAAAAAGCTGTCTCTTAAGCAATACATCTTTCTATTGCAGGCATGAAAAGAGAATATAAAAATAAGTTTTCTTGGTAGAAAAAGGAAGTTTTTTTTGTTTTGTTTTTTTTTTTTAGAAGAAAGACGTTTTCTTTAATCCTCCTGTTATTTTTTTTTTCAGTTTATAATTTTATTAAGTATTTAGTAACTAGTAACAAAAACCACGCTGTAGGCATAAACTAAGCCAACATCATACAGTAAGCATGGCTAACAAAGCAAACAAACAAGAGAGAATTTGAAAAGACGTTGACCGTAGAGGCAAAAACTCACAGTAAAAACATTTTAAAATATATCTGAAGCAGAAAGCCTGTGAGGGAGTCAGTTGGACCGTTAGATCATCGAGGGGTTAAAGGGGCACTTAGAGAAGATACGGCCATCGCGAAAAGATGAAACGATTTCTTTGCTTCGGTGTTTACTGAAGAGGATGTTGGGGAGGTACCCGTACTGGAGAAGGTTTTCATGGGTAATGATTCGGATGGACTGAACCAAATCACGGTGAACCTAGAAGATGTGGTAGATCTGATTGACAAACTGAAGAGTAGTAAATCACCTGGACCGGATGGTATACACCCAAGAGTTCTAAAGGAACTAAAAAATGAAATTTCAGACCTATTAGTAAAAATTTGTAACCTATCATTAAAATCATGCATTGTACCTGAAGACTGGAGGATAGCTAATGTAACCCCAATATTGAAAAAAGGGCTCCAGGGGCGATCTGGGAAACTACAGACCGGTTAGCCTGACTTCAGTGCCAGGAAAAATAGTGGAAAGTGTTCTAAACATCAAAAACAGAACATATAGAAAGACATGGTTTAATGGAACAAAGTCAGCATGGCTTTACCCAGGGCAAGTCTTGCCTCACAAATCTGCTTCACTTTTTTGAAGGAGTTAATAAACATGTGGATGAAGGTGAACCTGTAGATGTAGTGTACTTGGATTTTCAGAAGGCATTTGACAAAGTTCCTCATGAGAGGCTTCTAGGAAAAGATAAAGTCATGGGATAGGTGGCGATATCCTTTCGTGGATTGCAAACTGGCTAAAATACAGGAAACAGAGAGTAGGATTAAATGGACAATTTTCTCAGTGAAGGGTGTGGGCAGTGGAGTACCTCAGGGATCTGTATTGGGACCCTTACTTTTCAATATATTTATAAATGATCTGGAAAGAAATACCAGTGAGGTAATCAAATTTGCAGATGATACAAAATTGTTCAGAGTAGTTAAATCGCAAGCAGATTTTGATAAATTGCAGGAAGACTTTGTGAGGCTGGAAAATTGGGCATCAAAATGGCAGATGAAATTTAATGTGGACAAGTGCAAAGTGATGCATATAGGGAAAAATAACCGATGCTATAGTTACACAATGTTAGGTTCCTTATTAGGTGCTACTACCCAAGAAAGAGATCTAGGCGTCATAGTGGATAACACATTGAAATCATCTGTTCAGTGTGCTGCGGCAGTCAAAAAAGCAAACCATGTTGGGAATTATTAGAAAGGGAATGGTGAATAAAACAGAAAATGTCATTAATGCCTCTGTATCGCTCCATGGTGAGTCCGCACCTTGAATACTGTGTACAATTCTGGTCGCCGCATCTCAAAAAAGATATAATTGTGATGGAGAAAGTACAGAGAAGGGCGACCAAAATGATAAAAGGAATGGAACAGCTCCCCTATGAGGAAGACAAAGAGGTTATGACTTTTCAGCTTGGAGAAGAGATGGCTGAGGGGGGATATGATAGAGGTGTTTAAAATCATGAGAGGTCTAGAATGGGTAGATGTGAATCGGTTTTTTACTCTTTTGGATAATAGACTAGGGGGCAATCCATGAAGTTAGCATGTGGCACATTTAAAACTAATCGGAGAAAGTTCTTTTTCACTCAACGCACAATTAAACTCTGGAATTCGTTGCCAGAAGAAGTAGTTAGTGCACTTAGTATAGCTGTGTTTAAAAAAGGATTGGATAAGTTCTTGGAGGAGAAGTGCATTACCTGCTATTAATTAAGTTGACTTAGATAATAACCACCGCTATTACTAGCAATGGTAAAATGGAATAGACTTAGTTTTTGGGTACTTGCAAGGTTCTTATGGCCTGGATTGGCCACTGTTGGAAACAGGATGCTGGGCTTGATGGATCCTTGGTCTGTCCCAGTATGGCATGTTTTTATGTTCTTAAGTCACGTAACTCAAATAATCCTCCTGTTATTTAAAGAAGTGATTACAGAATTAATTTCATGTTTTTCCTTCTCTAAAGCTGGCACTATATAAATCTGAAGAGAGCCCTCCCTCTGTGATCCTGTTACTAAATGTATCCATAAAGCATCAATAGCCATTCCACTGTATTGAGTATTGGTGATTAATGTACTCACTAGAAACTTTTTTTAAAATAGAGTTTTCACTCTAAACTCGCTTTCTTCAGAGTTCCAAGATTATTTCAAATGCTGTGGTTTACTATAATGGTCTCTGCGCTGGTCAGTAAATAATCTATCCCTCTGGAAGGACATCTCTCACTCGAATTGAATAAAAGAGCTGCTATTCAAGTATAACCCATACTCCCCTCTCCAAGTGTTTAATCAGTGGAAGTGGCAATCTGTTCAAGCAAAGTTGTTAAAGCACTTCTGTTTTAAATATAAAAAGCTTACTGACAGTGGAGCTAATTCATTTAGCATCATCAGCTGCATGTCTATTGAATGGTCTAAATGACAGACTCTTAGTCAAAAATGAGGCTTTTTAAATGACTATTTAAAAGGAAAACTTATTGTTGAAGAGCAGCTGAAAGAAAAAAAGATTACTAGAGGTTACTGATAGGTCTACTTTTTGCCTTTATAGAATACATAGTCAAAACCATGATTCAAGATGATACCATCAAGGTATTTATTTTTAATCTTAACCCTTAAGATTCAAAGGTCAAAAGCTACCCTTTCAAGAAGCAAGAAATTCAAGAATGTCAGAGTAGATTCTGATAACCATGAACCAGTAGGCCATAGGTAACATACAATACAGCTGTATTGCTATGCTGTAAAGGATTTCTGTCGCCCACTTTATGGCAAGAGAATCTTGATCCAGATGAACAAGCAGGTAGCCATGTTATATATAAACAGGAAGGCATGGGCTCATGCAGGTAGCCATGTTATATATATACAGGAAGGCATGGGCTCATACAGCCTCTGTCAGGAGGCTCTCTGAATCTGGTCATAGGCTAGTTATCTCCAAGTGACCTATCTTCCAGGAATTCAGAGTATGTTGGCAGATGACCTGGTAAAGAAACAACATTTACGGTCTCTTAGTGTGCTGGCTGCCTTTTAGGGGTTTGATGCAGATCCATTTTAGGAATCGCCAAGCTAAAGCTTTCACGAGCGCTTATTGTTTTTCTATGTGAGCATGTTCACATGACCTCTCTCATGTGGTTTATTTCTACATTCTGTTGTAGATGCCCAGGCTTGGGTGCCTGAGGTACATAGTTCTCAGTCACTATAGCAACCCAGCCTGCTTTTTCCTCTGAATTTTAAAACATTCTGTTTTGCACTGTGTAGCCATTATTATGCCTTCCTTATCCAGATATATTGACTAAATCAGCCTGCCATTGTGCATCCTCATTTGACACAATCATTTTTGTTGCTTTTTTTTTCTTTACATGTCCATGTGTGCAAAGAATAAACTTCTCGGTCCATAAGCGGTTCATTTACTTATTTTCTGGTCACTTTCATTACATTTTTTAGCAGCTTGAAAAAGAGGATTTATCCCATCAAAACTTTCTATTGCACCTGGGTCATAATAAATTTTCTTTAGCAGTACCTCATGTATAGTTGTTGTGTGTGCTATAAACACAAAGGCTTGTATTTAAAAACTCAATGCTTGTTTTATTCACTTAAGTTTTTAATTCTTGCTAGTACCATTTTGTTGGGGTACTATAGTGCAGTGGTCCCCAACCTTGTCCTGGGGGCCCACCAGCCAGTCGGGTTTTCAGGATATCCACAATGAATATGCATGTGATTTTCACCTGCCAATCAGTTTGACAAATGGTGTACCCATTCTATTACTGTTGTATTGTGGTGAGACTTAACACGAAGGTACAAGTAGACTGCAGCTTCCTTAATTTTAAGGATAGGCATCCATTTTGGTAAGCATAGTCTAACTGCTAATGTTTGTCTTAGTATAAAACATTTTCAAAAATTTAATTTGATTAAATATTTCCTAAGGATGTTTTAGTAGCTTGAGAACTTCTGATAAATTATTATAAAAGAAAGAGATCTGTTATGTTTGTATTGACTACAAATTATACATAAGAACATAAGATTTGCCATACTGGGTCAGACCAAAGGTCAATCAAGCCCAGTATTCTGTTTCCAACAATTGCCAGGTCACAAGTACCAGGCAGGATCCCAAGGGTTAGATAGACATAAATGAATAATATATACTTTTTAAATAGATATCACATTCTGCATTTACATTTGCAATATGTAGTAGTTCATATGCAGAATATGACAGAGAAGGTGCATTTGCTTTGTTGGAATAGTTAGTCCTCAGATAAGTTAAGTAGCTTGTTTATAATAAGCATGTCTTGTGCTCGGTGAAGGCATTAACTGTCTAGCCCACAATAGGCTATGCAATGTCATACAGCTTCTGTTTTGTGTTTATGAAATAAAAATTGTCATCTGTTTTTTAGACTTCTAGGTGTTGATGACATCTCTCTTACAGCTTGTCCGGAAAGTTGAACTGTTACCAAAAGTTTCCATCTTGTTTAACTCCTAAACTCCCCCAGTGCAAGCCATTTTGGTAAATCTCCATGATTTGATAAATGTTCCAACTAGATGTATGGTATATAGACAAAGATCTATAAATGTCATTTCATATGATCTTCATTCAGGTACAATTAAGTATTTAAAGAGTTTATGAAGACATTACAAAAGAATGTTTAATTTACTAACGAAGTACAAATAGATTTAATTTAGTTTTAGAAAATGTTAGTCAAATGTAATTTTTGCATTATGATAAATTGAGATTTAATGTGGAAGCTGTTTTTTTGGCAACTAATGGTAACATTTAAGATTTATTATACTGTGTGTATTTCATTTTGGAATGTTATAGTTGTTTGAACTGTTGCCATGGGATGCTTGTGGGAGTTTTTTTCATACCAGTTGGTTTGGCTGCTGTTGAGCAGTTTTGGTTTTATTTTTTTTTTTTTAGAAATGTCTTCCAAATAACTTAACTGTAGATATAAAATTATTAAATAGTTATTCTCTTACTGAATTTAATACACTTTATTAGTCAGATTGCTGTACATATACATATTGTAACATTTTCATATGTAGGAGAATAGTGTTATTTTGTGAGCATAATTGTACCTTAGCAATTTAAAAGATAGTAAATTTACTAATGGTTGTCTTGTTAGGATAATTGTCTGTTTTGCACAAGTATGTCAAAGTTTGAATCGAAGACGTTAATAGATCTTTGACTAATAAGATTCTTAGCTGGTTTGATTTTTTTTTGTCTTAATAGCAGGGATTGAAAAATATGCTTGCCTACTTGCCTCAAGCAAGCTAATTTTCATTGCCAGTGAGAAATGACAAACACGCTTGCTATTATAGCAAAAGGATGGTAGCAAGGAGCATCCTTTCCTTCTGAGAGGAAGCAATGGAACAAGACTCTGGGGTACATTCCACACTGACATGTCAAGTAGGGCCGCGGAGAACACCCCCACTGATAGGAAACAGTTGTACATGCAGTGAAGATGTGGGGAACACCCTTGATGCTACTGACAAGAAGTAGAGAGGTGGAGCCAGGCCATGTAGGATTCCTTCATCTAGGAAGAGGAAAAAGCGGAGTTTCAAAGAGCCAGGCTGTAGTGCCTGTCAACATCCCATCTACTGAAAAGGAGCATGAGGTGCAGCACTTCTCCCTCCACCTCAAAGTAGAGGAGCAGCAAGAAGTTTCTTGGGGCCAGAGAGAGGGCTGTGGTTGGAGGAGATAAGAACTTAATGTTACGTAATGATAGAGGTCTTTAAGATCAGGGGAGGCGAACCGGGCTTGTCCCGGTATCGCCGACAGTAACGCGGGATCGGGCGGGAGGCGAGGTGGTAGGGAAGGGAGGAAGGAGGGGGGGGGGGGGGCGGGCGCAAGTAAGGAGGAGGACCAGGGAACCAATGGCGGCGCGGCAATTTGAACTGCCGCGCTGCCATTGGGCAAGGAACCAAGAGAAGGGAGCGAGGATAGTCGGGAGCGGGCATTGACGATTTCGGCAGCGAAGTAAGTGGAGGTAACTTTGCTTGCTCCCCGTTGCTTCTCTGCCGAAATTTCCTCTGCCGCGTCCTGCGCCTCAATTGCTGGGACTCGATGCGGCGCTCTAAAACGAGGAGCGCGGCGGCCAGGCCCACCTCCACATCGAGATCTCGCCCGCCGGCGAGACCTAGGATGCCCCGTGTTCCGGCTCTGACGGCGGACTCTGGCCCAAGCGCCGTGAGTATTGCCCCCCTCGTCGGCTCACCCCCCCTTGGCCAGCCTCCGGCTCCGCCTATTGCCTGTCTCCTCCCGTACTTCTCCGACTCGGGGGAGAGTGGCCCCGAAGCCGACGTGGGCCCGCCTGCCGCCTCACCCCCTCGCCCCCCCCCTTCTGGCCACCCTGCCTCGATCCCCGAGTCAGCCCTTACATTTTCTTTTTTGGCCCGCCCCCCCCGCGGCTTGCTGAGCTCAGCTATGCCTGCCCTGCCTGCTCCTGCAGCCTTCGCCGCCGGTTCCCAGGGCGCACGTGTCGCCTCCCCCCCTCGCTCGGTCAGCGCCGGCACAAGGGGCCGCCGCCCGAGTACCCTACCAACAGCCCGGAGTGGCCACCTTCCTACCTCCCCAAGGGCCTCTTCCCGGCGACGACCGGTGCTTCCGGCCGGCGGTCCAGCTGATAGTAACCGGGGCCCTCAGGTGCCTAAAGGCAGGACCGGCAGGGCCCGCACCGCCCGCCCTGCCTTCCCATGCAGGGACTTGCACGGGCACAGCTCCCATGGCCCCTTGGGTTCTCCATGCGCCCTACCCTTAGCCCACAATGCCCCCCAGGAGGCAGCGGTGGTGGTGGCCTTTCTGGAGCGCATGGCGAAGGCTGGGTACGGTTTCTTTCCGGTGGCCGATGCCCCGCCGCGTGCGGCTGCTGCCCTGCCGCATGACTGCTTAAGCATGGGGGCCTGGCAGCATGGCCCAGCCCCCCCCCCCTCGGGAGAGCTCGTATTTCCCCAAGGTGGGCAACCGGCCCCCTGTGGAGCATCGCCCATGGTAGGCAGCCGGAGGGCCCCCCCCCGAGGTCCGGAGGGCTTGCGTCGGGCACCCTGTGCGGATGATGAGCGCCCGGGGCCGTCGTGTCAGGAGGCCTGGAGGGACCGTGATCCAACCGGTTTCCATCTTGGCGGTGATCCTGGTGCCGGTGTTCGTGGACTGCTACCCGGTCCCCGGGACAGGGATGTCGTCAGGACCGCGGTAGGAGCAGGTAAGTCCAATGTCGACTCTGGTGCTTTGGGGAACAAAGGGAGGGCCAAGAGGTCTCGGGTGCGGTCCAGTTCCTCATCCACCGCCTCGGATACTGGCACCAGTGGGAGTACTGAGCGCTCGAGTTCATTTGCCACCGAGGGCCAGCAATGTGACGTCGGCCCTCCCGCCTTAGCGTCATTGATGGAACTGTGGGAGGAGGTGCCCCGGCGGTTGGTTACACGCATCCGTAAACGAAAATTTATCAATATTTTCCGGCTTTTGGAGGGTAGACGGGGTGGGAAGAAGGGCTCCAAGAAGGCCAAGAAGCGTAATCGCCGGCACGGTGTTGGGCCTCGCATTGCCAAGAACATTGTCAATTGGGTGCGTGGGTTTTTACGGCTGGCTAGCGTAGTTAGCCATTTCGATGCTTCTCAGTATGGCTCCTTGTTGTCTTATGCGGATAGTATTTTAGGTGCCTTCAGGGACTACGATGGTTGGGCATGGCTCAACTACGATGAGAAGTTTCGCGATAAGATGGCGGGTAATCGGTTTATGTCCTGGGGGACGCAGGACATTCACTTGTGGCTCACGCAAATGACCAATAAAGGGGTCGTGTCAACTAGAGGCGGCTCGGGGGCGGGTGCCGTGGGCGGTGGCCTCTCACGTATGGATTCCGCCGGTGTAGCTGCGGTTCAGTCCTTTCGCCCCGGATCCGGGGGCAAAGGTGAGTCTGGAGTCAAACTTGGGGGGGGCGGGTCTAACGTTTGCTGGAGATTCAACAAGCTTACGTGCCTGTTCCCCGAATGCAAATTTCGACACGCGTGCACCACGTGCGGGGGAGCCCATTCCGCCCTTAGATGCCCTCAGGGACAAAGTGCTGGGGCCGGTAAAGGAGCAAAATGATTTGTCCCTTTACTGCAAAGCCGATTCACCGATTCTCTTGGACGAGTTGGAGGCGACGTTGCGGCGTTACCCGGATCGTCGGGCGGCTAACCTTTTAGCCGATGGTTTTCGTTATGGTTTTCGCGTCCCTTATGTCGGTCCCGGTGTTGGGGGGAGGGCGAGGAATTCTCGCTCAGCCTCCCGGTTGGCGTCTGTTGCTCGGAAAAAGCTGGCGGATGAGCTTGCCTTGGGTAGGATAGCTGGCCCCTTTTTGCGTCCGCCTTTTGAGGCTATGCACCTGTCGCCGCTGGCGGTCATTCCAAAAAAAGCTCCGGGCAAATTTCGACTCATACTGAATCTGTCCTCCCCGGATGGTTCTTCCGTCAATGATTTCATTCCCTCGGAGGCTTGTGCCGTCACCTATGCTTCCTTCGATGATGCCGTAGCCTTGGTTCGTGCGGCGGGTTCGGGTGCGCTTTTAGCCAAGGCGGACATTGAATCCGCTTTTCGATTGCTCCCCATTCGTCCATGTTGTTTTCCGCTCTTTGGCTTTTATTTCGAGGGTCACTATTTTTTAGATCGCTGCTTACCCATGGGTTGTGCAGTCTCCTGTGCGTTGTTCGAAGCGTTTAGTACGTTTGTTCATTGGGCCACGAACATGCATAACGCTTGTGAGGCCTCCGTGCATTACTTGGATGACTTTCTGTTTGTAGGGCCGGGAACGGACGATATGTGCCGACGACAATTAGACGGTTTTTTGTGCACAGCTGCGCGTCTGGGTGTCCCCATAGCTACCGATAAGACGGAAGGTCCGGTTACCAAATTAACCTTCCTTGGCATAGAGTTGGATTCTGTGAGCATGTCTTGTCGCCTGCCGGCGGATAAGCTTCTTCAGCTCCAGGGTTTGATTGCGCTCGTCAAAGGAGCGGTGAAAGTCACCTTGCGACAGATGCAAGCCCTCATAGGCTCCCTTAATTTCGCGTGCAGGGTCATTCCAATTGGTCGGGCGTTTATTCGCCGCCTGTCGGCGCGGACGGCGGGGGTCCGGGCGGCTCATTATTATATTCGGGTCACCAAGGCGGTACGGGATGAGTTGGATATCTGGGCCGCGTTTCTGGTATCTTTCAACGGAGTTTGCATTATGCAGGAGCCGGAGGTGTCGAATGTTGATCTTGAACTATACTCGGATGCGGCGGGGGCGGCGGGTTTGGGCCTATATTTTCAAGGCAGATGGTGCGCCGAGCGTTGGCCGGCTAGTTGGATAGCGGCTGGCACGGTCCGGAATATTACGTTCCTGGAACTGTTCCCCATTTTGGTAGCTTTGACTCTGTGGGGTGAGGACTTAGCCAATAGACGAGTGGTCTGGTGGTGTGATAATTTGGGCGTCGTGCAGGTGGTTAACAAGTTGGCGGCTAGGTGCCCCCAGGTTTCCAAGCTAGTTCGGGAATTAGTGATGTTATGTCTCCGCTGGAATGTGACCATCAAAGCGCGCCATATGCCTGGCACTCAGAACTGTATTGCTGACGCTCTCTCTCGTTTTAAGTGGGATGTCTTCAGAGCTGCGGCTCCACATGCCTGCCCGACGGGGGAGAGGGTGCCCGTTGGCCTCTGGAAGCTCGGCACCCCCTGCCGTGGGACCTGATCCAGCACTCTGTGGCGCCGGCTACCTGGAAATCATATCTCTCCGGCAGACGTTATGTGGCTGGTTTTCTGTACTCTTCCGGGTGGACGGGGGGGGACGTGCGGGTGGACGATCTCGTACGGTTTATACTGTGGGCGAAACGATCGGGGTTTTCGGTCGCCTCGGTCCGGAGCCAGTTAGCAGGCTTTGCTTTTTTCCAGCAATTAGCCGGGTTTGGCAGCCCGTTTCATAGTTTTTTGGTGCGGAAGTTATTGGCGGGCTGGCGCCGCGGTTTGGGTCGCCCGCCGGATCGGCGGCGGCCTATCCGGTTTCCCGATCTGCTTCGACTTACTGCGGGCCTGCGGGATATCTGTAGTTCGCCTTTCGAGTTGGCCTTATTCCGGGTGGCCTTCGCGTGGGCCTTCTTTGGTGCGTTTCGCATCGGAGAGCTTGTAGCGCGATCCGCTCGGCCCGGGAGTATGGGAGGCCTCTTAGTTGGGGATGTCTGTTTATACGAGCATAGTGTGACGCTGTGCCTTCGAACTTCTAAAACGGATCAGAAGGGCGCGGGGGCGTGGATATCACTGCGGCGTGCCCCGCACAGCCTGGCGTGTCCGGTTCAGACGGCGCTGCGATACGCGGCTTTGCGGCCTCGCTTTGGACGGCAATTCCTGGTGCATGAGGACGGGGCCCCGTTGACGCACTTTCAGTTTGCAACCGTGCTGCGGAAAGTCGTGGCGTCGTTGGGGTGGAATGTGAGACAGTATACGCCGCATTCCTTCCGTATTGGGGCTGCCACGGTGGCGGCGGAATCCGGGTGGCCTGCGGATCACATCCGGGCGTTGGGTCGCTGGAAGTCTGCTGTTTATCGCCGATATGTCCGGTAACGGGGTTCCTTGGCGGTTGCGGGGTTCCCTGGTGGGGGATTCAGGGGTCTCCGCTCGAGCGGTAATGTATGTGTTTTTTCTTTCAGATCTGCATGGACTCGAGTCGCCCGGAGATTGTGCTTGGATCGTGGGCCACTCTTTTGTTCATCGGGCTCAACGTCGTGCTCGGAAGCGGCCGTACGGGGAGAATCTGAACGTGGCTGCACCCGAGGGCGTTGTGCGCTGGCTGGGAAAAGGGGGAATGCGCTGGGGTAGTCTCTGCGACTTCTTGCAAGGCCAGGTTGAGGCTTTTGGCGTCCCCAGATTCCTTGTGGTTCACCTGGGCGGTAATGACATTGGTCACCTCACCTGTCGTGAGTTCATTAAAATTATCCGTAAAGACTTTGCGTTTCTCCTGAACCGCTTACCCACTACGAAATTGGGGTGGTCGGACATCATCATTCGCCTTCGCCACCGGGAGGAGCCCATGTGGCGCCATGGCGTCAAAAAATTGAATCGCCAAATAGGCAAATGGTTGGTCCGGGAAGGGGGGTTTTGGATTCGGCATGACTGGTCATGGGAGGTTTTAGACGGGTACTTCGTGGGTGATGGGGTTCACCTTTCCGACATTGGTATTGATCTCTTCAACAACGCCTTGGAAGAAGGACTTAAGTTGCAGTTGCAAATGTGGCCGCAGTGGGGGAACAAGGCCATTTAATTTGCCTTGTTGGTGGCGGAAACCCGAGCCTTATTTGGTTGTTTATTATGTTGAATTGGGAAGGGCACGTTGGAAGGGGGGGTAATGCTCGTGCAGCTTGGGGTTGCTGCACGGGAAGGCCTAAAGAGCAAGGGGTGGACGGATGCTCAGGCCGCAAGCCTACCCTCGCTGATGACGCGGCGGGGTAGGTGAAGGGGGGGGGGAACTCCAAGCTGCTTACCATTGGGCCGCGATGGTAAGTGAAGAATTGACATGCGGCGGAGGAGGCGGAGGTGGGGGAGTTATTTTGGAACATTGTTAAGTTGGCTCGGGTTAGGTTTAATAAACTGCGGCCTTATTTTGTATCCAATCAGTTGTAGTGTCTAATTTGTAATGGTTGTGGGGGGGGGCAATGTTGTGTGAGCGCCTGAACGACTGGTCCCGAGTACCTGCGTTAGGGGAGGCGAACCGGGCTTGTCCCGGTATCGCCGACAGTAACGCGGGATCGGGCGGGAGGCGAGGCGGTAGGGAAGGGAGGAAGGAGGGGGGGGGGCGGGCGCAAGTAAGGAGGAGGACCAGGGAACCAATGGCGGCGCGGCAATTTGAACTGCCGCGCTGCCATTGGGCAAGGAACCAAGAGAAGGGAGCGAGGATAGTCGGGAGCGGGCATTGACGATTTCGGCAGCGAAGTAAGTGGAGGTAACTTTGCTTCCCTCCCTCCCGCCCTACTGTCGTTCGGCGCTGTTTGGTGTTTTGTTGCTGGACTGTCGCAGTATGCGGAAACCCGAGCCTTATTTGGTTGTTTATTATGTTGAATTGGGAAGGGCACGTTGGAAGGGGGGGTAATGCTCGTGCAGCTTGGGGTTGCTGCACGGGAAGGCCTAAAGAGCAAGGGGTGGACCGATGCTCAGGCCGCAAGCCTACCCTCGCTGACGACGCGGCGGGGTAGGTGAAGGGGGGGGAACTCCAAGCTGCTTACCATTGGGCCGCGATGGTAAGTGAAGAATTGACATGCGGCGGAGGAGGCGGAGGTGGGGGAGTTATTTTGGAACATTGTTAAGTTGGCTCGGGTTAGGTTTAATAAACTGCGGCCTTATTTTGTATCCAATCAGTTGTAGTGTCTAATTTGTAATGGTTGTGGGGGGGGGGCAATGTTGTGTGAGCGCCTGAACGACTGGTCCCGAGTACCTGCGTTATGAGAGGTCTTAAACGAGTAGATGTGAATCGGTTATTTACACTTTTGAATAATAGAAGGACTAGGGGGCATTCTATGAAGTTAACAAGTAGCACATTTAAGACTAATTGGAGAAAAAGCTCTGGAATTTATTGCCAGAGGATGTGGTTAGTGCAGTTATTGTAGCTGGGTTCAAAAAAGGTTTGGATAGGTTTTTGGAGGAGAAGTCCATTAATGGCTTTTAATCAAGTTTAGTTAGGGAATAGCCACTGCTATTAATTGCATCAGTAGCATGGGATCTTCTTAGTGTTTGGGTAATTGCCAGGTTCTTGTGGCCTGGTTTGGCCTCTGTTGGAAACAGGATGCTGGGCTTGATGGACCCTTAGTCTGACCCAGCATGGCAATTTCTTATGTTCTTATATTAGGAGATTTTAATTTACTGGATATGGATTGGAGCATCCCGTTTGCAGAAACTATTAGAAGCAGAGAGATCCTGGACATATGAAGAAAACGTTTCTAATGCCCAGTAGGTAGTGATGTGAGCATCGGTGATGATCAGATAGTATAGTTTGATTATATTGGTCACATGCACCAAAGTCACTCTGGCATCTCAAAAATACCAAATTCTGTTTAAAAGAAAAAGGGGGCTGGAGAAAAACCTTCAAGTTCTAGTAGGAAATTGAAGAGCAGTGGGCTAAAATAAAAGGAACTAGAACAAGGGCAACACATCTTTATGGGGCGGATTTTAAGAGCCCTGCTCGCCTAAATCCGCCCAAAACCGGGCGGATTTAGGCGAGCAGGGCCCTGCGCGCCGGTGAGCCTATTTTACATAGGCCTACCGGCGCGCGCAGAGCCCCGGGACTCGCGTAAGTCCCGGGGTTTTCGGAGGGGGGTGTGTCGGGGGCGGGCCCGAACCACGCGGCGTTTTCGGGGCATGTAGGGAGCGTTCCGGGGCGGGCCCGGGGGCGTGGCTACGGCCCGGGGCGGTCCGGGGGCGTGACCGCGCCCTCCGGACCCGCCCCCAGGTCGCGTCCCGGCGCGCTAGCGGCCCACTGGCGCGCGGGGATTTACGCCTCCCTCTGGGAGGCGTAAATCCCCGACAAAGGTAAGGGGGGGGGCTTAGACAGGGCCGGGTGGGTGGGTTAGGTAGGGGAAGGGAGGGGAAGGTGAGGGGAGGGCAAAAGGAAGTTCCCTCCGAGGCCGCTCCGATTTTGGAGCGGCCTCGGAGGGAACGGGGGTAGCCTTGCGCGCGCCGATCCAGGATTTTAGTGGATACGCGCGGCTCCGCGCGTATCTACTAAAATCCAGCGTACTTTTGCTTGTGCCTGATGCGCCAGCAAAAGTACGCCTATTCGCGTTTTTTGAAAATCTACCCCTATGTTAGGAAAGTAAATGAAAAAAACAATACAAAACAGTATAGTTTTCCAAAGAGGTGGCTGAAAAAGTAAGGGCAAAATTTAGCATTAGGTAACATTCAAAAAGAAACAGCTCAGGAAAGTATATGTGAGAGCTGAAAGAAGCAGGGACATGTTCAGTAAGATGAAAGCAGAAAGGCTAGCTGGGAGGGTTCACCAAGATGACAAGACTTTTTCAGATATGTCAGTGAAAATAAGTGTAGCAGTGGGATTGCAAGACTGAGGAGAAGAGCCAGAGATTGTATGGAGTGTAACAAGGAAAAAGTGGAAATACTAAAGGAATACTTTTAAATATTGACTGAAGAAGGGTTTGGGGATGGACTGCCAATTGTTGGCAAAGGTGTGTGTGTGTGTGTGTGTGTATATATATATATATATTTATTTTGTAGTGGGGTAGATACCACACAGTTTATGGAAGAATGTTTTGGAACTGGTAAAAGTCACCAAGCTTATCTGGCTGGGTGATATACATTTTAGAATATTTAGTGGTTGAGTGCCTGGTAGTTAAGATTTAAGTGTAAAATGTGCAGAATCCTGCAGTGGGAGTGCAAAAATCAAATGCTGAGGTGCAAGAGTGTGAGTGAGAAACTGATGTGCACGACGACTATGAGAGAGTCCTTGGGGTAACAGTTTCTGATGATTTCAAGATAGCAAAACAGTGAAATACAGCGGTGGCCAGAGCCTGAAAGATGCAAGGATGAATAAGGAGAGATATCAGTATAAAGATGATTATACCTCTGTACAGGTCTTTTGGTGAGATCTTAACTGAAGCATTGTCTGTTTCTGTAAGCTGTACATCCAAACAGATATAAACAGGCTGGAGGGAGTCTGGAGAGAGGCTACCAAAATGTTGTGAGGTGTGCACCTAAAGCCATTTGAGATGAGATTTAATGACCTCAATATGTTTACCTTAGAGAAGAGGAGAGGCAGAGGGGAGATATAAGGACATTCTAAATCCTCAAATCAGGTACAGGAAACAAACCTTTTTCAGAAGAAAGGATGTTCTAAAACAGTGGTTCCTAAACCTATCCAGGAGGACCCCCAGCCTGCTGAGCTTTTAGGATATGTGCAGTGAATATGCATGAGATAAATTTGCAAGTAATGCAGGCAGTGCATATAATTTTGTCTCATGGGGATCCCCAGAACAGGTTTGGGAAGCACTGTTCTAGAAAGAGGTCATGGTATGAGGCTCTGAGGGTGGGGGTAGACTTAGGGGACAGGGTTGGGATGTTGCAGTAGTGGAAACTCCTCAACCTTCTGTCCCTCAAGAGTAAAGTCAAGGGAGAGATGATAAGAACAAAACAAAGGGCAGAGAAAGGAAGCATGACCTAAAAATCATTCAGGGTATAGGGTAGCTGGGTTGGTACAAACATACCACAGCTTCCCAGAAATACACTGGGTCAGTCCCTGCAGGTTGGAGGTAGTCAGGTAATGTCCAGTAAGGCCATAGAGTCTTAGGGGGTCAGATGTGTGGGCAGCAGTTTCACTAATATTTGTAGCTGTTTAGACTGTTGCAGGGCTTGATGGTGGGACATTTGGTATAGGGAGGGGGTGAGGGAGAGGACTGGATATTGAATTAAATGTTGGATCTTATTTGGTAATAGACATAAAATGGTACTGAATCACTAAGAAAATAAAAACTGACTTGGATATGGATTGATATTCTACAAGCGGTCAAGCTTGTATGTCTGGAAGCTGGATTATATTTTTGAAATGCAGACAGGAGTGACTGGACAGGCTTGGATGAGTCTGTTTGTCTTTTTTTTTTTTTTTTATCTACTATGTTGCTGCATTTTTTTTTTTTGCACAATTTTGTAATACATAGTAATTTTTTATATGAGCCTTAAATTTCATGCTAATGCAAACTTCATAGTATAGAAGAACGCAATAGATTTTGTAGGAGACTTTTTAGATTAATCTGTCCCTAATTGTTTTAATACAGTAATTAACTTACAAAAGTGGAAAATCTTGGAGTAAATCTCAAGCTGCTTATTGAAGAGCGTTTTGATTTAATGTATCCTCTGCTTTTTCTGTTAATCTGTGATTACTTTTGCCTGGCCTGATGATATTTGTATAAATGTTTTTGCATTATTTCATTAAAAACAGTTAGTTGTCCACAGTGTACTGGGAAATAGTAGGAATTTTGCTTCTATTTCAGCTAAGCATGAATTGAGGTTTTATTGAAACAGAATATCAAAATGGGAGTAAATGGAAAAAATGAAGAAAATATGTTTAAAGTATGTTCTTCCTAATATATATGAAATAGCAAGTAAAGTTTTTGCAAGCAGGTCCCTTCTCAGTAGTTGCATCTAACAACTTTTAAATTTCTTTGAAAATAAAACTATTTGGTTTGATAATTTTTAAAGATATTTTGTTTACTTTAGATATTTTAATTTTGACTAATCCTACATTTTATCAAAATAAATTAGCAAGTTATGATAGAATTAATTTGATCTTTTATATGACTTTTCATGATACAAGTACAATTTTTAAAATTTCCTAATCTTTATTTTGGTTTAGGTTTCAGACTGAACTCAAAACCCATTATGTGTGCAAAGCATTTGCTTGACCACTGGAACATATCTTTTTTGTTGTAGCATTCCCAACTATCCCTTCGCGGTCCCTTCCCTATGTTTTCTGACCTCACTACTGCCTCATTTTTTTGATACTAAATCTTTCCTGGTGAAGTCTTACAATTTTCTACTCTTGTTCATCGCTATTGATTTTCACAATATGAAGCTTGGTTCTTGTGACATCTCCCTCCATATGTGTAGCATTGGGTGTTAATAAGGAAATACAGCACAAAGAAATGTCCAGTAGGCAGAGTAAAGAATTTAAAGAAGGGGTATTTCTGTAATGAAAGGTTCCTTTCTGTGGACAGTAAGAAAATGAGACCTAGAAATGAGAGTGCCTGTTTTGTTTAGCAGTGGGATTTGGATTTTAGATTTAGCTGGTTACAATTCTCATACTGTAGTTATCTCCCTGCCCAATATGCTTGCTCTGAACATTAGGCTACATTTAAACACCATGTACAGCAAATGAGGAAAAGCAAACTTCCTTAGTGTTTGGGCAGATCAATCCTAATGAGTGGGTTATGCACCTCTGCCAGCAGATGGAGGCAGAGCAAAAGCTGATGACATGGCCACATAGACACGCCCCAACATCAGTATTCTCAGTCTCCAGCAGATGGTGGACATGCATTTCCCCGATGGAGGATTGCCTGTGAGTAAAAAGAAGGAATTGAAAGTACACTGAAAGGCGAGATGTCTTTATAGTACTGCTTGCCTCCTGAGGAGATATTGTGCGGTCCCTCCCTCAGTAGAGTGCCCTCAGTCCGGTAGCCTTAACTGGCATGGATCAAAACGTTTTCAATAGTGGTTGCAGAGAGAGGCTCAGTGGTGAAGGCTTTAGCCCTCACTCCCCCCCCCCTCCCCCCCCCGGTAACCGGGACCCGTTCCTGTTCTAAGCCAGGGAGGGCTGACCTCGGGTAAAAGTATTTTTTTACTTAAAAAAAAATCCCCCAAAACAAAACAGTGAGAGGAAAGTAGGAGAAATGGGTCTGTTACCTCTGCGTTCTGCTGTCACGCTTATGTCTCTGGGGAGTTTGGTGAGTGGGGAGGTAGTGCAGGTATGGCGGGTTAAGCAGCTGATTGGCTAGGCCTCGCTTCCGGTCTTCTTTTCTTTTGGCGCATGGTAGGCTGTGAGGTGATTTTGCGCCTTTTTCGCTGTGGACCGTCAGTGCACTCCTGCACGCCCAGCTGTGTGACCAACTTCTTCGTCCTTTTTTGGGATAAAATGTCTACATAGCACTGCTTGCCTCCTGAGGTGATACCGTGCAGTCCCTCCCTCAGAGTGCCTCAGTCCGGTAGTCGCGAGTGGCATGGATCTAAAATTCGATTAGCGGTTGCAGACTGAGAGAGACTTGGAGGGAAGACTTTAGCCCTCTCCCCTTGGCGCTGTGACCCGTTCCTGCTCTAAGCCAGGAAGGGCTGAGCTCAGTTAAACGTCTTTCTTGGAAACAAAAAGAGAAAAACTGCGGAGAAGAACATAAGCAGGAGAAAGGGGGTTTGTTACCCCGCTGTCCCGCTCACACCTCTGGGCACTTACATGAGGTGAGGGGGCAGTGTAGGCACGACGGGTTGAACAGCCATTTGACTAAGCCCTGCTCTTAGGCTTCTCCTTTTTTAGGCGCTTGGTAGGCAGTGAGGTGTGCTTGTATGTTTTGTGCTGTGGACTGTCTGGGCACGCCCATTTCTGCATCCTGCTTATACTGGGCACCCAGATTGGACACCTGGTTGGTCTTGCAGCCTAGATGCATATACTTGCACATACGCTTTTGCATCCATTTTGGGTGCAGGTTTATGTGCGCATATATTAGGCACGAGCTTTTACTGTCTATGTCAGCACTGCTTAGATGCTTGAAGATTTACTACCTTCTGATTTTGCCGGCATGGTCAATCTCCTCAGTCTAAGAGGAGTGGGCAGAGGGAGGCACAAGGGGGTGACCTTTCCCTTGATTGATCCACAGGCTGAGTCATCATGAGCCACTGCCTCTCAGGATGTCAGGTTTGGGCCTCTCGGGCCTGGAATGGACTGGTCCTCCTTTCCCTGGGTAGAATTCTTCCAGGGATTGCAGACGCTTCTACAGGGCCAGTCTTATGAATTGACACTGCCTACTAAGGATGGTCTGTGTGCTCCAAGTACTCCTCAGCCTGTCTCCGTGGGTAAGAGCTATGGCACAATGCGTCTTGAATAAGCTTGAATACAGGCGGATCAGGATGATACCGTTGGTGGTGAGGAACATTCCTCTAGATTTGGAACCATATCGAACTCTTCTCTATTTCTTTCATAGAGATGAGTTGCCAGGTTTGATCTTTCAGACCTTGAAGACCCATGGAGTGGGGATGCAGAAGAAGGTTCTCCTATATATTGGTCACTCTATACAAGGCTTCTTGTTTCCTTCCCCTCTTGGATGCAATCCAGGAGGTGTTTGGAATGGAGTGCGCATGGCGTCCTTTATACCCCTTGGATCTGCAAGCCAGAGAGCAGCTGCATTTCTCTAAGGTGGATACCTTGGTGTGTTCTGTTAAGAAACATACCACCATCCTGGTAGAGGGAGATGCGGCACTGAAGGATGTTCAGGATAGGAGGATTGAGGCTATCGTAAAGCAAAGCCTTTGAGGCATTTTTGGCTTTATAGGGGGAGGTTCTTCCTAGAAGTCCTGTTCCTTCTGCAGGTCTCAGTCCTTTTGCCCCCGAGGACCTTGAAAGGATGGGGACTCCAGAGGTGGAGTCCCTCTGTCTTCCCAATGAAGGTTGCGGGTTCACCTGTGGGTTCAGGAGATAGATGGCATCTATCCTGTTTTTTTTTTTATCACAGATGGGTTCAGATTACTTTGGATCAATGTGTTCTCGAAGTTATTCGGGTCAAGGAATGAATTTCTTTTCATTCCTCCAGGTGCCTTCGTGGTCTCTCCATGTAGCTCCCCTCATAAGTGGAAAGAACTGGAAGCTGTTAAACCTGAGAGTGGTGATTCCCATTCCCGAATCACAGGCCATTTTTCCATTTATTTTATCATGCCCAAGAAGTAAGTGTCGTTTCGGCCCATACTGGATCTCAAAGGCACCAACTGACATTTCCAGGTTACGCATTCCAGGGTGCAAACGGTGCACTCTGTCATGATGGCAGTTCATGCAGGGGAGTGCTTTACGTCTCTGGATCTGATGGAGGTGTGTCTGCATATTCCAATCTGTCGGGAACTTCAGTGGTTCCTATGATTTGCTATTCTGGATAGTCATTACCAGTTTCAGGCCTTGCCTTTCGGGCTAGCTCCCAGGACTTTTTTCCTAGGTCATGGTGGTGGTAGCAGCGGCTCTTCGCAAAGAAGGCATTCTAATTTACCACTATCTAGATGACTGGTTGTTTCGAGCTAAGACTGTGGAAGAGAGACTTCATACTTCCTGCAGGGTGGTTTTGTTGCTACAGAAACTAGGCTCAGTGGTGAATCTGGTCCAAGAGCAGTTTATAGCCGTCTCAGACTGGTTGTTTCAAGCTAAGACTGTGGAAGAGAGACTTCATACTTCCTGCAGGGTGGTTTTGTTGCTACAGAAACTAGGCTCAGTGGTGAATCTGGTCCAAGAGCAGTTTATAGCCGTCTCAGACTGGTTGTTTCGAGCTAAGACTGTGGAAGAGAGACTTCATACTTCCTGCAGGGTGGTTTTGTTGCTACAGAAACTAGGCTCAGTGGTGAATCTGGTCCAAGAGCAGTTTATAGCCGTCTCAGACCCTGGACTATCCCGAGGTTCAATTCAATACAAGATGGGGCAGAGTATTTCTACCAGAGACTTGGATTTACATGTTGAAGCTGCAAGTTTGATCCCTGCGGAACTCTTTATGTCTGACCGTAGGGTCTTGTCAGGTCCTGGGGTTGATGGCTGCTGCATTAGAAGTGGTTCCCCGGGCGAGGGAACATATGCATCCTCTTCAGCGTGCATTGCTTTCCCGATGAAGTCTGCAGTCAAAGAACTATGCGGTGAGGCTGTTTCTCCCATTAGCGGTGAGATCCCAGTTGGACTGGCGGTTACAGGAAAGGAATTTCCCTGACTGTGCTGTATTGGTTGGTACTCACGACGGATGTGAGCCTTCAGGAATGGGGGTGCTCACTGTCAGGAGCTATTGGTGCAAAGGCACTGGAATGCGGCAGAGCAGCAGTGGAACATCAACAAACTGAAGGCATGAGTGGTTTGGTTTGCATGCCTGCGGTTTGCCAAGCAGCTAGAGCAGCTTTGTCTAAGCATATCCACCTTTCACATAGCTGGAAAGGACAACATCAGAGCTGATTTCCTCAGGGGGGACCCGAAAGCGATCAACAAACATCGATATTTTTGTTCAGGACTGGCCACACTGTGCCCTTCTGTATGCATTTCCACCCTAGCATCTGGTAGGCAGTCTGGTCCAGAAGATTGCAATTCAAACCAATGCTGTCCTTTTAGTGGTTCCAGATTGGGCTCAAAGACTGTGATACACTGATCTCAAGAGTCTTCTGGTGTATGGTCCCCATAGGCTACCTTCTCAGACGGATCTGTTATGTCAGGAGCTCATTCGGCATGAGGATCCGGGTCAATTCTGTCTTGTGGTCTGGCCATTGAAAGGGCTCAGTTGTTGAAGTGGGGTTTTTTGCCTGCATTAATTTCCACTCTTCTTCAGGCCCAGAAATTTTCTACTTTCTCTTGCCTGTGTTGCAGCTGTCAAAAAAGCAAACAGAATGTTAGGAATTATTAGGAAGGGAATGGTTAATAAAACAAAAAATGTCATAATGCCTCTATATCGCTCCATGGTGAGACCGCACCTTGAATACTGTGTACAAATCTGGTCGTCGCATCTCAAAAAAGATATAGTTGTGATGGAGAAGGTACAGAGAAGGGCAACCAAAATGATAAAGGGGATGGAACAGCTCCACTGTGAGGAAAGGCTGAAGAGGTTAGGGCTGTTCGGCTTGGAGAAGAGATGGCTGAGGGGGGATATGATAGAGGTCTTTAAGATCGTGAGAGGTCTTGAGCGAGTAGATGTGATTCGGTTATTTACATTTTCGAATAATAGAAGGACTAGGGGGAATTCCATGAAGTTAGCAAGTATACATTTAAGACTAATTGGAGAAAATTCTTTTTTACTCAACGCACAATAAAGCTCTGGAATTTGTTGCCAGAGGATGTGGTTAGTGCAATTAGTGTAGCTGGGTTCAAAAAAGGTTTGTATAAGTTCTTGGAGGAGAAGTCCATTAACTGCTATTAATCAAGTTGACTTAGGGAATAGCCACTGCTATTAATTGCATCAATAGCATGGGATCTTCTTAGTGTTTGGGTAATTGCCAGGTTCTTGTGGCCTGCTTTGGCCTCTGTTGGAAACAGGATGCTGGGCTTGATGGACCCTTGGTCTGACCCAGCATGGCAATTTCTTATGTTCTTATCTTGTTGGGGGAGGATCTTTGAGACCTGGTGTTTTAAACGAGGTACTTAATCGCTCAAGGTGGATATTCTTTTAATTTTTGGAAATTTTACAGCACGGCTTGCTTAAGGGTTTGGCTTTAACACCTTGAAGGTTCAAGTTACAACCCTGGCTAGTTTTAGGGCGAGAGTCAATAGAGGACATTCTCATCTAGATGTGTCCCAATTCTTGCAGGGAGTTAAGCATCTTTGCCCACCCCCCCCCCAATTGCGGCTTCCGCTGCCGCTGTGGGACCTTAAATTGGTCATCGAGTTTTTGGCCGGTCCAGCTTTTCGACTACTGCGTACTCTTTCCTTGCAACGGCTTACTTTGAAGACAGTTTTTTCTGGTAACAATTATTCAGCATGTCTGGTCTCTGATCTGCAGGCTCTTTCTGCCGTGAGCCTTTTTTCTCTGTATGACTCTGGGTGCGATTCAATTTCGAACTCTGCTCTTTTTTGCCCAAGGTGGTTTTGGAGTTTCATTTGAACCAGTCAATTTCTCTGCCCGCCTTGGACAGAGATGAGCCAGAGTACTGTCTTTTGCGTTCCTTGGATGTCAAGTGTCCTTTATTGTGGTACTTGGAGATGACTAAAGCTGTTTGGAAGTCTGATCGCCTGGTTGTGCTCCATGGTGGAGGTAAGCAGGGCACTGGCGATGTGTACAATGATTACCTGCTGGCTTACGGAAGTCATTACGGCAGCCTATGTGGCTGCTGAGGTAGCCTTGCCGAAGCAGGTTCGACTGCATTCCGTGAGGGCTCAGGCAGTATTAAGGGCAAAACTTAGCTTGTCACCTGCTGAAATTTGCTGAGAGGTGACATGACGTCTTTGAATGCCTTTTCCAAGCATTACCACTTGGATGTTAGGGCTAGGGAGGATACTGCATTTGTGCAGGCAGTATTGACTGGATAGCTGGCATCGCCCTGCTCTTTTCGAGATTAGCTTTGGTACAACTCACGCATTGGGATTGACCTGCCCGAACGCTAATGAAGGAGAAATTATACTTATCTGATAATTGCCTTTCCTTTAGTAAGGGCAGACTAATTCGAGACCTGCCCTCAGCTGCTGTTGTTTGAATTTATGGTTAGCCTTTCTTTGGGCGAGCTCTGCAGAATATGATTCCTGTTCTTCATTGAAAACTGGTAAGTGGCTTCTCTGTCCTTTAGTTTGCTAGATAGGTTCATTGTTTTGGCTGAGTTCAGTGTTCCTGTTGGTTGAGAAACATGAATGGTTGACTGTATAATCAGTTTTGCCCACAGTTTGGCTTTTCCAGAGAATACTGGTGGGCTGATGTCAGGGCCAGACTATATGGTCATGCCATCAACTTTTGCTCTGTCTCCATCTGCTGGCAGAGGTGCATAACCCACTCGTTGGGATTGATCTGCTCTTACTAAAGGAAAGGAAATTATCAGGTAAGTAGTAATTTCTCCATATTCTATAAACTAAGTAGAAAGGTGAATGCAAAAATTTGAAATAGCAAGAAAATACAAAAATACCAGACATAAGATTCAGTATTACTATCACGAAAGGTCTTTTACTTTGTAGTACTCCATCTTTTTTTCGTAACAATAGTGTGCAGTTCTGCCATCCTCTCAGCTGCAGCCTAAAGAGCACAGGCCCTAGGTATACTCAGCAGTGTTCGAGTTGTTCTGAGCTAATACACACAATGGCAGGTGTGTATCATCACTTTAAAGGAGATGAAAGAAATCAGGTCATTGATGATCCTGGGATAGTGTCTGAATGATGTGGCCCCCAACACCATCACCAGTAGCACCACCAGCAGCCTTGCCTTTCTGGCAGTGATCTTAGAGACTGCATTTTTATTTCCTTTGCCTCCCTTGATGCCATGATGTGACTGTATTGCTTTATATTAAATGAGCTGATCTCACAGCTTATTCTGCTGTGACATGAAATATTTTGTGAAAAGCAATATTGTTTGTCAGTAAATGTAATGAGACATTAGAAATGTATTTCCAATTACATCAGAATTCTGTTTTGCAAGTGGTTCCCAGCATCACATTACAGTGTCCACATCTTGTTTGTATAAAAAAAAAAGAGTAGGATGCTATATCGTAACTTACTAGCTTGGTGATCTAGGAGTTGGAATGTCTCATTTTTTTAAAAACAGAAGCCAATGACTTGAGGGAAATTAGTCTGGCAGAATAAAATCCATCTGCTGGAAATAGTAAATGCTGGTTGTAGAAAGCTAAAGAATGAAATAGAGTACTTAAAGAGAACCTATTAAAATATTTGCAAGAGGTTGGTGATTATGCTGCTTAGCAAAAAAGGTTTCTATCACTAGAAAGCCTATTCTTCCTTGGGAGTTGAGATGCCTAAAACACAATTGCATGTAAACATTCTATGGGCAGCATTTCAAAATATAGACTTGTGCAGAAATTTTTGCATAAGAGTACATTCCCACAATATAATTGAATATCTCCACCTGGCCTGAATTTAACTTTGGTAGTGTGAGAAAAAAATGCTACAAGTCAAATAAAGGAATGGTGAATAAAATGGAGAATGTCATAATGCCTTTATATTGCTGCATGGTGAGACCATACCTTGGATACTGGGTGCAGTTTTGGTTGCTGTATCTCAAAAAAGAAATAGTTGTACTTCAGAAAGTACAGAAGACAAAGACCAAAATGATAAAGGGGATGGAATAGCTTTCCTATGACGAATGGCTCAAGAGGTTATGGCTGCTGAGTTTGGAGAAAAGATGGCTGACTGTGGGATATGATAGAGGTCTATAAAATCATGAGAGGACTAGAACAGGTAAACGTGATTTGGGTATTTTCTTTTTTAGATAATAGAAGGTACTCTGTGAAGTTAGAAAGTAGCACATTTAAAACACATCAGAGAAAATTATATTTCACTCAACACACAATTAAGCTCTGGAATTCGTTGCTGGAGGTTGTGAAAAATAGCATGTAAGCATGCCCATACTGTTTTATAATGATTGAGTGTAGTGCATATTTTTGGTTTCCTGTGTAATTTTTACTAGGGGGGGAAGGGTTGTCTGGGGTGCTCTGGTGTGCAGTTAAGTACATACGGAAGTTATTTTATAAGAGATAAATGTATAGATTACCAACCTTGTTAGTACATTTTTACACTTGTTATTTGACTGGCACAAATGAAGTCAGGTTTGTCTGTTTGCAGTTTTTATTTGGGAGGGGTGGGTGGAAATGGTGGTATTCAGGGTGAAGTGCTAGAGGGCCTAGGTGAACTGGAGGAGGACTGGGAGAATTGTTGGACATATCAGCGAATGGTTGTGGTCAGGTACTCGTGCATACGTTAAAATGTATCTGCCTCCATTATTTGTGCAGAATCATGATTATTTTGTGCATAAAATATACGTGCATATATTTATAAAATGGATAGAGAATTTATGCATTTTCTTGTATTGGAAATATTTGTGCCTACTGAAACGTGTGCGTACTTTAGGGCAGAAATACATGGTATTTTATAAACTATGCAGCTCCTGCTGCACAATTTATAAAATACTAGCATTAATCTCTTGCGTGTGTAAATGGATGCTCAGTGCTGTACTGCAGATAGGTTTGAAAGTTTGTTTCTTAGATTGTAAGCCCTCTGATGACAGGGAAATACCCACTATAACTGGGTAACTTGCCTTCAGCTATTAATGAAAAGATTAAATTAAAAAATTGTGCAAAAGCTTTTGCACTGTTTTAATGTGTGTGTACGAGTACTGTATATGCATAAACCTTTTTTAAAATAATATTCATTTAAATCTAAAAATCAGAAGAGAAAAATTCTCATTTGCCCGGACAACCAAAATGTAATTGTTGGTACATACTGTTGCACTGCACCGTATAGCGAGGGAGAGGCTGTTACTGCCAGAGGCAGTCTTTGCCTTTTGCTATGGACTATGGAGGTTAGGAAACTAGCAAGCTGCAACTTGAGAAATGACAAAAACAAAAAAAAAAGGGAGAAAAATCTGGAGAGAGCATTAAAATAAAGAAAAGCCAGAGAGAGCAAAGAAATTACCCCCCCCCCCCAAGGAAAATGTGGAAAAGAGTTAATAAATAAATAAATTAGTGTTTGATTTTCTATTTTCCAGCAAAAAAATTCTCTAGCTTCTAAAAGTTTTTGGCTTGTGCCCATATTTTAAAAATATTCTTCCACATCTGATTAAAAGACATTCATCTAGAAGCGAGACAAACGAATAAACAAACATAGGCCAGAATAATGAGATTTCTCCCATTACGTGTCTATGGCAAAAAATGCTTAGTATATTTTCTAATTTTTACTTGTGCAACATTTTCAGCATTCACCGCAATATGTTAGTTTAATTTTTTTATTGATTAGATGAAAACTGCTGTTGCCCATCTTCCAGCATAAATGCTCTAATAGTATCAACTTTATGGTTAGCAAAGCTCTCCATACCATCAAAAGCTAGACCACAGCACATGCTTCAGAATATTTTTGCTAAAATTGCATCTACCATGGGAACAATTCTGTTGACTATCATAATTCATTTCAGCACTACAGTTTTTTTTTTCTGAGATGTAAAATATTTGCTCATTCTGATCTGCTGCAAATATTTCAATGTTGAAGAGAACTTTAAGGCATCTACGCGCATAAGTAGCCTCTGCTTGTGTATTGCGTATTTTACTTTGCATGGACATATATGTGCTTAATAAGTGGTTGTCTAGGGGTATTCCCAATTGTGCCAACATTGCATATGTAAATTTTCCAATTTACTCAAGTATTATTACACCTGCTAATTATCTGGCTTAAGTGATAAACATGTTTATTGTTTAGTACTGACTGGGTGGGAGATCTAGATGAACTGTGAGGATTTCAGGCTGAAGTACCAGGAAGGTTTCCATGACCTGGAGAAGCAATAGGTGAACTAGTGGACTAATTGGTAAACTGGTTAACTTAATTTATGTTCACGCTTTAAAATTGGCTGCTTGTGCATGTAAATCGTACTCTACTTTTGTGTTCAAAATATATGCACACATTTTTAATATAGGTTAGTGAAGTATGTACATTCAATGCTTTGATATACGTGGTTTCAGTGCATTGCATGTATTTGCATATATGTTGCAGGATAGAGGTACCTGCTTTATAAAACACACGTATGTCATGTGTGTTTATAAAATACTTGCGTAGATCTGCTCTTGGCCATATACATGTGTATAGGCTGCTGTATGCATTTGTTTGACAATTATCTTCACTGTCTTAAAAGGTTTGTGCTGGTGGAGTTGTTCTGAATTTGTGATCATTAATGAAAAGCAGTAAAATACAAAGGAGTAAGTTATTTGTCTCCAGTCAAGGTTAGGTTGGAGCATACTAGCAGAAGACAGTCAAGTCTGGATTACGTTAAATTTAAGCTGCTGTTTGTCATCCATTGCTGCTTTATTAAAAGCTCTAGTTGAAGAGCAACTTTAAATTTTATGTATTTATTTTGAATTAGAATAAACTTTTATCTATTTTGTTTTAAAGCCCATTTGTAATGTTTACTTGGCAAAATTTTGATACTATTATACAAACTAAATATTTTCTTGTTACTACAGAACTCTTCACATGAGAGTCTGACAACTTTTCTTAACGACATTTTGAGGTAGATTTTAAAACATACGTGCACGCGTACTTTTGTTCACGCACCAGGCGCGAACAAAAGTACGCTGGATTTTATAAGATACGCCCGTAGTCGCGCGTATCTTATAAAATCCGGGTTGGCGCGCGCAAGGGGGTGCACATTTGTGCAACTTGCGCGCACTGCCCATTCCCTCCGAGGCCGCTCCGAAATCGGAGCGGCTCTGAGGGAACTTTCTTTCTACCCCCCCCCGCACCTTCCCTTCCCACCTCCCCGGCCCTATCTAGACCCCCCCCCTTACCTTTATTGAAGAAGTTACTACTGCCTCTGGGTAATAGTAATTTACGTGTGCCGGCGCGGCAGGCCCCGACACAGACCGCTGTGTCGGGGCATTCGGCCATACCCCCGGACCGACCACAAGCCCCCAGACACGCCCCCGACAGCCCCCTTTTGCAAGCCCCTGGACTTAAGCGCGCCGCCGAGCCTATGCAAAATAGGCTCGGCGCGCGCAGGGTGGGGGTTTGGGGTAGGTTTTCGGGGGGTACGCGCGTATCTTATGCGCGTACCCCTTTGAAAATCTACCCTTTTGTTTTTTATTTATTTGATTTATATGCAACTTTTTGGCATTTCAGAGTGTATTATATTGAGGTACTGTGTAGGTATTTCCTTATCCACAGAGGGTTTTTAATCTAAGGGCCTGATTTACTAAGGCTTTTCTCCCATTCTGTCTATGGGAAAAATGCTTAGGAAATGAGGCTTGCCCACTCCCCTTCCCCCATGGGTGTACATTACTAAGATATTCTGCGGTATATCCCAAAAAGAGAAAAGTGATCTGCACGCTTTTCCATTCCCACCTTTTCAGATTCCAAACATTATGTAGCCCCTCCCCAAGCCAAAGAGCGGGAAGTTTTATTCTCCTTACCGCATTTATTTTTAAATAGTGGGGGTATAATTGGAAATGGATTAAGGGGAGATTTTTTTGCACAGTTATTTGTTGAATTGAACTATTGTCACAAGCATCAGTCTTCTGCAGCAGCTCAAGGGTGAAATAATAAATTCATGGCAAAGTTTCTGAAATTCTGCAGCAATTATGTGGCACATTTTGCATTTTAAATAATTTGTGTCTGTTTTACATTATATAAAGTTATTTTCTGACATTTCTTGTGTGTGAGATGCGAAAAAAGGGTCAGCTTCCCCTTGGCTCCTGGTCTGACATGGTGATTCCAAAGGAACGGGTAATTGTGCAGGAAAGGCCAGAAATAAATTTTGCTGCCCTTCCTATGGAGGCAGAATCACAGGAGAGGAGGGGGCCCTGACTTATGTAGGGGTGAGAGGAACTGTGAAAGTGTGACATCTGATGGGGAATGAGTAAATGAGGGCTAAGATGGGCTTTAGCATGGGTGCTTTGGGATTTGAGCATACATTTAATTCCAGAGTAGTGAGTTGCATTTTATTCTGATCCCTCTTTTGAATTCCCTGACTTCAGGCCTGCTGCTGCTGCTCTTGTGTGCTTTTTATTTTTTATTTTTTGGGTGCCATAACAAAAATCATGTTTACTGTTAGAGTAAGGGTTGGCAAAGGAATACATCATGCTCTTTGCATCCCTGTGCTCAGTGCTGCTGCTGTTACTGCTGTCTTGGAAAGTAGAAGAGAGAGAGAGAATTGTGGATGGAGTGGGAGAGGAGAGAAGATAGCAGCAGTTACATACAATGATTTCCCTGTGGATGTTAAGTCGTAAGCAGGAGAAATTAGTCAGAGTGGTTTGAAGAAACTGAGTTGCAGAGAGGAAAACATGAAGTCATGTGAGATGAAAACAATAGAAGAAGAATGTAAAAAAGATTAAATAAAGGCAGAAAAAGAAAAGCTATTAATAAAAACAAAGGACAGAAAGATGAATTGAAAGCCTTCATTTTTTACCTGTTTGTCTGGTATTGTGTACTTCCTTAGTCTTTGTTAAACTGTATGCAAGCATGCATTAATAGCTTTGGCAAGCATGTTTTAAGACCACAAAATAACTTTAAGGTATTTGATTACAGTTCCTATAATTTTCTTTCCTTATACCTCTGCTTGATTTGTGAGCTTTCTTGCATGCTGACTAAAGAACTCGTACAGGAGCTATCTGCACAGAGTGGCAATATTTTTCAAATACTGTACATGGAACTATAGTGATCTAGTCATTCCACTTGATGACCCTTAACAGTCTTTTTGATATTACTTCTTTTTTAAAAATTGAAATCCATAATAAAGAGTAGAACACAATTGGATTTTCAGTTTGATTTTTCTTAACATTGACAAGCTGTCCCTGAAAGATTATTTACATAACAAATTGGAAAACATGTCGAAAAACTGACAAAACAGCTATCTTTTTCTTTAGAACAGAAAAAGAAAAAAAATACCTTAACCAAACCCCTCCTTGTCACCACCACTGCTCCTTATGGAAATAAAAATCCTAGTTTTCAACTCAGGTTAAAGCAAAATAAGTTGACATAAAATCTTACAGGCTTGCATTAAACCCATGTATCTGATTTCTTCTTTGAGCTGTCAGAACATAAATCCATTTCCATGGTTTTCTCATCTCCCTCAAGCATTCCTCTAGAGCAGAGCTTTCCAAACTTTTCATGTTGGTGACACACTTTTTAGACAAACATAATTTCACGACACGGTAATTCAGTCTACTAATAAACCAGAGGTTAAAAGTTAAACGAACTAAACATATTTCGACAATTTATGTATGTTTCCTTAAATATATACATAAATAAAATGTTTCACGACACAACCTATCTCATGAAAAACCTTAAATTTATATTAAAAATATATATTCCAAGATTCATGTTATTGTTATAATTTATGAGAAACAATAATAAAACAAATTGTCTGTCCCCCACACCCTCATCTCTCTCCTCCCCCCAGCACATATCTGGCCCCCCACACTCATATCTCTCCCCCTCAAGCACATGTCTGACCCCCACACACTCATTTCTCTCCCCCCCCCAGCACGTTTGCCCCCCACTCACTCATCTCTCTCTCCCCAGCACATGTCTGGCCCCCACACTCATGTACCTCGTCTTTTTGATTGTTGCCAGTTAAGTGCTTCACTCCCTTCCATGATCACCAGACACTGCTGCTTGCAGTCAGTACTCCTCATGGCCAGGCCTCATCGGCAGCAGCAGCCAATGCAAGGATGGCTGGGCTCGTTCCACCCACCAAGCCCCCCCAAAAAAACGCGATTGACAGCAAAAATCACCCAATAATAAGCAACCCATAAACTGAAAAAAAAAAGTGAATCTCTAGAAAAAAAAAAGCCCAAACTCGCATCAGAGTTGACCGGGCTTGCGCGACACACCTGCACACTGCAGGCGACACACTAACGTGTCCCGACACACAGTTTGGAAAGCTCTGCTCTAGAGGGACAGGCTTCCCCCTCCTTCTCAAACAAACCAAAATGGCCTTTCTACCCACCGAAATAAGTTTTTTGCACTAGTTTTTCATATGTTGGTTTCTATGTTCTGTTGTAAAACCAATTATAATAGTTATTGGATCCTCCTGATTCTGAACTCCCAGCACTAAGTTAATCCAGAGTCAGACTTTTAATACATGGATACAATGTCATGCTCAGTGCAGCAGTGCTACCTTCTCATTGCAAAACTCAAATATATTGTGAATGGGAGATAAGCCCTTATTGTAGTAAGGAAGCTAAACTGCTGTGACCATTCTTGAAAAAGATACAGTTCCTGGTGAATTAAGGAACTGGGCAAACTTCCAGTGCTTGATCTCACTGTTCCCGTTCCTCATGTTACTTGTCATGTCTCCTGACTATCTTTTGGCTGCCCTTTCAAAAGCACCCAGTTGGTATGTCTGCCTGTTTAGGGAATTCTTTTTATTTTTCAAAAAACTTGAAAGTAATTAACACCTTATACAAAAGGTGCACTATTTCCCAGTTGTGCAAGTAATGTTGTGACCCTCTATCACAGACCTAGGTATGTTGATTTTATTTTTGCTGAATAAGAAAATGTACAGTGACCATCCAATTCCTCGTAATAACACAGGGCCAGATTTAAGGACTGGACAAAAAGTATTTGCAAAACTAGGATAAAAAGGTGTAAAGAATCTGAACACTAGCTCATATGAAGGTTCGCTGGTTCGTTGCATTTGGTACAGTGGGGAAGAGTATGCTATTGCAATCAGTTTTTGAGAAATCAACTTTATTTTCTTTCTCAGGGAGCTTCCTTGGGGTCCTATTAATATTTACTTGTTAGCATTCTACTTTTTTTTTTTTTTTACTAAAGATAGGCCCAAGGCAAATTATGTAGTAATGAGGTAACTTCAACAACAGAATAAAATACAGTTTACATAATTCCCAGCCACATAATTTCCAGCCACATAATTTCCTGCCCTGAGATATGAAAATGATTTCTATCCCATTTTGCTTAAAAGCACAAAGCACCTGATGGTTACATTTTGCATAAGCTAAACAGGGATCCTTACCAAAACAGCCAAAGTATAGCTTTTGAGGAAAGACTAAAGAGGTTAGGACTTTTCAGCTTGGAGAAGAGACGGCTGAGGGGGGATATGATAGAGGTGTTTAAAATCATGAGAGGTCTAGAACGGGTGGATGTGAATCGTTTTTTTTACTCTTTCGGATAATAGGAGGACTAGGGGGCACTCCATGAAGTTAGCGTGTGGTACATTTAAAACTAATCGGAGAAAGTTCTTTTTCACTCAACGCACAATTAAACTCTGGAATTTGTTGCCAGAAGATGTGGTTAGTGCAGTTAGTATAGCTGTGTTTAAAAAAGGATTGGATAAGTTCTTGGCGGAGAAGCCCATTACCTGCTATTAATTAAGTTGACTTAGATAACCACTGCTATTACTAGCAATGGTAACATGGAATAGACGTAGTTTTTGGGTACTTGCCAGGTTCTTATGGCTTGGATTGGCCACTGTTGGAAACAGGATGCTGGGTTTGATGGACCCTTGGTCTGACCCAGTATGTCATGTTCTTATGAACATAGGCTCTCTCCCTCCAGGATCTGAAGCCTGTTGTCTCTAGCATTCCCCTTTTTGTAGCAACTCACAGGCTGATGCAATAAAGTGTGTCCAGCTGAACACACAGTTTTGCCTGCACCTGAAGGCACATTTTATGTACATAAAGATTACTGCCGATGCAGGGAGGAGTTTTACATGCACAAAATGTGCGTTTAAAACTGTGCCCCTTGCTTAGTCCATGCTTGGAAATCCAGTGCAATGAGGGCATTTAAGCAGTACTCCCCAACACAGAGAGGTGCAGTTGGACTAACCCAGGTTTTCTTAATGTTGGAAACTTTACTCCTGATCAGAAATGCAGTTACGTTTCCAGCACTGCTGTCACCTTGCAGGAGATCAGTCCACAGCTAGAGACAGCGCAGTATTTCAAAATAATCATAAAACAATATGTGAGGAAACTTATGGGGGAACTTCGGAGGCTTTTTTAAAATATACAAACAGAAAGCTGCTACTGAATAGTAAGTAGTCTCTAGCATGTTTTTTTCTTTTTCTGGGAAGGAATACCAAGTTACTGTTACAAAACTAGCAGAAACTGCAGGGTGAGAGAGAGCACCAACCTACTGCCGACTTAAAGGTGGCCTTGCAGGAGGGCGAAGGGATCGCTGCCAGATCCAGATTTTAGTCCCCTTTGACAATACTGCGTGCCGATGTGATCCTCATTTCCTCTGCCCCCTTTAAATCCTGCTGTGGTGGAACTGTGGTTTCTGTGATTCGGCACTAAGGTTTTCCCCTCTCCCTCACACACTAGACGCTAGAATTGAGAAGCATGGGGTAGCAAGGCTGTGACAGGCAGCTCTACACACCCTTCCTTCCTTCAGAGTTAAAATGTGCTTGTGCTGAGTGCACATTTTAACTCTTGAGTGATTAGTATGGCATTATCTTACTGCACTGGGGATTAAAACAAAATAAAGTATTTTGTGCATTAAAACTGTGTGCTGAAATTCAGCATGCAGTTTCCTAATGCTCAGCTTTCTGCATTGGCCTATTAAGTTGCATAGTTTGGAGCCTTGCCTCATACCTCTACCAGGGATTCCACCCAGGGAACCCTCTGTCACTTACTGCAATTAGTTCATTTATTCTGCTGGGTTTGGTTTGTTTTATTTTCAGTAACTCTTTCCTGTTCTCAGGGAGAAAAGATTCCCCAACAGACTCTAATTTCTCTGAGGACAAGCAACATGGTAGTCCTCACACATGGGTGACAAATGCAGCCGCAATGAGGAAAACGTATGTCAAAGTTTCTAGAAATTTGACTAGGCACACTGAGCATGACCAGCATGCCTTATACCATGCATCCATGTATAAGGCATGTGGAGTCCCTCTTCAGTCTCTTCTTTTCTACATAGCTATAAGCATCATGGTGTGATTGAGCTTACTTTGGCTGTTTTTTTTTGCCTTTTGGAAAACCTTTGCTCTTCGTGGTTTTTCGTGGTTTGTGGTTTTTTCCTTCGATCTGTTGCCTGGTCCCTCTTGGTGCCTTCCTGTAATGTCCATAGTTAAGGTTTTGGTGTTTTGGGTAAGCTTTTTGCAGTCATGGTGGCAGTGCCTCGGTACCTGCCTCCATCTCGTTCGTCTTTGCGGAACTTTTGTTTCACCCCATCATGGCCACGTCCGGTTTTTGCCGATTTTTCCGGTGCCAGAGGACCATGTCTACCGCTGATCCTCATGAGGTGTGTATCCTCTGCCTGGGGGCAGTACATGATAGGTTGCTGCTTGTACGCCCAGATGATCCCAAAGGGACATCTGTTTTGACTCGACAAGATGGACCAGCTCTTCGGGTCGGGGAAGTCCAAGCCATCGACATGGAAGTACTTTGGAACCACACCAATGGACACCACGCCATTGACATTGGCGGGGCCATCTGCTGCATTGATGCCGCTGGTGGATAGGGGTGCTGGAGACAGACTATTGTCTATCTCCTCCGGGCCGTCATCTTTGACCTTGGCACTGGGGAAAGACTGGGCCGAGCCTAGAGGGAAGCCTAAGAAGCATCAGCACTGGTCCTGTCAAATGTATGGTGATGGACGCAGGGATGCACTGGCTTTTGCTGCGTTGCCCCCGAAGCAGCCTGTGGCAAGCAGAGCTTTTCCTCTATCGATGCCCAGGATTCGCGACAGTCTCCACCGGTCCTGGTGCCAGTCGCTGAGCCCCCTTCCGGGTCCGAAAAAGATATGGGCATCAAGAGACTGGTCAGCGGGAGTTAGAGCCTGCAAAATGGCATGGCTGTGGGCCTCTGGTCTCAGACTGGAGGTGCAGGAAAGACTCGCTGACATGCTGTGCATTGGCGAGAGTCTTTTCAGAGGGTGAGGGATGCTGAGGCCCAACTTCGTGACCACCATGAAACCCACCAACGACTCTCTGCTAAGTACTCCAGACTCGTCCTCTTTATCCAGGAGACCATCGATACTGGGGCAAGGATGTCTTTGATTCCATCATTACCCTCAGAGCTCCTGTGGCTGTTTCAGTAGTCTAGCTGCCACATTTTATACTAGCTGGAGTTTATAGACTAATTTTTCAGGTAAACCAGTGTAGAACATATTACAATAATCAAGTATTGAGGTTAGTAGGGCATGCATTACCAAGTTGAGGTCAGCCCTTTTTGAATAAATCTGAAGTTTTCTAACTAGGCACAGTTGAATAAAAGCATTTCCAGCTATTGACTAAATCTGAGTGTTCAATTTTAAAATAGAACCTAGCAGTACACCTAGCTTGTGACTGTTTTCAGGAGAGGGTAATATTATCAGTCCTATATGTAGAATTAATCTACAGTATATTTTTAGATTAGAATTTAATTCTTAGATTATAAATTCCTGTGTTCCTGAAAGCAGAGGTTGAATTGAATCATGCCTTCCAAATCTATTAAATCTTATTTTGGAGGTGCACATAAACATGTAGATAAAGTTGGCAGTTGATATTGTGCATTTGGATTTTCAGAAGGCATTTGACAAAGCCCCCCCCCCCCCCCAAATGAGTCGACTCAGGAAATTGCAAAGTCATGGGATATAAAGCAGTATCCAATTATAGATTTGTAACTGGTTAAAAGACAGGAAACAGAGGGTCATTTTTTCCAAATGGAGAAAGATCATTACTGGAGTACCACAGGGAGTTGTACTGGGACCTGCACTGTTTAATATATTCATAAATGATCTGGAAAAGGGAACAATGAGTGAGATGATCAAATTTGCAGATGACACAAAATTATTCAAAGTTATTAAAGCAGCAGTGGATTGTGAAGAACTGCAGAAGGACCCTGTGAGACTAGGAGACTGGGTATCTGAATATAAGATGAGATTTAATGTGGAAAAGTGCAAAGTGACGCACATAGGAAAAACTAATCCCACATGCAGGTTCACAATGCAGGATTCTGTATCTGGAGTTGTCACCCAGGAAAAAAGGATCTTTGGAGTTCTTGTGGTTGATAAATTGGAATCCTCTCTCTATCAGGCCGATTCATTAAAAAGTACGGGAGAGCCGGCGCTCTGTGTTGAGCGCCCAATCTCCTGACACCTCCTTATTAGTGGAAGCGGTGGCTGTCAGTCGGTCCAACAACAGACGCTTAATTTTACCATCGCCTGTTTTCAAACCCGCTGACAGCCACGGGTTCAGAAAACAGGGGCTGAGGGGGGATATGATAGAGGTGTTTAAAATCATGGGAGGTCTAGAACGGGTCGATGTGAATCGGTTATTTACTCTTTCGGATAATAGAAAGACTAGGGGGCACTCCATGAAGTTAGCATGGGGCACATTTAAAACTAATCCCCAATTCCTCTCAATCCTAGTCATTGTCCTCCTTGATTGAACCACCTTAGCTCCCGCTCAGCCTATCTACCTTGACTGGGACAATGACTCAATCCTAGTCATTGTCCCAATTCCTCTCAATCCTAGTCATTGTCCTCCTTGAACCACCTTAGCTCCCGCTCAGCCTATCTACCTTCTCCCTGACCTCCCCTATACCTTCCCTGTACCCCCCCTGCTCCCTCCCCTAGTGCCCCCTCAACCTCCTCCTACCCCGCCCTTTCACCCCCCAGCAATCTCTCCCTGAAAGTACCCTCGCTCTAATGTACCTCTGTTCCCTCTACCCCCCCGCTCCTTTTCCCTTCTCGCTCCCTCCCTCTTTACTCCCCCCTGCACCAGCATTTTAACTGTACATACGTGCACTTGCCTCCTTCATACTGTAAATAAGTTTCATATGCTAAGTTCTTAAGTGCACAGGCTTCCTTAACATTGTTTATAAGTTCACTTGCATATCTAATCCTAACATGAATGCAAAAAGTTGTAACTCTGCTCGTTGACTCTCTTCACTTGTACTTTTGTATATTATCCAGTTAGCCCTTTTTCCTCGTTCATTGTAATTTCCTTTCTCAGTTACTTGTAAACCGACATGATGTGTCCTACGAATGCCGGTATAAAAAAAGTGTTAAATAAATAAAATAAATAAATCGGAGAAAGTTCTTTTTTACTCAACGCACAATTAAACTCTGGAATTTGTTGCCAGAGGATGTGGTTAGTGCAGTTAGTATAGCTGTGTTTAAAAAAGGATTGGATAAGTTCTTGGAGGAGAAGTCCATTACCTGCTATTAATTAAGTTGACTTAGAAATTAGCCACTGCTATTACTAGCAACAGTAACATGGAATAGACTTAGTTTTTGGGTACTTGCCAGGTTCTTATGGCCTGGATTGGCCACTGTTGGAAACAGGATGCTGGACTTGATGGACCCTTGATCTGACCCAGTATGGCATGTTCTTATGTTCTTAAACAGATGCCGGCAAAATTGAGCGTCTGTTTTTGAACCCGCCGACTGGCGGGCAGACTTTATTTTTTTTAATTTTTGGTGCCTCTTACTTAATATTGCTATGATTAATGCCTTTGGGCAGTCATTAATTTCTGAGAGTGAAATATGCAGCTTGGTACATTTTACTTTCAGAATCCCAGGCGACTAACTAATAGGCTCATCAACATGCATTTGCATGTGATGAGCGCTATTAGTTTTCACAAGGTTGGCTGTGCGTTTTCAAGGCGCTATTACCCCTTACAATATAAGGGGTAATAGACGCACAGCCAAACGGGTGCTAAACCGTGCGCTTAGCCGAGCGCACCATACTGAATTGGCCTGAATGTGTGGCAGCAGTTTAAAAAAAAAAAAAAAAATCAAATCGAATATTAGGAATGTTTTGAAAAGGAATTGAAAATATATTGCCTCTGTATTGATCCATAGTGCAACCATACCTTGAATATTGTGTGTATTTCTGGTCGCCCCATCTCAAAAAAGAATAGCGGAACTAGAAAAGGTGCAGAGGAAGGTAACAAAAATAATAAAAGGATGAAGACTACACAGGTTAGGGCTATTAAATATAGAAAGGACAAATACAACCAATAATAATTTCTTCAGTAAATATCTTACTACTACAATGCTTGTGTATGCTACCAATTATTCATTAAATCCTTTTAGATCTTGTATGTATTTAATTTATACATCGGAGGAAAAGACCTCAGAGACACGTTAATGTCCATTGGTTAGTGATTAATCATATAAGACACATGGCCATTTTTAATCATGGGTCAAAAAACTTTATCCAAGCCAAATTTTAATTCTGAAAAAAGTGTCTTTATATTTCAAAATATGTTTTTTTTACTATTTTTCTTTTTATATTATATTCTTTGAAAAATTGTTTTTTTCTTCCTCCTCCTTTTCCTTTCTGCTCACGTAATTGAAGACTGCCATACCACACAGACGATGGCCAGAGTTTCATATGAGCTTCTTCAGGGTGAATCTCTGAATTCAAAACAAAACATGCATATGAGGAATCCAAAAAGCAAGCATAATAGCTAAAACATTTTATATATTGCAATACTCACAGCACTGAAAGACTCAAATATCACAAATCATTTAAACAAATAGCATGCAGTTTTCAATGGATTTCAAGTATGAAAAATGCCCACACATGTGCATTGATTATATACTCAGTCCTGGACATGTGCCTCAGGCTGCTAGGAAGCTGAGCAGGAATTAGGCTTGCTGTGATGAACAGTGAGTCAGCCAGGCCCTTAAAGTTCCATGGTTTCTAATGAATCTGATGTTCTCCTCCCTGCATCATTTTCTCATCCATGTATTGAGACTCAAACTGGGAGTGTTTCTGAGAATGTTACCCTGGATTTTAGTTTATTTCCTAGAAGCCTAAATTTAACTTCCAGAACTTTCCTCTTGCACTTTCTTATGTCATGGACCTCCCCAGCATGCTCTAAAATTCTATCTAGGTGATATGCATGGGTTGCTACCTTCAGACCAGGGAGGAGATTTACCAAATAATCTTCACAGATGCCAGCCACCAATAACTGCAGTCTTATCCTTTCCCTCTTGGACACACAGCCTTCAAGATCCACTCTTGGCATGAGAGGATAACACGTTATCTGGAAGGCAGGTCCTAGTTTTCAGAGGTGCATTTACCTTTCTACCAGACAGGCCTTCTCTCACTTCATACCAGTTATCTGGAATTCAGCCCCTCAGGAAATCTAGGATGAGCTGAACCATTATTGCTTCAGTAAGTTAGCTAAGCTTGGCTTGGCTTGGCTTTTTTTGACCAAGTTTTTCTTTCTTTATTGATTTTTTTCTTCTGGTACCAGATGGGCTTAGTGGGGAGGTTTTAAATTTATTTATTAAGTTACTAATGTGAAATCAGTGATTAGGTTCTTTTTTGTATGTTTGTTTTTTATTGTAAGCCTCCTTGGTGTTAATGGAAAGTGAGATTTCAAATTTTAATTGGCTGCAATGAATACTGTAAGATGGTTGAGATATTTTATAAAGCATGTTTAGTTGCTTTTGGTTTTTTTTGCATTAATTTTTTATTAAATTTCAACAAATAGCACATTGAACCCAGTACCATCCCGAATGACGTTACTCTTAAGGTGTCCATACTCTCCCCCCTCTAACCCTTATACTTTATCATAATTGTATGTTGGTAAAGACAGTGTGACAGAATAGGACATGAGAGAACATAATGTGGTATATAGGTGGTATTTTTGTACCCAATTGGCAAATAAAAGGAGAGACAAAAGAAAAAAAATAAAAATATTAAGAAAAAGTCAATTTCACTTCTCAGATAATCTCCTTAGGATTTGTAGGTACACCTGGTGATGATATTTCTAATAGTGTCCAGCAATAATCTTATAAAAAGTGTCCAGGTTTTGGAAAATCTTCGTAAATATGCTGTCTTAATTTGAATGGATTGTGTTTCCAAGCATAATAAGTCAACCAGTTTCTTGTGCCAGAGATTACCTGTGGAAGGAACTGGGTCTAGCCATTTATAAAGAAATATATTACCTTCCTTACCCAATATGTTGCCCAATTCCAAAGCTCAGATTTCAGCTGAGCATTGTATTGGGAGTCCCCCATCATCGAAAAATAGCCTCTCAAAACAGATGGATTTGAGTACACTCCCACAGCCCATGACTCAAGGTAGCATCTTTGTGTCCACATTTAAGACAATTACCATGGTCCGTTTTGCCAGATTTAAAAGCGTGAAAAAGTGAATAAATCATTCTTTTCACATTCTAAATTGAAACTATCTAAGCATTACACTTTAGACTTCCTATATAGAGAGTTAACATTACAAAGGGCCTCATTTTCTAAAGTATCGCAGGCCTGCGATACTTTAGGTAATGAGGAGTGGGTGGCCGAAACGGGGGGCGGTCCTGCGCTAGCTGGCAGCGATCGCATCGCTGCGGTGCGATCGCTGCTGGTTTCGCACCCAATAGCGCCACCATAGAAGGTGTAGCTATTGGGCATGAATTAGGACGTGAAAAGGGCCTTACCTTTTCGTTGTCCGCGGCGTCTTCGCGGAGTCAGCCCCAGTGACGCCCCGACTCCTCCTCTTCAAGGGCCGACTCCGCCCCCATCTTGCTATCGCACGCGATAAGAGACTTTTCGCGTGCGATCCATCTGGAAAATAAGGCCCAAAGATGTCATTATTGCTATGGTCAATGTGTAGATCTGTACTCCACGTCTTTGCTAAAGAAGTCAGAATCCTATAGGATTGAATAGAGTATAAAAATTTATATAATGCAGACAGTTTGTTTCTTTAGAGAGCTTAAAAGTTAAATTCTTTGGAAAGCCCCTTAGGTATATTGAGTAGATTGTAAGTGAAAAAGTGATGTGATAAAACTCCTAATTTGTAAATAAGCTAGGTAATGAAGTGCCTGAAATCCCATATGAGACATACAATAACTAAATGAATGAACACACCTAGTCTGCAAATTGAGAGCAGGCAATATTAATGTTCTCTGACTCCTATCAAGTTCTTTATTAAATAGCCAAAATATTCCCAGGGATGAAGCAGGGGTTACCTCTGAGAGGCAATAAAAACGACTTCTCCCAAGGAAGTGCCAAGTTCATTCGTAAAGATTTCCAGGCTGCCCGTGCATCTTTAATCCAAAGGGAATTAACCAAATGTGGAGGGAGATTATTCCTTGGGGCATGAAGAACATATACCAAAGAAAGTGGGGCTACCACAGCCGTTTCTAATTCTAAATCAGTATAAAGACCTGCATTACGTAACGTCTCAAACTGCAAGTAATGTTATAAAAACAAATATTGGGAAGACTGCCCCCTCCATCCTCCTTAGGTGCTTAATTGATTTGAGAGACACTTGCACCCTTTTTACCTCTCCAGACAAATTTTAACCAAATTTGTGAAATTCCGATAACATCCTTGTAGGGTAATGTGATTGGGACCATTTGTAGTATAAATAGAAGTTTATGATGAACCATCATTTTTGTGAGGGTTATTAATCCCATGAATGAAACTGGTAAATGCATCCATTTTTCACATGACTTCTGAAACTCAGATAAAAGGGGAGCAGTATTCAAAGAATACCACGTATTTGTATCCCTGTGGATATAGAGACCCATGTATTTGATCTTATCTCATGCCCATTTTTAAGGAAAGTCCTGCCAAGAAGATTGTAAGTTGCCAGAAAGATCTAAGATCTCTGATCTATCCAAATTTAATCATAATCCAGAGAAACTACCAAACAATGTAAATATCTCCAGTGTCTTGGAAAAATCATTTCTGGCCCTAGGCAGAAAAAGCAAGATGTCATTTGCGAACAGTAAAACTTTAAGAAAAGGGGAGTTAATTATACCTCTGCCTCAGTTTACTGTGACATTCAGAGTTATTACTAAAGGTTCAAGTGTTAGGATAAAAAGCAGAGGTAACAAAGGACAACCTTGTCTAGTGCCCTGTTTTAATGAGAGAGACTGGGAAAAAGTCATTTATGCACACCCAGGCTTCAGGGTTAGAATAAAGAACCTCAATGGCATAAAAAATTGGGCCATGAAACCCATACAGTGGTAGCAAAGATTTCAGGTACATCCAAGAGACCCTATCAAACGCTTTTTCTATATCAAAGCTTATTAAGATAGGATTTATAATTCCCACTTTCTTCCAGTTTTTCAATTAGGTGAGAACCCTCCTGACATTCAGAACTGCTCTTTGACTATACACAAAGAACATAAGAAATTGCTACACTGGGTCAGACCAAGGGTCCATCACGCCCAGTATCCTGTTTCCAACAGTGGCCAATCCAGGATACAAATACCTGGCAAGTACCCAAAAACTAAGTATATCCCACACTACTGATGCCAGTAATAGCAGTGGCTATTTTCTAAGTCAACTTCATTAATAGCAGGTAATGGACTTCTCCTCCAAAAGCTTAACCAAACCTTTTTTTAAACCCAGCTACACTAACTGCACTAACCACATCCCCTGGCAACAAATTCCATAGTTTAATTGTGTGTTGAGTGAGAGAATTTTCTCCGAGTAGTTTTAAATATGCTACCTGCTAACTTAATGGAGTGCCCCATAGTTCTTCTATTATCTGAAAGAGTAAATAACCTATTCACACTTACCCATTCTAGATTTCTCATGATTTTAAAGACCTCTATCATAACCCCCTCAGCTGTGTCTTTTCCAAGCTGAACAGCCCTAACCTCTTTAGTATTTCCTCATAGGGGAGCAGTTCCATCCCCATTAACATTTTGGTCACCCTTCTCTGTACCTTCTCCATCTCAACTAAATCTATCTTGAGATACAGCAACCAGAACTGTACATAGTATTTAAGATGCAGTCTCACCATGGAGCAATACAGAGGCATTATGACATTCTCCATTTTATTCACCATTCCCTTCCTAATAATTCCTAACATTATTTTTGCTTATGATCCCACTTGCCCCATAGAGATAAGACCAGGTAATATTTTAAGTCTGTTGGCAAGTATTTTAGCATATAATTTGATATCCAAATTTAACAAGGATTTGGGCCAATAGGATGTAACTAATTTAGGATCTTTTCCCGGCTTCAACAGTATTATAATGTCAGGCATCTGCCCTATCCTTATCATAGATTCAAATAACATCTTAAGGGTAATTTTTTAAAGTACTTTATAGAATTGAGTTGTTAGGCCATCTGGACCAGGTGGCTTTCATAAAGAAAGTTCCAAAGTCGCTTGCGATACTTCCCGAATATGTATCTGTCGATTTAAGGATTCTAATTGTAAAGGAGATATGTTAGGCAGAATTATCTTCTCCATAAATTTCTTCAAATTTCCCATGTTGCTTTCTTCAGCTGAATACAAAGTCTGATAACATTCCCCAAATGCTTTACTGATCCTCTGTGAAGATGTAAATGAAATGCCCCCTAGCTCTTGGATTTGATTAACAAAGGAAGAAGACTGGTCTGCCAGCATCCTCCCTGGCTTATTACCATATAAGTAAAACTTATGTTGTAAATTTGAAAGGGAAGATGTCTCCTTCTGATTCAGTTTATCATTAAGTAACTTGGTGGCCGCCCAAAAATCTTTTAGTTTGCATAGAGTGGTCAGTAGTCATTTGTTGTTGAAGAGATTGAGTCAGCTTGGTAAGAGCTATAATGTCGCTCTAGCTCCCTCTTCCGTCTAATAGTATAACTGATAATGTCTCCGCATAGACCTGCTTTGGCACTCTCCCAGAATAGAACTGAATCCTCCAAATGCATATTATTATTCACATAATCTTCCCATTTTATACTTAGAAACTTCTCCAATTATTTATCCTTAACTACTACCAAGGCATTCTCTAGTCTGTGTTTCCCGAAGAGGTTACATTTTCCAAGACACATGATACCGGGCTGTGAACCGAAATCACAAGAGGACTTGTATCTGACAATTTTAGATGGGAAAGATAGGCCGCTGAGATTTAAAAGGAAATCAATCCTAGTTTTGGTATCATGGGCCCTAGCAATATGAGTGACCCCCATCTCAACCGGGTGCAAAATTCTCCAGGAATCTAAGAGGTTTAAATTCTCGCAGAGAAAAGGAACTCCTTTATGGTTACCCATACATGTATATAGAGATTTTGATTGTCTATCAAGTTCTTTATCCACTATACAGTTAAAATCCATTAGAAGGGCATTCCCCAGGGATTCAAGTACAGTTAAAATTTTGGTTAGAGTTATGTTCATATCTATTAGGGGCCTAGATTGAGGCCATCTGAATAGGCTTCCCAAAAGGGACCCACTGATAGCAATATATCTACCTTTAAGATCAATACTAGTCTGAGAGAGGTGAAAAGTAACACTGCGATTAATTAAAATAGCCACACCACATTTCTTAGAAGCCCCTTGTGCTGCAAAAACTGTGATACTCAACATCTCTTTAGTTTCGAGTGCTCATGTTCTGTCATATGTGTTTCCTGTAAGAATGTGATCGGACACTTCAAGTGATTCAGGTGGGAAAGCAGCTTCTCTAGTTTAATAGGCATACCCAACCCTGCCACATTCCAAGTGATAAAATTATGTGACCTACCCATCGTTAATTAGAAAGGACAGAAATATGAATGAGACAACATCCCAAATAATACAAATAGAGATGAGTGCTTATACATATCTTTTTACCTATTTCCCATGATATGTCCCAAAATAAATCCAATTTGTCAGATATCCAATGCCCAGCATACAACCTGGTAGACCCTCATACCCCTCCCCTCCCAAATTCTTTCTACCTAAAACAAACATACAAATAGTCATCTAATAGTAGGCCTGAGGTCAGTCAGATGTGCTAGGGTGCCACCTCCCTATTGTCTTCAATTCCCTCAGTATCAAAAAAGAAAATATAACATATTATCAGATGACAACTTAACTAGATTTGCGATGTCATTCGCATTATACCTGCCACCATTGGGTACATTGCTGGGGGTCAGGTAAACAGGAGTAGTGGGTGGGCTTATAAAATATAGGAACCATAATACATTTCAACCCCAAATGCAGCAAGTATCAGAGCCCACCATGAAATCAAGAAAAGAAATAAAAGGGTGGATTTTCAAATGTCCGTGCATGTAAAAAGTGAGGTTTACGTGCGTGGCTGGCCTTGTGCATGCCGCGCGCATTTGAAAATAGGCCCGCCATTCGCATAAACCCCGCTATATGCCCAAGTGCTGGGCCTCTCCAAGGGGGGGGGGGCGCGAGGTCTGGGCAGGGAGGGGCCGGGAAGTGTAACTTACTTCTGCTCATCAGAGCAGGTAAGTTACAAAACAAAAAAAAAAGGGTTAGGCTAGATTTAGGGGTCGGGGGGAAAGGAAGGTTAGGCAGCGGATAAGAAGTTCCCTCCCAGTCCGCTCCTTAATTGGAGCGGACTGGGAGGGAACTGGGGGAGGCCCGATTTGTGTAGCCGCGCATAACAATAGAAAATTCAGCCCCCCAGTGCACGCTGCCCACACATGCGCTCACTGATTTTAAAATCTGGCGCGCATGTATGTGTGGTCATCCGATTTCATAACATGCGTGCGCGTCCGTGTGCACGTGCACGTGCCGGGAGCACGCGCTTTTCTTTGAAAATCAACTCCAAAGGTACAGCCCAAGAAAGTGTGCTATGTAAAAACTCGAGAATGATTTCTATGGCTGCTGAAGAAGTCAGAAAAAGAAAAATAGAAAAAGAAAAGAAAATACTCTATTACTGACAATGAAAAAAATTGAAATCACTATCTTCCAGAACTCCCCAAAAAGAGTAATGTTCCATCAAGTGCAAAATCAAAAAACCAGCGTCAAACAACTTATTGGAGGCAGTAGACTCTTTTAGAGATCATCAGCAAAAAAAAAAAAAAAGTCAATACCACCGACAGCTGCTCCTTCAGTTATATGTGGTGTTTTTCTCTTTCTTTCAGTTTTTGGTGTACTCTCTTGTAAACCCGCTTGATTTAAATAATAGGGTTTGTGGCATAAAAAGGGCAATACATTTATCTTGTTTATATCTTCAGGTGTTCATATAACGGTTATCTCTTCTTCTTAGTTTTTTGTTAACTTCTGTGTCTGTTTTCTGCTACATTGGATCCATAAACAGCATTACCATAGCCTACAGCTGTATCAGAGTCTTCATTATTGGCTTCAGTATTGAAGCCAAGGTGTGCACCTTTTTATCCAGGGCGATGTGCAACACACATGAATTTTTCTTTTTCTTTCATTTCATACTTAAGTTGCCTTGCTGGGATGTAGTATAGATGTTAAACAACAAGATTACCATGTGATAGACCTTAGCAAGACGTGGCAAAAGACATTTTCTCCCCCTCTCCGAAATACACAGTAATTAAGAACCTACATCTGCTGTTAGTTCCATCCAATGTTCTTTTTATTCTCTGAGAGTGTGTAGCACTTTGCATGATTGTCTTTTGGGTCAAATCATGGTCTCCCCACTAACACAATTCCTAGGCTTATCTTTAATCACCTTAACCCTTCTCAACTCGCAGTCGCTCTCAAAAAAAAATCTCACATGCTTAACGACCACCTACTGGACACCCAACCGGACATCTATGCCATTACCGAAACATGGCTGAAAAACACAGATACGGCCATAATTAACCAACTACCAATACAACAATATGACATCTTCTCTATCCCCAGACCTAAAAAAAGAGGGGGTGGAATAATGCTAATTGCAAAAAAAAAAAAAACTGAGACTTTCCCAGCTAACCTTCAAATCGATGACCAAACTAGAAATCGGACTATTCAAATCCTCCCAGCTTCAAATCTGCCTTATTTACACCCCCTCGGGGCTCCTAGAAGCCGACCCCTCTCCCCTCATCGAAATTATAGCTGAACACATCAACTCCAACTCACCCGCTATCATTTTAGGAGACTTCAACATCCATGTTGACTCCCCCTCCCCATCATTAAATTGCGAAGCCCTTCTCTCCTCCCTCCAGGCTATGGGATTCAAACAAATTATAAACAATCCCACACACAAGGCAGGCCACACGCTTGACTTGATATTCACGAATGAAACCATCTCGCCCATCTCCCCACCTTCTTGCACCTCCATCCCCTGGTCAGATCACTCGCTGATAGTTACAGAATTATCCATAAAGCAAAAACAGACACGCACTGCTACTAAATCCTCTATCCAGTTCAGGAAACCTTGTTCCATGGACACTCTCAACACCAGCCTTACAAAAGACCTATCTAAACTGGACCTCTCTGATGCTGATACTGCTATTAACTCCTGGCAAACTCTCACTCACTCGGTAGCAAACATAATCTGCCCTTTATCTTCAAAAGTTATCAACCTGGCCCGCACGAACAAAAAACCCTGGTTCTCAAATGAATTAAAAAAACTCAAACAAGACCTACAACACAAAGAACAACGCTGGCGGAAAGATCTCTCCCCTACCTCACTGGCTTCTTACAAAACAGCAATGAACTTCTATAGGACATCCATTACCCGCACCAAACGAGATTTCTACGCCAAAAAAATACTTGGCTTCTTATACGACCAAAAAACTCTGTTCTCATATGTTGCAGCACTCACCACCCCTATTCTCCCGACCTTCCCTGAAGAAGAAGCCCAAAACAAACCTACAGAGTTGGCAATCTTCTTTGACAACAAAATCAAAAACCTACTTGCCCCCCTGGCAACATCCAACACTTCATCAAATCCCTCGCAACCACCAAGCCAAAATCATACTCCAACCATACAGAAACAGACGCTAGAATCTCTTGAACCTACATCATCCCTGGAAATAGAATCGATAATCAAGAAAATGAAACCTTCTTCATACCCATTGGACCAAATTCCGACCAAACTTCTTCTCACCATTCCTAACACCATTGCGAAACCTCTGACAGACATCATAAATTGCTCCCTCAATCAAGGATCTGTCCCTGACTGTTTAAAAATTGCTTCGCTGAAACCCTTACTAAAAAAACCCAACCTGGACCCAGTCAACCCAATAAATTTTCGCCCCATTGCAAACTTACCGTTTATAGCCAAACTAATGGAAAGGCTTGTCAACATCAGACTCACAGACTACCTGGACTCTCACAATATTCTCTACCCTTCTCAGTTCGGATTCAGAAAACGCCTAAACACAGAATCTCTCCTTCTTTCTTTAACGGACAACATTCTGATGGGCCTCGACAAGGGACAATCATACCTTCTAGCCCTACTCGATATTTCCGCAGTGTTCGACACGGTAAACCATTCTATCCTCATCAACCGTCTAATGGAAATAGGCATCTCTGGCTCTGCACTGCTCTGGTTCAAATCCTTTCTGAACAATAGGCACTACAAAGTTAAAATAAATGACAAAGAATCCCACCCCATTCCTTCAAATCAAGGAGTACCACAGGGTTCTTCACTTTCCCCCACCCTGTTCAATATATATCTACTCCCTTTATGCCAGCTACTGAATAGCCTCAACCACACCCATTTTATATACGCGGACGATGTGCAAATCATAATCCCCATCTCGGACCCCTTCTCCTCTACTCTAAATTTTTGGAACAACTGCTTACACGCCATCAACCTTCTTCTCTCGAGTCTCAACCTGGTCCTTAATACGTCCAAAACAGAACTCCTGGTTATCTCCCCTAGCAATAACAACCCCTTCACCAACAATTCAATTACTCCTCTAGCAAGCCAGGTTAGAGACCTTGGGGCCACCCTTGACTCTAGAATGAATTTCAAATAGTTCATTAACGCTACAACTAAAGAATGTTTCTTTAAGCTTCAGGTCCTGAAGCAGCTAAGACCACTCTTACACTTCCAGGATTTCCGTTCAGTGCTTCAAGCCATACTATTTTCAAAGATCGACTATTGTAACGCTTTACTACTCGGTCTCCCCGCCTCTTCCACTAAACCTCTACAGATGCTGCAAAACGCAGCAGCCAGGATCCTTACAAACACACGGCGTAAGGACCACATCACACCAATCCTAAAAATCCTACACTGGCTACCCATCCAATACAGAATACTCTTCAAGGCTCTCACCATCATCCACAAATCCATCTACCAACAATCCACACTACAACTTGCCATCCCTCTAGAACTACATACTTCCGCAAGGCCGACCAGAACCGCCTACAAAGGTTCGTTCAAGGCCCCCCCCAAAAAATCCTCGGTCCACAACTCTATTCACAAGCGAGCACTTTTGACAGCAGGTCCGCTCCATTGGAATTCGCTTCCCCCGGATATACGCCTAGAACAATGCCATCTCTCCTTCAGAAAGAAACTGAAAACCTGGTTGTTCACACAAGCCTACCGTTGAAGGAACCTCTATTAAACAACATTGACTCTCACCCCTCGATTCCTTCCCTAATCCCTCCCCCCTCCCTGTTTCCAGTCCCAGACCTGACACCTCCCCCCCCCCCCCTGCTCACCTCTCCCTGTCTCCTCCTCCCACCGGATATTCTATGTTAATAATCGCCTAGGATAAATCTCTGTTGAAGTCTCGCTACTCTATGGTTTTTAGTTGATTATTTTATCACTCTCCAGTTGTTATCATTTTTAAATCTTTCCTGTCTTCCATCGCCCATGTTTTTGCTCCCTGTTTAATGTAACTTTACCTTCTACTTAGTTGTTAATTGGTTTCCCCTGTTCTAATGTAAACCGGTACGATAAGACCTTGTCTTAAGTATCGGTATAGTAAAAAAATTTAAATAAAATAAATAAAAATATTTTTAAGGCAAATTCTACTCTGAGCAACTTGCTCAGTGTTGATTGCAGTTTTTTAAACAACTGGTATGAATTCTGTTCCTTTTGTTTCAAGCACTACAAAATAGCATATGATTACTTAGGCAGGTACAAGCTCACAGGAATAGGTGCTCATCTGTTAATATATTTTTTTATTGTTCTCTTTGCCTACTTACAATGTGGCAATATGGTGCTAGAAGAAAATAGATTTGTAATTTCTTGAAATTAGTTTTACAGATGGCTGTCATTAGTATGGTATTTGATTGGATTCATCCATATAGAAGATTATTACTGCTTTTCTGCTAAAAGTTCTTTAGTTTGGTTTACTTTTTAACATTGTTTTATTTTTACAGCACAACTAAGATATGTATGTGAATCTCTTGGCTAAATGCTGAGATTTAGTAGAAAGCCATTATCAAGTTAGCTTCTGTGCCCATAAGCTCCATTAAACAAACCTGTATGTCTTAGATTATTTCTATATGTGCGATTATAACACTGCACATTTTCTGTCAAAAGTTAAACAAAATCAAATCTCTGCATTAAACTAAAATAATAGTATGAGCAGCAATTATAAGGAGAATTAGAGACTTTTTAATGGTCATGCCATATAATTTTTTTTTAAACATCTATAGTTCTACACTCACAATGTGTATTATTTTGTTGTATTGTGAAAAAGTTGTTCCATTTATTATTTCAGCTCAAAAGGAGATGTATTGTCTTCCTACATGCTAAATACTCCTATTTGGCAATATATGATAATTTGGAAACCTCTTCTAATCTTTTCTCCTATTCCTATCTTTTTCTCAGGTTACTTTTAAATCTTGTTTTATTTGTCCTCTTGGCAAAATTCTAAACATTACTTTTGCATGTGTTCATAATGTACAGTTGAATACCAGGCATTAAACATCTCCCCCTTCTCATTTGCAGTATAAATACTTTCTTTGAGCACCTAGAATCTAATCATGCTTCATTTCTTACCAGCACTCAATTTTCCTTTCGCATGTTAAATCTTTGCTCCTTCTTTCACTAGAAATTAAACTAAGGATGACAGATAAATTAGCCTTCTTTCCAAGTAGTGCCATTGCCAAAGCCTAATTAAAAAAAAAAAAAAAAGTCTGCAGCTCTGTTTTAGCCAAAAATACTATGATAGGTAAGTAACAAATGAAAAAAGTGCTATTTGAATAATTGATTTCCCTGTCAGTCGTCATGAAAGAGAAAATTCTCACGAATCTAGCCACCTGAATGGATAACATTGTACGCTATTTAAAGTGTATCACAGCCCTGAGAAATACCACATTGCTTTTTAAGTTGACTGATTTGATAAGAATTTACATGTTATGATATTATAATTGCCAAAATCATTTGCTAGGCTTTGTGACAGTTATAATGTACAGTTGTCTTTGGGGATCTCTGTGTTCTATAGCCAGGTCATATTTTTGTGCAATATATCTTGAAACAGGCAAGTTAGGAAGATAAATAGCTGTTAGTTTAGTATTAAGTTTCAGATATGAAAGTATTCTTGGGTATTTGAACCATGGTGCACTGTGAAAAATAATAAAACATATAAAGGAATGAGTGTGTTGCAAAGATTAGTGTTTATGTAGAGGAGGACTGACTATAATGAGAAATAATATGAAAGTTTTTGCAGGTTTGTGTGTTTCTCTGTATATTGTTGACTTCCTTTTCTTTTATGATGGTGAGTTCTTGACTTGTTCTTTAAAATAATAAAGTACTGCGGTGTGGCATCTGACCCCTACTAAGCTCTTCCCTGAACTGTTTTAAGAGCAAAGCAAAGCACTGGTCAGCCACTTAGATCAGGGGGGGGAAGCCTTTGAAAATTGAATAGTTAAACTGACCAGTAAAATCCATTGGGCTAATGTGTAAGAAGAGTGGAATAACCATATTGTGACTAAAAGGAGCCATAAAAAAAAAACAAAATTCTTAGAGAGCACCTGAGATCTTGTGGTGTTGCCTTGTTTCACAACATTTTAGGTCATCTCATCTTTTCTTTAGATTACTTTTAGCTAGTCCCTCCTCAAAGATGTAAAAACTATTTTCTAAGTTGTATGACAGTGTGCTGTAATTAGTTATGTCAAACTAAACATCTTGCACCCATCTTCTTGGGGTAGTGTCTCTAAATGGGTATGTTTTGCACGTACCTTGATAGGCATGAACTTCATCTGTAAGCCAGAATATGTTGGGAATGATTTCAAATTTACTGTTACTGCCCTTGTTAGTACTTACATTGTGTCAGAGAGTCTCCTTCTAGAGTTCATAGGATGTAATTTTTATAGATAGCATATAAAGATTCGCTTGGAAATTCTTCTTAATCAGGCTAGTGGCATGCAATATAATTGGGACTATTTCTGTAACTTTCAGCCATATTTTCTTTAGTCTGTGATTGGTTCTCTTAGTTCTTAAGGATCTTAGCTTTCTGCATACAGGCCACAGAATAGTCATTGGGTATTGATACCTCTGTCAACAATGCCATTCTTTTGTGTTCATTTTTCACCACAATATCTAATTTTCTACCATCTATCTTCTTGTTGGTTGGACTAGGAAGGTCCTAGGTGATAATTTATTTATTCTTTTCTTTAGGGTTACATAGTAACAATGGCAGAAAAGGACCAAATGGTTTGTCCAGTCTGCTAGCAAGCTTCTTCTAGTAGCATATGTTGTGCTGTGCAGGTTACCCCCATGCTTCTCTGAAAGGTGGTAACTATCGCTCCATACAGTTATCCCCAAGCCTTATGATAAGGGTAGTAATATTTACAATTAAAACTAAGCAACTGTCAAACCCATAAAAAAATTATTGCTAGCAACATTTTTATTGGGTGAGGAGACTTCTTGAAAATTCAGACAATGCTGCTTGACGTACGTTTTCCTTGGACTTGGCCGTGGAAGCAGTCCTGTGCTTTTTTCTTTGTCTGCATATCAGTACCCCAGACCATAAAAGTTGGGGCTATGTTTGTTGTCAGATTCCAATTCTCCTCCCCCCCCCCTCCACCTCAATCTCCCAGTGTTTGGTACATTGATGTGCTCCCAATGTTTGGTACATCAATATTATAATGTTTGTACAGTTTCCAATGAATAAGCCTTGTCAGATGGAGAAAAGCACATCAACACATTACATCCCGCAGTGAGATGTGTAACAGTTTCCAGTTCTCTTCCACAGAATTTGCATTTATTCATTTTATCAATATTTTATGCTCACTCTGAACCATCTTGTCTGTAGGCTGCTATACTGTGCTTTAATTATCAATCTCTCATCTGTAGGTTTGAGTTAATTTCTCCTTAATCACTGCTGTATAAAATCTTGAACCACTTGACATTTCTGAAGGAACTCTCTGTACTTCCTACTATATTTGTGTGTCTTCCAATTCTTGCCTTGTTTACAGGTCTAAGTCTTTAAAGAGTTTTTCTCTTGTTTTGTTAATTCTGTAGCTTCTTTCCCTTTGTGTGCTTGTAGATTTTCAGTCATTCCCTTCATTTGCCAAATGATTATCCAAGCCTAAGGACTGAGACTGATGCTTACTTGCTTGCTTGCATACATCAGCACTATTTGAGCATTTGGATCCATTGTTGTCATTAAGTATGCCTGAAGGCTTCTTATGGTAGCTGTATATGTGTAATCAGTTTTTATAAGACTCGTACCGTCTTCAGCTCTAGAAATATATGATCTCGGCATATAGATTACCCTGATGGGTGTGGAGGAGCTTTCTTCTTTTTACATCCAGTTCTTCAAGATATTTATGGGACCAGTTTACCATTCCAAAGCTGTATGATAGTATAGGAATTGCAAACTATTAATAACATGTCTTATTCCATGATGTTAAGCCACTTTTCAATATCAGGTTTAGTCTCTTATAGCAGTGGTGGGCAAAAGAACAGCTCATCACCTCCTTACTTCCGGCTTGCCAGGTTATTAAACTCATCAGCTGGAGCTCTGGGGCTGACCTGCCCACATCGCACAACTTTCAGTGCGTCAAAGGCAACATGATGTGTCCATTTTATCCTTGTGCATCTGCATAGGCACGTTTTTAATTGCTGTGGCCTGCAAGAAGTCAGGTCAGCTGTTCTGTGCACCTCCACCTCCACTGTTTTGCTAACTCATGCTTGTGTACCCGAACCTGCTGCTGTAAATTCTGAAGCGGCAGCCGCACCTCCAAACCTGCCACTTTGAACTCTTTCCTTACTACTTGGTAGATAACTCATTAGTTTTGGGAATTTCCTTCCTCCACAGCTGCCGGAGATAGAGGACGTACCTTTCTTTTCTCCTTTGTGATGGTATGTCAGCTTTAAGGAAAGTGTGGCTTAAGGCAGTTGCCAGTAATCTCTGTCTCCAGCAAGCTGTTAACAATGTAGCAGATACTCTGTTGGTGCGGCCTCAGACTGGTGTAGCATTTTGTATTCTGGCGTGGCAACTCCTTGGGAATACTGCTGTTCTAGTCTGCTCCTTGAGAGAGAGAGATCTTCTTGTCTCCCTATTGCCTCCAGTTGAGCTTATCCTCGCGTTGGCTCCCATTACCCTAAAGGGATTTGATGAGCACCCCTAGTAGATGGGGCTCTCCTCCCTCCCTCTCTGGAGTGATGGAAGCCAGAGACTGGGGTGCAGCAGGGCCTTAGCTGCTCACCCCTCCCCCTCAGACTCTCCTCTTGCCTCAACTGTTTTTCTATCTCTTTTCTCGAGAAACTCAGAGCTTTTGAAGAATTGAGGCACTGATGGCAGAGCCCTTTCCTGGAGTAAGTAGGCCCTCATTGGCAGTTCTCTATTCCGGGGGGACTGCAAGGTTAATTGTGGATTTAATCACAGTAGCAGCTGATAGCCAGAAAACTTCGCCCCCCCCCCCCCCCCCCCCGCCGCAGCACTGCAGATGTAAAAGGCTGTGGTAGTGGTGCCGGTTCTCCATGACCTTAGCAAAGGAGTAGTGTTAGTAGCATGCAGGTGTGCAGCAGGTTGAGTGACGCCCATACAAGAAAAGCCCGCCCTGGTCCCACGTTAGTGATAGGCCCACATGTCAAACTAAGGCAACTCCCTTTCTTGATTTCAAAAAAAGAAAAGGAGGAATGTAGAGCGATAAGGAATCACAAGTCATGTAGCATGAAGCAACAGCACACCGTCGCCGGCTCTCTCTATCCTCTCTGTGATAAAGGCTCGGAACAAGTAGCGGTGGAACTGATGTTTACTCCCAGGGAAGAACAGGAGGACATAGCAGCCACGCAGCCTGCAACAGTTGCAGGAGCAGCTGTCCAGGGGCCCATGAGGCTGGTTGAAGTTGACTCAGAGTGTCTGCTAATCTCTTGGGACCCATGAAAACAGGGTCCCCCAACTCCGAGGCCTCTCCTTACAATGAGGCAGGAACTGAAGTCCCAGGCTGCTGAGATTTTGGACCTCCAAGATTCTCAGCAGAGACCTTTGGGGCGGGGGCGGCTTCTGGAGGCTTTCTCCAGAATTTGTCTTCCTGATGCATCAGGCTTTTTCTACCATGACAAAGTCAGGAAAGATGATCTCTTTCTCCTAGAGCCCTCGTCAGAGTGCAGTGGGCCTCCCTCGAAGTGGGAAAGAGTGGCGGCCAAGGGTTTCTGTTCCTCTGAAACCCTAACTCAGGGGTCTGGAGAGGAATCCCCGTCAGACCTGGACTCTCACCCCACTATGCTGGCAGAGTCCCTGGAGAGGTGAATGTAAATCAGAGGAGGATGTGTCCTTGGTAGTGCACGCCTTTTATAAAGGGGAGCTACCTGCACTCATCACCAGTGATATAGCTGTCCTTCAGATCTCCTCCTCATTGGGAAAGGAGCAAATGGAGGGGGACCTGATCCTGATAGAGTTTCCGAAGCCCCCCCTCCCCCCCCAAGGCCTTTCCCTTACACCCAGCCATCAAGAGCATGGTATTGTCGAGGTGGGAGTCTTCTCAGGGAGATTTAAAGGAGCTAGATTCTTGGTTGAGTTATTTTTTTAACTTCTTGACGAGAGAAACATGCGCTTGAAATTTTCCAGGGTAGATTGCCTACTCTCTGCTGTTACCTGGAAAACAACTTTTATGGCAGAAGTTGAGACAGCCTTAAAGGACTCTCAGGACTGAAGGATCGAGTCACTGCTTAAGCAGGGTATCTACACCAATACTATGGCCTTACAGACAGTCTGTGGTGGCTATATGGCATGTGTGGTGGTCTGCTGGGTTCAGCAACTGTAGGAATCTGAGGAGACGGCAAAAGTTGAGTTCGGAGAATCCTTTTTTGCCTACACCTTTTATGACCTTATAAGGTTGGCTTCCCTAGCAGTAGCCTCAGGTGTGGAAACAAGGAAGCCGCTGTGGCTTTGCAACTGGGCGGCAGATGCAGCATATAAGTCCCATCTCTCAAAGCTATCCTTTAAGGTGGGGTTATTCTTTGGCAAGGAATTGGAGAAATTGGACAAGGACCTAGGCGTAGCCAAGCCGCAGAGTCTTCCTGAAAATAAGCCTCTCAGAAGTTTACAGGGCCCAAGGTGCCAGTGCCTTAGGGATTACCAGAGATTCAGGTTAGGCAGGCCCCCAGCCCAGCAGTCCAAAAGATCAGTGATCCAGCCCTTTGGGGGCTAGGAGGGCCAGGGCAGAGGCGGCAGCAGCTACAAGTTCTATTTGCCATGACTCCCTTCCACAGTAGTACAGATAGATGATCGTGTCAAGCACTTTCACGTGGAATGGACCCCTATCACGACAGACCAGTGGATGCTGGACACTGTTCTAAGAGGTTATACCTTAGAAATATTGGCTTCAGTCCAGAGTTATTTATGGCTGCTTCATGTTCTTCCTAAATGAAGAGAGGTGATAAAGGCCACACTGACAAGATTAAAGATCTCTATGCAATTGTCCCAGTACCTGTGGCAGAATAGGAAAAGGGAACTTACTAGATTATATTTCATTGTTCCAAAGGATGACAGCTCATTCCACTCATTCTGGAACTGAAAAGGGTCAACAGATATACCTCAGAGTCCTGCACTTTCGGATAGAGATGTGCTCAGCAATCTTGTCAGTAAGAAAAGGAACATATTTGACCTCCCTTAATGTAGCCAAGGCCTATTTCGTTATCCCAATTCAGGAATCTCATCAATACCTGCTGTGTTTTTTTTTCCCTTTGGCAAATATCAATTCTAGGCCCTGCCTTTTGGTCTAGCGACCACCCATAGAACCTTCACCAAGGGGTCATTCCATATCAAGTGGACCAGGGGTCCACACTTAATCTCCTCCAAATCAAACCAGAATTGCATGGATGTTCTTTTGGGTCTCAAACAAAACCATACTAAATTTTTCACCTGGATCTCTATTGGTTGGAGAGCTAGAGGCAGTCGAATGAAGGTTACTTCAGAGTACCATGCTCTGTACAACCTAAAATGGCCATTTTGTCCAGGTGCTGCAGCTCTACAACACCTCTCAGGGGCCTGAAGTTTTGTGGATTAGTACAACCCCTGGTGGTAAGTCCCAGTGCAAAGTTTGGAACATAACGCAAGCTTGCCTCCCTTTTTATGGGCCAACAAGGTATGTGAAAAATGTTACAAAATAAATATAAGGCCTACTTTGACTCCTCATTGCTCCTGAACTATACTTTGATTCAGGCCCTGACTGGACCAGTAGTGATGGCCCATGGCATATACATATAAGAATCACACTAAGAGAGTCTTTACAGGCAACTGGAAGCAAAGATATATTTACTTAAAGACACAATGTCACTTTTTTAATGCAAATTTTTGCCAATTTTCAGGTGCAAATATCTCTATTCTACTGTGTAATTTTTAATTTTTTCTTTTTTATGTCACTCGAAAGAGCATCTTTTTTTCCTACAAAAGTTGCCCTGTTTCATTTTGGACCCAGTTTAACTTTGGTCAGAAATAAGATCCCAATGATATGCATTATTTGCATGCATGGGCACGCTATGTTAAAAAGAGGCATCTTTGGCGCCCTGCTATGTAACACACAAATGTGAAATTCCAAAGTGCGGCGAAGCTTGTTGTGCTTACCATGATTGAAGTTTATGATATATCTTGCTTTGACATACTTTTATAAACAACACCTCAAAATGGATAGTTTATTGTATTGTTATTTACTGCATGCAAGCCTGAACATGCAAAAATATCACCTTTACAAGGATCTTTGGTAATGTCATGTTAGTATGTTGTAGCAGAGATTTTGGGAACATTGTGCTCTTTGTGTCCCTGGTATTAAATTTTTCTTGGTGCCAAAGGAGGACATTGAAGCAATCAGATCTGTTCAGGATGAGAGATTTAGCAAAGGTTATACAGTTGCTGGCACAAAGGAAAATCATCAGTTCAAGCCCATTAATGCATTTAAAATTTGCATTAGCAAAATTTCGAATGACGTCAACTCATTCATTGCAAGTGTTCTAGAACATGAACGAGAACATTTTCATGCTCTTAAAGTATCCAGCTTCCAACCTGGTCATTATTTAGCTTACATCTATGATAAATACTGGTGAAAAGGCCATATGTGCGAAGTCCGAGGAACTTGATGTGTGTGTTAACTTTTTGCACTCCCAAGGTCCTGCCAGGTCATTTTACTGGCCACCCTGTAGAGATACCTGTTGGGTTCCAGAAGAGTACATTATTGCTACCCTTGATACATCCTTAACAACTTCATCAGACAGGTAGTCCATTTATTCACTAACCACTTTGTCATGCATTGATGGGACATTCAAAAGTATGTGCAAGGCTGGGGCGGAGGCATGGTCTTTGGCCCCAGAAGTCATCTACAGGGCGGCTACCTGCAGTTCTCTACATACATTTACCAAACTCTACAGACTGGGTATAAGGGCAAAGGCAGATGCAACCTTCGGATCAAATGTTCTAAAGGCAGCACTCTTGTCCTCCCACCCGATGGTACTCCGGTACGTTTTTACCCGTTTTCGGTTGGTTCCCGTCGAGTTTGGCCTTCGCGGCCTACTGGCTGTCGACTGTACCGTGGCTAAATTTTTCAAAGGCCATGGCGTCGGGGTTCCATCGGTGCCCAGACTGTACTCGCACCATGTCCATAACAGACCTGCATAAAGTCTGTGTAATGTGTCTCGGGTACGAGCATGATGTCCTGACTTGCACCAAATGTGCCTTAATGACACCAAAAGGTTGCAAGGCCAGAATGGAGAAAATGGAACTTCTCTTCCGTTCTCAAACTCTGACGCCGTCTCTTGCATAGACGTCGTCTGAACCGGCACCGTCCACTTCGCGCCAGTATCTGTCATCGGTCGGTGACTGTCCGGCGTCGATGCCTTCTCGGCCTTTGACTACATCTACTCCCTCAGGACCGAGGGGATCATAGAGAGAAACAATGGCATCGACACCAGAAGTCTCGGACATCGATGAAGGAAAATCATCGACCTCGCCATCGTCCGAGCCACCATCGAAGAAACCCCGTCCAGAAAAGGCACCGACCTTTTCTGCGACCGGGTCACCGAGGCAACCCTCACCTGGACAGGTATCGGGAGCTGCAACTTCGCCTTTAATGGTGGTCCCTCCGGCTATGCCTCTGCCTCCTTCTTCCCTTCCGGAGCCGGAGCTGCTTGTTCCAGGTCTCCATGAAGAACTGGACCGGATGATTCAGGAGGCCATTGATAAGGCGTTGCACAGACTCCAAGGCCCCCTGGTGCAGACATCGGTGCCGGTCGCAGAACCAACCATCGATCCCATTCTGGCAGCATTGGCACTGCTGCTCTCGAAGATGGAAGCGCTCATAGCCGCTTTTCCATCGATGGATCCTGGGTCACCGATGGCTTCGGTGCCTTCCCCGCTTAGCCTGTCATCGGGAGGGGAAACACCGTTCCGCATTCCTCCAGCGGGAGACCTGCCGATGCCTCAACCATCGATGCTGATGCGCCCATCAGCGCCACCGATCCATCCATCGGTGCCCTCGATGCCTTCATCGGTGCTTCCAGTACTTCCCTTAATGCCTTCAGATCCTAGACCAGGACCTTCAGGAATACCATCGTCCCGTCCTTCTCAGGTTCCTACAGGGACAGGTGCTGATCCCTATGACATCTGGACTGACGATTCATCTCAAGACACCAATGATTTACCATCGCCAACTTCTCCTACTGAAAGTAGGAAGTGTTCTCCACCAGAGGACTTGTCCTTCATAAATTTTGTGAAGGAAATGTCTGAATTGGTTCCCTTCCAATTACAGACTGAGCAAGATGATAGGCATCAAATGATGGAGTTGTTACAATTCCTGGATGCTCCCAAGGAAATAACCTCCATCCCTATTCACCAGGTTCTTTTGGATCTCCTCAAAGTACTGGGAACACCCTGGTTCTATTGCTCCAGTCAACAGGAAAGCTGATACCATTTATTTGGTCCAGTCAGCCCCAGGATTCCAGAAACCTCAGCTGGATCACCAATCTGTGGTTATATAATCAGCCCAAAAGAGGGCAAAAAGATCAAAACCCCACTCTTCCTTTCCCCCAGGTAAGGAACAGAAATTCCTGGATGCCATTGGCTGGCGTGTCTTCCAGGGATCAGTGCTTATCTCCCGGGTCGCCTCTTTCCAGCTGTATATGACCCAGTACAACAGGGTCTTATTCAAGCAGATACAGGACTTTGCAGAGTCCCTGCCTCAGCAATTCCAGGAACAGCTTCAAACCCTGGTACACAAGGGTTTTGAGGCAGGGAGAGCATGAAATAAGATCCTCTTATGATATCTTTGACACTGCGTCCAGGGTATCTGCAACTGCTATTTCGGCAAGAAGATCGGCCTGGCTTAAGTCGTCGGACTTGCACCCTGAAGTACAAGACAGATTATCTGATCTGCCCTGCATAGGCGACAATCTGTTTGGCGAACAGATTCAGGGAATGGTGGCGGAACTCAAGGACCATCATGAGACCCTTCGCCAGCTCTCTCTGATGCCCTCTGAGTATACCTCCAAACAGCCTTTCAGGAAGGATACTAAAAAGTCATTCTTCTGTCCAAAGAAGTCCTATCCACCACAGTCTAAGACTCGTTCTATGAGACCTTTCCAAAAGGCCCAGTCTTGTCAACCGCGAAAACAAAAGCCGCAGGTAGCTCCTTTGCCGGGCCCTGCTTCCGGCTTTTGACTCCTGCATAGAGAGCAGCAGCCATTTTCCACTGCCTCACATACCAGTGGGAGGCCGATTGTGCCATTTCAGCAACAGGTGGCACACAATCTCCTCAGACCAATGGGTCCTTGTCATAATCTCTCAAGGTTATCACCTGAACTTTCTCTCCATTCCACCGGACTCCCCACCTCTACCGACATAGAGAACATCCGACCACTCAATTTTCCTGGAGCAGGAGGTCTCCCTCCTCCTCTGGTCCGGAGCAATAGAGCCAGTGCCTTTCTCCCAACAAGGCCTAGGATTCTATTCCTGGTATTTTCTAATTCCCAAAAAAATCAGGCGGCGTTCGTCCAATTCTGGATCTACGTGCCCTCAACACGTACCTCCACCAAGCAAAGTTCAAGATGGTAACCTTGGGTTCCCTCCTTCCTCTTCTGCAAAAAGGAGACTGGCTCTGCTCTCTCGATCTCCAAGACGCGTACACACAAATTGCGATAACTCCGTCTCATCGCAGGTTCCTGAGATTTCTGGTAGGCCCCAAGCACTATCAGTACAGAGTGCTACCATTCAGCCTGGCATCTGCACCACGAGTCTTCACCAAGTGCCTCGTAGTAGTAGCAGCCTTCCTCAGGACTCAAGGTGTTCACGTCTACCCCTATCTAGATGAATGGTTGATCAGGGCTCCCACTCAGCAAGCTGCTCTGTCGTCCCTACGTCTTACTTGACACACTCTGACTTCTCTAGGATTTCTCGTCAACTATGCAAAATCCTGCTTAGTCCCATCTCAAACGTTATCATTCATACGGGCAGACTTGCAGGCAAAGGCATTTCTGCCTCGACAGCGAGCTTTCACTCTCATCTTTCTCACACAGCAGCTACAGTCTCAGCACAGCATGACTGCATGCCACTTCCTCATCCTGCTAGGACACATGGCGTCCTCAGTACAGGTTACCCCAATGGCCCGCTTGGCCATCAGAGTCATGCAGTGGACTCTACGGTCACAATGGACTCAGTCCGTCCAACCTCTATCAACCACTATTCACATCACCGACTCACTTCGTCAGTCTGTAGCCTGTGGCAAAATCAGATCAATCTCCGACGAGGCCTGCCCTTCCAGGCTCCAGACCCTCAAATAATTCTCACCACCGATGCTTCCAACCTTGGCTGGGGAGCCCATGTTGCTGATTTGCAGACACAAGGAACTTGGTCTCTAGAGGAAGCCAAACACCAAATCAATTTCCTGGAGCTTCGAGTAATTAGATATGCTCTCAGGGTATGTCAGGATCACCTTTCCAACCTGGTCATCCTCATTCAGACGGACAACCAGGTGGCCATGTGGTACATCAACAAACAGGGAGGGGCGGGCTCCTACCTACTGTGTCAGGAGGCTGCGCAGATATGGGCGGAGGCCCTCTCCCATTCGATGTACCTCAAGGCCACCTACTTGCCAGGAGTGGACAATGTGTTGGCAGACAAGCTGAGTCACGCCTTTCAACCACACGAGTGGATCCTCGACCACACTGTAGCGGACTCAATATTCCAACGTTGTGGTTACCCCCACATAGATCTCTTTGCATCACCTCAGAACTGCAAAGTAGAGAACTTTTGCGCTCTCACTCGCAGCCAGCACTCTCAGCCAAAAGATGCGTTCTCCCTCTCATGGGCAACCAGTCTCCTATATGTATTCCCTCCACTTCCACTTCTCTCGAAGATTCTCGTGAAGTTATGTCAGGACAAGGGACGCATGATCCTGATAGCACCTCACTGGCCTCGCCAGGTGTGGTTTCCAATTCTTTAGGACCTCTCCATTCGCAGGCCATTCCCTTGGGAAAGGATCTGCTTCTGATCACTCAGAACGATGGGTGCCTTCGCCACCCCAATCTTCAAGCCTTGTCTCTAGCGGCCTGGATGTTGAAAGGTTGATTCTTCAGCCACTTAACCTTTCAGAACCAGTTTCCTGTGTCCTGATTACTTCATGGAAGCCTTCCACGAGAAAATCTTATCTTTACAAATGGTACAGGTTTACATCATGGTGTTCTTCTCAATCCCTTGATCCCTTTACCTGTTCCACCACGAAGTTTATAGACTATCTGTGGCACTTGTCAGAATCAGGTCTAAAAACCTCCTCCATCAGAATGCATGTCAGTGCGGTAGCCGCCTTCCATAGAGGTGTCGGGGATGTTCCTCTTTCAGTACAACCCCTCATAACACGTTTTCTGAAAGGCTTGCTTCACCTCAAGCCTCCACTGCGCCCTCCGGCCCCTTCTTGGGACCTCAATCTGGTTTTGGGTCTGCTCATGAAACCACCATTTGAGCCTCTCCAATCCTGTGATCTTCGCTATCTCACATGGAAAGTGATTTTTCTTTTGGCAATCACATCTGCTTGCAGAGTTAATGAGTTACAGGCTCTAGTTACCTATCTGCCTTACACTAAACTTCTGCAGGACCGGGCAGTTCTCAGCACTCACCCCAAGTTCTTACCTAAGGTAGAATCGGAGTTTTACATTAATCAATCCGTTATACTACCAACCTTCTTTCCCAGGCCCCACTCCAATCCAGGAGAACAGGCTCTGCACACCCTTGACTGCAAACGGGCTCTAGGCTTCTATCTAGACCGTACAGCTGCCCACAGGAAAAGCACTCAATTGTTTCTCTTTCCATTCCATCAAATTGGGATAGCCTGTGGGTAAGCAAACTCTCTCCTCCTGGTTAGCGGACCTCATATCCTTTTGCTATCAGCAAGCAGGCATTCCACTTCAAGACCGTGTTAAAGCACACTCTGTGAGGGCCATGGCGACTTCAGTAGCACACCTACGCTCGGTTCCGCTTCCTGACATTTGCAGGGCTGCTACCTGGAGTTCTCTCCATACCTTTACAGCCCATTATTGCTTAGACAAGGCTGGAAGACAAGATTCCATCTTCGGCCAATCTGTCTTGCGCAACCTTTTTATAACTTGACATACGAACACCCTTCCGCCTGCCCGTTAGGGTTCAGGATGCCCTCTACCAAATTCCTCCCCAATCCTTGTGCCTATTGCACATCTTGGTTACATTTGGTGCATTTCTCGGACATCTTCAGCTTGGTACTCACATATGTGAGGACTACCATCCTGCTTGTCCTGTGAGAAAGCAAATGTTGCTTACCTATAATAGGTGTTCTCACAGGACAGCAGGATGTTAGTCCTCACGAAACTTGCCCACCACCCCGCGGAGTTGGGTTCATTTTCTTATTTTATTTTTTGGCACTTCCTGTAGCTTTAAACAAGACTGAAAGGGGACCCCTGCTGGCTGCAGGTTTAGTGCCATGCTGAGCATGCCAAGTAGGTGTCAGTTAAAGTTCTAGAGACTTTGACATAAGTGTTCCATGATTGGGCTCTATCCTATGATGTCACCCATATGTGAGGACTAATATCTTGCTGTCCTGTGAGAACACCTGTTACAGATAAGCAACATTTGCTATCCTAGGGTCAGGAAGGGGGAGGTGGATCCTGCGGTCTGTCTTGGGAGAGTGCTGGGGTCAGAGAAGAGTGTGAGGGATAATGGGGTCTAACTGGGTTTAGAGAGGAGAATCCTAGGGTCTGGCTGAGAAGAGTGCTGGCCTCAGTATGTTTTCTTTTACATTCTTAGATTACATCATAAAAAAAAATATGCTACGGTTCTGCTCATGTAACAAGCATTGCAAAGCCTTAGTGTTTATTTTTTTGTATGATGTAGCCTGGGAGCATAAGTTGTGCTTTCCTTCCTTGGGACAACAGCCTGACCTGAACTCCAAGTGGAGATTCACTGCCCATCCCCTGGCCCTTGGTCCTGTATTTAAAAACAAAAAAAAAGTTTGCCTACCCCTGTCCTATAATACATTTTTTTAAAAAATCTTTTCTCTCAGTACTTTATGCCAATTTTTTTTCCATTTTCTTCTATTCCTAGATATTTGTATGCCCCTTCCTGCTCCACTTCCTTTATATTGCAATCTTCAGTAAAGCAGATGTTTTCAGTGTTGCTTAATTTTCGTTTAAGGAAAGTTGCTTTAGCACATTTGTCCAGGCCAAATGTCATCTTGATGCCACCTGAAAAACTCTGACTACATGGAGGAGGTCTGCTAAATGGACATCATAGGAACCATAGAGTTTCAAGTCATCTTCAAACAGTAGGTGGAATGTCATTGGTAAGAGATTGGTTGCTTTAAGATTTAAAGCTAATTCCATAATCCAAGAAGTTAATGAGTACTTGATGAATTTAATGTCAGACATAACAAAAGTGGTGACAGGGAATTTCCCTGTAGATTATCCATGCTGGATCTTAATGCTAGGAATGACATATTGACCATTCTCGTAATTCAGATGGAGTATAGCTTGCCATATTTTTATAGTGAGCTTGATGTACTCCATCAGTGCAGGGTTAACTTTGTACATTTCAAGTCAATTTATTATCTAGGAGTCTGGGATGCTATCAAAGGCTTTCTTATAGTCAATTTGTGTTATATTAAGGTTTAAACTATTTATACAGCTGGTCATAATGGCTTTATTCAGTATCATCTGGTCTTTGATTCCATATGCTCCTCTTTTGTTACCTTTCAGTTCTGTTGTCAGGATGTTATTAGAGTCAATGTGATCATAAATTCTATATGCATCTATTGCAGTGAACAGCTTGTAAATTGTAGGCAAGCAAGTTATTGGACGATAATTTTTGCAGATGTTATTTGGCTCTCTCTTTGGAAAGAAGAGTATTCTTTCTTTTAGCCATTTTGTAGTTAATTCTGGCTATCTGGTCAATTTTTGCAGTTAGCGAGGTCTTGGTGGAGAGAGGTTAAATATTTGAGTCAAAATTTGGTTCTTCATGAGTGCCAGGGCACTTCCAATTTGGGGCTCTTTTTAACTTAGTTTCCAGCTAGATTGTTGTAACTCAATGCCATTTCATAGTTTTGATGTTTGCCTTTTTTATATTCCCTTGTATGCTGGGCAGCAATTCTGCTTCTCTGTTATGCTCTACAGAATCTTCAGACAGATTTCTCCAAAAATGTTCTGTTTTGTGCTCATAGAAATGATGGCAGAAAAAGACCAAATGATCCACCCAGTCTCCCCAGCAAGCTTATGTCCGTATCTGCTGCACTGTGCAGGTTACCCTCATGATTATCGGTTTCCCAGACCTTAAAAGTCAGGGTTCTTGTATGCTGTCCGAATCCAGTTTTCCCTAATTACTGCCATGGAAGCAGAGAGCAATGATAGAGACACATCAAAAGTATCAGGGTAGTAAAAGCTGCATCAGCAAGTTACCCTCATGTTTATTTGTTCCCCAAAGTGAAGCACCTCTCTAGGATGTTTGCAAGCCTGCAACTTGATCTTCAGTTCTTCACCTTACATCCCATTACTTTTGGACAACCTCTCAAGGATTGACAGTAACTTCAGACAGCAGTTTTGTGTATTCTGGTCTGGTATTAATTTACTTTTCATGGTGGGGTTCGGGTTGCTTATTCAGGAATCAATTCGCTGCATCCCTCAGCTTAAATGCTAAACAACCATGGCCATTATTAAGTCCTTGTGGAATTGTAGGCGCTTCTGTAACCGACTGTGTCTGGCATGCTACGCACTCCTCATGTTGACCTCCATCAGTATAGCAGGTTGATGGTACTGGGAAACTATTGGAAAAGATCACAAGGACCGAAAAGGTTGAATATTCATGTAACAGCTGCAGTGGTGTTGGCGGCTGTTTGGATTATTGTGGGTACCCCTTCTCTCCCATTTCCAGTTTTGTGGTTGGAAATGGAAGGGAAGAGGTTCTGGGTGTAAACTAAAAAGGGGATTTGTTTGTGTGCAGCTGCTCAGAGTGTACTTTAAGTGGAAGAAGGTGACAAAAATGGTCTTCAAATATTTGTGCAGTAATACAAGGATACTGTTTCTCAACGGGTAGCAAGGAGCTCTCTTGGGCTCAATTATTATGAATTTGAATACAACATATTTTATGAATGCTGATGATTTCCAATTGTTTATCCCATGCACTGAATAAGCTATATTTCTGAAACTGTTTTTGAGAGCTAGTATAGTTAAAGTGAAACACTGGTTGAGCGTGAATGGCCTATCATTGAATATCTCGAATACTAAATTACTTTGGGTAGGCAAATGTTCTCCTGATAATTTTATTTATTTTTATTTATTTTACTTTACTTAAATTACTGTTGAATTTATTACCCATTATATCTGAAGTGTGAAGTCTGGGAGTTATAATAGACCCAGAATTGACATTAAAGATCGTATTTGGCAATTTTATTTATTAAAAACTCTTATAGGCTGCAACTTCCATATTCAGTGTAGACTAATTAGTCAACAACATAATGTAAAACATGAATCAAATAATAAAATCATAAAATTATACATTCTCTATATGCCTCAGAAAAATGTCTTTATTTATTTATTTATTTGTTATTTTTATATACCGGAATTCCTGTATGCAATACAAATCAATCCGGTTTACAAGTAACGAAAAGGTTGCCCTGGTCTGGGAGGATAGACCGGGGTTTTTTACATAGAACATTGAACAATAACAATCAACCATTAAACATTATTACAAGGTTTACATGTATTATTATTACAAGGTTTACTTTACATGTGTTTGAAAAAGTTTATCCCTCTCTCCATGTACTGAAATGCATTTGGTCATGGCTGCTTTTTATAAACTTAAGATGCTCAGAACTCTTAAGTCTGTTTTGCCTATCCAATTGTTTAAATCAGTGCTGTAGTCTTAGATACTGGGACACCTTGATTACTGTAGCAACCTTTGGGCGAGTCTTCCAGATAAGGTACTACATATTCTACAACTTATGCAAAATGCATTGGCCCATGGTGGTGGTAGGTTTAGCTAGATGGACTCACATCACTCCAACTTTACACAAGTTATGTTGGCTCCCAATAGGGATGTGCAGAGGGATGCCATACGTTGCATTCGGGATTCAGATTCGTCGGGGGGCAGATACGTTGCATTCGGCCGTATGGTGCCCCGATATGTTGATATGTTGATTCCTATTCGTTTCCCAGCTAAAATTAAATTAACTACAAGCCCCCACCCTCCTGACCTCCCCCCCAAAGACTTACCAAAACTCCCCGGTGGTCCAGCCGGGGGGGGGGGGGGGGTCCGGGAGCCATCCCCTGCACTCCCCCTCGGTGCCGGTTTCAAAATGGCGCCGATAGCCTTTGATCTACTATGTCACAGGGGCTACCGGTGCCATTGGTCAGCCCCTGTCACATGGCCATTGGCACCATCTTGTGCTCCTACCATGTGACAGGGGCTGACCAATGGCACCGGTAGTCCCTGTGACATAGTAAGGGAAAGGCTATCGGTGCCATTTTGATTACTGGCAGCCGACGGCCCGAGTGCAGGAGATCACTCCCGGACCCCCGCTGGACCACCAGGGACTTTTGGCAAGTCTTGGGGGACCCTCCTGACCCCCACAAGACTTGCCAAAAGTCCAGCGGGGGTCCGGGAGCAACCTCCTGCACTCCATAGCCTTTGCCAGTATTCAAAATGGCTAATGATAGCCTTTGCCAGTATTCAAAATGGCTATCGATAGTCTTTGCCCTCACTATGTCACAGGGTCTGACCGTCACCCCTGTGACATAGTGAGGGCAAAGACTATCGATAGCCTTTGCTAGTATTCAAAATGGCTATCGATAGTCTTTGCCCTCACTATGTCACAGGGGCGACGGTCGTCCCCTGTGACATAGTGAGGGCAAAGGCTATCGGCGCCATTTTGAAACCGGCAGCTGAGGGTGTGAGTGCAGGGGATGGCTCCCGGACCCCCCGCTGGACCACCAGGAAGTTTTGATAAGTCTTGGGGGGGGGGGGGGGGTCAGGAGGGTGGGAGGTTTGTTTAAATTGGATCCTTTAGGCGGCCGAATTATTCGTCGAGATTCGTTGTATTCGTGGGGAATAGCGATACGTTTCGCTTCCCCACGAATACAACGAATAAGACCCTATACGTTGCAGATTCCCAATTCGTAGGGAACGAATGCACACCCCTAGCTCCCAATCAAATAGAGATCAAAATTTAAGCTTTTGGTATGAATTCTTGTTCCATGAAATAAAGTGGTACATTGGTTCTTGGTCTTTAAGATCTTCTAGAGCAAGTTTTGTATACTTTTGTATTAGGGCATTCTCCTAATACAGCTTAGTGAAGAGCTAGATTTAAAAACTTTTAGAAAACATCTTAAAACATTGTTTTATAAGGAGGCATTTAAGTGATGGACTAGTGGTTATTTAAGATCTGTTAAGATTGTTGTTGTTTATGTGGTGATGTCATTATTATAAATTTTTGTTTTCTTGTTATAATTTTATAGCATTTTATGAATGTTTTTATTGTGATACGCACTAGGCGATTCTCTTCTGGAAGTTGTGGAATATAGGATTCTTAAATAGTAAAGAGATCATTGATATATATATATATATGTATATGTATATATGTATATACTGATATGCCCATGGGTATGTTTTAAAAATGTAGATAAAAATTAAGTGAGAAAAATATCTTGGATAAGAAGTATATCCCACAGATAGTCATGTTTTATGACTGACAGCTGGGATATATCATTGGCTGTGTGGATCCTTTTTTTCTGTTGTCTTCTGTATTACTATGTAAATTCCCAAATGTACAACTCTTTAATAAACTATCTCTAAATGAGTTCTATTGATGTGACACATTTTTGAATCATTAGCTGAGTTTTAAAAATAACTCTTCTCATGCAGATTCTTTCTTTAAATCGGATATTTTGTAAGATAATAGATTTACAGATAATTATTTATTTACCAGAGGCAGATGAAAGAAAATTGCAATGCCCACAGTAATTTCTGTTTGTGAATGTTTCATAATGCCTTTACTGAAAATGTTGCTGAGGTTATTTTGAAAAATATTTCCTATTTATCCTGCTAGACCAGTCCATTACTCTTGGAATTTTCCTGCTCGTCAGCTGCCGGAGAGAGAGGTCACATCCTTTTATAACTTAACAGTTTTACATAAAGAAGGTAGTGGTCAGAGGCCCTTGCCCAGTAGTCTGTTTCCAGCAAGCTTACAGACAAAGGTACATAAACTGGTCAAGCACTTCAGAGTCAGGGCGCAGTCCTGGTTGGGAGTTACAAGCTCCTAGGATGACAACATCTATGGGTTTATTTTCCCAGTGCAGTTGCCTCTATTTGTAGGCCCCGGCCCAGGGGACTAGAACCAGAGGAAGGTCCTGTGTCAGATCCTGTGAGAGATAGATCAAAGAAGCCATCTCTGAGGCACGTATTCTCAAGGATAAACAGATACCGGCAGCATTGCACGCACATTATACAAGAGTGCAGGCATCAGGCAGACATTTCATTAAGTCTCTCTTAAGGGAAATCTGCATGGCCTGGTCATCCCTGCACTTGTTTACCAAGCACTACAGATTGGAAATGCAAGCAAAGGATGAGATGGCCTTGACTTCCTCCCGCCTTACTTACAGGCAGATACAGTACAGTGCGCTCCGATGTTTTCTCTTACCCCTTATTCAGTAAGGGCCGAAAACGCGCGTCCAATCCGCCGAACCTAATAGCACCCGCAACATGCAAATGCATGTTGATGGCCCTATTAGGTATGCCCGCGCGATTCAGAAAATGAAATGTGCAGCCAAGCCGCACATTTTACTTTCAGAAATTAGCGCCTACCCAAAGGTAGGCGCTAATTTCTTCGGGCACTGGGAAAGTGCACAGAAAAGCAGTAAAAACTGCTTTTCTGTGCACCCTCCGACTTAATATCATGGCGATATTAAGTCGGAGGTCCCGAAACTTTCCAAAAGTTAAAAAAAAAAAAAAAAAAAAAATTGAAGTCGGCCAGCGGCTGTTGGGTCAAAAACCGGACGCTCAATTTTGCCGGTGTCCGGTTTCCGAGCCCATGGCTGTCAGTGGGCTCAAGAACAGATGCCGGCAAAATTGAGTGTCGGCTGTCAAACCCGCTGACAGCCGCCGCTCCGGACCAAAAGGAGGCGCTAGGGATGCGCTAGTGTCCCTAGCGCCTCCTTTTGCCCGTTTTTACCGACGGACCTAATTTAAATACAGAATTGCGCGTACAGGAGAGTGGCCTGTGCGCGCGCTGGGAGAGCGGGCGTTTGCCTGCTCTCCCGCGGACTTCACTGAATCGGCCCGTTAGAAGATAGCTTTTGTATCTCTCATGAGTGATGGACTGGTCTAGGAGGAGGAGAAGGAAGGTTAAATTATTTTTACATAATAATTTTCTTTTCTTGAGTCCCATTAGAGCAGTCCAAGCCCCACCCAGTAATACAAATGCTGTAAGCAGAGTTATACAAGGAATGAGTTCTTGACTTCCTTTCTCTCTACATTTCCTCCTTACTCCAAAAGAGGGATAACCTCTAAGGACCAAACCATATATATGTAGATAACATTGAAAAAAAAATATATATAAAGATATAGCAGTGAATTCTTGTCCAGCTGCCCATGCAGAAGTCTACTGCAAGGGCCTTAGACCATTCCCCACTTTATGCAAAAGAGTGAAATCATTAAGAGGATGTGACCTCTGTCTCCAACAGGGGAAATCCAAGACTAATAATTTGGTCTAGCAGGACTAAAGGAAAGAAAATTATTAGGTAAGAATATTTTAACTGTAATCTCATGCATGCTGTTTTTATACAAGATGCCCTGAAAAGTGAGTTTCAGAATTTTTGGCCTTAACTGCAAGGCATGCTTTAGGAATCCTATTGCTTAATTGTGTAAATTATATTAGCTGTTAATTTGAACTTAGTAGGTACACCCAAGTTTATTCCTTGTAAGAAAACTAAGGGCTTGTTTCCTCTTAAAATATATCTAGAACTGGAATGGCTCAAAAGGTTATGCAATGGAAGCCTTAAAATATTCTCCACTAATCTGTAACACTCATTATTTAAAAATGTCTGTTTTTTATGTTTTTACACTGAGCTACTGTATGAGCTGTATAATGTAAACCTTTGCCATCCTTAATGCAAGTGTAGGTTCAGCTTACTAGTCTTTTTATGACAAGTACAACCAACCATTTTTTAAAATTAAATGTCATAAAATATAAGCTGTATTCCTTTTACTTTAAAATATTTATTATCATTTGATGTGAGCCAGATTTATTGGACTGCAGTACTTTTAGTGCATTTTGGCTGGATTGTTTATTATGACATCATCGTAATCTATCTACAGTGTGTGATTTCAGTGTTAAATATTTTCATAATTATGCTAGTTTTGGCAGTTCACTTGGAACTTTTTCACATCTCTTTAATGAACATGTTTTACTTCTGGACTTATGAGACAGCCATATGTTAGAAAAATTAATAGTGTGCTTTTAAAGTTAACATTGCACAGAAGGTTAATGCTACAGATGATTTTTGGGAAGTAAATAGTGCACTAAAGAAATTTGGTTCTTGTAATGTCATGGCCACAGTAGTAGACCTTTTGGAATTAGTGACTTTTACTTCATAAACGAGCACTAGCCATACCAAAAATAAATAAATTAAAAAAAATTATATTTATGCAACATAATTTGCTGTAATAAAGCTTGACCTCATTTCATTTTTTCAGAAATGACACCATGCCTTATTTCCTTTAATTTTTTAAAATAAGCACCTTTGAACAGAAGTGAACACAAGTGCTTTGTGAACTAGTATGGTTACACTAAGTAAACCATATTTAGCCCATAACAGCAGGGATATGACTACTTTGTGCTTCCAAGAATGCATTTGTAATAATTGCTTAAAGTGTTAGTTATAGCCCCAAATGGTAAGTATGGGGTATTATCCCTAAATAGAAATGGGATTTCATTGGGCCTCTAAGAAGGCATGGAGGGACCTTGATTAAATTTGAGCTTACAGTAAGCAGAGTGGAGGCTGAATACTTTTTAATATAACATCACTAACTTTGGTGGCTATGAGGATTACTGGGGGTGTGGGTGTTTTTTTAAGTATTTGTTTTATAAGAAATAAAGTTGAAGATGACAAGGCCTGAAATTATCTACTAACAGAGGTAGAAGAGGCCATCAGTTTGGGAGATTTTAGGTATGCTAGGACAGAGGTGAAGGACAGTGATGGGAAAAGAGTTGAGAGGGCAGATAAAAAACCTGGTGATGGAGGTGGGGAGGGTTGGTTTTGAGTTGCATGGGGATTTTATGTGCATCTACCCAAATTGGATGGATCTTTACTGGGCAGACTGGATGGCCCATTTAAGTTTTTATCTGCCCTCATTTACTAAGTTATGAGGGTCTTAATATCTTGCAACTGAAGCATTATTTTAAAAATTATATATATCAAAATCTAATAAAGCAGCCATTAATAAATTGAATTAAATTAGAATTTAATTGGTTTATAGTCAGCGATTCGTAGATGGTCTTTGCTACTGCATATTGCCTCTACATATTTCAGTTTTGTTTCATCAGAGTTTGTGTTGGTATTAGTGAAAATGAAATAGTCTCTCTATTCGGAGCACTCAAACTGAAAATTTTTACATTATTTCTAAAACATTCCTTCTTTGCAGAGCTTATCAGCTGTTGTAAGAGCATTAAGCCCTCCAATAGGCTCACTGAGTTATTGGAATATTGACTGGGATCATGAGTTCTCTTGGTGTACACCAAGCCCTAAACTACAGGGAAATGGACTTTAGGCCTGATTTTAAAAAGCATTTACTAGAGTAAAATTGGATTATACTCAAGTGAATACACTTTATTCGAGTAAATAGCTTTTGAAAATTGCAATGATAGTATATTTATGCATGTAACTTCTTTGAAAATTACCTCCTTTTTGTTTTATTAAAAAGTTGTCATCCTTTTGGGGTGGATAAAGGTTCCTATTGTGGTATGAACCTGCCAATGGGGCCAGTTAAAGCTGCAGATTTTTCAGCCAACCCTGTTAAGTGCTATCCCTTTTGAAAAGTACTTCAACTCATTGGTTCAATAATCAGCAATTTTAACTTGCCTCATTGGCTGGTTCATAGCAGAAAAATAGAGCCATATGCTCTAAAAGATAAAATTGAGATGTATGAAAATGTAGGGTATTTTTTGGACATGGTGTAGAAATAACTGCTGAACAATGGAACATGGAAATATTTATTTATTTATTTATTTATTTAAAACTTTTATATACCGGCATTAGTATGCATACATCATACCGGTTCACATTGTAACTAGAAGGCTGAAATTACAATCAACGGGGAGGGGAAACAGGGAGGAATATACATAGAGCAGGAGGGGTTGAAATTAAAGCATTAAAAAACTGTAACAGGCTATTTAATGGATGGCCAGGTTTTAAGATGAGATTTTCTGTAATCCACTGATTTTTAATGGAAATATCTGTTAGAGTTAAAAAAAAAAAAAAAAAAAAAAAAAAGGTTAAATATAGGCACAGAAGTAGGAAAGAGAAGGCAGAGTAGGGTGAAAGATTCACAGGAGATCAAAGAAAGAAAAACACAGGCACACCTAGGGAATGAGTGCACAGGGTGGAAAAACCAAGGTCTTACAAGAAGATGAAGAAAGTTTACAAGTAAACCTAAATTAGGTAATTGAAACTAAAGAAGGGAAGGAAGACATGATGGTGAGGAGAAAAACTCTAGGGGAAACAGAGCACTAGCATTTTCTGGTACACATGGCAATGTCAGAAGTGGCACTAATCAAGCTTTCTTGCAGGCAGGTGCATTACCACTATCACAACAATTTCTGCAATTATCATGTATACACATTGGTTTAAAAAGTGTCAAAACTGCTCACATTCACAGTTCTACTGTGTTCCTCCTTTCCTTAATAAAAGGACAAAAGCCTTAGGTGTAATTATCTTACTTTTTTCCTAGAATCATGAATCCACATGACTTAAATTAAAAATGTTTACATTTCCTATATTATGAGAAAAACAGGGATTTGATGTATGTGACCAATACAGTAAACTTCATTGTAAAGTTTATATATAAATTGTTTTATTAAGTTGTCATCCCCTTTGGAGGTGGATAAGTAAGCTTTTCTAATGATGCAATTTCATTCTTTCATTCATTACATTACACCAGTCTTCTAACTAAGGATTCGGGGGGAGGGGTGCAGATCAATAATCCAGGGCAATGCTGTGGTACAGCGATGTTGTACCTCTGTTTATTTTATTCAGATTATGTAGTTATTTTTGACCCTGTGGAAACATAGAAGTGACGGCAGAAAAGGACCTAATGGCCTATCCAGTCTGCCTAGCAAGCTCCCCATAGTTATCAGTTTCCCATACTTATCAGTTACTCAGACCACCAAGGTCAGGGCTCTTGTTGGTTACTGTTTGATTCCAATTTCCTTTCACCCCCTGCCGTTGAAGTAGAGAGCAAAGTTGGAGTTGCATCAGAAGTGTAGTATCAGGCTTTTTGGTTAAGGGTAGTAACCGCCAAATCAAGCAAGTTACCCCCATGCTTATTTGTATTCCCAGACTGTACAATTCAGTGTTCTTGTTGGTTGTTGTCTGAATCCAATTCCTCTTTTCCTCTCTTCCCCCTGCTGTTGAAGCAGTGAGCAATGATGGAGTTGCATCAGCAGTATGAAGGCTTATTTAAGGGTAGTATCTGCCACACCAGCAAGTTACCCCCTTGCCTCTTACTTCATTCCCCTCCCCCTTGCCTTGAGGGATTCACAGTGTTTATCCCATGCCCTTTTGAAATCTTTCACTGTTTTTGTCTTCACCCCCTCCTCTGGAAGGGGCATTCACCACCCTCTCTGAGAAGAAATATTTCCTGACATTGATTCTGAGTCGCCCTTCCCGGAGTTTCATTTCGTGATCCCTAGTTCTGTTGGTTTCTTTCCAGCAGAAAAGGTTTGTTGTTGATCCTGCATCATTAAAACTTTTCAAGTATCTGAAGGTCTGTATCATATCCCTTCTGTTCCTTCTCTCCTCCAGGGTATACATATTTAGAACCTTCAACTTCTCCTCATAAGACATTTGATGGAGACCTCCCACCATTTTGGTCACCCTTCTCTGGACCGCCTCCATTCTGTCTCTGTCCCTTTTGAGATAGGTCTCCAGAAATGAAAATAGCACTCCCAGGTGAGGCCTCACTTCCTTTTTTTTTTTTTTTTTTAACTAGATATTCATCTCTCTATGCAGCCCAGCATTCTTATAGCTTTAGCTATTGCTTTGTCACATTGCTTCACCATCTTTAGATCGGTAGACATTATCACCCCAAGGTCTCTCTCCTGTTCCGTGCATAGCAGTGATTCACCCCCCATCGCATACATTTCGTTCGGATTACCGCATCCCAGATGCATGACTCTACACTTCTTGGCATTAAATCTCAGTTGCCGTATCTTCGACCACTCTTCAAGCTTCCTTAAATCACGTCTCATTCTCTCCACTGTTTTTGGCGCCAAGGTGGTGGCATGGATTACAAACTGGTTGACAGAAGACAGAATGTGATGGTACTAAGTTTGTCTATATGAGGATGATACTAAGATCAACAGATGTGTCATCCTCGTATAGACAAACTTTACCTTCTATCCCTTCCGCAATGTCGCTCACAATGATGTTGAACAGAACCAGTCCGAACACTGATCAATGCAGCACTCCACTTAACACTCCACTTCAGAGCAAGTTCCATTTACCATCACATTCTGTCTTCTATCTGTCAACCAGTTTGTAATTCATGCCACCACCTTGGCACTCACTCCCAAGCTTCTCATTTTGTTCTTGAGTCTTATATGCAGGACCGTATCAAAGGCTTTACTAAAATCCAAGTAAATCACATCGAGCACTCTTCCTGATCCAGTTCTCTAGTCACCCAATCAAAGAAATCAATCAGATTCACTTGACAGGGGAAGATTCACTTCCCCTGGGGAATCCATGCTGTCTCGGATTGAGCAACCCACCAGATTGTAGGTAGTTCACTATCCTTTCTTTCAGCAGAGTCTCCATTAATTTTACTACCACTGAGGTGAGGCTAACTGGCCTGTATGTTCCAATTTCATCTCTGCTCCCACTCTTGTGAAGTGGGACCACCACCACTCTTCTCCAGTCACTTGGCACCACTCCCTTTTCCAGGGATCTCTTGAACAGACCCACCAGCACATCTCTGAGCTCCCTCAGTAGCCTAGGATGAATCTCATCAGGCCCCTTGGCTTTGTCCACGTTAGGTTTTCCTAGCTCATCCTATACGTTCTCTTCCGTGAACAAGGTTTTGTCAAATCCACCCCTTCCACAGCCTTGTTAACCAGCGACAGTCCTTCTCCAGGGTCTTTCTTAGTGAACACTGAACTGAAGTATTTGTTTACTATTTCCACCTTTTTTCATCTTTTTCCACACATTGATCCTTTTCACCTTGCAGAAAACTCTTGGAGATTCCAAGCAAAATGTGGAGAACTTCAGGTATGCTGATATGGAAAGTATGGCAACAAATTCCACAGCTTAGTTATCCATTTACTGAAAAAAATATTTCCAGAAATTTTTATTTTTATAGTGCTCCCTAATCCTAGTACTATTTAAAAAAAGTAAATACGCATTTCCTATTAACTTGTTCCTTACCATTCACAATTTTATGAACTTCTATCGTTTTGCCTTTGTCATCTTGTCTACAAAATGGAAATACATGCTGTCTCGGATTGAGCAACCCACCAGATTGTAGGTAGTTCACTATCCTTTCTTTCAGCAGAGTCTCCATTAATTTTACTACCACTGAGGTGAGGCTAACTTGTTTGATCTTACTGCTTAAGGAAACTGCTATTGTTTTTTTCTGTTTTTCTATTAGTTTTGCTATATCTTTTGAGATGGGGATGCAGAAAAGTACACACTGCTCAAAGTTTGGTCACAGCATTGCTCCACAGAGAGTCATTATGATATTCCCAGTTTTGTTTTCTAATATTCTGTTTGCTTTCTTGACCTCTGCTGTACACCGAGCTGAGGACTTCAATGTACTGTCCATAATGATGCCAAGGCTTTCTTTGAGTCATAACTCCTAATGTGGAATCTGATATCATGTGTTTGTATACATACATACATACATACATACACACACACACACACACACACACACACACACACACACAACTAGATAGTGCAACAAGGTAGGTTGAGAATACAATGTACAAATCTCATCTTTGTATACCTTTCATCAGTCGAAATCACTTAAAATATTCACTGATGTCTACTGTGCTGTTCGTACCTCTGACTGCATATAAAACTGCCTCCCAATACCTAGCCCAACACCAAAACCTCATCCCAAGTTCAGAATGGCCCCTCTTACAATAGTCAACTGTGTGCCTTCCCAGAGGCTCTATCTCGCTCTCTCTCCTCCCCCTTCTCCTCTCCCGTCTCCCGCCCGAAACGGGATTTGCGATATTTATTGCAAATCCCATTTCAGCCATAGCGCACAGCATAACACCAGGAAAAAAGGTGTAGTTATTTGCGGAATTAAATCCTGCAATAGCATGTGTTATGTTATCGCACACAACATTAAGCGCCCCTCATTTTCATAAACTCCTTCCAAACGCCTCCTACTTGATGAAATCTTTAAAATTTGCACACTCATCTCACAATGCATTATGATGTTATCGTGGGCGTTAGGGCCCTAATTCTATCTGAAAAATGACCCCTTAATTATGTAAATGTTTGTTTAAAAAAACTTTGATTCCACATAATCTCAATTGTACAAACATGGATTATAGTATACATTCATAAAATTGAACTAACAATAGAAAATAAAATAAAATTACAACATATAATAATTTATACATACATAAACAGTCCATTAAACACTCAACATTACTAATCCAAATACTGTGTAATGTGCTCCAATTCTCCTTAACGCTTTGCAAAACAATTCTTCCTTAATAATTTTCTAAATTTTAAATAATCTGGATCCCTACGTACTTCAGTTGGTAAATCATTCCAGAGATGTACTAAAGTATGACCTAGTTTTTGTCCTGTCTAATAAGTAGTTTTGAAGAGTAGGGTCTACCAATAATCCCTGAGTAGATGAATGTAACCTTCGACCCAGAAAATACCACTCCAACTTTTCTCTCAAACCATGAGGTTCTTTGTGCAAAGCTTTATAGGTTATGGATAACAGTTTAAACTGTATCCTATATTTAATAGGTAGCCAATGAAGTTGCTTAAAAAATGGGGTAAGTGACACCCTTCAGGGTAGATTAAAAATAACCCGAACCGCTGAATTTTGGACCAAACTGAAGAACCTTGATCAGTTTTGCTGGTAATCCATAATAGAGAGAATTGCAATAATGTAAATTTAAAACCATTGACTGTACAACAATTCTAAAATCTTCATATGATAACATTTTCCTCAGTGGCCTTAAAAATTTGTCTATAAAAGGCCATCTTTGCTACCTTAGATGTGCAACTTCTTCAAAGATATAAAGGAACCTAGGGTAACTCCCAAATTGCACTGTGCTGTAGCCAAGTCTAACTTTGCTACAAACCAACCTGAATTGATACAGGAATTGGCACTGACATACTTCCAACCTATAAGAACTCTGTCTTCTCAGAGTTTCACCGCTCGGGTCATTATGCAAAAACCATGCATTAACTTTGGCCATGCAACACTGTATCATTTGCACAGGAACCTCTCCTGGGTTATCACTAGGAATAAAAATCTGTATGTTGTCCGCATAACATTTATACATCATACCCAACGGATTTAGAAAAAGGTTAAATGGAGATGGAGAAAGTATTTAACCTTGCAAAACACCCACTGCCAAAGGATACCAGTCAGAAACAGCCTCTTTTTGACACATTCGCTGTTTCCTATTACTTAAAGACTGAAATCACTGCAACACCAACCCTGATACTCTATATTCTTGTAATCTCCCAAGCAATTTATTATAACAGTGTCAAAAGCTAATGCTATATTCAGTTGTACTAGAACAAGAGTTTTAGTTATAGTTCCATGACTTTTTCTAAACCCATATTACTCTTTATCTTAGATTCCTATATCTTGCTCATAATCATCCATTTGTTTCAATACCCACTTTTCCAAACTTTTTGATAAGATACTAACATTAGAGGTAGGGCAGTAGGTGGATACTATTTCAATTGTTAATCCTGCATTCTTAGGTATAGATGTAACAGCCTGTTTAAGACTATTTGGTACCATTCCTTATGTCAAAGATAAATTCAAAATTTCAATCAATTGTTTTTGAAAATTTAGAAGTTTATTAGAGATGAGCAAAAAAAGGCAAGGATCCAAAGAATTGGAGATTTTCCTAATCTCTATTATAACCTCCTGCAACTTTTTTTTCATCAAACAATATAAAAGAATTCCAATCTGAATTTTCTACACTTTGTAAATACTATATTAGAACTGATTGCCCTTTAACCTTTCAATTTGTGCCTTAATCCAGAACACATTATCTTGAAAATACAAAGCAAAATCTGCACTTTCTTTTTTTTTTAACCAACACATTTCCTTTTTGGGGAGATATTAAATCCTTTAGTACTGCAAATAACTCTAAGAGGCTGATTAATAGAATTATTCACGATCAGTATAAAAATTCTTCTTAACTCTTGATCAGCTCTATATTCCATAAGTACCTCAAATTTGTTCTTGTACCATTTTTGCTCTTCTTGCAATTCTTCTTGCAATTCTTTCCTCCCCCCCTCCCCACAAATATTTCATAAACTAAGCCACTGTATGCTCTCTAATTAGTAGAAATTGAAAGGAGCCAACTGCAAAGGTTGAGTTTACATCAGTTATGGACATTTAAAAATACTGTTTTGGAAGCCCAGATTAGATGTATTCCATGCATTAGGAAAAATGGAAGGAAGGCCAAGCGACTGCTGACAGTTAAAAGGTGAGGGTGAAAGACGAGAGAAGCTATTCTAATAAAAAATTAAAAAAATCTGTCAAAAATATAAAAGGGATCCAAATGAAGAAAACAGGAAAGAGCATAAGCACTGGCAAATTAGATGTAAAGCATTGATAAGGAAGGCAAAGAGAATTTGCAAAAAAGCTTGCTGTGGAAACAAAGAACTCATAATAAACAGTTTTACCAGGTAAATTTGAAGCAAAACATCTGTGAGGGAGTCAGTTGGACCATTAGATGACTGAGGACTAAAAAGGTGGTAAGGGAGGAAAAAGCCATCACAGAGAGATTAAGGGGCAGATTCTATAAATCTACGCCCGCGCATACTTTTTATCGCGCACCAGGCACGAACAAAAGTACATGGGATTTTATAAGATACGCGCGTAGCCGTGCGTATCTTAAAATCCGGGGTCGACGCGCACACCTTGCCCTCCCTTCCCCTACCTAACCCAACCCCCGGCCCTATCTAACCCCCCCACCTGTGTTTTAAAAGTTACACCTGCCAGCGGGCTGCTGGCGCGCGATTCCCCGGCCCGGGACCCGTTTCGGAGGCCTTGGCCATGCCCCTGGGCCGGCACCACACCCCTGACATGCCCCGAATGACGCGTTGGCCACGACATGCCCCCGACGCCCCCCTAGCGAAGCCCTGGGAATTACGCGTGTCCCAGGGCTTGCGCGCGCCGCCGAGCCTAAGAAAATTAGGCTCTGCGCGCGCAGGGGGGTTTTAAAAGGGTTACGCGCATAACTTATGCGCGTAACCCTTTTAAAATCCGGCCCTAAATGAATTCTTTGCTTCAGTTTTTACTGAGAAAGATGTAAGGCAGAAACCCTGTCCAGAAATATTTAAGGGGTGGGAGGGGGGGGATTCAGAGGACCTGAAACAAATCTTAGTGAGCCTGAAAGATGTAGTTAGGGCAAGTTAAAAAAAACTACAAAGTAGAAAATCACCTGAGTACAACCCAGAGTATTGAAAGAACTGAAAAATGAAATTGCAGATCTATAATTATGAATCTTTAATCTATCATTAAAATCAGCTACGTACCTAAAGATTGGAGGGTGACCAATATTACATCATTTTTTAAAATGGTTCCAGAGGTCATCCAGGAAACTACAGACCATTAAGCCTTATGTCAATGCCAGGAAAAATGATCAAAACTATTACAAAGAAAAAAACTGCTGAAAATATAGACATATTTTAATGGGACAAGCCCAGCATGGGTTTAGCCAAGGGAAGTCTTAACTTACTAATCCATTCTTTTTTTTTTTTTTTTGAAGGTGTGGATAAAGGTGAGCCAGTTGATATAGTGTATCTGGACTTTCAGAAAGCATTTAACAAAGTACCTCATGAGACACTTGAAAGAAATTTAAAAGTCATGGGATAGGAGGCAATGTACTAATGTGGATTGAGAATTGGTTAAAAGATAGAAAACAGAGTAGAGCTGAATAGTCAATTTTCTCATTGGAAAAAAGTGACTAGCATAGTGCCCCAGGAATCTATGCTGGCACTGCAGCTGTTTAACATATTTGTAAGTGACCTATGAGGTGATCAAATTTGTTGATCAAAATTATTCAAAGTTGTTAAATCACAAGATGAGAAATTGCAAGAGGATCTTGTGAGACTGGGAGACAGTGCATCCAAATGGCAAATGACATTTAATATGGATGAGTGCAAAGTGATGCATGTAGGGAAAAGCAGTCCAAATTAAAGCTACACAATTCAAGTTTCAACATTGGGAGTCACCCCAGGAAAAAAAAGATCTAGGCATTGTGATTAATATGTTGATATGCTTAGTGTGTGACTGTGACCAAGAAAGCAAATAGAATGCTAGGAATTATTAGGAAAGGACTGGAAAATAAAACAGAGAATATCATGATGTTGTATTGTGCAATTCTTGTCAATGCATCTGAAAAAATATATAACAAAAAAAAAAAAAAGGCACAGAGAAGGGCAACCAAAATGATAAAAGGGATGGAATGATTCCCTTTTGAGGACAGGCTAAAGAGGGTAGGGCTCTTTAGTTTGGAGAAGAGATGACTGAAAGGAAGTATGGTAGAGGTTTTTAAAAATGAGTGGTACAGAAGAATGCAAATTGGTTGTTTATTCTTTCAAAAAGTATAAATACTAAGTGACATGTAATGATGTTACTAATTACTATATTTATTACAAATAGAAAATATATTTTTTTTCAATGGAGGATTTGATAAAAGATTTTAGTGTTGCTGAGTTTAAAAAAAGGTTTGGATAAGTTCCTTGAGGAAGAGACCATACACCATTATTAAGGTAGACTTGGGGAAATCCACTGTTGATCCCTGGGATTAAGGAGCATGGAATCTTTCAACCCTTTTCGGATCCTGCTGAGTGCTTGTGATCTGGATTGGGCATTCTTGGAAATGGGATGCTGGGCTTCATGGACCTTTGGTTTGACCCAGTATTGCAAATCTCATGTCCTTTTCCATGAGATGAACTGTGCAACTAATTGTGTGGGAGACTACAGGCTATAGGGTCTAAGATGACAGGGTTGCTCTTGAATCATCACTTGCTACTAGTCAGCTCCTTGTGCCAGTTTCCTACCAAAATACTTGAGAGAGAGAATAATCTATACTGTTTTGAATGCAGTGTGACGTACTTTGCCCAAGCTATTAAGTTTAGCTGGTGGCAGTGCAAAATAGGTTGCTAGTAAATTTCACTTTCTAGTGGCTTTTGCTGAGTGACAGTTGCTGAACTTGAACATAGCAAGGTTAGTAATGCACCAGAAGATTACCTTCCTGTTTTTGATAGCTTTTTTTTTTTTTTAATGCCTACGTTATTTTAGTCTATTATGAGGCCAAAAAAGCTGAGCTCTAAATTCAAGTACCTTTTGAGCTTTTAAGTTAGGAACCTTTTCAGTTAAACTTAGGTGCCTACAATTCACCTACATTTAGGACATTAAAACTGTGCTCTCATACGTGTAAAGCAATGATGGTTGAAGAAAACTCAAGTGGTGGCTGATGAGGTCACCTTAAGCACACAGACATAGTTCCCCTTCATATTCAATGCCTGGATTTTATTTTTCTTTTGCAAATAACACAGAAGCCTGTTAAGCAGTCTGTTTATAACTGTAAGTGTTGTATTAAGATATAGTCATACCAGGCTAGTTCACTGATATTCCAAGTTCACAGTCCAGGCCTGACTTATAACAGTGGAGCGCCACCTTCCAACTCCATACTACATCCCTCTGCTGTCAAGTTGACTGAAGACTTGATCTTTCCCAGCAATCGATTTTGAGCTCCTCGAGGGTCATTTTTGGATTCTTAGGGTGAGGTCTTGTCTTGGGCTAAAACAGATCTGTGGGTGCCTCAGTTAAGTCATTATGTGGCCTCAGTAGTGGGGCGCCAGCCTTTGATCAAACAGACTCAACTTCAAGGCTTGCCTGATGCCTTTTTGCCCTAACAAGGGGGAATGAAATAACTGATTAATCCTTTCTCTGCCCCTTTAAGTGACCATGGTGTTGTGTACTAAATGTCTTGCGTACCGCAAACCTAGTGAATCCCGCTGTATTTTTTCCTCTGGGAAAAATACCATAGCTTAATAAATATGCCCCCTTAGGTTGAATCCAAGCAATGCTGAGCTTTTATGGCTTAGAAATTCTGGGACTGTAGACCTAGAAGCTTTTCCAGTTTTGGGAAGCATTTTGAAAACATCCGCTACAGACGTCTTCTACTTAGGGGGTCTTGATAGACCCAATTTGAAATGCAGAAGCCCAGATTTGTTCAGTTACCAAGTCTGCTTTTTTAAAGTTTGTGCAGTGTGCGGCAGCTTTGAACAGTTATGGTGGAGTTTAATTTTGGAATGGTGATTCAAGCCTTATTGATGGAATTCTGTACTATAGTAACCATGCCTATGCTGGGCTGCCATTGAGACTTTTATGCAAAAACTGAAAATGATTCAGAAAACTGCAGCCAGAGTTCTCACTGACATTGGCAGAAAGGATAATTTTATTTCCACTCTGAGGAAATTTCATGGGTAATGATCCATTTTAGAATTCAATTAAAAAAAATCTTATGTTTGCCAAATAGAGCACTTTCTGGGAGTGGACCTTGCTATTTTAGGGAACATCTGGGGTTGTATATGGCAGTTAAAACCTTGTGCTCTGCTCCAAGAGCATTTGCTAAAAATGTCCTCTTTAAATGTTGGACTGTACTTGAAAATAATCTGTCTGAAGCTGTGTCCCACAGCTGTGGCAGTCACTACTGTAACAAGTTGGAGCCAAATCAGATTATTTGCATTTTAGATGTGATCTTAAATCCTGACTCTTTGCACTTGCTTTTGATTTCTAGATGCCTGGGGATGTTTTAGCTTTTATTTTTTTTTAATGCCTGCATTATTTTATGAGGCCAGTACTCAAAAAAAAAAAAAAAGCCGAGCTCTAAATTTAGGAACCTTTTCAGTCAAACTTAGATCCCTAAAATTCACCTACATTTAGGACATTAAAACTTAGACTAAGTTTAGGTCTACAGTTGATTTTCCTAGATTTAGGTCCCTAACTTAGGTGCCTAATGTTATTACTTCTAGACAACAAACTCAGCCTCAACAAATTCGTAAATAACACTACAAAAGAATGCACCATGCCAAATCTGATGCAGCCATGGGACAGGAGATACTGCATCATGCCACTAATTCTTAAGACTGTCCACTCTTTACAGGGATACGCTGCACAGATGTTCCTTATATCCAGATACATAAAGCATTTCTGACTGGAAATCTTGTGCTCAGTCTCCCTAGCTGGGGACTCCCAGACAGCATGACTAATTCGGCCTGCTTATCTGCGGAGAAAAAAGCAAGTTTGCTTACTGTAACTGTGTTTTCTGTAGATAGGATGAATTAGCTATGCGTCCCCACCCTCCTCCCTGGGCAGTCTAAACCTTTCTAACTGCCGCTGCCTTGTTCTTGCTGCTTGCATGCTTTCTAACAAACTGAGGTGGGGCAGGCAGTTGTGCGGGAAGGCTCTGCGCAGGTCTGCAGGAACAAAACTCTGCACATTCTATGAGAAGTTCCCACTAAGGGGTGCTCCCAGACAGCATGGCTAATTCATCCTGCTATCTACGGTAAGCAAACTTATTTTTACATTAATCCAATAAGAAAACAATTAGAAGGATGTGGAAAAAAAAGGAGTAAAAAAATTACAAAGGGAAATACACTAGCAAGAGATAATTAGGAGTCAATAATCTTGAATTGTATTTAATTATAAAGACAAAAGGGGAAATTCTCCTTGCATCCAAAAAAGATTTCAGCTGCTCAAGGGAAAAGAAAACAGATCAGATTGGAATTTAGCACAACATTTACATGGATGTCATAAGGTAAATGTGGCTCCTAATTCTAATGTATCTTTCCAAAAGGCCAAAAAACCCCTTCTAATATGGTCAATTTTAAAGAAGTGAAACTTAGTTTATTTGCTGATAACATTATGCTGTTTATAGGGAATCCAGTGTATAGTCTTTTAGAAATGAACTCCATCACATAATTTGGCTCTTTTTCGGGACTCAAGATTAATTAAAATAAATCTGAGGCCTTCCCCCTGGACCATGATTTACAGAGATGGTGGAGAGGACCGTTTCCCCTCAAATGGAATATGGACGCTTTAAAATATCTGGGAATTTGGATCACGCACTTTGTTCAGGTCATGTATAACTGTAATGTAGTCTATACTCTCCAAAGGATGAAAACTGTCCTGAATTCATGGGTTTCCTTCGCAGTCGTCAAAATGATAGTACTCCCGAAACACTTGTATTCCCTCCAGATGCTCCCATTTTAGGGGAGAACCTCTGAAATAACTTTACAGGTCTATGGTCTTTGCCTTTATATGGCATGGTAGACTGGTTAGGATTCATTTAGATATTTTGATGAGGGATAAACGGGAAGATTAGCTATGTCAGACATGCACCTGTCTGCTACGCTATATTCAGGACTGGGTTTCTTTGAATAATAAATTTGATGGAGAGGGCTTAATGAAGGAGTGGTCCTGGTCACATAAAAATATAAATCTAATTCACTCTTCAAAAGTTTGTCTTTAATATTTACGTCTCAAATCTTTTTAGAGACCTGCTTTAGAGATAACATGGAAGTGGTGAAGGGAAAAATCTTTTAGACCACTTATTTCACTTTTCCTTTCGTTGATGGGTAATAAAGACTTTCCAGTGGGGCTTAGTGTCTTGGTATTTCATATTTGGGAGCAGAAGGGAATTCATTGCGTGGGGCAGCTGATTGTCCTGGATTTGAACACATTGTTCTCTTTTCAGCAGATGAGGGAGCAATGGAACAACCCAACTTCTAACTTTTTTGCATATTTGCAGGCCAGGCACTTCGGTCTGCATATGAGCAATGGAGTTCTTAGTTATATTACTTTCCCTGATGAACAGGTGTCTTCTATTTTTTTTTAATACTACTCCTAAATTCAACAGGCTTGGTGTTTGGGTCATGGATCTAAAGAAATTACCGAAGACCCCTCATTTGGTAAAACCAGCAGATTACTGGGCTGGGGATCTGGAAGTGGAATTAGATGATGAGGGTGTTGCCTATGCCTTCATTGCATTATATTGGTATTTATTGCCTGCCAACTTAGGAGAAATTCAGTTCAAAATACTACTTTAAGTTTAGATCTAAAGGTGATCAGATGCAACTGGAGGACTCTGATACTTGTTTGAAGTAGAAATACGCTAGTGGAACTCTGTCATATGTTATGGTGTTGGAGAGAAGGCTTGGTTTAAGCATTGGGTTTAAATAGTTGAAATAATTAATATTGATTTGATGTTTTTTATAGTGAATCTACATATTTCCAGGATAGTTGATGTGAACATAACTGGTGGTTGAGTATGAATAGATATAACTAGATAGTTGGAATCGGGCAATGGATCCGGTCTAGGAAATAAGAGATTGGAAGGTTAGTATAAATATAGTACATAACTGAAGTTGTTTGAATTATTTGTAGTTGTGAATGTAGGTTATTAGGGTAATGTGATTTATTTATATTGTAGTGGCATTGGGTTAGATACGTCCCTGAAGAAGCCTCTATAACAGGCAAACAAGGAATTCTTTGTTGGATGATTGGATGAGAACAACGTTGGAATATATTATAGAAGAGGGATGAGTGTTTAAAAGTATCTTGTCGGATTACATCATAGAAGAGTCTTTATTTGAATGAAATATACGGTTTGAATACATGAGGAATACACCATAGAGGCACTTTATTGAATTTTCTTATAGAAGAATTTTGTCTAAATACACATATGAAAAACTGGAAGTAGAAAAACAGTGTATACAAACTGGACTTATACAGACTTTTCAAAAAATTATGCCTATATGTCACATTGTTATATTTTAATAGTGTGTATGGGTGTGCGTGTGAGTTATAGTTTTTTATTGTATAGTTTGAATTTTTTGTACTATGTATATAATTTCTTAATGTATTGGGTTTAGGAATATTAAATAGATATTATTAAATTCTAGTATTTTCTCATTGTTTGGACAGGATATGTTAATAGACCACCACAAATTGAATAATTTCTGGGAGCAAGTGTGAAACCTGATTGAAAATCTGTTGGAGAGATCGGTTCTCTGGGATGGAAACATTATCCTTGTAACTGTTTGATAAATATTACTTTGCCTAATCGGGTAAAATGATTTCTGGCTATCTCATTAACATTGGCTAAGAAAAGTGATCTTTTCACATTGGCATAATGCTGTATTAACACCTTTTAATGTTTGAAAGGCGGCAATGCTGAACTTCAATGGAACTTATATGGCGGGAAATTTTATTTATTTATTTATTTATTTATTGTTTTTCTATACCGGCATTCATGATTAGAATCACATCATGCTGGTTTACAATTAACAGGGGGTGTGAATTAAAATAAATAACTGAACAGAATTGAAAAAAACTGTAACAAGTGAAATGAAAAACTCTGAAGTTACAATAAAACAGGATACTAAAACTGGGTGGAGGAAAGTCTAAAGGAACTTAAGAGCCATTATTTACAGTATTCTAAGAATGTCTGATTGTGGTTGTTGTTAATATGCAATTCAAATAGGGTCTGGAAATGCTTGTTTGAACAACCACAATGCAAAACAAGAGGGAGGAGTTACATTTGAGGGGATATTTTCAATTGTGGGTAAAGGTGTCCACATTAGATCAATGATGTTTGTACGCTAGATGAATGTTTCATCCACTATCTCATAACTGTGTTTTGTGTGTGAATTATGTGTGACTGGTGTGTATGTGGCCTGATTGTGGGGATCATATAATTAGAGAAAATTCAGTGAAAAATTTCAAATGTGTTTGGTAACGGATTTTATGTTTGTTGTATTAGAGCTTATGTGACTGAAACTTATACTTTGTAACACAATATGTTGAATGTTGTTTGAGTCTCACTAATAAAAATTAAGTAAACAAAAAAACAAGCATAGTGACTGGTATTTAGTTAATGTGTATAACTGCTCCTTTTTTCCTCTCTGCCTAACGCAGCCAATTATTTGCTGGTTGTTTTACAGGATGATCCAGAAAGCTGTGGTTCTAGCTCTACCAACCGCAGCACCACAGAGAGTGCAAAGTCATCAGTAAAACCACGCCGAATCCAGCAGGCAGCCCCTACTGACCCTGACCTCCCTCCAGGTGATTTAGTATATCATTTATGATACTTTAAGAAAAGTGGTAACAATTATCAACAATTTTTCTGTTTGTGAATAAGAGATTAAACTGTTAGAGTAAATCATCTGAGCAGAAAACTGAGCAGAAAACCATCATATGAAAAACAAATGTAAACTTACAAAACCTGCTGCATGTTTATAATTTGTTTTCTTAATGACATTATCTTAATATTCATAAATTGCCATCTTGCAAACTTGGAAAGTAATGTAGTACAGCTTTTGTAGCTACAGTGTCTCTTGCTCACAACAGCTGACAATATTAGAATTGATTAAAATACCTATGGTACACAAATACCTGAGGACACTAAGCATCTTCTAACCGAATAATCCTTTTGCTGGGGAACACTATTATGAAAATCAACATGGGGCACATTTGGAGGGAAAGAAAAAGGTGAAATGCCTACCAAAATCCTAACTAGCAGAAACACAGCTCAGATTCTTAACTCTGTCAGAAAAGAAGCAAAGAACTTAGAAGTTGGTCATAATTTTCTGGGGAATCTAAGACCTGGCTATGAAGGGAATTTCAGAATTTATGGGATGGGTTTAAGTACCCCACAAAGATAGTAGTATTTTCAGAGAGAGAATCTGTTCATAGTAAGGGATAGAAAAGGCTACATTGAATGGCAGAATATGTGGCTCATAATCTGCTTTTTAAGAAAGTTTAGTTCTCACGGGACAAGCAGGATGGTAGTCCTCACATATGGGTGACATCACGGGAAGGAGCCCAGTCACAGAACACTTTTTTGTCAAAGTTTCCAGAACTTGGACTGGCTCCTACTGGGCATGCCCAGCATGGCACTAACCCTGCAGCCAGCAGGGGTCCCCCTTCAGTCTTCTTTTTTCCATGCAGCAGTAGCCACGCGGTTAAGGAGCTCTGCAGAGATTCCTGACAGGAATTTTCCTCACGGAATTACTAAAAATTAATTTATCCCACAGGGGTCCCTCCTTCAACTTTTTCAAGCCGCGGTACTCTGGTAAGTTTTTTTACCCGTTTTCCATCTATTACCGTCGAGTTTGGCCCTCACGGCCTACTGGCCGTTGACCGTACCGCGGCTCAATTTTTTCATGGCCATGGCGTCAGGTTTCTGCCGGTGCCCGCACTGTGATCCGTACCATGTCCATCACAGACCCTTACAAAGTCTGTGTAATGTGTCTCGGAAGTGAGCACGATGTCCTAACCTATACCAAATATACCCTTAAGACACCAAAAGGTCGCAAGGCTAGAATGGAGAAGATGGAGCTTCTCTTCTGTGCTCAAACCCCGATGCCATCCATTGCATCGATGTCGTCAGAACCAGCACCGTCAACTTCGCGCCAGCATCGACCTCCGGCGGGTGACCGTCCGGCATCGACGACTTCTCGGCCTTTGTCACCCTCTACTCTCCCTCAGGACCGAGGGGATCGTAGAGGTAAACATCGCCACCGGCATCGAAAGTCTCGGACCATTGAGGGAGCGAAATCATTGACCTCGCCATCGTCCGAGCTGCCGTCGAAGAAACCCCGTCCAGAAAAGGCACCAACCTTTTTGGCGACCGGGTCACAGAGACAACCCTCACCCGACAGGGTATCGGGAGCTGCGACTCCACCTTTAACGGTGGTCCCTCCGGCTATGCCTCTGCCTCCTTCTGTTCCAGAGCCGGGGCTGCTTGCTCCAGGTCTCCGAAAAGAATTGGACCGGATGGTTCAGGAGGCCATCGACAAGGCAACGCATCGACTCCAGGTTCCTTTGGCACCGACACTGGTACCAATTGCGAACCGACCACTGACCCGATTCCAGTAGTGTTGGCACTGCTGATCTTGAGGATGGAAGCCCTTATGGCCGCTTTTCCACCGATGGACCCCGGATCACCGACGGATCCGGTGCCCTCCCAGCTTGCGTTGTCATCGGGAGGCGAAACACCGTTCCGCATCCCTCCTTCGGGAGTTCTGCAGATGCCTCAGCCGTCGATGCCGATACGTCCGGTGCCACCGATCCACCCATCAGTGCCGATGCATCCATTGGCTCCACCGAGCCATCCATCGATGCCCTCGAAGCCTGCACCAGTGCCTTCGATGCCTTCATCGGTGCCTCCAGTTATTCCTTCGAGTCCTTCGAAGCCTCGACTAGGACCTTCGGGGATCCCATCGCCCCGTCCTCCTCTGGTCCCTAGAGGAGCAGGTGCTGATCCCTACGACACCTGGACTGATGATTCTTCACCAAAAACCTATGATTTGCGTTCACTGCCTTCACCTACTGAAAGTAGAAAGCGTTCTCCTCCAGAGGACCTTTCCTTCATAAATTTTGTGAAGGAGATGTCTGAATTGGTACCCTTCCAATTGAAGACTGAACAAGATGACAGGTATCAAATGATGAAGCTGTTACAATTCCTGGATGCTCCCAAGGAAGTAACCTCCATCCCTATCCACCATGTTCTTCTAGATCTCCTCAAAAAGAACTGGGAACACCCTGGCTCTGTGGTTCCAGTCCACAGGAAAGCTGACACAACCTATCTCGTTCAGTCAACTCCAGGTTTTTGCAAACCTCAATTGGATCACCAATCTGTGGTGGTCGAATCTGCCTAGAAAAGAGCAAGGAGAGCCAAACCTCACACTACCTTTCCCCCAGGCAAGGAACAGAAATTTCTAGATGCCATTGGTCGCTGTGTCTTCCAGGGATCAGTACTCATCTCCAGAATTGCCTCTTATCAGCTCTATATGACCCAATATAATAGGGTCTTATTTAAGCAGATACAAGACTTAACAGACTCCCTGCCTCAGCAATTTCAAGAGGAACTCCAAACCCTAGTCAACAAGGGTTTTGAGAAGGCAAGCATGAGATTTATTTATTTATTATTTTATTTTAAGATTTTTTTTATACCGGTGTTCCTGTATGAAATACAGATCACATCGGTTTACATTGAAACAGAACATAAATTTCGCCTAGAGGCATTACATAGAACAAGGTTACGGAACTTGGAACAGGGTAAACTAGTTCAAAATTAACATTGTAAATTTAAACATATTGGCTAACAAGTCTCATTGAGCATCAAAAACATAAAAGCAAAACAGTAAATGTCACATGAGTCCTGCAGCAAGAGATTAGAAACAGAGTCGAGTAGTAGTATAGAACCTGGGGTATGCGATGGTGAGGAACTCTTGCTGGCTGTAGGGGAAAAAAGTGCTTATGGTCCTGGAAAAGCTATGATCATCTTATGATATCTTTGACACTGCTATCTGGGCAAGACGATAGGCCTGGCTTGAGACTTCCTACCTTCACCCTGAAGTTCAGGACAGATTGTCCGACCTCCCCTGTGTAGGAGATCTGTTTGGTGAGCAGATTCAACGGACTGTGGTGGAACTAAAGGACCATCATGAGACCCTGAGACAGCTCTCATGCCTTCTGAATACTATTCAAAACAGCCTTTTAGGAAAGACTCTAAGAAGTCGTCATTCTGCCCGAAGAAGTTCTACCCACCACCAAGACTGTTCCAAAAAGCCCAGTCTCGTCTGACACGGAAACAAAAACCACAAACAGCCCCTCAGCCGGGCCCTGCTTCCGGTTTTTAACTCTTACATAGAGAGCAGCAGCAGCCAGCTTCCATTGTCCCACATACCAGTGGGAGGTCGATTGTGCCATTTCAACAACAGGTCGCACTCAATCACCTCAGACCAGTGGGTCCTAGCGATAATTACTCAAGGTTATCGTCTGAACTTTCTCTCCATTCCACCGGACTCCCCACCTTTACTGACTTTGAGAACATCCGGACATTCACTGCTCCTGGAGCAGGAAGTCTCCCTCCTCCTCCAGTCCAGAGCAATAGAACCAGTGCCATACTCACAACATACTCTATTCCCAGTACTTTCTAATCCCCCAAAAATTGGGAGGCATTCGTCCAATTCTGGATCTACGTGCCCTCAACAAGTACCTCCAGCGAGAGAAGTTCAAAATGGTAACCTTGGGCTCTCTTCTTCCTCTTCTTCTTCCTCTTCTACAAAGAAGAGATTGGCTGTGCTCTCTAGACCTCCAGGACGCATACACTCATATCGCGATAATTCCATCTCATCGCAAATACCTGAGGTTTTTAGTAGGCCCCAAGCACTATCAGTACAGAGTGCTTCCATTCGGCCTTGCGTCTGCACCACGAGTCCTCACAAAATGCCTCGTTGTAGTTGCAGCCTTCCTCAGAACTCAAGGTGTTCATGTCTACCCCTACCTAGACGATTGGTTAATCAGGGCTCCCGCTTAGCAAGCTGCTCTGTCGTCCCTACATCTTACTTTACACACTCTAATTTCACTCGTATTTCTCGTCAACTATTACAAATCCTGCTTAGTCCCATCTCAAACCTTATCGTTCATTGGGGCAGACTTGGACACATTGCAGGCAAAGGCTTTCCTGCCTCCACAGCGAGCTCTCACTCTCGTGTTTCTCGCACACCAGCTGTAGTCTCAACACTCCACGACTGCACACCGCTTTCTCATCCTCCTGGGATACATGGCGTCCTCAGTTCAGTGCACCCCAATGGCCCATTTGGCCATGAGAGTCATGCAGTGGACTCTAAGGTCACAATGGACTCAATCCATTCAGCCCCTGTCGACCATTGTCCACGTAACCGACTCACTCCATCTGTCTCTCGCCTGGTGGAAAAATCAGATCAATCTCCTCCAGGGCTTGCCCTTCCAGGCTCCAGACCCTCAAATAACTCTCACCACTGATGCTTCCAACCTCGGATGGGGAGCCCACGTGGCCGATCTGCAGACACAAGGATCTTGGTCTCCAGAGGAAGCCAAACACCAAATAAATTTCCTGGAGCTGCGAGCTATCAGATATGCTCTCAAGGTATTTCAGGATCGCCTCTCCAATCAAGTCATCCGGATCCAGACGGACAACCAGGTGACCATGTGGTACATCAACAAACAGGGAAGGACGGGCTCCTACCTTCTGTGTCAGGAAGCTGCACAGATATGGGCGGAAGCCCTCTCCCACTCGATGTACCTCAGGGCGACCTACTTGCCGGGAGTGGACAATGTGTTGGCAGACAAGCTGAGTCGCACCTTTCAACCGCACGAGTGGTCTCTCAACCCATCAGTAGCGAACCCGATCTTCCACCAATGGGGTTATCCTCAAATTAGACCTCTTTGCGTCACCTCAAAATCGCAAAGTAGACAACTTCTGCTCTCTCACTCGCAGCCAACA